>NC_083318.1:96959693-97572455 GCF_963455315.2 Globicephala melas | reverse complement strand
ATTGATATCTACTCTCATAGCGTTGTGGTTGGAAAAGACGCTTGATATTATTTCAATTTTCTTAAATTTACCAAGGCTTGATTTGTGACCCAAGATATGATCTATCCTGGAGAATGTTCCATGAGCAATTGAGAAGAAAGTGTATTCTGTTGTTTTTGGATGGAATGTCCCATAAATATCAATTAAGTCCATCTTGGTTAATGTGTCATTTAAAGCTTATGTTTCCTTATTTATTTTCATTTTGGATGAAATGGATTCATTTGGATTCATTTCTGTCCATTGGTGAAAGTGGGGTGTTAAAGTCCCTTATTATTATTGTGTTACTATTGATTTCCCCTTTTATGGCTGTTAGCATTTGCCTTATGTATTGATGTACTCCTCTTTTGGTTGCATAAATATTTACAATAGTTATATCTTCTTCTTGGATTGATACCTTGATCATTATGTAGTGCCATTCTTTGTCTCTTGTAATAGTCTTTATTTTAAAGTGTATTTTGTCTGATGTGAGAATTGCTACTCAAGCTTCCTTTTGTTTTCCATTTGCATGTAATATCGTTTTTCATCCCCTCACTTTCAGTCCCTATGTGCCCCTAGGTCTGAAGTGGATCTCTTGTAGACAGCATATGTATGGGTCTTGTTTTTATATCCATTCAGCCAGTCTATGTCTTTTGGTTGGAGTATTTAATCCATTTACATCTAAGGTAGTTATCAATTTGTTCCTATTACCATTTTCTTAATTGTTTTTGGTTTGTTTTGTAGGCCTTTTCCTTCTCTTGTGTTTCCTGCCTAGAGAAGTTCCTTTAGCATTTGTTGTAAAGCACGTTTGGTGGTGCTGAATTCTCTTAACTTTTGCTTATCTGTAAAGGTTTTAATTTCTGCATCGAATCTGAATGAGATCCTTGCTGGTTAGAGTAATCGTGGTTGTAGGTTTTCCCTTTCATCACTTTAAGTATGTTTTGCCATTCCCTTCTGTCTAGTGAAAGATCAGCTGTTAACCTTATGGGGATTCCTGTGTATGTTATTTGTTGCTTTTCCCTTGTTGCTTTTAATATTTTTTCTTTGTATTTAATTCTTGATAGTTTGATTAATATGTGTCTCAGTGTGTTTCTGCTTGGGTTTATCCTGTATGGTACTCTCTGTGCTTCCTGGACTTGACTATTTCCTAACCTGTGTTAGGGAAGTTTTCAACTATAATCTTTTCAAATATTTTTTCAGATGCTTTCTTTTCCTCTTCGTCTTCTGGGACCTGTATAATTCGAATGTTGGTGCGTTCAGTGGTCTCTGAGACTGCCATCAATCTTTTTCATTCTTTTTTCTTTATTCTGCTCACTGGCCGTTATTTCCACCATTTTATCTTCCTGCTCACTTACCGTTCTTCTGCCTCAGTTATTCTGCTATTGATTCCTTCTAGAGTATTTTTAATTTCAGTTATTGTGCTGTTCATCACTGTTTGCTCTTTAGTTCTTCTAGATCCTTGTTAAATGTTTCTTTTATTTTCTCCATTCTGTTTCTGAGATTTTGGATCATCTTTACTATCATTACTCTGAATTCTTTTTCAGGTAGACTGCCTATTTCATCTTCATTTATTTGGTTTTGTAGGTTTTTACCTTGCTCATTCATCTGTAACATATATTTTTGTCATTTCATTTTTTGTTTTTGATGGGTGGTGCTGTACTCCTTTCTTACTGGTTGTTTGTCCTGAGACATCCAGCACTGGAGTTTGCAGGCAGTTTGACAGAGCTGGGTCTTTGTGCTGAGATGAGGACCTCTGGATGCCTCACTCAGATTAATATTCCCTGGGGTCTGAGGTTCCCTGTTAGTCCAGTGTTTTGGACTTGGAGCTCCCTCCACAGGAGCTTGGGTCTGACCTCTGGCCTGAAACCAAGATCTTGCAAGCTTTTTTTTTTCCTTTCCTTTGTGCTTAGTCTGGTTTCACTTGCTCACAGGATGCTGTGTGCAGAGGCCTTGCCCCCAGCACCTCAGACCAGAGTTCCTGGTGCGATGTGGCTGCGCCCATCACTTCAGCTTCAGGACCGTGGGCAGAAGTTGCAGACAACACTCAATTCAAGATGGCGATCTCTCATTCTGTTTCTTTGTGTTTAAAGTGGGGATAAAAATTGATAACCCACAGGATTGCAGTTGGGATGAAATGAGATAATGATATCAATACTAGTAGTACAGATGAACCTATTTCCAGAGCAGGAATAGAGACGCAGATGTAGAGAATGGACATGTGGACACAGTGGGGGGAGGGGAGGGTGGGATGAACTGGGAGATTAGATTAGACATAAATACACTACCATGTGTAAAATGGATAGCTAGTGGGAACCTGTGGTATAGCACAGGGAGCTCAGCTCAGTGATCTGTGATGACCTACAGGGGCGGGATGGGGGTGGGGGGAATAGGAGGGAGGTCCAAGAGTGAGGGGATATATGTATACATATAGCTGATTCATTTTGTTGTACAGCAGAAAGTCACACAACATTGTAGAGCAATACTCCCCAAAAAAGACTAGTGGAAGATCTTTATATGTTACCTCTTAAAATATATTGCACCCTATTCAAACATTATTTTTGTTGAGTATAGGACATCATATTTTGCTTCCCTGCTTGTAACCATCTGAACACTTTCAGGGTCATGTGGAGAAGATTAGAAATATCCCTTTGAGATTTCACTACAAGATGGGCTAAGGCACATGGCCTCTGGATGAATCACCAAACGTGAGTATTGAGGTGTTACAACACTGTGATGTGCAGCCACCATTTCTGAAGATTTGCTGTGTCACTGCCTCAAGGTCATGTCCTTCTCTGTGACTTAATGCCTGCCTACACTGTGGAGTTGGCTTAGACACTTGTATGTTTATGATCTTCATTTTAAAGTCAGTGTTTATCTGTCCTTTTCAATTTTTTTTGGCCAGATGAGTCATTTGGCTTTGTCTTGGTTGAAACAAATAATACATTAGAAATTCCTCTTTGGTAGGGCAAGCCTTAGTTCAGAATGCTTTTATTCATCTACCAGAAATGTTTTCTTATCCCTCACTGCCACATATAAGGTGACCAACCCAACTTCCCAACCAGTGGAGTAGTATTTTGCATAACTTTTGAAGTGATCTGTATCTGAGATGATTTGGATTTTTTTCAATCATGGAGCTCACTTTCTCAAGTTGAGGAGAAATTTGAGGCTTATTATTATAAAAGGTGGTCAAATTCTTAAAAAATCAATGTACTTCCTGTAAACTATATAAATGACTAAAATGAATAATTTATATGCTGGGTAGATCTTGTGTGTTAATAGGAATTAATAAAGTAAACAGCCTTTAAAAAGGAAAACAAGAGAACCATAAAAGGTAAGAGAAAGGAGGTGCTCATAGGCAGGAAGCAGGACTACCTGCCCAAAATGGTGCCCTAACATTCAAAATGTCAAGGCTGACCTGCATTAGTAATATATGTATATCAAGTTTTTCAAAAGTGAAAATAAGTGCCTATTCATCTATTTTTCACTATTTTCCTCCTGTTCTTATGAACTATAGTAAACATCTCTGAGTTGGCTGGTCAGGGTTACAAACAGAGACACAGACATAGCAGGGATTACAACTACGACCTAAATGAGGCACAGTGTCCTTGGATTCTTTCTAGGACATCTGAACAATGGAAAGACAGCAATAGCACTTCTTATAAGGTCATTATATTGCTCTCTTTAAAATGAGATGTCTCTGTTGTGAAGAAACTGCCATCTTATTTTCCTACCCTTTTCTTCTATTATCTTCTTTCACAAAAAATCATGAACATTCAGTCTTATCCTGAATTACTTAAGTAATGTTATCGTATTCTTTTAAGAGATAAATGAAATAATCTAACTTACAGTTTGTAGCAAAATACAAAGATATTATCTTTATGGAAAACTCACATCTGTAAAGAGTTGAAAACAGATTGAACTAAATTTCCCAAGGAACAGCCTGGGTCCATATTTACAATCTGGCAGTAATCATATTTACTATAAATGATGAAAAAGACCACTTGTGTTATACATGTAGGCATGAAAGACCTTTAGATATATTTGCTTTTATGGCTTCTGACATGTGGCAAATTAAGTCATATTTTATAGATTTCAATTCTACTCATTCTCAAATACCACTGAGCAGCTGAATAGTCTCTTTTAAAGATCCCTACTTAGACTAAGCCAGAAAATAGTTCATGAAAACCAAATCATTATATATTGTAGACTCAAAATTCAATTTAACATTATTTTATATTTATAATCATTTATATGCATGTATTAATGGCTATCATAAAATGCATTTCCTATTTTATCGGAGGTCAAAAGCTAACCATGGGATCAGATAAACCTGTGTGTGTGCATGTGTGTGTGCGTGTGTGTGTCTGTGTGTATGTATGTGTGTGTATATATAGAAAATAGTATAAATAAATATAAATTATCTAAAGAATTAGTTTGGGTTATGATGTTCAAAATTTTCCTTCCTTTTTTGTCATTTCTAGCAACATGTTATATGTGTATAAGTCATAGTTCTACAAATACTTTTCGCTGAATATTTCTGTGCTGGTTTGAGATTGCTCCTTTACCATTTACATTCCAAGTTACAGGATTAGCATAGGAAATTCAAGGAATTATGGACCAAAAGTGAGCACTGCTCAATGTGGAATGAAGCTTGGCTTCTGACCACATATGACAGTACGTTAACTTTTTAAAATCAAGTGTATTTTATGAATTTAAATGCATATTTATCAGTTATTTTTATGATTTTGGGGGCAAGGATTTAGATCTCCTCTATAAGGAAGAAATAAGAATTGTTTTATCTATTTAGACATATTCTTTCAAAACCTAATATTTCCTTGTGTAATCAATATCTCACTAAATGGGAGTAAAACAGTTTGATTTAATTTTAGAGGCAATATGTTCTCTCAGATCTAACTCCTAACTGCTGATGAAGAGAACAAAATTCTATCTTGTCTGAAAATGTTACCAGCTACCTGAACTTGAAAAAGAAACCAATGACTTCAACCCAACTTCTTCCTAGAGATAAAAATCATACCCGACTGTTTTCTATTAACTAATTACCTGCCAACATGCCTCAAAGAAACCCTAATACTTTAATGATCATTTACAAAATAAGTTTGAAAAGTTGCTTGAACCTTGTTATGAATGAAACACAGTATTATATAACAGACATATTGTGTGTATAAACATACACTATATATATACTCACACAATGTTTCAATGACATATAAAATAAATATCAAATTTGACAACAAGCTACACAATCAGGTTGAGTCAAATACAGAAGTTGTTAGATGCAAATATTCTTCAAAATTATCTCACTTGTAGAAAACCTTTTCAGATCCTGATCTCAACATTCTGATAAAGAGCTCTTCCCTTACCACCTATCAAAATAGCCCACTCATTCTCTGACCTGTCAGTTTTCTTCATAGCACTTACCAGAGGCTGACATTATTCTTTCTATCTGTCTGTCTGTTTATCTGTCTGTGTCTCTTTATCCTAAGTATATGATAGATTTATTTATGGTCTATCTCTACCACTATAATTTCACCTCCCTGAGGGTAGGGAATTTGGTTTCTCTCCTGCTACAGCCTAGAACTAGAATGGTGCCTGGCGCTTTTTAGAAACTCAATAATTATTTCATGAATGACTAAGGAAATGAATAAATAAATTTAATGACTTTTATTAGAAACTGCCTTATTTTTCCTATAAGAGTTCTATCTATACACTTCTTATTTTATTCCCTTTCTAATGCCCTACGTTAAGCTGAGACAAAATTAGCTGTTCATTAAAATTGGCATAAGTTCAAAGAGTAACTTGGTATTTCATTAAAAATTTATTTGCATGCCTTTACAAGTGATTCACAGATTTTCAGTTATAGTTCAGGCTAGTAGATTTATGTAAACTTCAAAATTATTATATGCAGAACTTAATATATTATTGTCTCAAAATTATAGACACATGCAGATGATAAGCAACCATAATCACATTACTGATGTGGGCTCAATTAACACTGATTTAGTAGTATACGTGTATATTCCAGGGAGTTTTGAAAGTAACCCATGTCAAATGCTTCAATAAGGCTTATAATTCATCAAGAGTTAGAAAACAATGCTACATTTATTGTCATAGCTCTTGGCAAATAATGAAAAATTTATCCTGAAGTTCGTTCTTGCTGCCTTTCCTCAAAACATTTGTTGAGAGTCTATTATGTAACAGACTCTTTTCTAACAGGAGGAATACAGAGAAGAATGAGCTCAAAGTCTAGAGTAAACAGAAGAGAATACAGCAATGTGACAATTACTCAGTGTGGGGACTCAGGAAAGGGTATCAGAGAATACCTTTCTCAAGTTAATCTTGAAGTTAGAAGAGGAATTCGTGGGGAAAAAGGAGAAGAATAATGACCCTTAGGGACAATTGCTACTCTGCATCTAAAAGTTGAATTGGAACAGTAATAATTAAATATTACAGTGTTGCAAAATAATTCTTCTCCAGTTGCTGTTTCTTTTCTTATTTATAGTTGAAAACTCGTATGCATGTCTTAAATAACCCTTGTATGTGGTCTCACTGTGTTCTGTATTTCCAGTCAAAAGGGAAGATACTTTCTTAATTATTGAAAAGCTGAGGAAGCAAGGTTAATGTGTAATCGAAAAATAAGCAGCAGGTCATTCTATGCATCTGGAAACAGCAAGGAGATCTAATAGGTCAAGGTGTGTGATTCTTAAAGCAAATTCCCAGAGTATCTATGGCTTTCCTCCAAGTAAACAGCAAGATTTATGAAGGAAAACCATTAAACTGAACACTTTCTTTCAAATATTCCAACCTTCCTGGAACACTTCCAATCAGATTGGTCTTTTTCCTGCTTTCAGTGTCTACACTCAAGACATACAATATATATATATTTAATGCAGGGAAATATTTGTACAGCATTTTAAAGGAGAAATCACATAACAAAAAGAAAAGTTTATGAAAGCTTTCAGAAATGAGGCAATTTGGGGTTATAGCATAGCAAACACATGAGAAGCTGATAATAAAAACTATGAATTATAGAAATAAATCAGTAAAGAACCACACTGAGGGCTGATGAGAATTTAAAAAGTCAGGGAATTTTTAGAATTCTATACCTAGGAAATGAAGTGGTCATAATCGTGACATTCATTATGAGAAAACTTATGAAAAGCTGATGAAAGTCAACTTGGCCAAAGGCTTCTATAGTTTTAGGCCAATGAACTTAAGAATACAAGGTCACTCACTACTAGATTATGGTGAAATCAAGGAATTCTTTTCCTTTCCATGGATAAACTGAGCTTGCCAAGGCAGTGCTAAATGAGTGAACGATGAGGGCGAAGAGATGGAGTGGGCACTGGGGTAACACCCAGTGATAACGGGATTAAGTAAAAACAAAAACATGTTAAGAACCAACCACACCTGCACCCATTAAAGCTTAGTAATGGCCACTGGGCCCTGACAGAAACCAGAACGTTTGACTTCTTGTAATTTGAAAGTTACTTTACAAGCCATTATTGTGCATTTCCCCATGCATGCCTTCCTTTTTATTGTCAGTGGAGGTTTCTAGGAAAATTGCCACAGGGCTTTTTTTTTTTTTTTTTTTTTTGCGGTACATGGGCCTCTCACTGTTGTGGCCTCTCCTGTTGCGGAGCACAGGCTCCGGACGCGCAGGCTCAGCAGCCATGGCTCACGGGCCCAACCGCTGTGCGGCATGTGGGATCTTCCTGGACCGGGGCACGAACCCGCGTTTCCTGCATTGGCAGGCAAACTCTCAACCACTGCGCCACCAGGGAAGCCCGCCACAGGGCATTTTTAAAATGCAGAGGATCTGATGATTTTACTGTGTCTGCTTTTTTACCCATATAGTCTAACTTAACATTTATTCCAACAATGTGGAACTACCTTGTACATGCTTCAGTATGTGATTTGATTGGCACTTTGAAGCTTTCAAAAGTTAAAAAATAAATAAATAAACCAGGGACCTACTACTCTCACAAAGGTTTTACTTTATATGAAAAGTAGGTGTCATCTTTAAACACACACACAGAGAAAAGAGGCACATAGAATTAGGTTATATGTTTATGAGTCAGAAGATCTCTCAATTCATTACAACAGAAAGTCAACAGTCAACAATTTCTATACTTACAAAGCATAGAAATAATAGAGAGGAAGTGCTATGTAATTTTACCATCTCAGGAATCTCATAGTAAGACTAGAAAACAAGTGAAGATGAAGGGCAGATAGGAAGAAGAAAGGCATGCGAAAAGGAGGGAAGAAATGAATCAACTCGGTATGTATGGGAATTTCTAAAGTCGTTCAGTACTTTAGCAGTGTAATTAAGCTAATGGCAGCCAATGCATTGCATGGAGGTGTGATAGTTGTAAGGAACAGTGTATTGGTTATTTACTGCTCAAATGACCCCTAAAATTTAGCAGCTTAAAATAACGAACATTTATTATTTTACAGTTTTTGTGAGCTAAGAATCTGGTCCCAGCCGAACTGTGTGCCTCTGTCTCAGGGTCTCTCAGGAGATTGTAGTCAAGCTGTTGACCAGGGCTACAGTCATCTCAAGGCTTGATTGAAATAAAGGATTAATTCCCAAGCTCACTCAAGTGGGTTTCTTCCCAGGACTGCTCATAACATGTCAGCTTGCTTCCCCCAGAATGAGCCATCTAAGAGAGAGTGCTCAAGAAGGAAACCACAGTCTTTTTATAACCCAATTTCAAGAGTGACATACCATAATCTCTGCTGTATTCTATTTGTTAAAAGTGAGTCATAAAGTCCAACTTATTCGAGGGAAGGAGGTAGCATAAGTGCATGAATATCAGGAGGGTAGGACCATTGAGAGCTACCTGCCTAAGAGGCTGCCAATCACAAACATATGTAAATTTCCTTCCAGGCATGCTTAAGGTGGCACTGCTGAGGCTGAGGGGTCAGCAACCTATAAAAGCTCTGAGGTGGCACTGGTGTAAGCCAAAGCTTTCACACAGAACCTTATATACTGTTCTGCCTATGAGACCAAACTGGTGGCCTCAGTTCCAGATGACTAGGAAATCTGTGAAAGCTTTGTGGCAGCACCCAGAGTAGACACTTATTAGGATAAAGATGCATCTACCTTCCATTTTTTGTGTAATCTCAATCTCATCATTGAAGGGGGACAGCCTACAACAGCAATCTGCAATCTTTTTTTTCCATCTACCTAAGAAACTTTGTCTTGGTTAATCGAACTCACTTTTCCTGATCACAGGAAAAAGGAGTAGATCTCTTTTGGTTGTATGTGGGTTGGGGGGAGCAAAAGCATCCTTTAAAAACTGAGTGTACATTGGTGCAAAGGTCAAAGCAAGACACTGAATAGGTAGGCAGGAACCAACAAAACTAGGCTTTATCTCTCACCCTAAAAAGCCTAGATTTGCCCTATGGGCAATGTGTGACTTCTGAAGGTACTACGTTTTATAGAGATCACATTGACAGTAACGTGGAAAGAGTGGGTTTGAAGGCTATGTTTCAAGGATGATTATTTCTTCAAGTCCTCATATTTGGGACTGGTGCAGGAACTAAGACAGGGACAGAAAAGACACAGAGAGAATGGAATTGAGAGACTTTTTTTAAAAGTAAAATGCATGAGATGATGATTGATTGAATGCAGAGTATATGGAAGAAGGAAGGATTTAGGTTAGTTCCCAGTCTCCTAGTTTACTTGATGAGATCAATTGGGAAGACAGAAGGAAATGTAAGTTTGAAAGTAATTATAACAGGAAAAGATAAATATAGAATATGGCTCTGAACAGTTTCATAAATCTGAGGTCAAAAGCAAATGAAGAAAGAACTAAAATAAGTGTTGTTCCTGGAAAAAGAGTATTATTTTAAAGAAAACAGAATCTATAGTAACATTCTTCAGTCTACTGTTTTTTGTTTTTCCACAATATTTTTAGTCTATTACTCTGCTATCATTGTAATATGTAGAAAGTGCTAAGCCAAAATTTTTTAGACTCAGAATTAAAGAGAAAAGCACTAAGATTAGAGTAAATAATATTCTACAGGTTTGGAAAAATAAGGGGATAAAAAAAGAATATCACTATTGTGCAATAAATCATATCAGTTTTAAGACTACTTACTGAGGATTGAATATGGAGATATTAAGGATAGTTTCCTTTCCAAAACCAACTGGAACTTTGTTATTGCTATTAATTTTTAAATTGTAATATGTTCTGAAGGAAAATCCCTGATATTCATGGTTTTAGACATAGCAATTGTTCTTTTGTTATTCATTAAATGCATAATTGACTTGAGCTTTTCTTAGACTGCCAATTAACAGTTGCAAAAAGAAATTCTATTTATAAATTTATTAATATTGCTGTCACTTCAAAATAGGATGAGGAATTTCCGAACATATTTTGCCAGTAAGTTCACATTTGTTTTCTAGACCATTTTCTGAAATATATTTTGCTTGTCAATGGAAGCCTAGGAAATCAAGACTCAAGACCTAAAGATCTGTCCCAAATCTAACAACAGAATATTCTTGGGCAACATCTTAAAATGATTTTCCTTGATTTGGTAATAATGATAATAATAATAATATTGTTACTAGTTTATGATAATAATGACAATTAATACATAACATTTATTGAGTTTTTACTAAGTAACTGGCCCTATGTAATGCTTTTTATGTCTTACCTTTCTTTAAATTTCTTAACATTTTTATGTGGTACTATTATTAGCCTTATTTTTAAAATGAGGACACCAAGGGCCATGCTTCCACAAGACAATAAGTGGTGGAAATAAGATCTGAACTCATGTAGTCTGGCTTAAGAGTCCATTACTCTTAACCACCTCTACATATTTTTCCAGGCATTTGTTGTCCTTAAAGCAAAAACACATGGTAGTGCATGTAAGTTAATACAATTCATATTCTACATTCTTTATCCTCTTGGAGGAGTAAAGTGAAGTACAGCCTAGTTAAATAATTTTCAGAAGATATTCTAGCTATTTTAAAATATTATAGCAGTAAAGTAGTAAATAAAATGTTCCAGAAGGAAAATAAGAACATGTAGATACCTTCATTAAATGACCTGGAATGCTGACTATGTCATATTTTACTAGTGAGCTGAAATAAAAATATTTTTTCTAGAAAGGATACATAGACGTTCTTTCACATTGAAAGTAAATATTTTCCTTAAAATATCTAAATGTTATCTTGGAACATATAGGACATTGCCCTAACTCATGGCGATCTATTTTCTTTTATTTATTTTTTACTTTATTTTTCCTGGAAGGCTGGGGGTGGGGGGTGGAAAGAAGAAACCTTTAGATTTTCTCTGAGGGAAATTACTGAACTGAAAGAAAAACAATACAATCATGAAAAGTATTCCTAGATGAGAAAAGACCAACTGATAAACACATATCTGCATCCAACTGATTATATAATACCTCATGGGTGTTGTGGTAATACTGTCAAAACATGGATTGTATCTTTGAAATATCAGATTTAATTTAAATCAATTTCAAGCCAACTACTTTATTCCACCATTGGTGAGTAATACAGCCAGTCCCCACAATGTTTAAGTTAGTGAAGAAATGGAAAATCAGGAAAAGAACATATGCTAGTTTTGATCTGCTATGAATGTGAAGTGCCAAAAGCATTACAGAGAAAGATAGCTCATAACACATTTCAACACCAGTGAAGTGTGGGGGAAAAAAGTTAATCTTCTTGATACATTTTGTTTTTTCTTTCCTTTTAATTCTCATTATTTGATAATTACTTATTCAACTTTGAACACAGGTTGTATAAATGTATTTGTTTTATTTTTAAGTATATTTAAAGTAAGTATACTTTAAATATACCTATATATTTAAAGTAACTATACTTTAAATATACCTAAAATAAGTATAAAAAATTTATTTGGAGGCTTTTTAAGAGGCATTTTCTTCTCTCTTCTAAGATAAACTTACCAAGTATTAGTGATCACCTGATGGGACAGTTTTTTAAAAATCCAAAAGAAAACCCATCCAAACACTTGAAAATTACAGACAGCTTCAGTATATAAATTTTAATGTTATAATTCTAATTATGTCATACAGGAAGAGTCTTATACATACAAGCTTCTGGTTAAATTTGACAGATTGAACACACTCATTTACCTCTGCTCCCCCTGGAAAGCCTAATGAAACAACAGTAAAAGGATACAGATTGCATGAACTCACAAGAGCAAAGAGAATTAGGGAGGAAATGAGTGACAAAGAGAGAAATCCACAAAACCACAGAAGGTATCAAGCAGATTGTTGAGCACCAGTTAACAGCAGAAGAGGTTGATGCCCAAGTGTTCTCTGCATAGGGGAAAGAAAATGAGAGGCACTCGGTGTAAGAGGGTTCCTCTGGGAACGGGGCAGAAATCAAAATTATGTGAAAGCCTAAATGGATACCACTTAGAACTATCTTCCATCCCCTCCCTAGGTTTGGCAGCCAGGAAAGTGTCTCTCCTTCCCTTACCAATGCAAGAGTTCAGAAAAGTTGAAAAACACAGGGTCTCTGGAACTCAGAGATCAGTCAAGCAGGAGGATCAGAAGCCACAGTGAAAACAGGATCATGAAGTGAAAGACAACAAACCAGAAAGTCTGAATAAGAAGACACCAGGCCTTCCCTGGTGGCGCAGGGGTTGAGAGTCTGCCTGCCGATGCAGGGGATGTGGGTTCGTGCCCCGATCCGGGCGGATCCCACATGCCGCAGAGCGGCTGGGCCCGTGAGCCACCATGGCCGCTGAGCCTGCGTGTCCGGAGTCTGTGCTCCGCAACGGGAGAGGCCACAGCAGTGAGAGGCCTGCGTACCCCCCCCCCAAAAAAAAAAAAAAAGAAGACTCCAGCCCCTTGTTCTTAACGCTCAGGTTGGCAGTGAAGTCTATAGTTGCCCCTTTTTAATCTCCCTTGTGGGCAGAAGATGAGAGAAGTCCTCACTGGTGCTGACCTCTGGAGAGAAAGAATCTGACTTGGAGTAGGGCTCCCATAACTAATTAGGTTCTTCTCCACTCAGTACCTCCATGGTGAGATATACTTTTGTACCTTTGGAAGAACTCAGCCACAGGGATAGAGACCTTCCAAATGGCCTTTTCAGTGCATTTTCTTAAATATAAGTAAACCAAGGATCTCCAGACATTGGAGGGAAGTTTCTAACATAAAACAAAGGTGATAAAAAAGACAAACTGAAAAGGAGACTCGGAAATATAGTCTCTTCATGCTAATGAAGAAAGCAAAAATAAAAACCTCAAAATATATAAAATTAATATCCTCAAAGAGTTAAAAGAAAGAAGTTCATCCATGATATAAAAAAGAAACATTCAGAGAATAAGGCAAATCTTTTGGGAATTAGAAAAATAATGAAAATAAACTATTCAATAGGAAATATTAAGAAAGTAGTTGGATGTAGTTGCATATTAAGGGTGGGATGATGGAAATGGCCTTACCTGGGTACAGGCAAGAAAGGGGTGCACTGTGTGTAGAAAATTTTAAAAGAATAAAACCAACTAAAAGTAGTCTGCTTTTTATTAGTATCATGAGCCAACAATTCTAAACTGTGTCAGTGATAAAACAGTCTTATCCATAACAAGTTTGTGTGCATCTAACTTCTAAACAGTTGTTGCAGTTGCTGTTGAGTCTATGAAGAAATGAACTCAAGGAAACAAAGATATGGACGGTACTAAAATTTCTGGAATTTATTGTGAAATGAAATGAGATATTTATGTTTTAACAGAGGTCTATGTATTATCATTTCTTACCTTGTATAATGTTGCTTCCCTTCCCTTTTTCCTTTTGAAATTAGCTGGTGGTTTGTCTATTATCTTAGGGGTTTTTTTGTAACAGCAAGGTTTTGAATTATTAGTTAGGTAGGCTATTTATCTATTGTCTACCTCATTATCTCTACTTTTATATTTAATAATTCCTTTGAGCTTCCTTTGATTTGTTGTTTTTTATCTAGTTTTTTTTTTGTGGGGGGCTGTAGGTATTCAACTCATTTATTCATTTTATTTTTATATTTTAATAGGTACCATTGACATACATTAAAATATGCACACATATAAAGTGTACTATTTACGTTTTAGCTACGTAAAACCATCCTGACAATATGGATAATGAACATACCCATTACCCACAAAAGTTGTCTTGTTGCCTTCCATACCCTTCCTCCTACTTCTCCCCAACCTCTCATCCCAAGACAATCGCAGATCTGCTTTCTTACACTGTAGATTAGTTTGCATTTTTAGAATTTTGTATAAATGGAATCATCTATGGACCCTTTTATCTGGCTTCTTTCACTCAGCATAATCATTTTGGGATTCATCCACGTTGTAACATGTATCAGCAATTCATTCCTTTTTTGCTAAGTAGTATTCCTTTGTATGTATATACTACTGCTTTTTTATCCTTTAGCCTGTTAATGGATATATGGGTTGTTCCTAGCTTGTGACTGTTATGAATCATGCTCCAACCATTCATGTACAAGTCTTTGTATGAGGATATCTTTTTGATAACTGACTAGGAAAATAAGTCATATAGTAGGTGTATGTTTAACAGTTAAGAAACTGCCAAAAAAGTTCTCCAAAGTGATTGTACCATTTTACATTCCCACTATAGAGTATGAGAGTTCCACATCCTTGCCAACAGATGGTATAATCAGTCTTGTTTATTTTAGACATATTAATAGGTGTAAAGTGGTATCCTGTTACAGTTTTAATTTGCATTTCCCTAGTGAGGTTAGTAATGTTGAACACTTTTTCAAGTGTTTATTTGCCATCCATGTATTGTTTTTGGTAAGGTATTTGTTCAAGTCATTTGCCTGCTTTTATTATTGCATTGTTTGTACTCTAATAATTGAGTTTTGAGAGTTCTTTATATATTCTGGATACAAGTCTTTTATCAGATATATGCTTTAAAAGTATTTTTACCAGTCTGTGGCTTGTCTTTTCATTCTACTAAGCGCATCATTTGAAGAATAACATCCTAAAGTTTAATAAAATACAATTCATCAATTTTCCTTTTATGGATTATGCTTCTACATATGTTAGAAAACCCACAACTTGTCATTATTTTTGCTTTAAACAGTTTATTATATTTTAAATATATTTAAATAAATTAAAAAATCTATTTACCAATGTACTTATCATTTCTGGTGTCCTTCATTCCTTTGTGTAGATCCAGGATTCTATCTGGTGTAATTCTCCTTCTGCTTAAATGACTTCCTTTAACATTTCTTGTAGTACTGGTCTGATGGCGATGAATTATTTCAGCTCTTCTATGTTTCAAAATGTCTTTATTTTGCTAGTTTCTTGAATAATTATTTTGTTGGGTAAAAAGTTCTAGTTTGACAGTTTTTTCTTTCAGTTGTTTAAGGACGTTTCCCTACTCTCTTCCCACTTGCATTATTTCCTACCAGAAATATGCTGTCTTCCTTATCTTTGTGTCTTTGGATATAATGTATCTTCTCTCTCCTCCCCTTCTTCCAGCTGCTTTTAAGATTTTTATCTCTGATTTTTATCTCTATCACTTGCTTTAAGGAATTTGATTGTGTTGTGCCTTAGTGTAATTTTCTTCATACTTCTTAGACTTGGGGTTCATTGAACTATTTGGATCTGTGGGTTTATAGATTCCATCAAATTTGGAATTTTTCAGCCATTATTTCTTCTCATTTTTTTTTTTTTTGCTATCCCTGTCTTTTCTTTGTGAACTACAATTGTACATATATTAGGTTGTTTGAAGTTATCCCTCAGCTTTCAAAATTGCTATATTTTTTTCATTTTTCTTTCTGCGTTTAATTTTGGATAGAGTCTGTCATTAATTCAACAACTGCATCTTTTTTGTTAATATTTTTTCCTCAATGTCTAATTTACTATTAACCTTATCCAGTATATTTTTCATTTCAACTGCTATAGCCTTTATCACTAGAAGTTCAATTTGGGTCATTTAAAAAATACCTTCCAACTCTATTTTTTGCATTGTACTCGGTATTCTTTTTTTCTTTTCTTTTCTTTTTTTTTTAACATCTTTATTGGAGTATAATTGCTTTACATTGTTGTGTCAGTTTCTGCTTTATAACAAAGTGAATCAGTTATACATATACATATGTCCCCATATTTCTTCCCTCTTGCATCTCCCTTGCTCCCACCCTCCCTATCCCACCCCTCTAGGTGATCACAAAGCACCGAGCTGATATCCTTGTGCTATGTGGCTGATTCCCACTAGATATCTATTTTACATTTGGTAGTGTATATATGTCCATGCCACTCTCTCACTCTTTACTTAACATGTTCAGTCTTTTCTCTAATTTCTTGAACATATGGAATACAGTTATAATAACTATTTTAATATCTTTGACCATTAATTCTATCATCTGTGTCAATTCTGAGTCTGTTTTGTTGGTTGAGTTTTCTCCTCATTCAATAGAATCTATTATGTGTAGTATTTTTCTGTTTCTTTATATTTTTGGTAATTTCTATTAGATGCCTGACATTGTGAATTTTAACTTTTTGGAGTGCTGGATATTTCTGTATACCTATAAATATTCTTGAGCTTTATTCTGAAGTTGTCTAATTACTTGGAATTAGTTTCATCCATTCAGTTTTGTTTTTAAGGTTTGTTAAGTGGAGCCAGAGCAACATTTAGTCTAGGGTTAATTTTTCCTATTACTGAGGCAAACCCCTTCTGAGTACTTTACCTAATGCTCTGTGAATTGTGAGGTTTTCCACTCAAGTTACTGGTCCTGTGTTGGCTTTAAAGATTGTTCTTTCTAACCCTTTCAGGAAATTAATTCCCCCCAACTCCAGACAAGTTGCTCACATGCATTACTAATACTCAGCTGATTGCTTGAGAGAGACCCTCTACAGATCTCAGATGTTGTCTCTCTGTGTAGCTTGCTCTTCTCCAGTCAACTGCTCAGTGAACCATAGCTGTCTTGGCCTCCCCAGGTTACCAATTTCATCTCTTCATCTCATGGAGACTTCTGGACTCTGCCTGGTTTCCCCCTCCCTGCATTGCAACCTATACACTTTCTCCAGGCAGTAACCTGGGAAAACTGCAGGGCTCATTTCATTTATTTTCCATTTTCAGGGGTAACTGCCCATTGTTTTCTTGATATCCAATGGCAGGACAACTGTTGTTTCATACATTTTAATCTATTTCTTTAGTTGTTTCATGAAGAAGGTAAATCTGGTCCCCATTACCCCACAATAGTCAGATATGAAAATATCTTAACTATTTGTAAACTATCCAGGGCTGGTATCTCATTTACCTGCTTCTCCCCCACTTCTCCACCTATGTACTAAGATGGTAGCAGCAAAGGTCTTAATTTAATAAGTTTTTGGATTTTCTTCTGATTACTGTTTAAATATATGCCATTGGTCCTGATATGTAGTATTTTTAATTATTATTACTATTTGCAAATTCTGTTAGATCAGTTTATTTTTCCCTTTTTATCTGAAAGTTGTTTAATAGAAGATTTTATTTTTAATTTACAGATGTAAGGACCTTTTTGGTCTTTATTTTATGAATAATTTCTAATTTTATTGCCTTGTGATTGAAGAATATTTTTTGTAATATTTTTACATCAGGATACTTACTGATGTTTTATTTGTGACCTAATATATAATTGACTTTTAAAATAGAAATACGTTTTTAAGAATTATTTTATTTTTTGTTCTTATTTTCAGTACTTTTAAAACCTTCTCTTCCATTAAATTCCTAAAGTCTCCCTACCATCAATTGTTTACTCTTTTTTTTTTTTTTTTTTTGGCTGTGCTGTGTGGCTTGCAGGATCTTAGTTCCCTGACCAGGGATCAAACCTGTGTCCCCTGCACTGGGAGCACAGAGTCTTAACATTTGGACCACTGGGGAAGTTCCCAATTGTTTACTCTTGACAACTGTTCCAAAATACTATACAGAGACACTGCTACTGTATGTTTGCTTGAATGAAAATAACTGTTTTAAGCACATTCCTTATTGAAGAGATCCTTTCCCCCTCCACCTGTATACTCAATTCACAGAAACAGTGACAACTGTTCCAAAATACTAAACAGAAACATGGCTCCTATATGTTTGTGTTGATGAAAATAACCATTTTAAACACATTCCTTATTGACAAGATTCTTTCCTCTCCATCTGTATATTGTTACTTTTTAAATTTTTTAATTTAATTTTTATCTTATATTGGAGTATAGTTGATTTACAGTGTTGTGTTAGTTTCAGACCACCTGTATATTCTCCAGTTCACCAAAAAATTGAGCATAATGTGGGTACCACAGATACCAAGTTGAAGACTTGGTCCCTGTCCCAGAGGAAGCATGGTAATCTGCCATGTCTTTTTTTCTCCTTGAGTTTTGCTAGAATCACTCATAGTTTTGTTCCATATTTTTAGGTACAATGTTCCAAAGAGTTAGTACTGCCATGCAATGTTACTCAAATTATTGTAGAGTCTATCTATAAAAACTATATTAATGATCACTATAACAATATTGTGTACCATCTTCACCTCTTCATGTTCTCGCTTACCCTTCCCTGAGTTATAAAGACTCTGGCTCCAACAATTAGTAGGGCATTACTATTACCAAGTGTAAAGTTAAAGGAGAGGTCATAGAAAAATAATACATACTGGAGAATTAATACACAGTTATAATTATAAAACTAAAAATGGTCAAAAAATTATAGTGATTAATAATAAGAAGGTATTTGTGAAATGGGGAAAGTCAAATGCTTTAGCTAGCACACAGTTGCACATGTAATATTTTATAAAAGTAAGACTTCATGATTAATAGAATAAGAATTAGACAAACTGCACCTCAATTTTTATTTGCACAGTATGGTGATAAAAATATCAACTTATGGGGTTGTTGATAAGATCAGAACTAATGAATGCTATGCTTGACACAGAGCAGGTGCTAGATATATGGTAGTTCTCGTTTTCATTATTAGTGCATTCTTATATAAAGATAGACATTAAAAAAAAATTTTTTTAAAACAGTGATCCTGAAACATAAATAACTTAAAGGCCTTTACAGGATACATTTTGGGGGAATTTAGATATTTTGTCTACCAGTAGTTGGAAAGAAAGAGTAGTAGTCATATGTGATTTTTGCTGACCTGAGTTTATTTCCAGTAACACACAGTGGTCACAACAAAGCATTCAAATATGACTTTGTATATCTCAAATGTCATGGGAGAAGCTGGAACTACACAGAACAAAATCATTGCCAGACTTTCTGGTTCTCTTCTCTCATTTAAAAACAGCTAACTCAACTCATCCTTCGGTTTTTTGCTTAAACACGCTCACTTCCTTAGTGAAGCCATTCCCTTTAGGCTAGACTCCTCTAAGTGTCCTAACCTCAAATTCCCCTATCATAATATTCATCACATTTTTTCATAGTTATTTTTTAGCTGTATATCTTCTCAATATATTACAAACTCCATAAAAATAAGAGGCCTGTCTGTCTTATTCATTGTTGTTGCCCCAGCACTACACAGACTGTTTGGCACAATGTTGTCAACTCATTATTTATTGAGTAAATGAATAAATTCCCTAACAGACATGGAAATTTCAGTGTACAGCCAGAGACAGTTCTAGAATCTGGGTCTGAAGTAAACACCAGAGAACATGCAAGCACACTCCTCCAAACGTCTTGATAGAATGAGAAAATTTTATCTGCATCCCCAGAGCAACTTCTCTATCATTGATAATGATGACAGACCTTCAGAGACCTTCAGGATTGGCATTGCTTTGGAACGAGCAAAGATTCCTTAATCCACAGCTATGTGTTGAATACTTACATATTCAGATTCAACTAAACTAGATTGTAGAGAACTAGCTATGTACTAGGCTAAGAGCTATGTGCTTTATCATGCCATTTTACTCAGTGGCACAAACTATAAGGGCGTAGGATGATCATTTCTACTATAAATAAGTAAAGTGGCCATAAAATATGTCATAACTGATCAAAGTCATGTAGCTTGGTAGTAGAAGAACCAGGATGCATATACAAGATGTAAGTTTACATGTTGGGAGTGAGTGTTTTAAGGTAAGACACAGTGAAGTGATTACATTCAAGTTGTTTTTGCATGGGTGTAAGCAGGTGCACGTGTCACCAATGGACTCAACTGAAGCTCAAACTAACGTAGTTATATCATATATTAGGAGCCAGAGTTATCCTTACTGACATTCGCCTGTTGTCAGACATTAGATATTTTAGCTTTCTAAGCTTCCTTTTCCTTATCTGCAAAGTGAAACTATGTGCCTTGTTTCTCTCACAGGATCGTTGGGAGGAACAAATAAATATAACATAACAAATATATGTTTGTTATATTTATATATATAACATATATGTAACATATATAACATATAACAAATAAACAAACAAACAAATATAGAAGCCACATTGTGTTAACATATCGCTTCAAAGTTTTTAAGGGATTGTTAACACACCTATCATATTGATTTTCTTACTCTATTTTACTGAACAAGGTCTGCTTTCTTCCTTCTTTCCATTGGAGTTTTATAGCGTTATAGGTTACAACTCCTGCATTCTTTCAGTCCCATGAACATTATCCTAGTAAGTTTACAAATAGGAGAATTATTTTCAGTTTCTGACATAATGAGAATCAAACCAGGGTCCCAGAAAAATAGCAATTGCTTACAGTACAGGTTTGTTATCTCTTAGGTACACCAAAATGGGTACAAATTCAAGGTTTGTTGGAAACACTGGACATGACTTTTAAACGCAGCTCTGCATTCATTATCATTGCAACCATTAGTTTGAAATCCTTGCCAATAAAATGGGGATACTAAACTCTAAACTTCTTAAAATCATCAAATGCCATCAATTTTTTTTGATATTTGAATTTTATTTTATTTTTTTATACAGCAGGTTCTTATTAGTTATCCATTTTATACATATTAGTGTATACATGTCAGTCCAAATCTCCCAGTTCATGACACCACCCACCCCCACCCCACCGCCACTTTCTCCCCTTGGTGTCCATATATTTGTTCTCTATGTCTGTGTCTCAATTTCTGCCCTGGAAACCGGTTCATCTGTACCATTTTTCTAGGTTCCACATACATGTGTTAATATACGATATTTGTTTTTCTCTTTCTGACTTACTTCACTCTGTATGACAGTCTCTAGATCCATCCATGTCACAACAAACGACCCAATTTCATTCCTTTTTATGGTTGAGTAATATTCCATTGTATATATATGTACCACATCTTCTTTATCCATTCCTCTGTCGATGGGAATTTAGGTTGCTTCCATGTCCTGGCTATTGTAAATAGTGCTGCAAAGAACATTGGGGTGCATGTGTCTTTTTGAATTATGGTTTTCTCTGGGTATATGCCCACTAGTGGGATTGCTGGATCATATGGTAATTCTATTAGTTTTATAGAAAACGTCCATACTGTTCTCCATAGTGGCTGTATCAATTTACATTCTCACCAACAGTGCAAGAGGGTTCCCTTTTCTCCACACCCTCTCCAGCATTTGTTGTTTGTAGATTTTCTTATGATGCCCATTCTAACTGGTGTGAGGTGATATCTCATTGTAGTTTTGATTTTCATTTCTCAAATATTTAATGATGTTGAACAGCTTTTCATGTGTTTCTTGGCCATCTGTATGTCTTCTTTAGAGAAATGTCTATTTAGGTCTTCTGCCCATTTTTGGATTGGGTTGTTTGTTTTTTTTTAATATTGAGCTGCATGAGCTGTTTATATATTTGGAGATTAATCCTTTGTCTGTTGATTCATTTGCAAATATTTTCTACCATTCTGAGGGTTGTCTTTTTGTCTTGTTTGTAGTTTCCTTTGCTTTGCAAAAATTGTTAAGTTTCATTAGCTCCCATTGTTTATTTTTGATTTTATTTCCATTACTCTAGAGGTGGATCAAAAAAGATCTTGATGTGATTTATGTCAAAGAGTGTCATTCCTATGTTTTGCTCTAAGAGTTTCATAGTGTTCGGTCTTACATTTAGGTTTCTAATCCATTTTGAGTTTATTTTTGTGTATGGTGTTTAGGGAGTGTTCTAATTTCATTCTTTTACATGTAGCTGTCCAGTTTTCCCAGCACCACTTATTGAAGAGACTGTCTTTTCTCCATTATGTATTCTTGCCTCATTTGTCATAGATTAGTTGACCATAGATGTGTGGGTTAATCTCTGGGCTTTCTATCCTGTTCCATTGATCCATATTTCTGTTTTTGTGCCAGTACCATATTCTCTTGATTACTGTAGCTTTGTAGTGTAGTCTGAAGTCAGGGAGTCTGATTCTTCCAGCTCTTTTTTTTTTCCCTCAAGACAGATGTGGCTATTTGGGGTCTTTTGTGTCTCCATACAAATTTTAAGCTTTTTTGTTCTAGTTTTGTAAAAAATGCCATTGGTAGTTTGATAGGAATTGCATTGAATCTGTAGATTGCGTTGGGTAGTATAGTCATTTTCACAATATTGACTATTCCAATCCAAAAACATGGTATATCTCTCCATCTGTTTGTATCATCTTTAATTTCTTTCATCAGTGTCTTATAGTTCTCTGCATACAGGTCGTTTATCTCCATAGGTAGGCTTATTCCTAGGTATTTTATTATTTTTGTTGCAATGGTAAATGGGAGTGTTGCCTTAACTTCTCTTTCAGATTTTTCATCATTAGTGTATAGGAATGCAAGAGATGTCTGTGCCTTAATTTTGTATCCTGCAACTTTACCAAATTCATTGATTAGCTCTAGTAGTTTTCTGGTGGCATCTTTAGGCTTCTCTATGTATAGTATCATGTCATTTGCAAACAGTGACAGTTTTACTTCATCTTTTCCAATTTGTATTCCTTTTATTTCTTTTTCTTCTCTGATTCCTGTGGCTCAAACTTCCAAAACTATGTTGAATAATAGTGGTGAGAATGGACATCTTTGTCTTGTTCCTGATCTTATAGGAAATATTTTCAGTTTTTCACCATTGAGAATGGTGTTTGCTGTGGGTTTGTCATATATGGCCTTTATTATGTTGAGGTAGGTTTCCTCTAGGTCTACTTGCTTTTTTTTTTTATCATAAATAGGTGTTGAATTTTGTCAAAAGCTTTTTCTGCATCTATTGAGATGATTATACAGTTTCTATTCTTCAAACTGTTAATATGGTGTATCACATTGATTGATTTGTGTATATGTAAGAATCCTTGCATCCCTGGGATAAATTCCACTTGATTATGATGTATGATCCTTTCAATGTGTTGTTGGATTCTGTTTCCTAGTATTTTGTTGAAGATTTTTGTATCTATATTCATCAGTGATATTGGTCTGTAATTTTCTTTTTTTGTAATATCTTTGTCTGATTTTGGTGTCAGGGTGATGATGGCCTCATAGAATGAGTTTGGGAGTGTTCTTTCTCCTGCAATTTTTTGGAAGAGTTTGAGAAGGATGGGTGTTAGCTCTTCTCTAAAGGTTTGATAGAATTCACCTGTGAAGCCATCTGGTCGTGGACTTTTGCTGGTTGGAAGATTGTTAATCACAGTTTCAATTTCATTACTTGTGACTGGCCTCTTCATATTTTCTATTTCATCCTGGTTCAGTTTTGGAAGGTTATACCTTTCTAAGAATTTGCCCATTTCTTCCAGGTTATCCATTTTATTGGCATAGAGTTGCTTTAGTAGTCTCTTAGGAGGTTTTGTATTTCTGTGGTGTCTGTTGTAACTTCTCCTTTTTCATTTCTAATTTTATTGATTTGAGTCCTCTCCCTGTTTTTCTTGATGAGTCTGGCTAATGGTATATCAATTTTGTTTATCTTCTCAAAGAACCAGCTTTTAGTTTTATTGATCTTTGCAATTGTTTTCTTTGTTTCTATTTCATTTATTTCTGCTCTGAAACTTATGATTTCTTTCCTTCTGCTAACTTTGGGTTTTGTTTGTTCTTCTTTCTCTAGTTCCTTATGGTTAAGGTTAGATTGTTAATTTGAGATGTTTGTTATTCCTTGAGGTAAGATTGTATTGCTATAAATATCCCTCTTAGAACTGCTTTTGCTGCATCCCATAGGTTTTGGATTGTCGTGTTTTTATTGTCATTTGTCTCTAGGTATTTTTTGATTTCCTCTTTGATTTCTTCAGTGATCTCTGGTTATTTGGTAACATACTGTTTAGCCTCCATGTGTTTGCATTTTTTACATTTTTTCACCTGTAATTGATATCTAATCTCATAGTGTTGTGGTGAGAAAAGATGGTTGATATGATTTCAGTTCTCCTAAATTTAGTGAGGCTTGATTTGTGACCCAAAATGTGAACTATCCTGGAGAATGTTCTGTGTGCACTTGAGAAGAAAGTGTAATCTGCTGGTTTTGGATGGAATGTCCTTTAAATATCAATTAAATCTATCTGGTCTATTGTGTCATTTAAAGCTTGTGTTTCCTTATTAATTTTTGCTTGGATGATCTGTCCATTGGTGTAAGTGACGTGTTAAAGTTCCCCACTATTATTGTGTTACTGTTGACTTGCTCTTTTATATCTGTTAGCACTTGACTTATGTATTGAGGTGCTCCTCTGTTGAGTGCATATATATTTATAATTGTTATATCTTCTTGGATTGATCCCTTGATCATTATGTAGTGTCCTTCCTTGTCTTTTGTAACATTTTTTATTTTAAAGTCTATTTTATCTGATATGAGTATTACTACTCCAGCTTTCTTTTCATTTCCATTTGCATGGAATACCTTATTCCATCCCCTCACTTTCAGTCTGTATGTGTCCCTAGGTCTGAAGTGGATCTCTTGTGGACAACATATATGTGGGTCTTGTTTTTGTATCCATTCATTGAGCCTGTGTCTTTTGCTTGGAGCATTTAATCCATTCACGTTTAAGGTAATTATCGATATGTATGTTCCTATTACCATTTTCTTAATTATTTTATGTTTGTTTTTGTAGGTCCTTTTCTTCTCTTGTGTCTCCCACTTAGAGAAGTTCCTTTAGCATTTGTTGTAGAGCTGGTTTGGTGGTGCTGAATTATCTCAGCTTTTGCTTGTCTGTAAAGCTTTTGATTTTTCTGTCAAATTTGAATGAGATCCTTGCAGGGTAGAGTAATCTTGATTGTAGGGTCTTCCCTTTCATCACTTTAAATATGTCCTGCCACTCCCTTCTGGCTTGTAGGGTTTCTGCTGAAAAATCAGCTGTTAACCTTATGGGAGTTTCCTTGTATGTTATTTGTCATTTTTTCCCTTGCTGCTTTTAATAATTTTTCCTTGTCTTTAATTTTTGCCAATTTGATTACCATGTGCCTCAACGTGTTTCTCCTTGGGTTTATCTTGTATTGGACTCGCTGCATTTCCTAGACTTGGGTGGCTATTTCCTTTCACATGTTAAGGAATTTTTCAACAATAATCTCTTCAAATATTTTCTTGGGTCCTTTCTCTCTCTCTTCTCCTTCTGGGACCCCTATAATGTGAATGTTGCTGCATTTAATGTTGTCCCAGACGTCTGTTAGGCTGTCTTCATTTCTTTCCATTCTTTTTTCTTTTTTTTGTTCTGCAGCAGTGAATTCCAACATTCTGTCTTCCAGGTCACTTACCCGTTCATCTGCCTCAGTTATTCTGCTCTTGATTCCTTCTAGTGCATTTTTCATTTCAGTTATTGTATTGTTCATCTCTGTTTGTTTGTTCTTTAATTCTTCTAAGTCTTTGTTAAATATTTCTTGCATCTTCTTGATCTTTTTCTCTACTCTTTTTCCGAGGTCCTGGATCACCTTCACTATCATTATTCTGAATTCTTTTGCTGGAAGGTTGCCTATCTCCACTTCATTTAGTTGTTTTTCTGGGGATTTATCTTGTTCCTTCATCTGGTACATAACCCTTTGCCTTTTCATCTTGTCTGTCTTTCTGTGAATGTGGTTTTTGTTCCACAGGCTGCAGGATTGTAGTTCTTGCTTCTGCTGTCTTCCCTCTCACAATCAAATTTTAAATAGCAATGTTATTAAAAAATGTATGTAAGGAAGACATCCATTCAAGGGAAAAATGTGTATTTTCTATATTTAAAAGCAACTTTTCTTTTTTAAAAGACAAATATTTTATTTCTGAAAAGCACTTTCCCATAATGTTAAATAAATTGATGAACAATGGAATATATTTCTTTGACATCACTCTGTAGGCTCAGTTAGGTGTTTCAGAAGTGCAATATTTATGACAACCCTCAGGAAATTAAAATATATGCTATTTCTAGATGAGAAACAAGAAAAATAATTTATGCCATCACAATATTTTTGTGGAAAATATTTCTTGATCTGTTATTATCAACAGCAAAGAGACCTAAGTATTGCCAGGATTTGCAGGGATATCAAAATATATCTGTGGTAAGCCAACTTGCCTTTTTTTTTTTTCTCGTCTCTTAAAGTTTGGGTCATACAGAGGGAGCAAATGTTTTGTGTTTCTTTTTCTGTGTTCCACCCAAATCATACATCCAAGTTTCCGTACAATTATGTTTATATAGTGAACTTCAAATACCTATTTCCTAATTTGGATTGATCAGAACATCTTCAAAACATCTGCCCAACTTGGTACATTGCCCAGGAAGTCTAATGACTTTTGAGAAGAGAAAAGAGATTTATTGGCTAAGACAGGGAACTACCTGGAAAATTATGAGGTTTTAGTAAGACTATCAATACTCCTAAGTTTGCCAAGAGTCAGCCATGTGGAATGCAGTAAGAACTCTAGGCAGCCTTAAAATAAACTCTTTGATTAAATGCAATTATAAAAAATTGTCAGCTGTCAGAATTGATATTTTTCCTTGGAATAATGTAAGAAGTCATCAATGTCGGAAGTATGATTAGTAGATTTCCAAAACGGGCTCAATTTTCTACATGATATGGTCTGGAGGTAATGGAAAAGCCAGCTTTCTCAGAACTCTATCTCCCTTCCAAGTTCTAAGATGGAGATGCTTACAATTTGAGTTTCTAAACAGGTCTTGTAAAACTTTCCAAAGGGAAGGGACATATAGCCAAGTAAGGGTGTAACATAGAAAGACAATCTGGATTATTGCCAAAGAGCATTAAAAGAGAGCATTTTCCTTGATGGATTCACCATTACTCCAAGCCTATCCTCAGGGTGTCAGACTTAGAATTTGATCTGGGAGCATTCTGGGAATGGATTTGCATCTCAGAAACTGACTCACACTAACCAAAGGTGACAGACATGTAACAGATAAAACCAGATGCTATTTTAGGGATTAAAATTGAGAACTATAATGGACTGTGTATCCAGGTACTTCACCTTTACTCAGAGAACCCTCTCCAGGTAGTCCAACCACAGTGAAAGTTATATTATAATCAGACATTTGCTTTGAAGGACAGAATCTGAATACGGATGTTTTTACTATGTAATTTGCATGCTTATATTCATGATACAGGATCACTATTTTAAAATTAGAGTTAGTCCTTCTAGGAAGTAACCCATTCCAAGTACTTCTGAAGCCTCTCTCTTTACTTTCTAACCTTGTATAGCCCACTCTTCATATAAAAATATCCTCTAGGAGAAATATCCCACTGAATCACTAATAATCATAGATGTTAAAATCAGTTTCTCAGATAACTTTTATCCCAAGAGGTGGGAAAGAGAGCATTAAATCACAGATAACCTAGTGAAGAGGATAAAAGTCAACAAGAGCTGCTTGTAAATTTTGGAGATTAATCCTTTGTCAAACTACCCAATCCTAAAATGGGCAGAAGACTTAAATAGACATTTCTCCAAGGAAGATATACAGATTGCCAACAAACACATGAAAGAATGCTCAACATCATTAATCATTAGAGAAATGCAAATCAAAACTACAATACAATATCATCTCACACCGGTCAGAATGGCCATCATTAAAAATCTAGAAACAATAAATGCTGGAGAGGGTGTGGAGAAAAGGGAACACTCTTGCACTTTTGGTGGGAATGTAAATTGATAAAGCCACTATGGAGAACAGTATGGAGGTTCCTTAAAAAACTACAAATAGAACTACCATATGACCCAGCAATCCCACTACTGGGCATATCCCTGAGAAAACCATAATTCAAAAAGAGTCATGTACCACAATGTTCATTGCAGGTCCTTTTACAATAGCCAGGACATGGAAGCAACCTCAGTGTCCATCAACAGATGAATGGATAAAGAAGAAGTGGCACATGTATACAGTGGAATATTACTCAGCCATAAAAGGAAACAAAATTGAGTTTTTGGTAGTGAGGTGGATGGACCTAGAGTCTGTCATACAGAGTGAAGTAAGTCAGAAAGAGAAAAACAAATACTGTATGCTAACACATATATATGGAATCTAAAAAAAAAAAAAAAAGGAGAACCTAGGGGCAAGACAGGAAGAAAGACACAGACCTACTAGAGAATGGACTTGAGGATATGGGGAGGGGGAAGGGTAAGCTGGGACAAAGTGAGAGAGTGGCATAGACATATATACACTACCAAACATAGAATAGATAGCTAGTGGGAAGCAGCCGCATAGCACAGGGAGATCAGCTCGGTGCTTTGTGACCACCTAGAGGGGTGGGATAGGGAGGGTGGGGGGGAGGGACATGCAAGAGGGAAGAAATACGGGGACATATCTATATGTACAACTGATTCACTTTGTTATAAAGCAGAAACTAACACACCATTGTAAAGCAATTATACTCCAATAAAGATGTTTTATAAAAAAAAGTCTACAAGAAATAAGGGTGAAGAGACAAGAAGGGCTGAAAATATATTCTACTACTTCATAAATTTAATAGGGCCTGCTTTGTAGCTTACTTTTGTTTGGGTATGAGCAGACTCCTCCAGAGTTTAAGCACCTGTCTAATGACTGCAAACTTGGAAGTTAAATGCCTCTTTGAAGCGTGGGCAAAAGCAGTCACAAAGCCCACTCACTTGACTACTTTAGTAGACAAGTTTATTTAGTTTTTATTCTGAAAGTCATTAGTATTTTATGCAAACTTAAAGTTATAAATAAAATAAGCTTGGTTGCATAGCATAGTAGCTAAGACCATAGCTCTAAAAAAGATCTGGCTTTGAGTCTCAGTTCACCCAATTCCTAGCTGTGTGACCTTCTCTCAACATGGAGATAATGAGTACCTAACTCAAAAAGTCACAGTAAGGACTGCGCTGGAGCATATAATGTCTTGGCAGAGTTCCTGGCACCAAGTAAGCTCTCCATAAATTCTGGTTGCTACTGTTGTTGCCACTGATGTTACCATTGCTGCTATTGGTGATGTCTTTGTGGGATTCTTCTGATATCCTCGAATTCTTCCTACATTCTAGAGAACGATTTATTTTCTATGGAACAAGAACAGCCTACTTCAGACCATCATCATCTCTTGCTTGGCCTCTTGCCTTGAAGTCTGATAATTGTCTTTTCAAAATTGCACACAGCTGCCTGTTGCACAGCTGGATATGCAATTCTTCTGACTTCAGCTCTTCAGTGGCCTCCCTTCAGGGGCTCAAACCCGTTAACAGAATCCTTGTAGCCAAGCTTTTGCCCAACTCTCCAGCCTCTTCTTTTTACTTTATGCTCCATAAACACCATTAACCTTTAGTTCTTTATACTTTGTGCTGTCTCTCACCTCCACGCCTCTGCTCCAGTTTCTCTGCTCTCTTGGAATGCACTCTCATGTCCCATCCATCAGGTTAACTCCGGCATATTCTCAAATAGTCAGTTCTTACACCCTCTCCTAGGCTCCCAATTTAATGGTTGGCTCACCACTATTCCCTAGCACCCAGAATAGTGCTTGGCACACTGTTGGCTCTCAAAGAATGAATGGATGAAAGGATACCCCTCTGATAGGGTACCTCTCCCCCCTACAGAGAGATGATGAAATGGAGGCATATGAAAGTTTCTGTTTACAGGTTCAAAGTACAATACTGGTCAGAGTGTACAAAACATGTGAACATAGCAGAACCTTTAGTACCATTTTGTTAAATCTAAAGGTCAACAGATCATTTTTGGACAAACTATTCACTGACTTATTGAATTAATCAAGTTATTATGGAAAGACAAATGATTCCAAATCATTTCTATATTTGATTTTTAAAAAGTCTTTGGCTCTACAACAACATTTTGTTGTTGATTTGAAAGTTTACAGTTTACTCATTTTAGTGAAGAAAATAATTAAAAATTGTTAAGTATGGATCGTAAAATTAGTCATCATTACTGACTTACACATTTAATTTGTTCAAGTCAAAACGACAATTTTTTTTTACAGCCAGCACTGCAAGCTCAAGCTAGTAGCTAAGAAACGAAGATTGCCAGTGTTAGCTGGTCTTCGTCATACTTTATGTTATCACATATAACCTAGATTCTGGACTTAGTACTTATCTGAAGTTTTTGTTGATACATGAGGTTAAATGAAGCCAATCTACTCTATCCTGGCTGTACTGGCTTTGCAATGTTAACAGTGGTACAGATGCAGGGTTTTCTTCTCAGTATGCTAAACAGTCATAATTCAGATAGTACTTAAGGAGCAGATGTTAGGAGATAATGGCTCTCAGGGCAGTATGGCTGTTGAGAAGTAACCACATGTGTTAAATACATAAAGGATGCATGTTGTCAGACACCTGCACCTTTAGCTTTCAAGAAGTATGGTTACCTCATTACCACAGCCTCAGCATGTGTGAACTTACAAGAAGTTTGGCTTCATTAAACTTTTGAGGACTTTTTGAACAACATTTTAAACTAGATAACTATTGCCTCTTCAATACTAAAATGAAAATTTAATGTTAGTACATTAAATTAATTTTACAAAATTTAATTACAGAGGATCCTGTGGTTTAGAAATGCAAGCAAAATATAACTTTAAACATTGGGATGATAACTGCAACTTTACATTTTGATCTGCTTTAAGAATCAATTCTTAGAATTTGTGTTCTACAATGCCTGGTCAAAGAAGTATCTCTTAAGCCTACTGGGAGGGTCTATCTTGAAGTAACCTTATTTGATGAAAGATAGCAACTCATTTTTACAGCATAATTAGGACATATGTCACTCTGGATGAGAACATCTCCAACATGACTAAATACTTCCACTTTTTAGGTTCATAATTTAAAAAATAGCAATAGTGAACACTAGTTTAAGGAAGTATGGTACAATGGGAAGACTTTCAATCTTGGTTCCAGTTAGGTGAGAATTAGGACCGTGGCCCTGCTACTCACAAGGTATGTGGCCTCAGACAAGTCATTAGCATCCCTTAGGCTCAATTTAATCATCTGTAAATTAACATAATGTTACTGACCCTGTAAGGTGGTTCTGAGGGTTACTGTCAAGCACATAAAAGGAGGCCAAAAACTAGCCAGTATTATTGTTCATTCTATCATTATCTGCAGAGACTGATGAAATTTTAGAGCAAAAAACAAAACAAAACAAAACAAAACTAACAACAGCAAAAGACAATAGAAAGAGAAGTATAGAGACTGCAAAATCAAACACTGTCAAGGGCAAACACTGTCCTCCTTGAGCAAGGAGGACAAAGGGTAGAGGAGGGGAGTCCTGGTAGAATCAGGAAATGTATAAAAGCCTCTTTAAGGCTTTAGATTCAAATCTTTTAAACATCATGGACAAAAAGTCTCACTTCAGTTCTTCAAATTAGAGACCACGCCATCAATCTGTAATGCAAGATATTCCAACATAATTATTTTAAAAGTAAGAAAGTCATTGCTCAGAGAGACTGTTACTTGTCTTAATCACCCAGCAGCTTGGCAGAAGAGTTGGAATTAGAACTTGCTTCCCTGGTAGGTTTACTTGAGCTTCTTTCTCTCAATCACAAGTTTGTCCCTTTTTGGCATCCCTAAAAAAATCAAATTTCCTTTTCTGTTTTCTGTATGTTGCTTTCCTTAAACAAAGGAAACCTTTTTTTCTCAATCATCCTTGCCAATGAGAAGACTTCACCTACCTCCACAATGGGTCTCAAATAATGAAGCTCAGATAAAATGCTCTCCCAGTTCACATTCTTCTGATTTTTTGACCTTGAAGATAGCTGGCTACAGAGCTTCCTTCCCTCTTTGAGCCCCAATTTTTAGTCCTATAAAAATTTGTTCAGCTACTCGATTATCACCATGGCCTTATATAATTCAATCTTGATTTATCATTCTCATCATTCTGAGATCAATTTCTCCAGCTGGCATTCAGATAAATTTGACAGTTTCCTAATAGCTATTGATTTTTATTGGTTATCAGAGATATGAGAAGTCAATCAATTGTGCACTACTTACTGTATATGCATAGCTGTAAGTATTAAGTATACGTGTCATAGTGTGCTGTGGCTAAATAACTGTGATAGTTGTTAACATTCATTATGTGCTTTATAACTGTCATAGGGACTTTAAAGTTAAAATAATTTTAAAGAAAATGAGAGTCCCTGTTATCTACCGGCCCAAGCTCCCTCCTTATCTTCCTGCCTTTCTTCCCCAGATACGTCTTGAGCTCCGACAATGTTGAAGCAATGTGTTTAAGCAAAACCCAAGATTTTTGCACACTGCCACCAACATGAGTGAAATCTAGATCACTGTATAAGTGTTGACTTAGCAAAACACACTTCTTGTTCAACCAGTCTGATCAACCCTGTGCCTGATGACCCAAAGGAACCAGGCTGTGTTTGTGTTGCATTTTATCTAGCTTACAGATGACAGAACACCATGGGCCTCTACTGAATCAGATTGTCCAGCATCTGAACTACTAGGGGATGGGTGAAGCACTAATACACTCAAATTGAAGAAGAAATTTAAACTTGGGAAGAAACTTGCTCAATAATTGTTCTTATTCATAGGGGTAGCAATTTATATCAAAATATGAATGAGGATAGCAGCAATATATAACAGTGCTTCTGACAACCATGATATTTAACCCAGATTACATATACATTTTACAGGCTTATACTTGTTTGCAACCTTGGCAAAATTTTCTTTTGTCTTTATACTTTACAACAGCATCAATTACTTTCATTTACCAATACAACAGAGAGGCTGTAAGTTAAAACGTCTTTCAAAGAAGCCACTTCCTTTAACAAATGTAAAACATGTGGAAGAATCAAACAGCTAAAGTCCAAAAAGAAAAATGGATTTTTCTAGCTACTGACTGATATCTAAATGCAAAAGCGCTTGGCTATAAGAATATATTTGCCTTTGTTATAACATTTACTGGGCTCACATTGGTTTGGTACACTTTTTCCAGCTATTGGAAAAAAAGTAAAAGTGTTAATAGCTATAGTATTTATAATAGTAAAAACAGAGCTGACATTTATTTTGTGTGACTGTTACAGGTTTAAGATTGATACTCTACAGATCAGATGTCAAATTAACCATACCCTGATTCCCTCTTTAAATATAGTTTTTCTTTACATTTAAAACAATGCATATAGTCATCTATTTTAATATTTTAAGTTGTGCTCTTGGTTATTAGTAACTAAAAGTTCAAATTCAAGGGCATTTTCTTATGATTTATCATCCTTACATGTTATTTGCTTTTTAACCACATTATTATTGCCTAAGTGACTCTCTCCACTGAAAAAGCTATTTGAACATGTCCATATGTACTTCTTTCAGTATGTTAAAAATACTAACATCAAAGGCATTTTTTCATAAATATTTTACACTAATTTAAAATAGAATCCTAGCAAATCTTGTAAGAAAACTACCAACTGACAGTCTTTCCCAATTGAATATCTCTATAAAGGGAATAATTTGAACTGTAAATAGTACATTGAACCTAATAAAGAAAATGCCAGACATCATGTGGAATGTTGGACTCACTTTCACTTATATTCAGTAAAGTAAAAAGAATCTGGAATACATTCACATAAAGAGCAAAAAGATTTAAAATAATCTATCTCCTACTAGGATTGGACTCTTTCCTAGGTGGTCTGCAAAGACAACAAGAATGTAAAAGCACATAAATAAGTCACAGGATGTTATAAAAACAAAGGAAATATAGTGAATAATATTGTAACAACTAGTGATGGATGATAACTGGTCTTAGTGAAGCAATCATTTCATAACATATGAAAATATTGATTCACTATGGTGTACCACTGAAACTAATATAATATTATATACTAATTATAGCTCAATTAAAAAGTGTAAAAGCATAAAGCATAAATTTCATCAGTCCTTTTTTTCCAAGCCAGCTCAAAAGGAGGACTGGTTGAAATCTAAGAAGAAAACATGGTGTAAGAAAACATGGTGCATCAAACTGTGAAAATTATATCAAGTGAAACAATTTAAGTGAAAAACTTGCCCACAGTTGGATTTGCTGGTAAGCAGCTATCACTCAGATATACTAGTGAAGTTAACATTCCTGACTGCTATTGATACTGGGTCCAGATTTCCTGATTTGAAACCAATAGTGTCAAGATTAAACTACCTGTCCCTCATGGATGAAAATAATTGAAAGCTCCTGATTTGTGGTGCCTAGATCTGCAGATAGTACCTCTTCAGATTCCGGAATTTTTCCTTCCTCCTAAGACCACTTTCTCTAATTCATCACAGCTAAAGTGGTGGTGACAAATAGCCACATGTACAATGATACTTTCTTGAACTAGAAGAAAATGCTCATTTACTACAATTTTGTGTTTGCTGCACAGATAGTTAAAATTTAGTAACATGTGTGACTCACTCAATGAAGTTTTAAATATTCAAAATTAGAAATAATGGGATTACTGTCCAGAAATGAGACAGAAATAAACTTGAATGGAACATTTGGAACTTTAGAATTTGCAATGCCTAGAACAGGAAGAGTGGGAATTAAGAAGTGTTGTGAAATAAATAAATACTTGGCAGGTTGAGCTATTGATCTGTAGTAATGGTGAGGTTGTGTATGCCCTAGAAGTTACACAATTCTAATACACAAAATAAATGATAATTATGGCATGGACTAAAGTAAAGGCGATCTAAACATCAAAGTGAAGAAGTACATTATTGGTGATTATAAAGATTACCAGGAGAGAAAGATATAATAAGTTTGTGTTAGTTGAGAGACTGATAAAATGGCATATTAACGAATGTAGCTAAAAGAAGGAAACAAGTTGCATAAGAATGAAACTGAAGACACAATACACTGGTGAGGAAAAATTGGAGGCTGCTATGGCAAGGTAACCATAAATAATGAATAAGAATGAGGGGAAGTTGAAAATATTGGAGTTTCTTGTTTTATAAATTTGATAATGCTGGACATGAGCAGTTTTGAATGACACATGAAGGAGTCTTGCAAGTGGATAACTGCCATGATGTACCAATGAAACCTAAAAGAGCCAGGAAAGATGAGAAACTGTAAGATCAGAACATTAAGACTGTCATTATGTAAATGTTGAAGTTACTAAAAGTAAATATAACTAATGCGTAAAAGAAAAAAGTGTGAGTTTGCTATTAATATACTTGAGGAGGATAAATTCATTCACTCTTTCATATAACCATCTAACATTTATTGAGTTCCTTCTGCTTTTCAATGACACTGAATCAAGTGTAAGAAATTACATATTTTTTTATCTTAGAGATAAAGGTGGGAACCAAATTTATATGGGAGTAACATGAATATCAAAAGAAACTCAAAAGAACTTAATTCTTTCATCAATACTAAATCAAACCTAAAAGAAATGTTAAAGAGCCTTCTCTAAGTGGAAAAGAAGTAAAAATCTATAGGAAAGAGAAAATCCCACAGGAAAAGTAAATATATAGTAAGGACTGAGGATCAAACACTTAAACCAATATAAAGATTGTAAAAGACAAAAAAGTGTAAAAGAAACTATAACTACAATAAACAGTTAAGGTATAACCATGAAGATGTAAAATATAACACCAAAAACACAAAATGTAGGGGGAGGGAGTAAAAAATTGTAGATCTTTTAGAATGTGTTTGAACTTAAATGACTACCAGTTTAAAACAAATAGATATAGTGATAGGTCAAGGTATATGAACCCCATGCTAACCACAAATCAAAACCCACAATGGGTACAATACTAAAAAGAAAGGAACACAAGCATGCTAACAAAAATCATTAAACCCCAAGGAAAGAAACACAAAGAAATGAACAATGAAGAACTACAAAACAACCAGAAAACAAGTAATAAAATTGTTATTTGCAGTAGGTAAATATTTATCAAAAATTACTTTAAATGTCAATGGACTAAACACTCCAATCAAAAGACATAGGGTGGCTGATTGGATAAAACAAACAAACAAGCAAACAAACAAAACCAGGACCATTTGATATGCTGCCTGCAAGAGACTCACTTCAGGGCTAAAGACACACACTGACTGAAAGTAAGGGGATGGAAAGAGATGTTTCATGCAAATGGAAACAACAAGATAGTTGCGGTAGCAATACACATATCAGACAAAATAGTCTTTAAAACAAAGGGTATAACAAGAGACAAAGAAGGGCATTACAGAATGATAAAGGGATCAATACAAGAGACATTAAGCTCATTAACATATATGCATCCAATACAGGAGCATCTGAATATACAAAGCAAATACCAACAGACATGAAGGGAGAAACTGACAATAATACAATAGTAGGGGATTTTAACACCATACTGACATCAATGGACAGATCATTCAGACAGAAAATCAATAAGGCAACAGTGGTCTTAAATGATGCAATAGACCAGTTGTACTTAATAGATATCTGTAGGACATTATATCCAAAACAGCAGAATACACATGCTTTTCAAGTGCACATGGAGCATTCTCCAAGATAGGTTACATAATAGGCCAGAAAATAAACCTCAACAAATTTAAAAGGATAGAAATTATATCAAGCATTTTTTCCAACCACGATGATATGAAACTAGAAATCAATTACAGAAAGAAAAACGGGAAAATAACAAACACATGGAGACTAAACAACATGCTACAAAAAAAAATTAGGTGATACTAAACAACATGCTACTATAAAACTAATGGGTGAATAAAGAAATCAAAGAGGAAATCAGAAAATACCTTGAGACAAATGAAAATGGAAATACAACACTCCAAAATCTATGGGATGCAGCAAAAACGGTTCAAAGAATGAAGTTTATAGCAATACAAGCCTTCCTCAAGAAACAAGAAAAATCTCAAATAAACAACTTAAACTATCACCTAAAGGAATTAGAAAAAGAACAAAGCCCAAAGTCAGCAGAAGGAAAGAAATAATAAAGATCAGAGAGGGAATAAATAAAATAGACATCAAAAAGAAAAGAAAAGAAAAGATCAATAAAACCAAGAGGTGGTTTTAGGAAAAGATAAACAAAATTGAAAAATCTTTAGCAGAGCTCACAAAATTGAAAAATCTTTAGCCCAGCTTTTAGCAAAAGATAAACAAAATTGAAAAATCTTTAGCCCAGCTCACCAAGAAAGTAGAGAGGACACAAATTTTTAAAAAAAAGAAATGAAAGAGGAGAAACAACAGCTGATACCAATTGGACAACCTAGAAGAAATGAGGAAATTTCTATAAAGATTCAACCTGACAAGACTGAATTAAGAAGAAACAGACAATTTAAACAGACCAATCACTAGCAGTAAAGTTAAATTTGTAATAAAAGGACTCCCAGCAAAGAAAAGTCCAGGACTGGAGGGCTGCATGGGATAATTCTGTCAAACATATAAAGAGGATCTAATACCTATCCTCAAACTATTCCAAAAAATTGAAGAGGACAGAAAACTCCCAAATTCATTCTACCAGGCCACCCTGAAATCAAACTAGACAAACACTACAAAAAAAGAAAATTACAGGCCAGTGTCTTTGATGAATATACAAGCAAAAATCCTCAACAACATATTAAAAAACTGAATCCAGCAATATATAAAAGGATCATACACCATGATGATCTTTGGAATTTATTCCAAGGAGGCAAGGATGATTCAATATTCACAAATCAATCAATGTGATATATCACATTAACAAAGAAAGAATAACAATTACATTACCATCTCAATAGACAGAGAGAAAGTATCTGACAAAATTCAGCATCCATTCATGATAAAAATTCTCACCAAAGTGGGTATAGAGGGAACATATCTCAACATAATAAAGGCCATTTATGACAAAGCCACAGCCAGCATCATACTCAATGGTGAAAAGCTGAGAGCCTCTCCTTTAAAATCAGGAACAAGAGAAGGATGCCCACTCTCTCCATTTCTATTTAACAGCGAATTGGAAGCCCAGCCACAGCAATCAGACAAGAAAAAGAAATAAAAGACATCCAAATTGGAAGGTAAGAATAAAACTGTCACTAGTTACAGATGACATGATATTTTATATAGAAAACTCTAAAGTCTCCACTGAAAAACTATTAGAACTAGTGAATTTAGCAAAGTTGCAGGACACAAGACTGACATACAGAAATGTGCTGCTTCTCTATACACCAATAATTAACTATCAGAAAGAGAAAGTAAAAAAAAAAATCTTGTTTAAAATTGCATCAAAAAAGAGTAAAATACCTAGGAATTAACTTAATCAACAAAGTGAAAGACCTATATTCTGGAAACTACAGAACACTGATGAAGGAAATTGAAGTTGATACAAAAGAATGGAAAGATATCCTGTGTTCTTGAACTGGAAGAATTAATATTGTTTAAATGTCCATACTACCCAAAGCAATCTACAGATTTAATTCAATCCTTATCAAAATACCCATGACATTTTCCACAGAACTAGAACAAACAATCCCAAAAGTCATATGGAACCAAAAAAGGTCCCAAATTGCCAAAGCAACCTTAAAAAAAAGAACAAAGCTGGAGCTATCATCGTCCCAGACTTCAGATTATACTACAAAGCTACAGAAATACAAACAGCATGGTATGAGCACAAAAGCAGACACATAGATCAATGTAACAGAATAGAGAGCCCAGAAATAAACATACACACCTATGGTCAATTAGTCTATGAAAAAAGTGGCAAGAATATACAATGGGGAAAAGACACCCTCTTCAAACTGGACAGCTACATGTAAAACAGTGAGATTAGAATATTTCCTCACATCATATACAAAAATACACTCAAATGGATTAAATACCCAAATGTAAGACCTGAAACCATAAAACTCTTAGAAAAGAACATAGGCCAAACATTCTTTGACATAAATCACAGCAATATATTTTTCAATCTATCTCTCAAGGCCAAAGAAGTAAAAGCAAAAGTAAGCCAATGGGACCTAATCAAACTTAAAACCTTTTGCACAGCAAAGGAAACCACTGACAGAACAAAAAGACAATCTATGAAATGGGAGAAAATATTTGCAAATGATGTAACTGACATGGGGTTAATATCCAAAATAGTTAAACAGTTCATACAACTCAATATCAAAAAAGCAAACAACCCAATCAAAAAGTGGGCAGAAGACCTGAATAGACATTTTTCCAAAGAAGACATACAGACAGCTAAAAGGCACATGAAAAGATATTCAACATCACTAATTATTAGAGAAATGCAAATCAAAAACCACAATGAGGTATCACCTCACACCTGTCAGAATGGCTATCATCCAAAAGTCTACAAATAACAAATGTTGGTGAGGATGTAGAGAAAAGGAAACGCTTGTACACTGTTGGTGGTTATGTAAATTGGTGCAGCCACTATGGAAAACAGCATGGAGATTCCTCAAAAAACTAAAAACAGAACAACATATGATCCAGCAGTTCCATTTCTGGGTATATGTCTGGAAAACATGAAAACACTAATCCAAAAAGATACACATGCCCCAATGTTCACAGCAGCACTATTTATAATAGCCAAGATATGGAAGCAACCCAAGTGTCCATCAATAGATGAATGGATAAAGAAAAGGTGGTATATATATATATATATATATATATATATATATATATATATATATATATAGTGGAATATTATTATATACGTATAATGGGATATACATAAAATGTATATTATATATATATATAATGGAATATTACTCAGCCATAAAAAAGAATGAAAAGTCTGCCATTTGCAGCATTGTGGATGAGTCTAAAAAATCTTATGCTTAGTGAAATAAGTCAGACAGAGAAAGACAAACACCATATGATATCACTTATATTATGTGGAATCTAAAAATGAAACAAATGAATGTATATAGCAAAATAGAAACAGACTCACAAATACAGAAAACAAACTAGTGGTTACCAGTGGGGAGAGGGAAGGGGCAAGGGGCAGGACAGAGGTATGGGATTAATGGACACAAACTACTATGAATAAAATAGAAAAGTAACAAAGATATATTGTATAATAAAGGGAATTATAGCCATTATCTTGTAATAATTTTTAATGGCATGTAAGCTGTAAAAATGCTGAATCACTATGCTGTACACCAGAAACTAACATAATATTGTAAATCAATGTACTTCAATAAAAATCTTAATTCTTATAACTCTTAATTTGATACAGAATTTTATTTTATAACATCACCTATTTTTCTTATGTTTTTATTTTAAAATAAATACATCAGATATTTACCACCCCCAGTCCTTGACCTTTATGAAATATCACCTTATTTACAGCAGAATTGCTGGACTGATTCAGTATTTTTAAAAACATAATCTGAATTGGAATCAGTAATTGGAATCTAAACTCAATATTTTCCTCTTTTTCTATCCAAATACACTTATCCAAATTATGATGATCACAACAGTGAAAGTGATTAATTTTTATAAATCCACCAGAGAGCCTCCTGGAAATTACAGTCGCTATTAAAAAGTAATATTAACTAAACCTTATATTAGGAGATAAAATGTTTCATGGTTTTCTTTATTCAGTCAACATTTTCTGAATACCTACTATATTGCAAGCACAGTGAAAGAAGAAGTTAGAAACATAAGTAAGATTTGAAGGCTGTATTTGGAAAATTCATGTTCAAGTCATTGGAGACAAATGCTAACATGTAATATAGAATACAATAATATCAAAGCTATAAAGAACCTGCTGGGGTGGGAACAACTAAATCTTCTAGGAGAATCAGGAAAGGCTTCAAAGAATAGTTAGTAATGAAGCTGTGTCATGGAATGCTGATAGGGCACAAAATGTTTAGGGACGTTAAATGTAGTTTGGTTAGACCACTGAGTGAAGGAGAGGATCACATGCGGTGGTGGTGAGTGGGAATGATGTAGTGAATTATTTTCTCAAAACATGCATGTATGATTTTATCCTTCATGTAGAACTCTTTAATGGCTTACCCTTCACTTTGAATAAATCTAACTTCCTTTTAAAGTATGAAATACCTTGAATAATGTCTTTCCCTCCATCTATGCCACTCTTTTCCTCACATGCTATGCTACATCCCACAAAAACAAATTTAGAAACATATTTACTGAGACCTATTCGGTGCTGGGGGTGCTGATGACCAAAACAGGCTCTGTCTCAGGATCTTTGCACACATTGTTCCCTTAATTAGGACACTCTTCCGTCCATTCTTTGTAAGAACAACTCTTCTTATCATTTAGGTTCAACTTCGGTGTTCACCATAGAAAAGGATTCCCGATTCTTCGATATAATGGCGACTGATCATTTATTCTTTTTCAGTTTTGCTTGTTTCTTCCACTAGAATGTAAACTCCATTAGTAAAAGGATTTTTGACTTTTTTTTCTCCAGTAAGTCTACAGTGCCTAGAATAGTGTCTGGCTCAGAGAAAGGAACTCAGTAAGCATTCTGAATGAATAGCGTTAGCTACACTTTATAAATATTTCACACGTTTATTTTTTACTTTATTTTACTTAATTTTATTTTATTTTTGTTCTGCTATCCAAACTTGAGTGAAAACCCATGAAAGCAGGAATTAAGCCTGTCATTCACCCTGTACCTTCTCACCAAGACTAATACAGTACCTGGCACTTAATAGGTGCTAAATATTTATTAGATTTATAAATGGAAAGAAATGAAGGAGTTGAGGAGGTTGAGGAGTTTAGTAACTGCAAAGATGTAAATCATAGAGACATTCTTGATGAAGGTGCTGTATAGCCAATACTATATATGACATCACTTAGAAGCACACATCAAAACAGACATCACTATCACCATTGACTCACAGATAGCTGCACGATTCTAAAGCAAGAAAACTTTTCCTTTAAAAGGACAGATAGTAAATATTTTAGATTTTTGGTGGTCAAGACACAAAATTGAGGAAATTATGTACTTATGTAATTATAACAATACACATTTTATTGATGAAATTCAAACAATAATAGTAATGATAGAATTCAACTTTTTATAAGACAAGCCTATTACCAAAAATTGAATTCCTTGTTTTTTTAAATAATAATTTACTTAATTAAATTTCAAATATATTGTTCAAATCAATTGCAAATGCTCATCTGTTAATGCTGATCTTCGATGAGATTTTATGTATTTCATATTTGAGAATGTCTTTTCACAAGACAGGTATTGCCAACTACTGATATCAATCTATAAAAATATGATTTTAATTGAGTATATTCATTCCTTGGAAGGAATCTGTTTAGTTCTACTACATTAATCTTTTTATATTTTCCCTTAAGCATGTTATTACACTGCAGATGAATCACTTCTAATTGAGAGTTATGTCAAAGCTTCTCAATGGCACAGTTAAGTGGATTTTTATTTATTGAAATTTTCTTTGTACTTACATAGAGGTCTGAAAAACACTACTGGATCTATAGTTTGAGTTCAGAAAATATATCCATTGCAAATTTGTCTGGAAATGGAGATCTTGCTTTTCATTTTACCATTCAACAGCAATGGAAGTGTATAAAGCACCTTGACATCACTAATGTGTGGTAGGCAGAATTCTAAGATGACTCCCAATATTCCCACCCTCTGTGTACACACCCTGTATAATCTCTGAGACTGTGAGGGGATGGAATTTACTCCCATGATTAGGCCTGACCACAGGAGCCCTTCAAACCTGTTCTAGAGGTCAGAGATAGAGGAAGTCTGAGATTCTAAGAATGAAAAGGATTTGATGCACCTTGCTGGCTTGAAAATTGAGAGTACCATGTGGAAAGAAATGTGGGCAGTCTCTAGATGTTGAGAGTGGTTCTTTGATGAAACTGTCAAGGAAACGATTTTTTTGTCCTAAGACTAAATGGAATTGAATTCTGCCAACAAAACGAATGAGCTTGGAAGTGGATTTTTCCCTAGAGTGCCCTTAGGAGAACTCAGCCTGGCTGACATCTTGATTTCAGCATACAGAACTGTGAGTTAATAAATAGGTTTTGCTTTAAGCTGCCTACTTTGTAATAATTTGTTACACATCAATAGAAAAGTAATATATTTAATAAGTCATTGTTGAAATGACTTTACTGCAATAAAAATTGCACATATATGCACTGTTTTGCTTATAAGTTTAGGTTGAATCCATTAAGAAACATTACCAAGTCTGAAGCAAAGCTAATTTCCAAAATCATTTAATATTCAAAAATAGTCATTGAAGGTTGTTCTTCCTATTCAGAAAAACTTCAATCTCAGCCTTGAGTTAAAAAAGAAAACTATAATAAAACTTGACCACTGTTACACCATTGAACTGCCACATGGTGGGGCAACTCAACATATTCAGTCTCTATTTCTGACCAAAAAATGCCTAGAAATGACAGTCGTTAATGCCACAAGAGTGAACGAAGTTCACCACTAACACAATTAGCTCAATAATACACTACAGATTCAAATATTTCCCACAAAGTCCCCGGTGATGAATAATAGTTTAAACACCTTTTCATTTTCACAAACTTTGTAAATTTGTATAACAAATCCTTCTCTGCTTGATATATATCTTCAACACTATTATAACGTCTTAGCTGATTCCGCTTCAGGTTGTACTGAATTAGTGTTTTTTTCAAGTTCTTTACAAATTTCTTGCCTATGGTCTATTCATAGGGGCTAATTCTTCTGTTACTTTACACTTGGCATTGACTGTTCAAATTAACAGCAGTATCAGCAACATTCGTGGGCTGATCAACAGCCAAGGAAATCACTTGTTTTGTTTTTCAACTGACTATTGATGTTCCTCCCAACATCCTCAATTCTTTCAGCAACTGTTCTTACCAAAAAACTAATAGTCTTAAACAAGTTTATTTTCTCCCGATAAATTTCTTCAACTATTGCAATCAAACATGATTTAACTCAACATCAGCAAATGACTTTCCTTGTTTAACAAATGAATGATTCAGAAACTTACTATGGTTGCATCTTCATTCTCATTTTTATTTTTGTGAAGGAATTCTGCTATGGTGAGAAATTCCATTTTAATTTTCTAATTTTTTGACTATTGTTTTCTTATCAATTTGGAATATTACTAGTGCATGCTTAATTTGGTGATGTTGACATATTTTATTATTTTAGCACAACCACAGTGCCACTGCTTTGCCAATGACATGATATGACCATACGTGTGGCACTTGAAAGACTACATAGAATTATAACTGTGTCACTGTGATTTGAAGTGCACTGAACAGCAATGAAAAGTGATGATAGCATACCATACAGTGGTTGCTACTTAATTTTGTCATTATAGCATATGAACTGCCATAGGTGATATGTAAACAGATGAGCATAAATAAAACTTAAAAAGCTTTATTTTATGGGCACTGAAATTTGAATATAATTTTCACGTATCATGAAATATTCTTTCAATTTTTTTAAACCATTTCAAACTGTAAAAACCACTCAGCTTATAGGCCCAACAAAAACAGACAGGCCAGATTTGGCTCACAGGCCATAGTTTCCTAGCCCCTGTTCTACAGCTGAGATATTTCATGTTCAAAGGGAAACTGGGTGGGTTATTAATCAGGAACTTCATGTGTCACTACAGAATTCAGGTTAAATATGGGTGGCACAAAATATTCATTTCAAAAATGTCGTTTTGCATAAGGCTTGATGTAAGATGCATGATAAAGGAGTTGAACATTGAAATATTCCTTGAGTCACTCCTTAAGGCAGTGTTTCTGTTTTTTTTTTTAAACATCTTTATTGGAGTATAATTGCTTTACATTGTTATGTTAGTTTCTGCTGTATAACAAAGTGAATCAGCTATACGTATACTTATATCCCCATATCCCCTCCCTCTTGTGTCTCCCTCCCATCCTACTTATCTCACCCCTCTAGGTCGTCACAGAGCACCAAGCTGAACTCCCTGTGCTATGCGGTTGCTTCCCACTTGCTATCTATTTTACATATGCGTTGACATATATACACTACCCAAGGCAGTGTTTCTTGACATGTGATCCATGGAGCAAGCACCTTGGAGGGGGTGCTGATAATAAATGCATATTCATGCCCTTCTAATTTTATTTCATTGGAAATCTACACTTCTATTAAGCTATCTAGTTAATTTTTGTGTGTACTTAAGTTCAAGAACAACTTTCTTGATATGGAGATACTTTGGTAGGTATTATTTAAGTGATGAAATCAATGTTTCATGCTTATTACTGAAACCAGAGAAGCCCATATGTATATCTAATTATCCATAGAAATGTCAAAACTGACTGTAGCATAAAACTATTCAGTAAATCTCACTCTAACGAATTGGTATGAGAGCAAAGGGAAACTGCAAAACTCAGTCTTACATGCATGCTAAACATACACACGTGGTACACACACAGAGACATACACATTGCCACACAATCCTCTGTCCCATAGCAGGAAGAAATTCAATGTATCTACGAAATTTTTATAAATTTCTCCTTACAATTATTCAGGCTATAATTCCATATATGATTTCATTAATGATTATTAGGAATTTGTACATTTGCATGTTGGGAGGGTATTAGGAGAGAAGAGAATAATAATTTCAAATATGATTTGAATTCATGTTTTTCCCAGAAACCTTACTTTTTTGGGAAAACCTTTATTCTTTGAAACTTTGAAGCTTGTGCTAACTAGTGAGGCCAAGACTTAATATAAGTAATTTTTCCTTTAATCCTTAGACAATATAGGGATTCTGGAATATTCTCATTTGTTTTAATTAAAATTTTTAACATTTTAAGATATGTTCACACAAACCCAACTCCCAAATATGAGAAAAAATAAACAATATTTTCTTAAGACATAGCACAGACCACAAAGTAACAAAGGTCAATAATGATGACAATTTTTTAAGGAATGCATCTGGGCATACTTGCTAATGAGAGCCTACATTCAAAGTCAAGTTAAGATTATAAGAGAATTATAATATGAATTTTGAAAAATCCATAGTAGGCTTTTAAACATAACATATACATTAACATAACATAGGCACTTAAACACATTTGAGAAACTTGTACTTACCATTTAAAAAGCAAGAGTTTTTATTTATTGCATAAACAGTATTGAGGCAACAGCAGACATTTTTTAAATGAAAAAAAAATATGTAAAATCCCACTACTTTAACAAATGAATATTATCATCCTCTTTAGTCAAAACGCACTCACTATTTTTTAAATTTTTTTTTGTTAGGTGAAAATTTTAATTAAGAAATAGTCTGGAAATTCATAAAGGACATATCAGCTAAAAGTACCTTTGTAACAGCTTTATCTCACTACAATTTATATACAGTAACATTCACCCATTTAAAATATATAATTCAATCGTTTTTACTTTATTTACAGAACTGGCCAATAACTAAATTTTAGAATATTTTTAAACATCTTTATTGGAGTGTAATTACTTTACAATGGTGTGTTAGTTTCTGCTTTATAACAAAGTGAATCAGTTATACATATACATATGTTCCCATATCTCTTCCCTCTTGCGTCTCCCTCCCTCCCCTCTAGGTGGTCACAAACCACCTAGCTGATCTCCGTGTGCTCTGTGGCTACTTCCCACTAGCTGTCTATTTTACATTTGGTAGTGTATATATGTCCATGCCACTCTCTCACTTTGTCACAGCTTACCCTTCCCCCTCCCCATATCCTCAAGTCCATGCTCTAGTAGGTCTGTGTTTTTATTCCCATCTTACCCCTAGGTTCTTCATGACCTTTTTTTTTTTTCTTAGATTCCGTATATATGTGTTAGCATACAGTATTTGTTTTTCTCTTTCTGACTTACTTCACTCTGTATGACAGACTCTAGGTCCATCCACCTCACTACCAAAAACTCAATTTCGTTTCTTTTTATGGCTGAGTAATATTCCATTGTATATATGTGTCACTTCTTCTTTATCCATTCATCTGTTGATGGACACTTAGGTTGCTTCCATGTCCTGGCTATTGTAAATAGAGCTGCAATGAACATTTTGGTACATGACTCTTTTTGAATTATGGTTTTCTCAGGGTATATGCCCAGTAGTGGGATTGCTGGGTCATATGGTAGTTCTATTTGTAGCTTTTAAGGAACCTCCATACTGTTCTACATAGTGGCTGTATCAGTTTACATTCCCACCAACAGTGCAAGAGTGTTCCCTTTTCTCCACACCCTCTCCAGTATTTATTTTTTCTAGAATTTTTGTTCATGGCCATTCTGACCAGTGTGAGATGATATCTCATTGTAGTTTTGCATTTCTCTAATGATTAATGTTGAGCATTCTTTCGTGTGTTTATTGGCAATCTGTATATCTTCTCTGGAGAAATGTCTATTTAGGTCTTCTGCCCATTTTTGGATTGGGTTTTTTTGTTGTTGTTGTTATTGAGCTGCATGAGGTGCTTGTAAATTTTGGAGATTAATCCTTTGTCAGTTGCTTCATTTGCAAATATGTTCTCCATTCTGAGGGTTCCCTTTTCATCTTGTTTATGTTTTCCTTTGCTGTGCAAAAGCTTTTAAGTTTCATTAGGTCCCATTTGTTTACTTTTGTTTTTATTTCCATTTCTCTAGGAGGTGGGTCAAAAAGGATCTTGCTGTGATTTATGTCATAGAGTGTTCTGCCTATGTTTCCCTCTAAGAGTTTGATAGTGTCTGGCCTTACATTTAGGTCTTTAATCCATTTTGAGTTTATTTTTGTGTATGGTGTTAGAGAGTGTTCTAATTTCATACTTTTACATGTACCTGTCCAGTTTTCCCAGCACCACTTATTGAAGAGGCTGTCTTTTCTCCAACGCACTCATTATTTTTACAGTTGCCAATCACAGTGGGGATAAGACTTTGTGTCCTTGGAAAAATAAGAATTTTCCACATTGCCTCATCGTCAAGGGTCATGTATAGTTGTGACACTGAACAGGTGAATTCTAAAACAATTCAACAGTTTTCAAATGTTGGATAATGAGTGTAATTGCTGATTTCTTAATTTTAAAAATGTATTCAAACAAGGTCTAACTAGAAGGAAACCAGCCACATGTTCCCAAACATGAAGTGGCACTTAGGGTTAGGTAAGAGATAACCTTCCATATTAGATTAATATACCAGTTACTGTTGTCACAATGCCTACTAAGCAGTTAGCATGGCACCAACTGTGAGTTATTCTACACCCCTTTTCCTCTTTTCCTAGGCACACAACTAGATTACATTCTTAGCTTCCCTTACAATTAGGATTTGCCACATGACAAAGTTCTGGATAATAGAACAAAATTTAGCACAATCAACGTGCTACACTTCTATATTGGCCCATCAAACTTCCCAGAAGCCAATTTCCAGGAAACTTCTCATTCTTTCATTGGGAGGAGACAACTATACAACCTTGGAAGCCATGTCTTGAGTATGGCAGAGACTTCATTTACCTGGGTTCCTGCATGACTAAGCGGAATGAAACATTCCTTACTTTCCACTAAACTGGAATAGCTCAGGACTGTTTTGTGAGCAAGAAACAAACTAGTTGTTCAAGCAATTATAAATGTTGTGGCACATTTTTTATAGCAGTTAGTATTACCCTATTATTATGTAATTGGGGATATAGGTGAAGAGGAAGTTACATTTTCTCTTTCTTCTTTCTGAGACAAAACTGCTAGCACTCCTTTCAAAAAAAATTAAAAAAAGAAGAAAACTGCTAGCACTCTTGTCCCTCCAATGCCTGTCAAGCACTCCTGACTTTATTGTCATTACTGTCTCTAGTTTCTACTTGAACCTGTATTAGAGTCTAAAGCCAATGGTTCTATGATCTCCTGTTTATACAAAAACTGGGTGAGCCTTATCCAATTACTATCATTGTATCTAAAATGGGAAAATAACCATTTAATCCTGTAGTCTTAGTTCTTCTTAACTGACAGCTCCAGTAATGTAAAACCATGTATATCAACATTCTATAAAACAGAATTTTATATTTATTAGAATTGATTGAAACCTCCATAAGTGCTTGGTACATCTGCAGATATAGTTCTATCTAGGACAGGCTGGTATTACATTAGATTATTTTTTAGCAACCAATAGTTATCCATTTTGTTAATATTAAAGGCTTGAAGAAAGGCATGCTGCTTCTGCAATTTCAGGAATGTCTGATCTTTTGCCAACAATAACACTGACATGTAATTATGCCTTTTATCTGCTATGTCTATCAGGAACCTAATCATAAAATGTAACTGTACAGCATCATGCCTTATTCTTAGAAATGAACAAAAAATGAGATTCCTTAATTGCAACTTGCATCATCTCTATATGTATCTAATCTCAACTAGGTCTTCAATTTAACTTTGCATTCCTTAAATTCAGCTGACAACCTATCTTATTTCCTATGATAGCCCTTCCAGAACTTTTCTACTCTTCTTAAGTGTCTATCATCTCCAACCCTGCATTTCTCATTTTCAGCAGTTATGTTACTGAGAAGATGCAGGCCATCATAATGAGTTCACTCAAATTCTTCAACTTTCACCTATCTATAAAATAACTCTCCAGCATCTCTTTGAAGCCTTATCATTCACTACCTCCTAGACTCTAGATACAGCCCCATCTTTACCCTTGATTCAGTTTATTTTCACCTCCTCCAGGTTTTCTCTATCAAGCTTCCTCATTTTCCCAGTACATACAATTTTCTCTTCTTCTCTATTAATTTTCTCAGTCTAAAGCAAAATTCTAAGGACAAAAAGAAAAGAGAAAGGAAATCTTCCTCAGGAACTTGCAACATTATTTCACCTTTCTCCTTTTTACTAACAAACTTTTAAAAGGATAACCTACATTTTCTGCTTCTTTTCCTTTCCCAGCTGCTGGTTTCTTAATCAGTTTTAATCTAGATGTATGAGGAAGTGGGCTGGATATTGTCCACTGAAGATGGACTAAGATAGGCACAGAAATAGAAGAGCAAAGTTGAGACAAAAAGACAACGTTTTTGGAAGGAAATATATTTATCTTGTTGGGTGGTTGTAGAGAAAGAAAGGGAGAAAGGGCTAAGAAGTAGACTATGATAGAGTGTAGAGGGTCCTGAATATCAACATCTATGTAGCATATTCAGAATTTTCATTACAGTTATTTTTAAGCAAATAAATATTTCATAACCTCTAGAAGCACCGAAATATGAGAATACACTTTAAATTCAGGAAAATGGGTAAGTAAGGAAATTTAGCTACTCTTCTTGGTCCCAAATCCTTGTATTTTGCTACATCCTATCACTTATTCCTTGCTATTATATTCTTCTGCCTTTAGACCAAATCTAACTATCTACGTCCTTATCACATTACAACAATTCACAGCTTTCTTTGCCACTATCAGAACTGACATTTTCGTATTTTATATTTCCCATAATAAATGAAGTACAGTGAAGAGAAATCTGAGTGTGTAAATAAGCCATTAATACAGGATATTCTGGTTAAAAAATGAGGAATAACTAACCGTTTACCATCACTTCCAGTATTTCTTATGGGCTTTTTGAGATATGATTCTTTCACAAGATTGCTGTGACTATAATGGGGAACTTACTGAAGAACTAATTTAGCCTTACAAATAGATTTGCTCTTTCAGGAATATATACAATTGTCACTGTTCCTTCTAAGCTTTCTCATAGAGTTATGGTGTGTAATGGGTTTTGGGTGCCTGCTGAAGCAAAGTCCATGGGCTAACCTGATATGTGCATAACTATCTACAGGAATTGATTTATTGATTGTTGACTTGTTGATTTTTTATGTGTTCCATACACTGTTCCATATGCTTTACATTTATTAACTTATTTATTTATTTTTTTTTAAAAAGAAAGGTGGCTTGGAGAAGCCAAGGGTTTGAGCTAAAGTAGAAGAGACAGGATCTGCCCAGGTAGATGAGTAGGTGGCCCACGCTCTTTTCATCACATAACTGGGACTTTTCCTAAGGCACCAAAAGCTGCTACTGCTATGTACAACCTTTCCCAAGTCCCAGTAAAAACAGGTCATGCAGACAACAAAGGCAAGGAGTGTTTTTACAAAAATATCACAATTTAAGGGAAAGTGACCTGAGAAAGAGATGTTCTATTTTCTCCCAATTACAAGCAAACTTGTGTGCATCAGTTTACCTGGTTTTCAGATTAGATATTGCTCTGTAATAATTAAATAGAAATTTGATTATTTTTCTGTATGGAAGTGAAGGGCCAAGATTATTTATGCACTGTTGATTACAGAAGGACAAATGGGCAGTAACAGAGAAGACAGGGGTGGAGACCAGAGAGAATTCTATAGATATTTCTAAAAATTTCTATAGATATTTCTATTTTGTTTATAGGTCTTAATTTTCCAGGGTTCAAGTCTTACTGTTTAAAATTTTCATCCTTGGTCACAAGAAAGTTCCTGTTATTCTGTACAGAAGGACAAAAGATATGCCAATGATCAATATCATTTCAATAACTGACTATATTAACACTTCATTGTCTTTAAGGAGATATATATATAGGGCAAGCTAGACTGATCCTTCCTTAGGTCTTCAAAAATTGACATTTCCCCTAAGGTCATAGGGTGTTAGCTACAGACAGCAGTAGGTCAGTAGATCCAGGTCCAATCAAAGACAGTCTTTGATCACAAAGATTTCAGTTTAATGAATAAGAAAACTACAGATGTTAATTGAGGTTAACCTGAAGCAACCAAGACCTATTAACTTCTTTATTAAGAAGACATATGCTATGTTTGTGTTAAGGGGCAGGAGTAGATTCCCCTCCAGTCCCACTAAGACAAAACAGGTCATGGAAGGTGAAACAGACGTAAGTAGGAAGAAGACAGCTGAGTCTATGTCGAGCTGGAGGTTGATCTAACTATGAAGGATGGCATTAGCACAGTTTATTTCCATAATATCTTTCCAGAAAGTTAAGCATTTTTTCTTCCATTATGTCAATTTTTCCAAGGCTAGTTCTGAAATGCTCCATGAATCAGAATACAGACTCAATTGGAATAGTTTCCAGTTTATCTGATGAGGCTTATTTGTTATATGATACAAGATTTTAAACCCCATTAGCAGTTAACTAGCATGAAATACTTAATATAGGCAAACTTAATTGAGACTTCATATGTTTATTTTTAAAAATATAAAATGTAAAATATTTGCAGATTCATTTCTTTCTTACTTAGCAGATGTTGTGAGGCAAAATGGGCAGGAAAAAAATATTCAATGAAATTCCAGAACTTACCCAAATAGCAAAAACTTTAAAAAAGGGACAGATAAAAGTAGTTGCATGGTCTTATCTGAGTACAGTTTTCTAGAATGACCTAATATCCATCACAGACATGCAGATTAGCTTGTACCGATGCCAACATTTCAGACATTTGGTAAGATATTTATCTCCATTCCACTAAGGAACAGCTTAGTGCTGTATATTAAAGCAGAAAAATAAATTATTTCTGCAGCATTTCCAAGAGAAATTTTCTGTGCCATAAGTTTCTTTAATTGATAAATGTCTTTTAAACAGATGGGAAAAATGCAATAAACCAAGTATGGATTCATGAAATGTATGGAAAAAGAGTTTCTGGAAAATGAATATTTACAAACATTGAAATACATCCTCTACATTGTATTAAGCAAAAGAAAATACAGGGTAATGAGTATGGAGAATGAGAATGAGAACGTCCTAACCTTGTGATTAACTGAAAAGGGCTGAGAAGATTTTTGAAAGGCCATTATAAAAATAAATCTATTTATGCATCTCCTCAAGCATCACTGTAGAGTTTTTCCACTCCACCTCATTCTCCCACCTGTTTGGAAAGATATGTCCTGGCAGTGTGTCTAGAACCTAATATCATTCCTAACCACATACAAATTGAATTCCAGCCTCATAGCATCAAATCTCTGGGGAATAAAATCTGGCCACATACAAAGAACACAAACTGTTCCTTAACAAGATGGCAGGTATTTGGCACATGATTTGGATTTTGTTTAAACAAGCTGATTAGCAGTATCACGTTGGCAAGTTCATTGTTTATAATCATTCTATTTCATTTGCCTATTAAAAGTAGAAGCACACATTCTGTTTTATAAGCCTGGTATGAATCAGTACAGATTTTTTTTCCTCTCAAGTAAATACTGCATAGATAAAATAAGGGGGAAAAAGATAATTTAAGTACAAGGGATTTTAAAGCCCACCAACATTGCTATAAGGAAAAGGTTTCTGCTAACAATTACCCCATTAACAACATTCAAACTATTGTGGAAAAAAAACAGACAAATAGACACACCAGTAAATCTCACTGTATTTCCTGCCTAAAATCAGTTTAGATAAATGGACTCACATCTAGGATTATTATTTTTAAATATCACTTTCAAATCCTTCTTGCCAAAGGAGTCTTAGCACTTCCTCAAGAGAACCAACAGATTTAGGTATTCTTGAAAAAGCAGTAAGTTCATTAAAATTGTTTGATGACTGGTGTTTGACAACTGAATATTAGGATTTAGACATTTTTAATATAAATAATATTTCTGTTTTCACAGTGTCCAAGGTATGAGAAATCTGTTCTCTATATCCTCTCACTCGTTTAATATCTTCCTTTCTAACCCAACCCAAAGATTCTTCAATCATATCCTCAACTATATGATGCTCTTGATTTATCCATTCTTTTAAAAAAATATTGAAATATAGTTGATTTACAGTGTTGTGTTAGTTTCAGGTGTACAGTAAAGTGATTCAGTGATACATACATATATAAATATATATATTCATTTTTTTACATTCTCTTCTATTATAGGTTATTACATCGACTTTTCCATTTTTGTTCTCAGTTCTAACCCGAACTCTTGTTTTTAGGATCACTGTCCATTATCCCTTTTATTCCAAGTATGGGAAGCAAAATAGTACAGTGCTTAAAGACAATAACTTTGGTAACAGGTAGTCCTGGGTTCAAGGCCACACAGTCCAGCTTAGCCTCTCAAACTCCAAGCTTTCTCATCCAGTACCCATCTTGCTTGGCTCTGAGGGTCCAGTGGGATAATGCATGTAAGTACTTAGAACGGTGGCTGACACAAAATAAGTATGCCTTTTCATTAGTAAATAATTAATATTAGTTTTTATTTTGATTTTTATTGAGTATTTTCCTTTCCTTGCCATCCTCTGGCTTTGTATAAACTCAGTCTATAAATATATTAAATCTAGTTTTTTATTTAAAATATTTTAAGATTTTATTTTTAAAAAACTTTATTAAAAAATTCTTCCTCTCTCTGACTACTGCCATACATATTTTTCTCTCATCTACAACTTCTTGAACGAATATGCTAGACATCCTATCATCACATTCTCATTTTATTTATTCCTGAACAAATTGGTTTCTGTTTAGTTCCCAAACTCTAGCACGTTTTTTTAGAAGGCAATCTTACCTACTCACATTCTTCTAGCCAGACCCCTTGCTAGAACTGCAGGCTCATCTTCTGGTGGTACATTGCTACCTGAACATATGACTGGCACCTCAGACTCAGTAAGTCTAAATTAAAACATTACCTTAGTTTTCAAGTATACTTTGCCTCTTCTATTGCCCATTCCAATTAGTGGCACCATTACCATCCATTTGATAAAATAATAAGTATTATATTAACTACAAACTATAACAGCAATGACTAAAGCTATCTGAATGTTTACTGTGTGCCAAGCACTGTTCTAAGTATTTACAAATATTAACTCACTAATGATCCAAAAAATCCTAGGAAGCAATTACTACCATAGCTGATGAAAAGCAGGCTTAAGTAACTTGCCCAAGGTTACACAGCTAGTAAGTAGTAAAACCAAGTATTCTGCCTTTGGAGACTGCATATTTAACCACTTTTGCTATACTGACCTCAGCTTAGAAGACAGAAAGATGAAAGTCACCTTTAACTTCTCAATTTCCTTCACCTCCTTTATTGGGCTAGTATACCAAATTCTACACATTTTATCTCCTATATACCTAACAAATAGATTGCTTCATATTCTCATGTTATCTCACCTATGTGGTTACTACATTCTTTGCTTCTAGTTCTTTCCAATCCATCTACCCTAATCCTGCCGAAAGGATCTGTCTAATATTAAATCCTGATGAGTTACTTCCCTGCTTCAATGGTTCCCAATAACTTTGAGGATAAAAACTAAGTTTCACTATACAGATACTGCCTACCTCTTCAATGCCAACTCTTGTCATTTTTATCCACACATATAACTAGGGATCCCAAATTGAGTATAGACTGTGTCCAGAGCTGAAGTTCAGGCATGTGTGATAACCTAGCAGTCTATTGAGGCAGGGACTTAGGAACTTTCTGGGAGAATTTAAACCCAGGGACAAAAAAACAAACCCAGTAAACCAAGAACTAGCTGAAAAAAATGGGACATGAGATTAGGATTCAAGGTAAGTTTGAAAGGTAACATAATGAGTTAAATTTTTGAAATATTGAGTTTGAAGAGCCAGTGGCATATCCATATGGCAATGTACAATAAACTAGTGTAAACTTGCACTAGTAACAAAGCCCTGGTTATCAGAGGTAAGGAGTTATTTCATATATAGCCATTGACCATCTCTTCAACTGTTCTATGGAACTTGACTACCTGTAACAATTGAAGAAGCCGTAAAATATTAGCTAACAGCATTTCTCGGGCAACTCTAATAAGGTATAAGTCAGAGGAAAGTCACCTTCCCATTGCCCATTTTGCCACAGATTGCTTCCCATCTTGGGCACTATGGGGATTCAGAGTGTTTCTGGTACTGCCTGGTGGAATAATAAGTATGCTTTCTGCATCTGGGGAAAATGTGGCAGGTGGTTGGGAATTATGGGGTCTGGAAAAGCAGCCATAGATAACATGGTATCTGTTGGAGCAGCGATGAAGTTGTAGACTGAAATGTTGACAGGCAACCCATAGCCCAGCAGACAGCCTGTCCTGCCCAACAGAGCAAATGCAGAACCTGTTTGGAACAAAGTTTTTTTTATAAACACGTCTGAGATAATACTGACTAGTCTCAGACAAAACTAAGTTGCTGGGGTGAAGGGATGTATCAATTATACCCCTTTGGGGTCTGCGAGCTTAAGGCACTTACTGCAGAGGAGAAAGAAGCTGCAAAATTTAATTATCACTGTTAAGTGATTTCTTTGGTACCAGTAAGCTTATGAGGACTGAGGAAATTCAAATTGTGCCAGAAATATTAAACATTTAGTAATTTTCCAAATAAGCTTAACATGCTTAGGATTCTAATTCTTATCTGTGTTGGAATTATTTTGCGGCATATGTTGTGAAGTCTTTGAAGGCAATGATCATCTAACTAAGAGAGTGCTTAATATATAGTAGGCACCTAAAAAATATTTACTGGATTGAAAGTCGAGAAAGAAATCCAATTAATTTAACTTATTAAGAAATTCAATTGCAGTAGAGTCAGTCATTCTTTTATTTATTCAAAAACATTCATTGACTACCAGGTCACTGGGCTAGATTCTAGAGATGTAAATGTACTAAAGAAAATATCTGTCCTCAAGGAGCCTATGGTGATAGAAAACAGTAATGGCAACTGCTAATTTGGGGTATTTACTATAGGACAGACACTTTGTTAGTGTCTGCAAATGAATTATTTCATTTAATTCTCACAAAAATAATGATGAAATTTGGAATATTCCCCCCATTTTATAAGAAGTGGTCCCTCAAAGATTAAAGTGATTTGCCAAAGTCATACATTTAGGACGTCAAAGCACCAGAAGTTCAATTTTGGTATCTATGTTAGGTCAAGGCTCCCATTCCTCAATCTTCCATCGTTCAGCTATGAAGTTGACAATTTTTGTCATATAAGGTACTATTTCCATTTAAATATTACCTGTCTAAAGCAATACTGTCTACAAAACCCTTAGTTTGATTTGTTATAGTTCTTTTCTTCATAATATTCATTAAAATAAATATATTTCTAACAAAATTAAAAGTTTGTCCTCATGCAACCACAAGTTATCTTGACTGCCACTTTGTATGGACAGATCTTGAGACATACCGCCCCATGTCACGCGTGGTAAATTGGAGGGCTAAAGTGAAGCTGAGTAGTAGCATCCATAAATCTTGCTCTTGTCCACTTCCATTGTGAGAAATCTAAATGTTATGATCATGCTTACCTTTCACCCTGGTCCAAAGCCACAATTCTACAAATCTAAGAGGTTTTCATGACACTTCCCAGGGAGTAGCCCCTACTACTGTCACCCAATGTCACTGCTGAGGTTTAGCCTAAGTTGTGTAGGTTCATAACACCAAGTCCAAAAGGCCAGGAGCCACTTGATTCTTGTTTCAGTCTGTCTTTTGCAGTTGCGGTTTATTCTGTTTATGTATTCATTTGTTTGGAGATGAGGCTAGTCGTGGCTCCTGTACTTGCTTGAATAGACTTGGAAAGCTGAGGCAATAGGGTTCTATTATGAGAGTGACAGCAATTAAAAAGACAACAAAAACAGTGATTGCACAAACACAATTTGCTTCTAAAATTACCCCCAAACCTTAGGCTATCCTATAAAGAAATTCATCCTCCTCAAGGTCCCCTTTAACCAGGATCTCCATTTCTGAGATAGATCATTTTCTTGGTAACTAGAAATAACTGCTTTAAGGAATGTTTAATTTTTAAAGATTTAAGTACTTTGATTAAAATCTTTTTAAAAGCATCAGTCTATATGGTCTCAAATATACTGAACTTCATTTTTTTCCACTGACACAACAGAATATAATCCAAATTGCTTCTCTTCACAAAAGGTCACATGTGATTTGTGTCTGGCTACCTCCTCCCACCCTCATCTCATACCACTCTTCCCAGTGCTTACATAGTCCAAGTATATTGGCCTTCTTACTGTTCTTCATGCACCTTAAATTCATTTATGCCTCAAGGTCTTCACATTTACTACTCCTTCTGCCTGGAACACTTTCATCAGTTCTTCCCTTTGCTCTTCCAGCCATTCAGCCCTCCTCTCAAATGTCACTTTCTCAGATAAGCCTTTCATAACCACCTTTGAAAGTCTTTATCATGCCTTGTTTTCATTCCCTTTTGTATTTTTCCCATGAAATGATCAAGTTTATTTTTATTTATGTGTGTCCCCACATAGAATGTAAATTACATAGAAAGAGGAGATTTGCCTGTTTTATCCTCTGTTCTACATTTTCAGTGTCCATATCCTTACTCACTGTTCTATATCCTTATTCGCCATTCTGTATCCTTACTATATAGAACACAGAAGACAGTAATTATTAAAGAAAGAACCATTTTAGAGAACAGGTGATGAAGTCTGTAGATTCACTGTACTTTCACAGATCATGTGCTGCTTTCTTTATTTTTCTGTCTCTTATCTTGGTATTTGATTGTCATTTGTCACTTTTAACTGCTGTCAGGAGGTTCTCCTCTCACCATGGTGCAGGAAAACCATACTATTCTGCATAATCCAGCTTCTCCTCTTTCCTATATGTCCACTGAACAAATGACTCATTTTAAATTAGTAACTTTAAGTCATAGTGACTCAAATTTTTCTTCTATAATTTTTTTTTTTTTTTTTTTTTTTTTTTTTGCGGTACACGGGTCTCTCACTGTTGTGGCCTTTCCCATTGCGGAGCACAGGTTCCGGACGCGCATGCTCAGCGGCCATGGCTCACGGGCCCAGCCGCTCTGGGGCATGTGGGATCTTCCCAGACCGGGCACGAACCCGTGTCCCCTGCATCGGCAGGCGGACTCTCAACCACTGTGCCACCAGGGAAGCCCTCTTCTATAGTTTTAAAAATACTATATACATGAGGCTTTTGTCTATTTATGCCCAAGTTTTTGTACCATTTAAGGTGATAAAAATGTGGTTTGCATTGGTGGATTTCTGATACAGTCAACTCTAGCTTTATGAAAGGAGAGGAACATTTGAGGATGTGGTGGTGGGGAGTAACACAAACAAAATTTATACAGGTGCTCACATCCATTTGGGTCATATTTTCATTCTGAAAAAAAAAACAAACAAAACATGTGGATGGATAAAATACAGCTTGCCCCATCTGGGTAGTGAAGGTACCTGCCAAGGACGGCAACTGGACCTCAATGCATGTGAGGAAGCTGTCCCTGGAATAAGGTAAGTGGGAAGAAGCTAGGTGGTAAAAAGCAAAAAACAACAACCAAAAAAACCCAAGAAGGTTCTAGCAGTCCATATATTATCACTAGACTTAACTGGTAAGATATGCTAATGAAATCAATTTTACAATATACCTAGGATTATCCAGAATAGTCCACACTGCCTATTAGTTAACAACACAGCAAATATTTCCCCAAATGAATGATGAGGTACGGATGTGCTATCGAAATATTATCCTGTGCCTAAATAAGAAAACCATGTGCACATTCATATTAATGTGGCTCTCATCACATATATGTGTATACTTAGTTTGTTTAATGACGCTATTTTGAGACATTTCCAAACACTATAGAGTGTATAGGGTTTGTTAGCAAACCTAAATGGTCTGATAACCACTAGAACAATTTTAGCACCCCAAATTTGGCCCCTGCATCTAAAAATAGGTCAAGTTATGGAGACTCATGGAAGCTACACAAATGAAGTCTTGGTTTCTGCTTTGGACTCTAAACCTTATAATGCATTTGTTCTGCACAATTAAATCACAGTAGTTTTTCTTTACGTTACTTTAAAAAGTGTCAGATTCAAGACACAATGAAAAAAATTTCAACTAAAAACATGTTGTAAATAATCTGAGATTTCTTAAAAATAGTAAACATGTTTTCCACCCACAATTGACATTTATGAATAATAAACAACAATTTCTAATGAAAGTAAAACTTTTTAAAGAGCTATTGCCAAGTTAGAATTCAAAATATCAATTAAATATTAATTATTCTGGCAAGTAATAATTAAATTCACAAACACTACACAGATACTGGCAACTCTTTTGCACACCTGTTATTACAAATTACAATGAAATTTAAATATTCAGTGTATTTGGCAAGTCATCTACTTTGAAACTATGTTGGTAGATAAAGTTGAGAGCAGTATATAGATGTACCCTGTTCCTTCTTACTGAGAAAACATTACCATATATAAAACTACTGGTGACCAGCATCTGGTCTTGCAAAATAAGAATAAAAAACACAGACTCCTCCACTCTCAGTCAGGTGGCATGAGTGCTGAGCTTTTTGCTTTTCATTAGAATCTGCAGGAAAGAGCTGAAGAACGCCTGTCTTGTGAGACATATGTATTGACCTCAAAGGGTGAAATGCAGGGCACTATTTATTCAGGTGAAAAAATACAAAGCTTTGCGTGTTGTTCAGCAGTGATCAAACAAAGAAGATTCCAAAGAATGTACTCCACGTGTGACTTTCAGAACTCAACTGTTGTATTTCCAATATTAAGTGGTGAGGCAGAAACACCAGTTCTTAGGGCAGTGACAATTTTATTCATAGTAAACTTTAAAATGGAAGTTTTAAAATAATTTTTATGTATAAATAGTAAATACTAGGAATGACTCCCTCTATGATTAAATTTAGCTGTTTATGACAGCTATAAGGGCATTAATCTGCTGAGATGAAAGAAAGATTTTTACAAATTATTGTGTTGGCCAAAAAGGTCATTTGGATTTTTCCATAAGATGTTACAGAAAAACCTGAACGAACTTTTTGGCCAACCTAATATTTTTGTTGCAAAGTTTCTAATGATGGAAGCCAATACTCTACATTTTGGATAGCCTTTAGATGACGAAAAATGGTCACCATTTTCCATCATGTAAATCTGATCAGGATGTCATCATCAAATTATTTACAAAGCACCCGTTACATACTTGCTAGGTGATGAGTATGAGACCCAAACTCTGATCTCAAAGAATTTACAATTGTGATGCCCACCCACCACCCACCCCCTTCCCCAGGGATAAATCCTTCCTCTGTGTATCTTTAAAGCTTTCTTCAATAGAAAGCTATTAATTTTATCTTCCATGGCTCTCAGTTTTCTTACTTATAAAATGAGCTTATTAAAATAGGTCACTTATAAAGCTCCCTTTAGGTATGAAAATTCTGAAATCCTACAATAACTAATTTCAAGAGTTTTGAGGCTGAGGAGATCCAGGTTGGTAGAGCTGGAGTTTGAGATAAGAATGTGAAATATGGAGGTTTAATAAATAGAGAGGAGGGAGGAGCACATTCCAGGGAAACGGAATTGGGAGAGCACAGATTAGAGGAGAGTTGACATAATAGTTTCAAAAGTCCAGTGATGGGTCAGATTTGTTCAAGTGAAGACACATTGGAGAGTGGCAGGAGAGAAAGTTGACTAGTAAGTTGGGCCAGATGGCATAGTGACTTAATTACCCAGCTCAGGGTTCAGGATTTATTTTAGAAGCAAGAGTGTTTTCTAAGGAGAAGGGGTAACTTTTGCAAAGTACGTTTTATAGAGATTTATGAAACTGATATGTGTGGGTATTTTAGAGGTGATAAGTCCAATTAGCAAGCTATAGGGATATAGGAACAAGTATATAAGGAGCATAACTCAGGAGGTTTCAGCTGGATGTGTAAAGGGAAAAACAGAAATGTTATACCATGCACATGGTCTCCAAATCACTGCACTGTAGAGTGGAGATGAGTTTTACATGCAACTTTGGAGGAAATTAGTCCATATTTTCATTTGATGGGGCAGATGCTTCACATTGTGGTAGAAATCTAGGCTCAGGAAAGGCCATATCCTGGTTAAGTGCCAAAGATATGATCAAAAATTATATTCTCTGGAAATCTTCTTGCTCCTCAGAATTAAGAATGGCATCTATGTGCTGCCACTGCACCATAAACCCTGCCATTGTGCAATAGCAATAAGACCCATGAAACAGGGAGACCTGGGGCAGCATTTCTGTATCCAGTAGGGTGACAAAATTTTTCTTCACATGCATTTGTATGATCATAATGAACTAAAAAATTACTCAGCTCTAATGATTCTTTTAGGAAGAGAATAATATTTGTAATGCAAATAAAAGGATTTTTATAACATAATCTCAAAAAGGAGCAAGAAGAAAGTACAAAAATGCTAGAGAGGCATATGAGCAACTGGAGGGCAGAAGGTTGCAAAATGTGGATTTCACTAGATAGGTCAACAATCTAAAAAGTTCTCTTAGGAGTTGATCCTAATAGCATCCAAATGAAATTTTCACCAAAGTTCTCATGGATTTATTTAATCCTCAATACGTAGTCTATATTTGGTTGGTTAGGGCAAATTTGCAATTAAATTGTGAAAATGGTTCTTAGCATGTTACCTCTGGGGTCCTTTTTTCTAACTTAGTTCCCACAAGAAGATGAAAAATATTAAGAACCTGAATCACTCAGTAATACTTGTGCCAGATATACTATGTAGATCCCATGGCAGGCATACTTAATGAGGGAGTCAGTTGCTGCCTCAGTTCTAATTTGGCCTTTCCCAGTGTCCAATATGTTTCTCTCAGATGAACTGGTCCACTGGGAGCTTCAAAAAGTCAGGGTGTATGAAGAGAAGGAACAGGAAAAATTTCAGCGTTATGACAGTTTTCTGCAAGCTTTATTTTTTACAAAGTTATGCTAATTGATTTCCATGGTTTAAATTAACCAGAGCATAGGCACCTTAATTAATCAAAAAATCCCCCTTAATATCAATTCACACACATGCTACCATTCCACTGTAGAGTAAGATATTTCTTCATTGTCCTACATATGGTCCAAATTAGCACCTGCATAGTTCAGTTATTAAATGAAAAACAGCCCTTTACTTGACCTAGAGAGTTCTTGTATACAAGAACCTATCCAACAGCATTATGTCTTCCCTTATCAGATCTGTGTGGTATGACATAATGAATGTAACACTTCAGTGCAATTGGCAAGATTTCAATTCCCAAGCACGGGGTCACATTTCCCTGCTCATTGTTTTGAAAGCAGACATTATGTGTTGGGTAGCTAATGGTGACGCTCTGCAGTTTTCCCCTCAGAGATCTCAAACCAAATCTAAGAAACTAGTAACCTAAATTTAATAACATTCTGAAAATTCATTCGCTGAACAAGAGCTTCTTAGAATAAGTGATGAAAACTACAGAGAAATGTTAGCTGAATGTGTGAGGCCAGCCCCAAAGTCTCTTTTATCTGAAAATTTTAAAGGACAATAGCATTGTATAGAGTATTCAATTCTGGCTTTGTGGATAAGTTTCCTATTTGTGTCGTCTTGATAAAACAACATACAGATACAAATTTTAAATAATTTTCTAATATCATTTAAATTGTGTATAATTACACAAATAATACATATCGATATCATTGTACTGTTTATATAACTTAAGTATTTTACCATTTCTATTTTTAAAATTTTTTCTGAGACGTTACTGGGACAGACATAATATACATGTATGTCTGAAGTGCCTAGGCTTCAATGGAAGAGAAACAGTTTTGTTTTTTGTTTTTTTGTCTTTTTTTTTTTGCAGTATGTGGGCCTCTCACTGTTGTGGCCTCTCCCGTTGTGGAGCACAGGCTCCGGACGTGCAGGCTCAGCGGCCATGGCTTACGGGCCCCGCCGCTCCGCGGCATGTGGGATCTTCCCGGACTGGGGCACAAACCCGTGTCCCCCGCATCGGCTGGCGGACTCTCAACCACTGCGCCACCAGGGAAGCCCTGAGAAACAGTTTTGAGACTGTGTAAACAGACATAATAGAACCTACAGAAAGATGGACTTTTACTCAGAAAAAGTGTGAAGGTAATTGTAATAAGAGTTTTTAATGATGTAAAGCCTAGTAGTCCTGGGTAAGAGTGGCTAAACCTTATCCATTGGGTGAAGAACAAGAAAAATGGAATTCATTTCAAAGAGAAGGGGTCTAGTTTAGATAATATTAATGACTTCCTGATTCTAAAAAATTAAACCAGCATATAATAGTTAGAAAGATTAAAAAATAGATATCTCAGGATAAATGGCAGAAATAAAACAAAGAAAAACATCTTAAGATGCCCTGGAACAACAAATAATGGTCACTCATACCTAGAAGTTTACATTCTGATTAATCAGTTATGGAACAGAAAAGATACAACTACTCTGGCAAAGATTCAGAAATGGACAACTGCAATTAGCAAGGATGTTATGTAGCTCTCCTACAAGATTATATTAGAAACAACTGGGACTCCAGTTTGTAAAGTGAAATTTAAAAATAGATATGATTAAAGTCTATAAAATCCTAAAACTTATAAAAATGGACTACTCCCCCAAATGTTAAGACTAGAACTAATGTGCACTCCTTGACACTCAAAGAAAGACATTTTATAATACGGAAAAGAAAATACACGAGATTTCCATAACACAAAAGCTCTTTAAATAAATACTTATTGAGCATCTGTTATGGATAAGGCACTGTGTAAATAGTATGTACTCAATAAATATCTCATAAATTTTGTGCTATTCCTATTTTTCAAAACTAAAATTATAAAAAAGTTCTAAAATATTTATTTTAGGCAGTTCAGTAGTAAACATATGGAACTCATTAACCTTAAAAGCAAAGCTAAAAATACAAATATGTTCAAGAGATATTTCATTAAATTCAATGTGGATAGATCCACATTAGGTTAGTTAAAAGAAAATGGAGATTTTCCAGGTAATCCTGTAGGTTTTATGTTATAAAATAAATACCAGTCTCCTCTATTAAACATCTTTTGGTAATGATAAAATAAGACATTATGAGATAGAATGTTCAAGGGGAACTTCTGCAAGACTTTTTGAGTTTATGAAAATTTAGACATCAGCCACTAGGTTTTGTTACTAAGAAGCATGAGGACTTATAGATATTTAAGAAATAAATAATATAATTATTAATGTATTGGCATGGAGCAGAATGTATTGGGAGACCCGTTGAGATATTTTCACTTTGTGAACTTAAAAATAATAGTTTATAGTCTTCATATTTACACTGTATTCTGCCCACCACCATCACCACATCAGCCCATAGAACAGCAAATTTATTCTCGTATTATCTTTAAGATAAAGGTGTTATACTAGAGAAGGAAAAAGAATTTGACAAAAATCTGTGGACCAGGTTTTTAAAAATGGGCTGAATGAGAGTTAATTCACAACCTGTAAATCAGCAGCCTGCATAGAACGTTGAAGGATGAATTGATACAATGTAAGAACTGCTCTCTGGCAGATGACCTCAGGGCTCTGCTCTTGGTACCAATCTTTTCAACCGTCTTATCAACAATTGGGATGATGACAGGGAAGGTTTTATCCATTGGCAGCCTTCAAGAGCTAGGAGAAAGGGGTAGGATGTCAGAAACATTGGAAGGATCTCAATGGGCCAGATTTGATAGAGTGAAACTTGAAAAATGAAATCTAAGTGATATGCATAAAATACTGGCTTAGTGGGGAAGATCTAGACTAAAAGCAGTGAAAATATGACCTTTGAGAAAGGGACTTCACCTTCTCAGGCTCAGTTCCCTCATTTATGTGATGGAGGCAGTAATATGGTTGTCACAAAGAATAAATGTGCTATGCGCATAGAATGTACAGCTTAGCACTCAAATCTTAGCTATTGTTCTTCTTATTCAAAAGAATATGAAATAAACAACAAAACAGATCACAGTTTCCTACCCCAAATGTAAGGTGAGAACTTATCTGATAATAATAATTGTGCATTAGACTAAAAGTTTGATTTAGACTGGACTGGACTTTTAAAAACTGAAAGTGAATTTGAATTAACCGTAAGACTATCTTTAGTGGGGAAAAAAAAAATAGAAAACTAAGCCTGTGATATTGTCCAGGGAAAAGGAAGGCAGATTCCACAGGACAAATCTAAAAGCAGTGGTTGGAGAAGAATAAAATTGACCTTTTTTGTATATCCCACTGAAATCAGCCCGTTCAACAGCTAATTTCTCCCTTTTCTCTTTCACTTATATTCCAATATCACCTTGTATCTCTTTTCTCTACCACTTTCTAAAGTTGTAAGTTTCCAAGGCCTTCCCCAAAGTTCTGGGAACTTTTGGTGGTCTAATATTCTGCAAGTTCTTGAATTCAAGGGCTGCCTTTGCATTGGGCTACATGGATGCAGGCATGAGAATTAGCCCTTTGGCAGTTTAAACACACCAAAATGTTTCTCACACAAAGCATTCATGAGCTTAGGGGACTTTATTGAATATTTCGTAGTTACTGGTCAGGATCACAATTATGCATCTTATACATCTTGCCATCTGTTAAATTACCTTTGGCTAATGCTATGCTACATTACATTCTCTTTCTAATTTCATCCAGTTTTTATGCTTCACCCTTCCCTTTCAACACGTCAGGAAGAGTTCTCTCCTTTTCTCTGCTTCTATACCTCTAGGTCCCTGGGCAACTAAAGATGTGGGTAGTCCTAATTCTAGTTCAGATGCATAAGTGGAAATGTTCTCTACTGCCCCAGTTTCCAGCATTCCAGCCCCAAACTTTCCAGTTCTACAAGCTTCCCACCGCCTTTCCTCCACTGGCCTCTCCTAATTGTTTGCTTCTGGTGCTAACCCCTTGTGATTTTTCTTGTTTACCCAACTTACTTCTTTCTGCACACCTGGGTACAAGTTGTCTTTCATCCTTTGTTAAACTTCCACCTCGTCAACCTCCTGATTGATGGGGCATTAACAAACATATGCATGTACAGAATTCACAAGAGATTTCCCTTTGCCACAGGAAGGGCTACACATATATTCGATAGAGAGAAGGACTACTTTTCATAATCATAATATTAGCTAGGAGTAGGTAGGGAAAGGAACTAAAATGCTATCATGCAGAATTTCCAAAGATTGTATTTTTCATAAAAACTTCAGAGTTAGAACACATCTAGACATAATCCATTTCAATACCCTCAGTATAAGGATAAAGAAACTGAGGCCAAGATGGATTAGTTTGCTGATGACCACATAGCTAGTTAGAGACTAGAACCAGAATCTCTAAACTTCTCAACTATTATTCAAGGTTGTTTCCATTACACAATAATGTCTTCTTTGTATTCTAATGGTTCAGGTATTATTAATATCCAAAAATATGCAATATTCTCCTGCACTAAAAAAAAGATGGAATACTAATTGCTTTGATTCTATGCCCATTTGTGTGGCTGAGTAAAAAGAGGACAAAAAAATGTGGTTGATAACTAAAATTCATATGAAATTTCAAGGCACCCCAAATAGTCAAAACAACCTTGAAAAAGAACAAAGTTGGAGGTCTCACATTTCCTGATTTCAAAACTTACTACAAAGTAATCAGTGTGATACCAGCATAAAGAGAAGTATAGACCAAGAGAATGGAATATAGAACCCAGAAATAAACCCTCACATGTATTCTCAAATGATTTTCAACAAGGGTGCCAAGACCTTTCAACAGAGAAAGAATAGTCTTTTCAAATGGTGTTGAGAAAACTGGATATCCACATGTAGAAGAACAAAGTTAGACTCTTACCTTAGAGCATAATCAAAAAATGAACTCAAAATGGATCAAAGACCTAAACATAAGATCTAAAACTATAGAATTCTTAGAAGAAACAAAAGGGGAAAATCTTCATGACACTGTTTTTGGCAATTATTTCTTAACTATGACATTAAAAGCACAGACACAAAAAGAAATGTAGATAAATTGGACTTTATCAGAATTACAAATTTTTATGCATCAAAGGATATTATCAACAGAGTGAAAAGACAGTCCACAAAATGGAAAATATTTTCAAACTATACATCTGATAAGGGTTTGATATCCAGAATATATAAAAGAACTTTTATAACTCAACAGCAAAAAAACAAACAACCCTATTAACAAATAAGGCAAAGGACTTGAATAAACATTATTCCAAGGAAGACATACAAATGGCCAATAAGCACATGAAAAGATGCTCAACATCCCTAATCATTAGGGCAATTAAATCAAAACCACAAAGAGACACCACTTCACACCCACTAGGATGGCTACTATCAAAAACAAACAAACAAACAGAAAATAACAAGCATTGGCAAAGATATGGAGAAATTAGAGCATTGCTTGTGGGAATTTAAAATGGTATAGCCACAATGAAAAACAGTAGAGCAGTGTGAAAAAAGTTATATATAGAATTGCCATATGATCCAGCAATTCCACTTCTGGATATATGCTCAAGATAATTGAAAGCAAGGACTTGAACAGATATGTTTACACCCATGTTCACAGCAGCATATTCACAACAGCCAAAAGGTGGAAGCAACCCAAATGTACATTGACAGATGAATGGATAAACAAAATGTGGTATATATATATACCATGGAACACTACTCAGTTTTAAAAAGGGATGAAATTCTGACCATGTGACAACCTGGATTAACCTTAAGGACGGTATGCTAAGTGAAATAAACAGTCACAAAAGGGAAAATATCGTGTGATTTTACTTGCATGAGGTACCTAGAGTAGTCAAATTCATAGAGGCAGAAAGCAGAAGGGTGGTTCCGTGGGGCAGGGGCTAGCTATTTTAGAATGGGAACTTATGGTTTAATGGGTACAAAGTTACTGTTCGGGAAGATGAAAAAGTCCGGAGATGGATGGTGCTAATAGTTGCACAACCATCTGAATATACTTAATGCCATTTGACTGTACTGTTTAAAAAAAGTAAAATAGCAAAATTTATGCTATGTGTATTTTACCACAATATAAAATGTTGGTCAATAATTCCATTCATATCTCAGTAATCCTTAATCAAAACCATGCATACGTTCAAAATATTTAAATATTCAAGGTCCAAAAACTGAAAGCTAAAAACTGTGGGGATACAAAGAAAAAAACATAAACTATTTCTTAAAGAAAATTACAAAAGAGTAGAACAGAAAAAAATCATCATGTAAATAAATGAATTCCAATGTATAAAACGATAAGAGAAGTAATAGAATTTGAGTGATCTAGGAACTGGAAGATTACATTTGTAAGGGTGAGGTTAGGGCCGATTATGGGAAGAAAATGCAGAATAAAGGCTTGACCACAGGAAATTCTGGTTTAGGTATGAATAACAAAAGCAGTCCTGTTTGTCTGTAGTACAGAGTAATGGAAGGATAAAAAGAAAATAAAAGTAGATGAGCTGATCTTGGAGAGCCTTGAATGCCAGACTATGGAAATTGAAGGCAAGCCAGTCATAAGAAATGTTCAATCACTCTTCATCCCTTGGGAACTTTGATGTTAGGCTTTCTGCTTCAGCTGTCCAAAATATCAGATGGTACCATCAAGGTTTGATAGAAGATATGGTGCTTGGTGAGTGTGACTACTGCATCTTCTTGCTTAGCTCCTCCCTATTTGGAGGTATCTATGTCACATGTAGAAATCTAGTTGCAAGACAGTCTAGAAATATGTAATTTTATTATTTTCTGGCATCTAGAATTTGAGAAGTCAAAATAGAAAGGGGCTGGAATGGCTGTTGAATGAGATAACTCTGCTATCAGTATTGAAAAGCTAAAAGTGATAAGCCTTGATGAATATTGTGGGAGATTAGGTTAGAAGGAAGATATTATCTATAGGATGATGTCCATGTTCCTGGCCTTTTCAAGTAGTAGTGGGGAAACACGGGGCTTGGAATAGGGGTAAATGAAAAATAATAAGTTCTGTTTTGGAGAAGCTGAGTTTAAAGTGTCTGTAGAACAACTCAGTGGAGATTTCCAGCAGCACTTGATGATATGGTTCTGGAGTTCATAGGAGAGAGCTGAGATGAAGAAAGATCTGTTAGCCTTGAGCATGAGGTGAAAACTTGGGGAAAAAAAGAAGTACCCAGGGTAGAGTAAGTTTAATAAGAAAGGAACATACAAACACGAATAAAATTCAGATATATTTAAGAGGCTAGCAGTGACATGAGATGCTGCTATGAAAAAGTACCAGGTCTGGAGTAGAAGGGAGAGTTAGAAAAAGGCAAAAAGCTTAAATGCCTAATACTATCAAATGCTACAAAGAGAATTCAATCAAGTCTTAGAAGTGAGCAATAGATTTAGCCACGGTACACAATTCTAACCCCAGATGTCTCATAATTTTGAGACATACAAGTAGTATATTAAAAAATATTTTAATGATACTTTTGCATTATCAATATTTAGAAAATATTTTTAAAATATTGATAATAATTCAAAATCATTTTTCACTTCAAAATTCATAATAATGGGTATCAAAACTATTTTTATACTTTAAGTGTTAACTTTCCTTCCAAGGAATCCTTTAGCATTTAGAATCTTCATGGAATAAACAAGATTACTATAGATGAAAGTTACATGTTTTCAGCAGTAGTTTAAATAGTAGATGCTGACCCCAAATACAAATGATAATCAACATTTTTCTTTTTGTTTGGAGATTTTTTATGAAAAAATCCAAAGCTTTTTTTAAATAATAAATTAAAATTTAAGTTAATAATAAGGTACGCTCAGAGAGGTAACATTTTCAAAACGTTAAAAATTTAAAAAAAATTAAAAAGAAATAATTTAAAAATAGAAGAAATGTATGGCTGGACAGACACAAGAATTGAATAAAAACATGAAAGCTAATGAAAAGTCACAAAGTTCTAGCTTTGTCCTAATAACAAGAAATATATGGCAGGGAGCACATTAATTATTTCACATGGCTTTGATAAAAGCAAATGACTATCTTCAATAACTCAAAATTGTATTAATAATTTTGAGGGGTAATCATAAAAAAACTAAATAGAATTTTTTGGAAACTGTGAAAAGGAAAAATTTCTCTACCTGTTGTCAAAGAATTTTCTAAAAATTTTCAAAGTGTACATTAAGTAACTTAAAATATATCTCAAAGGCCCCATAACAATAATAGTCCATTTTGTACAGTATCAAAATGCAACAATAATAGTTCTGCCTTAAAAATGTTCAACGCAAACTGAAATAGCCAAGAAGATAAAGTCACACTTTCTTTTTAATCGGAGCTGAGCATTGGTCTATGCATATTCAAAATGATGCTGCACAATTTACTGCAGCTGCTCATTTTGAGCAGATGAGAGGAAATCATTAAAGCAACTTCAAACCACCTGACTTCCACCTTCAAATAGAAGAAGTACGTGGCAGAGAGCAGGGAGATGGTTTACATGTCAACAAAGGGAAGAGGGTGACAAAATGTAAATTTCTTTGTGATATCTGCGAATGTTTTCATAAAACGCAGCTGGCAGCTTTCCAGCTTTCCTTGAAGGGTCCCCACGTTTATAATTTCAGTAGCTAAAATCCACATAATTACAATTTCAATTTCAGTTTGAGGATATTGTTGGTCTTCTTTTGTGCCTGATCAACTGAACAGCTGTCTTCAAGTTGAAGTGTCTACTCACTGTTTCAAACATTTTAAGGAAATAAAATGAAGATAATATTTGGGACTACTATTAAAAGGAAAAAAATATTCTCATGCCCTTGGAAGATGAGGGGACTGCTTTATTATTCGCTCTTCAAGAATGATACATGCATAGCATTTGTGAAGCCAACACAGCTGCAGGACCCACTTACCATACCAAGTCTGTCTACCCAGTATCCTTTCTAGCTTTTATATAGATTCAGATTTAAGACACATGAAATGTATTTCCTGCCATGATTCCAGAATATATTGGTTTTTAAAATAAGTATTTCAGTGATATTGTATCAGGTACCAATGGAAGATAGCTTATCTTAGTACTTTTCAGTGTCACCTTTACTTCATAGTAAATCCTTTCTTTCTATCCACTATGCTAGAGAGACTGTTTAGCAAATAATTACTGGAAATGATAAATGGACAACTGATATGTTATCAATAATTTAATGGAAAAAACCTATTCAAGTTAATCAGTTTCACTGAAAATCTTCACTGTCTTTCATTAATTCTGTGCAGAATACAAACTCCTAGGACATTATTTTTAGAAATAAAAGTAATAAGTTAATATTGATAATTAGGTGGCATTGCCTAGAATTCACCCTTAATGTCTTTTATGAAAATATTCCCTTGGTCGGGGGGGCTCTGACTAAAGGGACTAGGAAACAGAAGTCTTGGAATATTTCTTACTTATATAAGTGGAAATATCTATTATTTTTTAAAACCAATATTTAGAATAATGAATATAAAATTGCACAAATTAATAAATTAGTGCAATATAGGTGGTGTATCTGTGGACACTCTTACATTTGTGTGCTTACTTTAAATTTCTATTGACATTTTATCCCCAGATAATCATTCATTTACGTCAGAAAACTTCACAGTAAGATTAACCAGACCTGAAACACAGCGTGACCAAAAAGCTGAAAAAAGGAAAGAAACCAAGAACCATAAACACATTATTTAGTATAGGGTTTGACAAGACCTAATAAGAACTATCAGGTCTTTGGAGCACCGCAGAATTTAAGAAAATTCCATGAGCCATCTACACTGACCAGTAAATACCACCTAAATACCTGCCATCTAACTTTATGTCTTTCTTTTTGTGCCTCTCTTTATCCTAAGAACATAATGAATCACTAAATATGCTTCATCTTCCTTGAACATCAGCAATTAGACAGATACACATGAACCCAATAATGTATTAGTATTGTTGATCTTCTTAATCAGCTTTCAGAAGATGTCTATCATTCCCCAGTACTCCAACATTATGGAGCTTTATAATCAGGTTAGCCACAATTTGAAGCAAATCTTATACCTGAAATGGAGTAACTGCAATGAGTGAGTATCTGGAAAAAAAAAATCAGCTTAATGCTTGCCTATTGCATTCGTATATAAAAATGAATTCTCCCTAATTAGCACACTATGCATACCCACATCTACATAACAGACATTACTAGTATGTGAGCAAATTGGACACAGACTTCATGGCAGTGAATAATTTCATAAAACACTCACATGAAATGTTCAGCAAGAAAAGAACACTACATGGCTGTCCAATTTATTGAGAAAAAAATATCTTAGACTATGAAAAAATTTCAATATTGGAGTGTAATAATTCAAGTGATAAACTTCAAATAATTATAGTGGAAATCAAATATAAAAACGAAGTGTTTCTTGATGCCATCATGAATATCCACCTTGTATCATGTAAAGTATTATACAACTGAGTAACCACTTTTGAGATAGTTCTTAATTTTCCCTTTGCTTTCAGGATGTCAGCTGTCTCCTCACATTTTTTTGTCTGTGCCTACCTCACAAGTACTTTCCTCTAGGAGAACTGGGAAACCAGATAGTGAAATTTATTATACACTATATTTAAATTAGATGGTCAGGATTATGAATAGCCCTTTTTATATTGTCAAAACTTTTAATTTTATCCTGCCTTTCCTAAATAGCATATATTCCATAACTATCCTAAATTTATGCTATTTTATTAACCTTTTAAAGAATATGCACTATAAGTAAAATTAAAACACAGAAGTATTTTAAGTTTGTACCATTTTTGTTTATTATAAATAGATAAATATATACATATATATTTATTACTTTACTAACATGGATGTATGTTTAAACACAAATCAAATATATTTTTAAAGGATGCAATAGAGATGAAATATAGAATTATTTTTTAACATCTTTATTGGAGTATAATTTCGTAGTATATATATGTCCATGCCACTCTCTCACTTCGTCCCAGCTTACCCTTCTTACTCTCCATGTCCTCAAGTCCATTCTCTAATAGGTCTGCGTCTTTATTCCTGTCCTGCCCCTAGGTTCTTCATAACCTTTTTTTTTTTTTTTAGATTCCATATATATGTGTTAGCATATGGTATTTGTCTTTCTCTTTCTGACTTACTTCACTCTGTATGACCAACTCTAGGTCCATCCACCTCACTACATAAAACTCAATTTCATTTCTTTTTATGGCTGAGTAATATATATATATGTGCCACATCTTCTTTATCCATTCATCTGTTGATGGACACTTAGGTTGCTTCCATGTCCTGGCTATTGTAAATAGGGCTGCAATGAACATTGTGGTACATGACTCTTTTTGAATTATGGTGTTCTCAGGGTATATGCCCAGTAGTGGGATTGCTGGGTCATATGATAGTTCTATTTTTAGTTTAGAATATTTTTTAAATAAACATGCTTCATTTCCCCTCCCCCCTAAATTTACATCTAACACTTTGTAAAATAGTGCTTTAAAAATCTGGTTCTAAATTTGGATTAGCTGCCCACTTGCTCTTGATGTCTGTCAGAACTGAAAAAAGATAACCCACAAACTTACTTAGATGCAAGTAGAAAAGTTACAAACCAAGATGCACTCACTAAATCATGACACTCATTTTTCAATTACATCCATAAATTACACAATTTTTTTGGTTAAAATTCAGCTAGCAAATTTTCATCTTCTCTAATGTTAATTTTTTTCCAGACAAATTAATTGAAAGATATTAGATATTAGAGCTTTTATCTACTTTTTAAATGTCTTTTATTTAATCTAGTCTCCCTAAAGGAAGATTTTCCTCACTTAGAAAATTTATTCAATTTAAAATTTATTCAATGTATTCATCATTAGTATCATTCCTAATCATTCCTAATCAGCAGGCTTTCTTTCTTTCCCACCCTCACTTTCTCCTTTCTTCCATCCTCCCTCCCTCCCTCCCTCCCTCCCTTCCTTCCTGCCTTCCTCTCCCCTCTCTCCTTTTCTTTCATTTTGCAGAAATATTTGTTAGTTTCTTGTCCATTTTCTGAAGGTTAGTTTAATTAAAACTAGATATTATAATCAGTAAATCCAATTAATTTGTCACACATGAACTGCAATACGTTAATATATGCTGAAAGGAAGAAAATAAGTAAAGGTACCACTAGCCAATTGCTAGAGTTTTTAAATTCCAACTTGCTCCTCAATATATCTTGTTACTGTTCATAACCAATGGCCATAGACTATATAGATTGAATGAAAAAAAAAACAGTGCCAATCCAGCCAATACATATTTTAATACTAATAAAGATTAATTTCTTCCTAATTTTATATATTCACAACAAACACAAAATGTTCTCAGCACAAAAAAGAAATTATAATTATGTGATGTGATAGAAGCAGTAGCTAAAGCTACAGTCTTAATCATATTGAAATATATAAACGTATCAAATCGACTTGTGGTACACCTTAAACTTACACAATGTTATATTGTCAATTATACCTCAATAAAAAATAAATTAAAAAACCAAATATAAATATGTGTTAATGTTTTCTTCCTGCACTACACTGGTTTGTCTTGCCCACCCTTAAGGTTTGCACTTTGGAGACCACTGATATAGACATTGAGGAGAAATGCTTTTTGAACAGGAGGATGATATTGATAGATCGATGTTCTAGGATGTTCACTCTGTGTAGAGAATAAATTTGAGTAGGCAATATGATAGGTCAATAAGGTCATTTGTAATTTTTAATTTGTTACTACATACATAATCTAGCTGAGTAAAAATGAAGCCCTAAAACTATAGCAGTGAGAGGGAAGGAGGAAAGGAAACAGATGGCCAGGGTGGAGTCACTGGAAATGAATGGGGGACAAGTTCAGGGTGCCTCCTATGACTCTTATCTGCACCATTTGGCAGTAGCCCTGCAATTCATCAACACATAGCACAGGAAGAGGAGGTTTAGGGTAAGTGTGAGGAATTATGCATCCACTTTAGTATATGTTTGCTATACAAGTAGGGCATGCAGCTGAATATAGAAACGTGGAGCTGAGAAAAGAGGTTTGGGATAAAAATTAGACATCATTTCAAAGTTTTAAGTGGACAGCAGAAGCGTGGGCCATTGTCTCTGAAGGCCATCGATAACAAGAGACAAAGGAGAGAAGAGGCTCTATGTCTTTTATTAACAATTTTCATATAGTATTAATGTTTTAGACTTGTCTATTCACCATTTGGAAAACATGGGGGCCTGAATCTGAGACTCTATGGCAATAGGGCACATGTAAGATAAGTAACTTGGGAGTGAGTCAGGTTTAGAAGCTCAAGCTCATTAATATGCTTCTTGGAGAGAACTTACCCAAGGTATTTTGGCAGAGAAAACTGAACAGCCATATCAGGAAGGCATCCACCAGAGAGCAGTGAGAGAGCACCAGAGGCAGAACAGAAACACAAGACAGATAGGAAGGAGGTCAACACAGTGTGGAAACGTGATGGGGGAAGGGGAACCAGACATGAAGGAAGTATCTGGCACACAGGACACATTCAGAAGTATTGACTATCACTGTATTTATTTTAGATACTTTTGTGATTTCAAAAATCATTAAAATATTTTAATAGCTTCTTCAAACAAAGCCTAGGCATAATGTATACATAAGGGATAATAATGATAATAACAACTTGTGTAACCACCACCACTTTGAACATTCTCAGTAACTTGTTGCCCCTATTTACCCTATTCACACTCCCTTTCCTCTCTCCCAAAGGTAACTACTAACCTAAAATTTATGTTTTTCATTTTTTACTTTTCTCTATAGTTTTGCCAAATATATAAATACATATTTTCTAAAATATTGTTCATAAAATTTTTGTACTTGGTGAAATTTCACCGCATGCAGAGAATTCACTTGATGAAGTATTTTTGGCACTGTTGAAGTTCTATATCCATTAACAACAGTATTTCATCATCTAAAATGTACAGTGTCCCTTCTAATGGGAAACATTTATTGGCAATCATGCACTGAGTTTCAAGTTTTCATCAGATGAAAATTTCATTGTGACAATCACAGCCTAATTTGTCTTGAGTGTTTTGAGAGACTTAATCATACCACTGACTTTTTATCTCCTAGCATAAGTGTAGATTTTCATCTTCATAGGAATTCTCTCTTCTGTTCTATTCTCAAAACCACCCAAATACACTAATTCTGAGTAGAGTATGTCCTAGATTTTAAGAGCATTATCTTTCTTTTAGAGAGAATTCATTAGCCCCAGAACATTTTTAAGGCCTTAAACTTGCAACTTAAGTGAATCCTCAAATTCATAAATATATGGACTGTTTAAATAGGCTTTGACTTTTTCCTGAATGAAATTGAATAATATGTAGTGGATTAATATTTCAAAATTTATCTGAGTGCTTTTTCCTTTTATGTGCCCATTTACAGCCCCATACCACACACAGACCCCCCCCCCACACACGTGCATACACCTAACAGCCTAGACAAAGAAGCAAGATATTTAGACTAGACAAATCAAATTATAAATATCTACATTTCAAAAATGCCATAAACAAAATATCAAAGCAAGGGACAGGATGAGGAAAATATTGGCAACTTAAATGACAAAAGGTACCATATAAATTCACAGAAAAGTACATTAATGTGCAATTCACAAAAATATAAATAGCCAATAAATGTAAAATATGTTCAACACCAAAGAAATGATTTTTAAGCAGAAAACTACAAAGAATAAAAATAACAAAAACAATGATGAAATAATGATGCTACCTAGGATGGGAGAGTTTAGAGAAAGTAGGCATTTAAATTGGATAGCCCTTTCACACTATGAATCAAAAGCCTTAAGACACTTACTGCCTACATCCTTGTACTGTCCTCTAAGAGATGGGCACAAATATTTAGGTCTCAGGTAGTTCACCTTCATGGTTACATTAGAGGCAACATGAACAGTGTAAATGCCCACCACAGATGACTAAATAAAATATGATATATCAATATGATAACATTTGTGTAAGCCTTAAGATCCCGTTCTTAAAAACTGATTTAGAGGACTTCCCTGATGGTGCAGTGGTTGAGAGTCCGCCTGCCGATACAGGGGACACGGGTTTGTGCCCCGGTGTGGGAAGATCCCACATGCCGCGGAGTGGCTGGGCCCGTGAGCCATGGCCACTGAGCCTGCGCGTCCAGAGCCTGTGCTCAGCAACGGGAGAGGCCACAACAGTGATAGGCCCGCGTACCGCAAAAAAAAAAAAAAAAAAGATTTAGAATATTAAAAAGATGTTAATGGGATATGCTAAGTAAAGAATTAAGTTTAAAAAATGATATATCAATATAATTTTTGTAAGAAAACAGTAAAAAGAAATAGTTTACATAGTTTTATGTATCCATAAAAGATATATCCTACAAATTATTTTGGGGGGATGGTAGGATAAAAAGTAATTTTTTTGTCTTACTGATGTTTCTAAAAAGTTTTTCGTTAAGTATTAATTTAAAATTGTTATTTAAAAAATGAATACCTCATACACAAAAGTTACAGCTCTCAATTTGTGAATACTATGAATTCTGCAAACGCTTGCAAATATTGACCTTCCCAACATATTTTTAAATGATTCTATATATGAACTGTATTCATATTTCTCATACCACATGCATTATATAAGGCATTTCTGTATTATGAAGTTATTTTGTCACTATTTTGCTTATTTACAAGCTAACCTCTCAAATGAAAGCCCGTTCAGCACTGAGAAAAAAAAGACACAATTGTACTTCTTTCCCTTATTAATCATGAATAATACTGAAAGTCCATTTCACAAGGAACGTATTTTTCAGTGATTTATGAAAGGAAACTCCTTAATGCCTAAACATACATGAAACTGGACCATATGACAACAATTAGGAATCTTTCAAAAACATTTAAAATCCATTTTAGTGGTCTTTTAATAATAATACAATTTGAGCAAACATTTTATTTTTCTACAAAATAAACTTGTATTTTCATTTTATTTAGAAATAATGATCAGTTTTGATCTAAAGGTTTTTTAAATTAATTTTTAACTTCAGTCAAATGCCTCCAAGATAGTTAGTGGTGGACTTTCTGAATCTAAGAGAAAAGGACAAATAAAGCAGGAGGAAATGATAATTTCTTAATTTAAATTCCACTAATTTGGAATTTATTTTTAAACTTCAACAGTAATTACCTTAAAATGAAGGGAAATTGTTTGACTAAAGTCATAAATTATTTTCCATTGCACCATATCAGTATCACTGTCTCTGGTCTCTACCTCCTTCAAATTATGCCCAGTAAGTAGATCCGAAATATGGATCCATCAAAATGAATTAAATTAAAGTTAAATTTAAGTGTCATCTCCCCTATGAAGACGCTTCCCTACAGGCAGAATTAGTCATTGTTTCATAGGTTCTCCCATAATACTTCATACCCTTCTTAACAGATGTTCCATAAATTAACAATCAGTGTCATTTGCAGACTCAGGCAACGTCAGTGGCTCAAAAAAGACACTTACTTAAAAGGTCCAATGCCTTGGCCTTCAGGCAGCTCCCTCCCTCCCGATTCCAGGACCAATCGCTTCTACCCTTCTTTATAAGTACTTTCCGCTTCTCTTGTACCATCCTTTGCTGAGTTTCCTCTCTGCAATTACCTTTCCCTCTATCTGCCAGAAAATTTTAAGACTGAGTTTAAACTTACTTCCTATGTGAAGTCTCCCCTATTCCCTTACTGGGAAGGAAGCCCACCATCCACTGATTTCCTTTGTATCAATCTGATATTGTCTTGTTCCTACTCTTCTTTCTAGAGAGCCCAGGCAGGATCTGAATCACTTTTGAACATTCTAAAATAGAGTATTTGAAGCATATTTTGATAAAGAAATACTTTTTTGATGAAAACTTATATAAATCTCCCAATATATTAAAATGTGCCTTAGAATTTCTTGTTTATGTTTGCATTTATGATCTTTACTTATTTTGTAGTTAATCAGTGAAAACAATGAGGCTGTTTTGAGAGACCTTTGAAAAGAGAATCTGAGTAACATTTATTTTCATGCCTAACAGCTGTACTTTTTCACTTATTTCTGAATTTTCTCTAGGTTGTACAATAACAAAAAATCATGACTCACACAATTAAGTTGCAAATGGTAATAGATTTTTAACTCCTTATTTTTCAGTCTCAAGATCTTTCAATAACATTGCCCCAGAGCATGAAAGAGGAATAAAAGGAAATGTCAAAGTTGAATTATGGTAGAAGGCCTCTTCACTGACAGACTGGTAAGTAGTCTGTGTGTCAAAAAAACAGTTAAGGAGAGGATTATGAAAGGATACAAACAATTTAATTTTTCACGTAAAACATACAAAGGTCCATATTGTGGCCGTTTAAAATTTTTTTTTATTGAGGTATAGTTGATTTACAATGTCGTATTAGTTTCAGGTGTACAGCAAAGTGAATCTGTTATACATATACATATATCCACTCTATTTTAGATTCTTTTAGATCCTTTTCCCATTACAGAGTATTGAGTAGAGTCCCCTGTGCTATACAGTAGGTCCTTATCAGTTACTTATTTTATATATAGTAGTGTGTATGTGTCAATCCCAATCTTTCAATTTATCCCATTTTAAAACTATGGATAAGCCTTTTCTAAGTAAGCAGCTGCTCCTCAGAGCTCCTTATGTATCATCTATAAAGTCTAGTATCTGTTTCTTTAAAACATGACAGGAACTCAAAGATATTTAGAAGCAACTGGCACATGAAAATCATCTAGATTTTTATGATTCTTTTTCCAATAATTTATAATTATTTTTTCTACACCTAATTTAACTGTGATTTTAACCAAAACTTTCCAAAGCATTTACCTTACTTTTCTTAGAAACAACATTTCTTTTGCTCCCGTATTTCATCTCCTATGTAACACTCAATTACGTGAACAATTAAATATTAAATTTAATGTAATGGTAAATAAGAGAACAACTAGCATACACAGGTAGGGAAACAAAAATAAATGGCTCTTGAGTGGCATGGACATATATACAGTAACAAACGTAAAATAGATAGCTAGTGGGAAGCAGCCACATAGCAGAGGGAGATCAACTCGGTGCTTTGTGACCACCTAGAGGGGTGATATAGGGAGGGTGGGAGGGAGGGAGATGCAAGAGGGAAGAGATATGGGAACATATGTATATGTATAACTGATTCACTTTGTTATACAGCAGAAACTAACACACCATTGTAAAGCAATTATACTCCAATAAAGATGTAAAAAAAATAATAAAAAAGTAATAAAATAAATGGCTCATGATTAGGATACAGCACAGCTAGAGGGAGCAGGAGTGCACAGGGCTGCAGCGGAGTATTTCACTAACTTTGAACACCCATCCTACCATGGGCTTTCAGAGGAAATGGATCATTTCATAGTCCAGTGAGTCATGAAATGTAGATTTAGAGGCTTTCTACTGTACTAATTACTTAACAATATTTGGAATTCCTGTTAGAAATATAAACTGGAGAGGAAACATAAAATACATGTGAAATCTATCTGTAATGCCATTTTAGTACTTGCCGTTAAAACATTATTTCATGTTATTCAACGGACAACAAAGATAAGACCATCCACCAAACAAATGTATCTGAGACTTGACTGATTTTTAATTGAATTCTATGCGAGTAAGTTGAATTGATTAATTAATGTTCATTGACTCCCAAAACATGCAATAAACTGTGCTCAGTTCAAGAAATATACTGATAAAAAGATCCATTCCTTTATAGAACCTATATTCTTTAGAGTTGTAGTCTCTAAACTTATTGTTCACACATGTCTACCAGTAAAAATATTTGAGGATTATATATATCTCTTTATTTATAAATATATGCTTATCTATATAATTATCTATGTACATATATGCATATATACACATATATGCATGTTTATATATGTATATTTATAAATTATATGATGTACATCTGTACATATTATGCTTTATGAAATATTCACAGTCAACTTTGGATTCCATGGTTCTGAATGTAGGAAAATTATTTGTTACTTCCACCATTTTACATAAGGGGACATGCACAGAAGTGAGTTTTTCTTTTTAACATGACCAGTGCAAAGATACAGTCATCCATTTGATAAAAAAATTATCAGATGAGTCAACTGCACCATGATTGAGAGTTTATTCCATGGTCTACACCAGGGGTCCCCAACCCCAGGGCCATGGAGCAGTACTGGTCCACAGCCTATTAGGAACCTGGCACACAGCAGGAGGTGAGTGGTGGGCAAGTGAGCAAAGGTTCATCTGCCCACCTGCCACCCCCCATCGCTCGCATTACTGTCTGAACCATCCCCCCTCCCCGCCCCGTCCGTGGAAAAATTGTCTTCCATGAAACTGGTCCCTGGTGCCAAAAAAGGTAGGGGACTGCTGGTCTACACCAGAAATAAATACACCTGTCTTCATAAGTAAACAAACTGGTGGACCTAAAAAATTTTACAATGCACATGAGAGTTTTTTAAATTATATTTTAGGGAATGTTCACAGAGTTTCTGTGAAACCCTAGCATTCACTAGCACATGGTTTGAAGGACACTACCCTCTGGTCTGGGGCATGTAGGTCCACTGTCTGGCACAGACGCTCTCTCCATAATATTTATTATTTGACACGTTATTTTAAGGAGAATTGTTCATATACTTTAACAATAAACTACTCCTACACTTCATTTTCCAGTGCTTGGAAATATTTATATATTCAAAAAACTGAAAAACCTAATTGAAATCCAATTTCAAGTCTTTTTTTTTTCACTCTATATATTTCAAAATCACAGTGTCAGATTGGAGAATATAATATAAAACCAAAACATTATTAAATAATTAAGAATATTTAATATTATTAATATTATTAATTATATTTTTAAATATTATTAACCCATTCTGCATTTATGTTACTTTATTAGCACACAAAATATGGCTTATAGTTTGGAGAAAAAAGAGGGAGAGGGAAGAGACAGGGACAGGGAGAAAAGGGAAGGTGGAAAGAAGAACAAAACAATATCAAGAATTTCCACGTTATCTGGAGTCTAGGATTTAGAGAAGACAGTGAATATCACCAGTCAAAATGCATTGTTTTCCAGGAATGAATATGATAAAACTGTGACACATGACCTTGTTTTCTGATAAAACTTTCAAAATGATTTGGATTGCTTTTTTTCTAACCTTTCAAAACACTCAGAAATTAAAGCGGCTCACACAGGAGATAATTAATTAAATGTAGAATTTGTAAACATGAAACTGAGAATAAGACTTTTTCTGGAATAAACTGCAGCACTCATATTCTGGGCAGTAGATCTATTGTAATCAGCTGATGAGAAATTAGGATAATAAGTCACCAGCAATCAACAATTTAAATTGGATGCAGGAAGCCAGCATTGGCATGGTGCTGTTTGGTGACAGGAAAGACATCATGGGAGAATTTCCAGGCTGACTAAATATCACATCTGGGTGAAGCATGTCCACTCCTTTCTTTTTCTTTTTTTTTTAACAAATATTGCATGGGATGAAGGAATGTCAAGGCAAAACTTTCTAATACAGATGCAGAACACATGCATTTGTGCCAGCTCAAAGCAAGATTACAGACACTGGAGGCACTGTTGTGGTTTGGCAGTTGAAATCATCCATTTTCATTAACTTGTGGTTCAAAGATACAACCGCGTTTAGGAAAGGATGCTGCCTTTTCGGTGACTGTGTGTTAAAAGCTCAGTCCTAAAAGCTAAAGAGTGAAACAACCACATGTTTGGAGATCATGCTAAATTTCAAATATTTCGGACTGAAAGCAATTCAACCACAGTAAAAACACAGGTTCTAAACAAACATTCTTTGCAGATAATGTCTACCAAGCACTTTCCTCATTTTTACTTGATATTGTTTGTGAGAAAAGGCACCGCCAGCACTTAACCTTCCGAGTCACGAAGGCCTTGGAAAATATGCCAAGTAATAGAAAGAAACCCACACAATAGAAGCCAAATGTCTCTTCCCCACCTCAAAAATAATCCAAGTGATGGGAATACATTTCAAGCACCCAGAGAGCTATTAGTTCTCCCATTTTTCCTAGTTATTTTACATTTCATAAGTTAGATGACTTGCAACTGACTGTTGCAGGGTGACCTAAAGAAGTAATTAATTCAGCTTCTGAATATAACATTAATTTAAATCAGCTATAATTCTAGGCAGTTACTTGCATTATATAAAGTCAAACCTCTTGCTCTCAATGTCGTCTACTTGGATAATGGCATTCTAATCTTTCAAGGCAAAATAAAAGTCAGACTACCTCTACAATATAGAGGGGAGTTTTCCCTGGCAATATGATTTTTGACTAGTATGGGTTTGGGAAGTGGAAGATAATTTTGCATTTTCTAGTTGGGGACACAGGTCATACTTTGCCCAACAAAGGGAGCTGATTAAAGGCGGGGACCCAGCAGCACCACTCTGCTGTGGGATGCTTCCCAACTGCACAGCTCCAGTCACACTGAACAAGTGTGGCATCAGGAGATTCACCGTCACACGTGGGCTAGACATAGGGGAAAAAATAAGCCCTAATTATGTCCCATAACCAATTTATTTTATTCTTTTAATTCTCCTGTGTTTCCAAACTCATACACTAAACTCTTACTGTACAAGTGTGATTTTATTGGAACACCTAAGAACACATCAGAAGAAAGGATATTCCTGACCCCGTAGCCTCATGCTACTCATATCATGTTTGCTTTGACATTCTCTCACTCCAATTACTTTATAAATATTTGACACCCCACTCTACTGTCCTTTTGTTGTGTGTGCGTCTAATTTGCACACATTTTCTAGGGTGAACCCATGTGTTAGGTAGAATAGTGGCCCCAAGAGACACTCACATCCTGATCTATAGAACTCAAGAATATGTTGGTTACTTGGCAAGGGGGAATTAAGTTTAGAGATGGAATTAAGTTTGCTAATCACTGACTTTGAGACGGGAAGATTAGCCTGGGTTATCTGGGTGAGTCCAATGTAATCATAAGGGTCTTTATAAGTGGAAGAGAGAGGCAGAAGAACATAAACACAAGAGATGCAGCATGGGAAACATGAAGCCCAACATTCGGAGAGGGATCACAAACCAAGGAATGCAGGTGGCCACCCTAAGCTGGAGATGGCAAGGAAACAGATTCTACCCTTGAAACTCTAGAAGGAATGTAGCCCAGCCAACACCTTCATTTTACCCCAGTGATACCTGTTTCAAGCTTCTGACCTCCAGTGTTTTAGAATCATGAATTTGTGTTGTTTTAACTCACTAAGTTTGTGGTAATTTGTTACAGCAGCAAAAGGAAACTAATACAGGGAAATAGAAAAAAACAAAGTGTATAAAAGATGCTAAATATCGGACTTTCTGAAGGCTCAAACTGGGGAGAATCCACTTCCAAGCTCATTCTCACAGCTTCTGGCAGGATGAGATGAAGTAATTCATGGGCTATTGGACTGTGGGCCTCACCTCTTTGCTTGCCGTTGAAGAGCAACTCTACATCTGGATAAATGATAGACATCTCTCTGGTTCCCCCTCTTCTGCCTCTGTGTGTTACAGTTATAAGAACTATAAGTATTTTAAAGACCCTCAACATTTGTTGAGATGGCAAACATTGGAGAACAGTGTTGGGAAAGATGCGCAATTCAGCTTGAGCAATGTCAGGTTTCCAGTTTTGATCTAATGAAGAGCATCTGTATGTAAAGTAGGTACTCTGGAACTCAGGGAGGAAGTCTGAGCTGGAAGACATAAATGGGGTAAGACTTCTGTGGGAGAATGTTGTGTCACATAAGTTAGATTAATAAAGTCTTTCAAGAAGGAAAGCAACAAACACTGATGAAAGATCAGTGAGAGTGGAGGTGAAAAATACTTCTGCGTCTAATATCCTTTTTTCTTTTTTTGCTCACAGTTTTGCTATGAATTAGGCATTTTAAAAATTATTTCATTTCATAATGAAGCATGAGAAATATTGCCCTTTGAAGTTAGGCAACAGGCCCAGAGTCATACATAAGCCCATTACAGGGGCAGCAGCTGCCTCAGGCATAAAATTCTTCCAAATAGGTTGCAAAATCCACTTAAGGAACAGAAGTTGGCATTCTCTAAACTTCTGAATTAGGCTTCATAGAACACTTAGACAAATACTTATTATTGTTTCCTTCAACCCAATTACCAACTGATCTGTAATTCCATGGGGATACAGGAAGAAGAAAATAGGATAGTAGTATGAAAAGTCCAAAATATGAAAAAAGTCAATATAGTTTTTTTATAAAAAGAACCATAAAATTGAATTGTTAAGTCTGGTTTCTGGTGTTGGGTGTGTTACTGAAGGATGATATTGAATAATTCAGTCTCTATACCTGTTTTCTCTTTAATTTTTAATTAAATAAAAGTATATTCATTATCATCAGTGAAACAGTGAAAAGATATGTAAAAACAAAGCTATTAATCCCTCCATCACTCTTTCATTCTCATTCCTCAGAAGTCAGTTAATGCTAATAGCTTACTATGTATCCTTTTGCATTGATTTTTCATATTAATAACATGATATACAAAAATATACACAAGACACATACTTTGTTTTTATAAAATCTGGGATCATAATAACTACATTACCCTATAACTGGCTTTTCTCACCTGACAAAGATATATTGGAAATACCTCTAGTCCAGTAGCTATAGAGCTAACAAATTTATTTTCAAATAACTACATAGTATTCTCCAGTGTGGATGTACCATAATGAATTCAACTACTTCCCTATTGATGGACATTAGAGCCATTGACACTATATCTTAGAATTTGCATGATGCAAAAATCAATATCTCATACAGATACTAAAGCTGCCTGTACTGCCTAATGTTACAAATATCTTTCAAAAGACATATTACATTGTAACATGAAAATTTTCTCTTTTTTCCTTTAAATCTATTATAAAATAATATGTTTCTGATTATTGATGAGAGTTACACAAAAAACTCATTCTCAGCTAATTTCCTTGATTCTTATTTTTCTGAAGCAATGAGAACTGAAGCAGTAAGAACAGAACTTCCATATGTTCCCTCAATCATACCTTCCAATCCCTTCGTCTGGACCCCAAAACTGTATTTTCCCTTATCATACAGGATGAATCATCCATCTTCCTATACAAGAGCCAACTCTCCAACTTGCATGCTGGATGCCATTGCCTCTCACCTATTCAAAGACATTGCTCTAGAATTCTTCCCTTTACTTACTTTATCATCACGTTTCCTTCTCTAGTGGATTTTTCCATCAATAAACAAATATCCTACAATTTCATCCACTTCAAAGCAGACAAGCCAATGACTCCATGACCCCTCTTTCCTCTCTAGCCACTGGCCTCTTTCTATACTCTTTATTATGGCAAAGTCTTCTGATAAATGGTAGGGTCTTTCACACTTATTCCCTCTTCTTTTTTTTATTGGTCCCACTCCACTCAGGTGTCTATCCTCACCCTTCTCTTCAAAGCAGCTCTTCATGAAGTCACCAACAACTTTCATCTTGCCAAATATAATGACCACTTGTTTGTCTTCTCCTTCCTCTACCAGCAGCATTTGACCCAGTAGGTCACTCTTTCCTTTAAACAATTCCTTTACTTCTGCTCCAGTTTAGCATCTCTCTGGATCTTCCTCCTATTTCATTCAAGTGTCCTTAGCTGTTTTTCTACCACTAAAATGTAAGCTCCATGACAGGAGGGTCTTAGTTTCTGTCCCTTTTATTAACTGCTTAATATCCCAGCACTTAAAGTAGGGTCTGGCATGTTGTAGCCCATGTAGTAGGTCTATGGTATGCTTGCACAACTATTGACTTTTCACCAAATTACCAAGGTAGATACTGGTAATTTTGGCACAGTGAACCTCAAGAGTTCCTACTAATTTGTAAAATGTCTAAACAATTGATTATATTCTCTCATAAATCAACTTTTCTCCTGACTTTCCTAGTTCAGTTAATAATGCCAACATTCATTTCCCTGCCTGGCTAGATTATTCAGAATAGTACTTAAATCCAAATTTAATCAGTTGCCAACTCCTGTGAGGTTTTATGTTTACTGTATCCCTTCCAACTGCATCCCTTGGCCTCTATCCTTCCATAGTTTAAATTACTCTTCACACTGTTAACAGATTAATTCTCCTAGACAGAAGATTTAGAATGATAATTTGCAATTTATAAATGTTTTAACTCCCTAAAAACAACAGATTAAGCACAAACTCCTTAGACTGGCCTTTAAAGGCCCTATTAAATGCAAACACATCCCCCCTCCATTAGCTTCATTTAGTTACCCCTAAATATCCATGAAACAGAACCATCCCTTTTTCCTGAAGTAGGTACCTGTCATTGATTTTACAAGTTCCTCGCTACCCCAAATGACCCCTTCATTAAGTATTTGCCGAATTGTACTTTGCTTGATTTCAGCTTACACAGATTCTCCCTATCCCATTTGCTTAACTCATATGATACGTTTTCCTGTTCAGCTCAATGATATGTGAATGTCCCCCACTGTGTGGCCATATCCATGTGATGCCCTTTCTACTCTTTCTTGTTACAATCATTTGTACTTTCACAATGTAAGCTGTGGGTAGATTTCTTATTCATGATTAAATTCTGTATAGCACCTAGCACATACCTTGTACAAAGTATATAGTTAATTTTAAAAGTAATTAAACTAAGGTGATAAATAGGGCAAAATATTGTGCAATCTCTGGATAAATACCACTGTGATATTGGATTTAAAAGAGAAACTTTATGTAGCCAAATATGCTATGATGAATATATTAAATTTGCAGAAATGACTTTTAAGTTATAGATATGATGATGTTATATCTGCATAACTATACTGATTTAGTTTTTAAAATGCTTTGATGATCAAAAAATCAAGTCTTTCAAAATAATACCCTGTATAATAAAATTTTTCAAATTCATGTAATTCATCTGATATCATATTTAGCAGTAATTAAATTTTTCTATCTATAGTGACAGACTTACCCAGAAAATTTAGCTAATGGACATAGCATATTTATTTACATATCCCATTAATACCTCCATGGAAATGTAAAATATTTTTATCTAGATTTTGTTGAGCAAAGTATGGATGATATTCCCTAATGATTAACTGCAGAGGTTGTCACTTTCTATATACAGGGGACCACTAATTAATCTTGAGTAACCCTCTGAGACACAGAATGTAAGCAATGTGCACACAGGAGAAGAACAATAATTCACCAGAAAATAGACACAGATTAAAAACAGACTACATTTAAACAAATACAATGAGTATTACAGGTGGTATCTAGTGTCACTACTGGAGTTCACTTTGGGGGAATTTTAAAATTCCCAGGACTAATCCTGAAACATGATTACATGTGTTTCTTAGCACTCCGTGGAGGAAAATATGTGAAGATGAATTTGGGGCTGCTGCTTAACTAACCACTGGCAATGGGAATACTCTGAGTACTGCTCTGTTTTCACAGGCTAATCAGTATTAAGCTCTGAACTTGAGATAGGGTTACTGTGCCCAAGGGCACAAGACCTGAACAAAACAGGTGGCTAATTAAGAGGAAAGAAGGGTAAACCTCATTGGGTAGGCAAGCAATGCTACGGGCCAAAATGACCTGGTCTCAGTCTACTGTTCCAGCTCTCATCTCCTCTCAACCCTGACACACCCACACATATGCCTCTGGCATTCGAGCAGATCTAAGGACTCAGCATTTTCCTAGCTGCTGCATATCAGAGCTGGATTCATGGGCATACCTCCCAGCTGTCACATAGTGCCCTGGACTCAGAAGAGCCCCACACTTGGTTTATTTATTTTTTTATTGTGATAAAATAGACATAACATAAAATTTACCATTTTAATCATTTTTAAGTGTACAGTCCAGTGGCATTAAGTACATTTACATTGTTGTGCAACTGTCACTGCCATCCACTGCCAAAACTTTTTCATCATTCCAAACAGAAACTCCGTATCCCTTAAAAAGTAGCTTCCCATTCTCCCCTTCTCCAACCCCTATAGCCACTTGTCTACTTTGTCTCTTTGAATTTGTCTACTCTAGGTACTCCCGTATAAATGGAATCATACAGTACTTGTCCTTTTGCCCATACTTGAATACTCCACTGTCACTGCCTTGAAATTCTTAATAATTTTAGAACAAGAGCCTCTCCAGTTTCATTTTGCACTGGTCCTCTCACAAGTTATGTAGCTAGTCCTTCTGTGAATAATTGTAATTACCTCCATCTTCTCCACACCAAAATCATCTCCATGTCCTTCTAAGCTTGACTTAAATTTCATCTCTTCTATGAGATGAATAACAGACGATACAGCCCACTACACTCCTTAGAGTGTTTGTATTTACTCACTGATGGCACTCTTCACATTGTATTGTGATTCTTTCTTCTTAAATCTGTCTTCCCAGCTAGAGGAAATGTCTTACTTATCCTTGTATCCTTCATGCCTGGTGTAGTTCCTGAATTGTTCTCCCCCCGCAAAAATGCGTATGTCGAAGCCCTAATCCCCAGTATGATAATATTTGGAGATGGGGCCCTTGGGAGGTAATCAGGTTTAGATGAAGTCATGGTAGGGGGTTACTGCACTCATGATGGGAATACTATCCTTATGAGAAAAGAAACCAGAGAGTTTGTCCTTGTTCTTTCTGTTGTGAAAAGACACATTCAGAAAGTGGACATATGCAAGTCAGGAAGAGAGTCCTTATCAGAAATCCACCATGCCACCACCCTAATCTCAGACTTCTAGTCTCCAGAAAATGTGAGAAAATAAATTTCTGTTGTTTAGGTCAACTACTCCATGATATTTTCTTATGGAAGCTCAAGCAGACTAAGACAATCTGATACAAACTGAGTGCTCTAATATGTTCACTGAATATAAGAATGGCTGCATGCTCCCATAGTGGATCACAATTGGCATTTTTATAGGACTTTAAATTTAGTAAGAACTGATGGGGAAACGATAGAACACTGGGAAATGTGATAGCTTTGGTGTCCAGAAACTCTAGTCAGGGACTTGGTCTAATCACTGAAACTGTGAGCTGTAACCTAGCACTTATATTCTCAGGAAAGCATGATCCAAGTCTTAGACTCCATGTGTTAGTCATCCAATAGGCGTGCCCTAGTGTTTCTGATTCTGGAAGTCTCTAGATCCCTTTTTTTGGAATAAAAAATAAGAATAAGGCTACCTTACTTGTTTGTACCTTTCATGTCCGCCTTGTATTCTCATCTGGGGACCTATGACTAGACCTAAGAAGGATGGCTAAATAGGTTTCAAAGCTTATATCAGTATAGTGCATGATAATATATAAATGTTGAAGGAAATGTCCTCAAATTGGATCCCTTTGGCATACCTTAACTCCTTGCCACACCTCAACAAATAAACTGAATAAAAGCTCTCCAAGTAGGGAATTAAAGTAGTACTGTGCAGAGTCTACGACAGAAGGTTGGCGTTATTTGTTTCTAGTCTATCAGCCACACCCTTACACATTGTGTAGCTCTGGAAATAAGGCTCTCTGAGCCTCAGTTTCCTTATCTGTCAACACAAGAGGGTTTGGTGAGGTGAATCTCCCTGAACTCTAAACACTACAAAAGTCACCAGTTTCCCTCCCATCTCTATAAGTGCAAGTAGAAAGTTAAAGAAGCATTGTCTTTATTGCTAGAAATCAACCATGATACTATAAATTAAATATTATTTTAAGAGAGTCAACTGTGTGTGACAAAAGAAACACATTGTACTGACTCTTTACCAGTGGCTTCTCCAGTGAAGACTGGGAAGTCAGGCACCATGACCTTTGGTTGAACTGCTGCTTGGACATGTTGTTTTTTTAAAGGACATGATAGAGATTACAGACTTTTGTTAATTACTCTTTTGCCATTCTTTTAAGTCATCTAATCGGCTCGTTCTAGTGTTTCTGTTAGCTCCTTTTCTATGGAATGAGACTAGCTTACTTGCTTGTATCTTTCATGTCAACCTTATATTCTCATTTGGGGACCTATGACAAGTAAACGAGCCTGGCTGGTGAAGAGCTTTACATAAAACGAAATGCTATAGTGCTGGGAATTCTTCTTTAATTTTAACTTTAAACTCGATCTTTCGGTTGCATGACTGACCACCTTATTATTACCTGTACTGAAAAAGGTCCCATCAATACTGAATGTCTTAGGTCCACAGACCAAAGACAAATGCTGCCATTGTGCACCATGGTATAATCTGTCAAGGAAATGCACAGGCATTGACAACCATTTCTTTCCAAAGTAAGGGAGTTTTACAAGAATGAAAATGCATGTCTATCACTTCTCCTTTTTACTGTACATTATATTATATCTATTATACCTTGCTGACAATGACTTTTTTTCTCATTTACCCTCTATTTTGTTGGAATACAATTTAGAGAATATTACCCATACCTTTTATATAGCCTTTCCATACTAAGATTTTATGTTCATTAAACATAATACAATGGGTTTTAGATTCTTGATCTCTAAAAAAGGAACAAAAGTAATTTATGAAAGACCCAGGCTTTATAACATCCATGGATGGCTATAATCTTTATTTTTGATTGGAGATTCAGAGTAAAGTTTCAAACTATTTTTTGATAGGCACATTGAACAACACTTTTTAAAACACTGAAATTGTTCTCTTTTCTAGCACACACTCATACCTTAGTTCTCTACACCAGGGGTTGGTGAACTTTTTCTGTAATGAGCCAAATAGTATGTACTCTATATTTTGGGAATCATACAGTCTGTGTTATAATTAGTTAACTTTGTCATCTAGCACAAAAGCAGCCATAAACAATATGTTATTGAACGAGCACAGATGTGCTTCAATAAAATTTTATTTACAAAAATAAAACAGGCTGCATTTGGCCCACAGGCCATAGTTGCTGACTCCTGCTCTATCCTATTCTATATATGGTGTTGTGCAAATCATAAATATAGGATGCCAAGATATGTTCATTTAGAACAAGCTTTTTCATCAACTATGTCACTTTGGGCACATCTCTTAGCCTCTCTGAGCTCCCTAATTTGTAATGTGAAGGTGTCTGGTCTAGGTGAATGTTAACAAATCCTAACATTTCAATAGTCACTTGAGCATCCCCTTCACTACTGGTGGACAAATGCTAAAGAAGCTAAATGCTACAACTTGTGAACAGGTTTTTTTAAATCTTAAAACAATTCCTTTTTGCAAAATATTTTATTTTTTATTGCTTTCCTTTGAAAAGTAAACTTTTAGAACCCCTCAATAAAATTTCTGAGTGGTTATAAATGAAACACTCCATTCATCCATAACTGAACTTTTAATATTGAAAAGAAGGGTCTGAGAAGGAACTGGCTGTGACGTCTGATACTGCTTTAATGGCCAAAGTTAAGGCTGCTGTTCTGTCCTCTTTCTCCCTCTCAAATCGCTGTCTGTACCCCTGAAGAAGAGAGTGAGCTTTCAGGAGAAGGAGGGGCCTTTATTTTCTGAACCTTCTGAGGAATATTAGTGACCATGATACGTGACAACTGCGATAGTATCCAAAAGGTTTGTCATTTTGGTAATAATATAGTACTCCTATTAACTAACTGAAATGCTGATAAGATTTGCTATTCATGGTACATTTACTTTGGGTATTAGTGAATTTATGTGAAGTTTCTTCCAAGAAACATATAATTTATAATTCTATCAGAATGTGAAACTATCCAATTATCAGTGGGCCATATTTAACCAAAGATCTAAGATCTCCAAATTTTCTGCAGTTACCTAAGGTAGTAAAGTTGAATAAGTGAGGGCCCATGATTGTTAGAACACTACAAATTGATAGATGAATGCCTGCTGCTACTTTCAATACTAACATGGGTCATAAAAATCCACTTCCTAGCAAATTACTGCTGTATTACCTGAGGGGAATCTGAGGGCAGCTGTGAAAACGTAAGTGAGCATGTAAAATAATGAAATGACCTGCTTATTTTACCTTTACGTTTCTCTTTTATTAATTTCAATTCTAAGAATAAGTTACAGATGAAGAGTAAATAGCAGTCACTAACATACATTAAATTTATGAGCAATTTTGTTTCAGAGAATTTATCTTAGCTTTTAATAAAATGCTGTATTTTAACAAAATTTAAAAATGTAAATCTATTTTCTTTGAGTATTATTTATTTTGTCTAAACGTAATGGAAGTAAAGTAGGAAAGTGAAAGTGGCTGTTAGTTATAGGATGGCTGTTTGCAGCAGGAAGAAAAAAGGAGAAGGAAAAGCAGATTCTAGATCTGTACTTCATGGTAGGGAGATTGTATTCCAGATTCAATATTCTGGGGGGGCTAGTTCTCTCTCATGAAACACACTTCCTGTGGGGAAAGCTGCATATATGACAATCACTATTTCAGCTATTTCCAGCTTAGTTCCATGTATGTTAAACGTCAACATGAGCTAAAATGTTATAAATGAAAAGTTTCCATAAACATTCATGAAATTCATTTCCTACTTTATAATTATAAGAATTACAGAATTTTATAAAGCTAGATTACTCTAAGGGTGCCTATATTAAGAAAGTACAATTTTTGTACAATTAATTATTTCATATATTAAATTCCTTTGGGAGACAGCATAATACGAAATGATTTACAATGACCTCAGTGGAATACATAATGTTAATTGTATTTCACTATTCACATTTTGATGATTTCAAGTTAGAGAATGCATAGCCTACAGCTTTTATATTTTAGCAATTCAAGTTTAACAGGCATTCACTAAATGGAACTCTTTGTCAACATAACTTTAATACAACTACAATTAAATGATAGTAGATGTTCATAATGATGTCTCCAAAGAACGTAAAAAAAAAAAAAAAAAACCCCTAAGTGCTTTTAGAAGCTTACAAAATTCAGATTAGTAGATCCAATGTGGTTGTGCTTTTGAGTACAATTTAATAATTCAATTATAGTAGCCTACCAAAAAAGTGTGTTTTGTCGCCCATGTTCAACCTCTATGCTCTAAGATCACATTACTTTACAATCATTGCAATCAAGGTAAAATGTTTAAACAGCTAAGTGAAAATGTTAAAAAATAATAGCAAATGTTAATAGAGTGTTTATAAAATAGCAGGCATACTCTTTTAAATGTGCCTATGTATATATACCTATATATATAATGAAAATGACAGTCTGAGGAAGATATTATCTTCTCTATTTTACACATGAGGGAACTGAAAACCACAGAGATGATCTTGCCCAAGAAGTTGACAGCAGAGCTCATTTGAAGTGAGCTTAATCTGCCTCTAGCCCCTTCACCTCTACTCTTCACCATTATTCTGTGCTATCTCATGAGTTTTCCTCTCAGTGAGCAAGAATTTACACTCAGATTTTTGTTTTAATAGTTTCATGGTTCTCATTCTCTGCATACTAAAAATGTTTAAAGAGGGAAAAAATATTAAACCATGAAGAAAAAAAATCTGTAATTAAGACTAATTATTTTCAGGAAACATTGCTTCTCATACATTAATGCAGTTGGTATTAGTGTACAAATTTAAGCAAAGTAAATAATCAGTACAGTTCAAAATAAATTATTCTCCCGTGAAATTCAGAAACAAAGGAGCAAGATTTAATTTTTCAATGGTAGTTATAATCTTAATTAGACTCAAAGAAAATTCAAGAAAGAAAGTATCTACATTCCTGATAGTATCCTGCCATATATAAAACCCTAAAGCCATGGCATAATCTAATAAAATGTGTCCTAAAAACAAAAAATTAAACCAAGTAATAAGGTCTATTAAAATTACCAAGGTAATTTTTAAACTCTAATTTAAAAAGTTAAGTAGTAATGTTCACATTTTAAAAAAAGAAGATTCTATTACCATAATGTATATGATTTACAAGTTTCCCAATTTTAAGTGTTAAGATAAACATTTAATTTTTTTCAAAAATGGCATTTTAAAGAGATGAAAGATAATCATGTTTAATATATGCCCTTTCAGCAAATTTTTGTCTTAATTGTTGTATCAAATACAAGTCACTCATATAAAATTTTTTATTCATCATATTGTGAGTTTTCAACACAATATGGATTGTGCTTATTAAAATTACATTGTTCACATAGATTATTTTTACTCTCTTTTCTCTCTTCTTTTACAAATCAGGTAAATGGGTTTAAAAAATTTCCACTAATGAGATCTTAGGAGATATTTAAATTTCTATTTACTTGATAATATTTTTTCTCTAGTTCAATTATCATTGTGTTGAATATATACAAAGAAACTTGCAAAAAGGCACCTCCTCACCAAAAAATGATTTTACTTCTCATTATACACATGAAAAGTGGTAAGTGTATGTATTCTCATAAGCATGTATATGTAAATTAGTCTGCCCCACATAAGTCATTATTCTTGTTCTTTGTTTTCTTCATAGTATTGTAGTTACCACTCTACATTTACTTATTGTTTATTGTCTATCTCTCTTAGGGAGCATTAATTTCCACGATATCCAGGGACTTGTCAAGTTTTATCACCAGCAGCTAGCATTTGATAAGCACATAAAAGATGCTGAATAAACGTAGATTCATTGAATGAATGAATAAATGGATTAACTAATATGGAGAAAAGAATAAATAAATAACTCAGTGTTAATAATAACCAGGAGTATTTGGCCTTTGTGAAAAGAAAGTCATATTGTTATAAAAACAATTTTTTTTAAAAGGGGGGAATCATTCTTTTTTTTTTTTTAAATTTTATTTATTTATTTATGGCTGTGTTGGGTCCTCGTCCCTGTGCGAGGGCCTTCTCCAGTTGGGGCAAGCGGGGGCCACCCCTCATCGCGGTGCGTGGGCCTCTCACTATCGCGGCCTCTCTTGTTGCGGAGCACAGGCTCCAGACGCGCAGGCTTAGTAATTGTGGCTCACGGGCTTAGTTGCTCCGCGGCATGTGGGATCTTTCCAGACCAGGGCTCAAACCCGTGTCCCCTGCATTGGCAGGCAGATTCTCAACCACTGCGCCACCAGGGAAGCCCCATAAAAACAATTTTGATACAAGAAAATGTTTTTTTATTACGAAGTGTTCATATCATAATGAAATAAATCAATAAAGTGGACTACAAAATGAAACCTCAGATAGAATGTTCTGAATAACTCTAATTTTCCAAAATGCTTTTACTATTGTTAACATGACAAAAGCAATCATAGTCCATGATGATATGGATTAAAAAGAAAAAAATTTGAAAGAAATTTATGCAAATTGATTTGAAAACAATATGTTCATACAGTCAGAATTATGCTAGTATTTGAACATTGCAAGGGGCAAAATGAAGTGCCTCTCATTTTCAAAATGAAACAGATAAATACTTGAACATCTGAGCTACTAGGATTATAATATACCAAAAAGCATAAAGGAAAGAATGCTAACTTAATGGAAAATTATTAAAAGGGAAGGAATGCATATGGCCAGGAATCCCACCATACATATTTTTCTTTTTTAATGTTTAATCTTATCAACTACTAATTTCCAGCCCTAGTGTTTAATTCATAATTTGTGCTTCATACTTATATGAGCATCTATTTTAAGTATTTGCGTTAAATCTTATGATGTTTATATAATTTATTACTTAATAATGTATATTTAAATATAATTAACAAAGCATATATTATATAATATAATATCAACAGATATTTCATATAAAATCAATTATAAAATAATAATGCAGTTTACTATTCATATCTACTAATCTGGTAACATTCAATAATCACAAAATCAACACTTTTATTGTGTTTTTTATTAAAGTACTGTTGTATCTTTTATTAAAGTTAAAAAGATAATCCTAGTGACTATACCAGTTTAACATATCAAAGACTGGGCCAATTGATGTGAACACAATGTTAGTTTATAATTAATTTAAACAACACTATTCTCTAATACAGGAAGTAACTGTATTTTATGAATATCCCTACAACTGATCATACTTCTCTTATACTTTCTAATTTTAATATTTTACCAGTCTAAATGGCATCTTCCTGTCATTAAGGGGATTTGGTGAGGGTCTATTCTCATATTAGACCTAATTAATCTCCAAAATATGTTGTGCTAAAGTAATATGTTAACATAACTCTTACGTATGCTTGAGTGAAAAAAATAATTTACAAGTCTGCCTATACTTGGCATTGATTTCATGGAAAATCTACCATGAATCAAGTAATATCACTTAAGTTCTTATAAAAAAATATCATGCAGTTATCGTCAATATATTACTTAATAATAAATGGATCATTAATTTCCATCCATAGTACTAACATGTAATGAATAAATAATTTAAATGCCATGTACTAAGTAATTAAGTGTATATGCTGAAAACTTTATCATCATAACTTTGTTCTTCTTTGAATGAGTCCCATGGTCCTAAAGCACTGCATTTTCCAGGCCCCTGGGCTATTTCAAACTTTTGACAAGTTTATCCAAGTAGAAGAAAAATGAAAGATTTTCAAGGAAGAAAATCAAAATACAGAACTATTTCTGTTTCCAAAATATAAAGACAATTGATATTTTCAAATATTATACCAAGGAAACTACTTTATAAGTTGTAAAGTTTTAGGAAACTATTGAAGATACATTTATAAGCAAGCCCTTAAAAGAAAATAAGAATCCTGAGATATTGATTTATAGTTGTGATGTAGTGTGTGTGTGTAGATCATATATCTTAGCAAAACTGGAACTTTTAAAATTGAATTATTAATATGGTCTCAAAATTTCAACATATTGCATCACCTAATTTGGTGGTTTGTTTTTTTAATTTTCTAAGAAATTGTGTAATTTGGAATGTGTTTAGAGTCAGGATTATGATCACCAACTATCACTGAACTGTAGATCTACTGAAGTGGCGGTAATCAAAGTTTTGCTATTAAAAAATAAGCTTATGTCTTTCATTTGCCTTGAACAAAATATGCCTAGAATAATATCAATGTTATAGTTGCCAATAAGGTCTTTTCTAAAGCATTCCAAAACATAATACTTTTTAAGTTTATTATCTCATAATTTATTTAAAAATTGCACTCTTCTAAATTTAGTTATCACTCAAGCTACAGTTTTTAAAACAATGGTATTCACCAATTTACAAAGCAGACTGCAAATTTTCCTTTTAAGATATCTTTAAAGACAGGACTTTTCTGATAACTGCTATAATGTCTGGCATATGCAACTTTCACAGACGCAGAGTGATGAGGTTGAATTTGAAATAATTTTACTCTACCATTAGTCAGTGTTTTCCTTTTCTCTGTTAGAAAAAAAATATAAATAAACAGACAAATAACAAATATTGCTTTTATTCCATTACTTCCATTAACTGCTGGAAGTTCTATTGAAATATGTTGAGCCTCTCAATCTACCCTCCGTATCTCTTGGTTGTTTTATATTTCTCATCTCTCTGCCTCTCTGTGCTACATTCTGGGTGAGATCCTGAGTCCAATCATCCAGTTCACTAATTTACTCTTAGATGATGTTCAATCTAGAATTTATTCCATCTAATACTTTTATTAACTTCAATAAAAATAGTTGTATTTCCAAAAGTGTAACTTGGCTCTATTCATATCTAATTATTTTTATTTCTTTTCTGCCTTCTTTGTTTCTTAATTTTTGTCATGAATATTATTATCAGACTATTCCCTAAAATTAATTTCATCTTGGGTGCATTCTTGTGAACATTTACCTAGTTTGTTGGCTGTGTTTCTTAACATTAAGTTTGCTCATATACTTTGGAATCTTGGTTTGCAAGTTCATTTGAATGAAAGGAATCCCCTCTCTCCTCCACCTTTTCCTTCTCACTTCTCTCTCTCTCAACTATTATAAGCCCTTCTTATTCTTCTGTATTTTAGTTGTATCCACTTAGGTTCCTAATGAATTAAGTCCAGAATCAGACAATAAAATAGGTCCTTCTTTGTGGTATATCAGTGATAACACAGGCTTTAACCACTAAGCCAATGAGCAACTTGACTCATTTTCAATAAAAAAAAAAAAAGTAATGTATTGGTAGTCTTGCCTACTTTGACCTACAGTGTCTTATAATGCCATAGTCCCAAGCTCACAATCACAACCATAATTCTAACCTCCTTTCCTGAGTGGCACCAGAATAAGCAAGAGTCATTCCCATCCCAGACATGAAGCAGTAAGCCCACTCTCTCTAGTTTCAAGTATTACATAGAGACTTTTAGACCATGTGACTCATACCATGTTTTGGGTCTATAGAGATCCTAATCTTGCTTTTGAGCCCAGCTATATCTTTTAGATATTCTTTATTTTCATCTTTCACTGCTATTTTTTGAAGCAGAGGTGGTGCTTTAAATATGAATCCACTGTGTTATCCCAACCTGTAATGCAAGTTATTGTTAAAAACATATGTATAAGAAAAATTATAAAGACTGGTAAAGTTAACATATTACGAGAAAAGATGGTTTTAGAAAAGATGCCTATGTAAAAGTCTTTATCTAAGAAAGAACGTTTTGGCATACTGAGATTTGAAACAGAGCGCTGATCAACATTCTCTGATCTAACTCATCTGAGGATGGCCTGATCCAGACAGTAGGGCCATGGTGCAGGCAGAATCATTCCATGTTGATGTGAAGAAGAAAACAGAAGCTCCCCCGTATAGGTCACAGTACACCTGGACTGTTGTATTCCTATTCAATGCCCGTCTTCATCTTACATCCCCTCTCACCTGACTATTGCCACAGTCTCCCAATTAGTCCCCCACTATCAGTTTCTCCTCTTCCATGACCAGAAGAATTACTATTCTAATAAAAATGATCATGGCAGATCTTTGTACTAAAGAATCCAATTGTTCCCCAACCTTACAGAAAAGAGATTGACTTTCTAAGCATGACACTCAAGGCCTTTAGCATCTGGCCCCAACTTGCTTCTTCATGCTCAGCTTGTTGTATTGAACTTTAAGTGCCTTCTTTGTCCACAAAAACATTCCTAACACAATGCTTCACTCTAAGACTACAAAAGTCTTTTTCCTTAATACATTCCCCTCAGCAGCCCACACTTCCCCCAATGTCCTAGAAAATTCTCACTTCCTTAAAGATCCAGGCCAAATATCTGCCTTTTCTGCATGCCCCAGCACTGGGTTGACACCTCATTTGAAGCACTTATCATACTGTATTAATTATTTATAAGCAAATAATTACAACTAAGATCTTCTAGAAAGAGTTCTTATCTCCTTCACCCCAGGATCTCCAATGTTTGTCTAACTATTAGTTGAGCTTTTTACTCAGTGAGTCCAAAAGCAATATTTTTAGAATCTGGTATTTAATCTTTCATAAGTCTTCATAATGTTAACTACTCTCTTAAATAGGTTCCAAGCTTACTCCTTGGGAAAAGGGAAGAAGTCCTCTTCAAGTGGCAACATTCACAGCACACATTTCAAAGCATCTTGGATAAAACTGATGTGGCTTCACACCCATAACTGGATCCCGGAAAAAAAATATTTTTCGTAATATACCAAATATTTAAGGCAATAATTGAAGGAGGGAAGCTCTCCACTGGAAATACTCACAGGGACCACTAGAAAAGGGTGTCAGTGACTTTACTAAAGGTCACTCACTTGATGAAGTAGATAGAGCTGTTGAGACAGTTCCAGAGCCTGGAAGTAGCAGTCACAGAAATAGCTCCAATTTACCTAAATAATGTAGGCCAAGTGCTCTAAATACTTGTGTCATTCAGTCTTCATCACAAACCAACCCCCAAAGGCAGACATCATTTTTCTTATTTTATATACTAGGAAAGTAAGGTTTATAGAGGATAAATAGCCAAAAATCTCACAGCTAGAAAGTAGCTAGGCCAAAATTTGAACCCAGATCTACTTTGCTGTAAAGTCAGGGCTCTGACTTTCTACAGGGCACAGATTTAAGGATACAAAAGAGACAGGAGAGACTATCAGTCAGTCAGTGTAAAGTTGATTAAACATGACCTCAAAGAACTAATTAAATCAAGGGATGAGAATGATGACAGGAATGAGGAGTCCAACCTGAATTTATCATCAGGAATAAAGCCATTCCCCTGAAGCAATAGTAACATAGTCTTAAGTTCACTCAATCGTAGATCAAACAGAAAATACAAATGAAAGATTTATTAAATTCATTTCAAAACTGTTTTATGAACATCTTTGAATAAAGTCACAATAGCTCTCAATCACAAAGCCCTTTCAGAAATCTTCCTGTGCTATCTCTGAGAGTAGAACTACACCTCCTTCATTACCAAGACATCCCTGGCACCTCTGTAGTCACCTCCTTTTCAACAAATTTCTCTTTTCATTCTTCTCTGGAGTCATCCACTGATAAGCCACCCATAAATAAAGTTATACATTGTATTACTGCCCTTATCAATAAGCAAGGGTAATGGCAAACATTCAACTCCAAAGATTCTTATCTATAAATTTACTGCACAGCCTTGACCACTGTAATCTACCTACAGGTGTTGAGACAAGTGTGTACTGTTGCATGGATTTTTTTGTATCTTTTTTCATAAATGTAACTTGTGAAAATATATGCATTCAACCTAAGAACAATAACAGTAACAAAATGCTTTGTATTTTATATCACATATTTTAAAATTGTTTCCACAACTCTGTATTATCTCATTCTCTCAATGCTTTTGACTACTAATGGCATTTTTCATTAATATATCAAAATGTTTATATGGAAATTGGAAAACAATAAGTTTACAGATCATTTAGTCATTTTTATAGTAGAAAATGGACTGCTAACAGCATCATGACAAATTCTCTCAACCTCAGCTTAGCCCATTGCAATAGAGAAAAAATATTACAAAATCATTGTATTAGATGAAATCACCCTGGAATATATCCCTAAACATAAAATGCATATGTGGACAGATATTTTACGTCGGCAAATAAAATCAACTGTCACAGAGAGTGATAGGAGCTTAGAGAGTGAGAGGTTTAATAGGTGCTTAGTGAAGATCTGTTTGCACTGTGTTTTGAGATGAAGGAAAATATACTTTATTTCAGTCCTTCAAGAGTACTAAATATCTGCTGAATATTTAACTACATTCTAGATACATAATATGTGTAAGGCATCTAGTTGGGTGGCTGGCACATTAAATATAATATTTTCTTCTTTCCTTCTTTTAGGATTGAAGAAGATAATAAAGGTTAAGGAAATGAGTAATTAAATGTTTTCCAACATTAAATGTATTCAGAAAACGCCATGTGTCTAAACAGGAAGTTCAATTATCGAAAAATACAAGATAGAAATAGAATGTCAACTCTAAAGGGCCTTCAGTGCCCTCTGAAAGGCCACTGCCTTGAGCAGGCCACTGCGACCTCGTGGCATTTTGATTCAACAAGTTTTGATAAGCAATGTATCCCTAACATATCACAATGAAGTGTAAACTGGAGTAGGGATCTTTCCCAATTATTTCCTTTGGTGATAAACTGATTCTCACTGGATTTTAATGCTGTATAGGTAATTCTTTTCATATCTAGTTTGTATTTTCACAGGTTCAGACAAGTCAGTCAATTCTAATAAAATATTCAACAACTTAAAATTGTCCCTGAGCTCTGAATGTCTTTGCAAAACTGAAAGGTAACCAAAGATCACTTTAGTAATTGTGATATCATGATTTATAAGAAATAAATATAGACTTGGTCATTCAGATGACCAAAATATATTTCTCATATATATTTGATCTTCATCCACGTTTCCTGGCTCACAGCTCCCAAAACACCTGGTATTTCCTAAGCAATAAGAAGAATAAGAACAGCTTTTATGACAATATTTGGTCTCCTATCCTCAGTCTCTGAAAGTGCCTCAGAGCCACAAAGATGAAATGGGTGTTTTGTTATTCTTGACAAACCCCTTTCCATCACTATTGAGTCTACATTCATATTATGGAAGGTGACTTTTGGAAAGTACTAAGGATGAGGGCTGGTAGCCAGGAGAACCAGCCATGTGATTAGAGGGCTGAAAATTTCAGTGCCCCCCCCCCCATGATTTCCAGGGAGGAGAGAGGAGCTGGAGGTTGAATCAATCACCAGTGGCCAATGAGTTAATCAATCATGCCTATGTAATGAAGCTTTCATAAAAACCCAAAAGGAGGGGGTTCAGAGAGCCTTCAGGCTGGGGAACCAGATCACTTCCAGGTGCCACTATGCCAGGCCCCAAGCTCCACAAGTATGGAAACTCTTTTGCTTGAGACCTCACCCTATATATCTCTTCATCTGACTGTTGATCCATATCCTGTAATATCCTTTGTAATAAATCAGGACTCTAGTGAGTAAACGGGTTTTCCTGAATTCTGTGAGCTGTTCCAGTAAATTAACCAAACCCAAGGAAGGGGTCATGTGAACCACTGATTTATATAGTCAGTGGGTCAGAAGTACAGGTAACAAACTGGACTTGTAATTGGCATCTGAAGTAAGGAGTGGTCTTGTGTGACCAAGCCCTTTACCTGTGTAATCTGATGCTATCTCCAAGTAGATAAGTCAGAATTAATTCAAATTCTTGGACATGTACTGGCGTCCAAGAATTGCTCATTGGTGTGAGGAAGCCTACACACACACACAGACACACACACAGATACACACACACACACACACACAGACACACACACACACACACACACACATACACACATGCTGGAATTGGGTCCTCCTGGACTAATAAATTGGGTCCCCCAAAAGAGTAATAAGTATTACATATATAGATGTCACACTTCCTCTATTTTTAAAAAATAATTTTTATTATGAGTTTCACATGTGCTTTAAATAAAAATTTTATTTCATTCCTGCTATTAGAAGGTACTTATTTTAAGCCCTTAACTAGTAGTTTGTTCTATTTATAATATAGTAAACCCTACTCTGACTACAATAAGTAAAAATCCACTTGTTATTAGCTATCTCCTCTTCAATTGAATTGGGAAAAAATGATATATATATTTTAGTTTATTAGTAATAAAAATCGTGTTAATAATCAGAGTTCAGTGACTGATCTGGCTGCAAGACCCTTCAGAAAGAAATCCCTTCCTGCTACCTCAACTATTTTTATATGATTTTAGTTTGTGCTTCCATTTTATCTTCTAAGACTTCATCGATATTTACCTAATATGATTTCACCTCTAAATTACTTTTATATATCTCTAATTCTTTTCTTTTTTTTTTTTAAAGAAGATGTTGGGGGTAGGAGTTTATTAATTAATTTATTTATTTTTGCTGTGTTGGGTCTTCGTTTCTGTGCGAGGGCCCTCTCCAGTTGCGGCAAGCGGGGGGCCACTCCTCATCGCGGTGCACGGGCCTCTCACTGTTGTGGCCTCTCTCGTTGCGGAGCACAGGCTCCAGATGTGCAGGCTCAGTAGTTGTGGCTCACGGGCCCAGTTGCTCCGCAGCATGTGGGATCCTCCCAGACCAGGGCTCGAACCCGTGTCCCCTGCATTAGCAGGCAGACTCTCAACCACTGCGCCACCAGGGAAGCCCTCTAATTCTTTTCTAACACAGTAGAGGTTCTTAACTTTTTTGTATCCATGGTACAATTTTGAATATAAGAATACTTGATCACAAACTTGAAAGACTTAATATTTAATTATTATCAAATTACGTATTTGCTTGGTTGTCCTTCAGTCCTGTGTCTGTTTAAGAAAAGCTGTTTACTCTCTTTACTTACATGCTCATGAGATAAAAATCTTACATGTTGTAGATAATACCTTTTTCTTTAAATATAACTTGACTTCATACAATACCTCCTACCTCTTAATTCCAAGAGTAAACCTTGCTCGACCTCTTATTTTTTCTTCAAAAACCTAAAGAGTAAAAGCTTATTCTTTCCAGGCTTGACCTTCATTAATATAACCATAAGATGCTTATAGGTTATAACGGATTCTTAACCCTTCATTGTAATTTTATATGTTTGGGGGCAGCCAGAAGGCTAGGGCTCACAAAAAAAGAGCGACTTTGGCCTGGTTCCAGTCTTGACACCCAAAATGAAGTTAACAGTTTACCTGGGAAGACACACAAACAAAATTTACATGAAAATAGAATATGATACAACATAATACAATACAACACTATGATACTTGTTATAATTTTACTTGAGGTTAACTCTTAGACATCTGAGGTTGTATTAACCAATCAGAGGAAATAGCTCCCCTCTCCTGGAGAGGGTTAGTAACTAAGCTGTGGATAATTACAGTTAATTACCAGCTCCCAAGCAGCTGAAGGAATGGCGTTGAGAGTAACCCCCAGACTGCTCTACTTTGAAGGAGATAGTGAGGGCCCAGATACCCACCCAACTACACCTACTCTACTCCATGCCCACAAGCAATAATGTGTTTTTTTCAATAATGCCCTTCAGGTCTTGTAAAGGTTGCTGAGTGAAACAGGGGAGACAGAAATTAATTCTAAGCTAACATTGTTGAAAATACCAAGATGCATGCCCACCTAGGGTGAATCAGTGGTGTCAGTTTTCTATGCTAAAGTAGACACATTGCAGTTAGGCATTAAAGTATTCCTAAAGATTTACTTTGTAAAGAAGTTTGACTTCCAATAACCCATAATACTTTGTTATAAATAGATTGAAATATTAGAAAAAAGTAAACACATTGTTATTTACTTTGCACTTGTACAAGTTTGCTTCCATATCATTATTTACCTAGCCAATGAACAATGTTTGACCAGTAAATAGCCAATGATTTCTAAATTCTGCACTGTTTACAGTTCCCTAAGCTCAAATCAGGATTTCTAAAGCCTAGTACACTAATTTGTTCATATTAGTAAATATTAGCAATTTCAGTTCTCAGTATTAGCCAAAATTTGACTACACAGAGAGAAGGAAAGAGTTAATGAAATAAAAATACAGATTTTCAAGTAAAGTATACTATTAAAATACAAATGAACTTTTAATACTCTTTACCATTGAGGAAATCCATAATAGAATATGGTATTTAAAATATAATTAGTTGATAAACATTTAAGTATATCCATAAAGATATGGGAAACTTGAGCCTATAGTTAAAAATAGTTCATAAAATTTTGGTACAAGTGCAAGCAAAGGTGTTTTCTTCTTGTTGACATTAAAATCATGTTTTTCTCTTCTGATCAGAAAACCTTTCAAAACATGTCAACGTCAAACAACATTTTAATAGCATGTGTATGCAATACTTTTTCAAAACTTTTGGTAAATGGGACTAACTCATCTACTTTTTTATAGGCAGGGATAACTAGAAATTTTATTATTTAGTTTTGAAGTAAAGATCTATTAACACTGAAATCCAGGTAACTGACATTCAATGCAATAAGATAACACATTACTGAAGTATAGTTGAGTTACAATATTACATTAGTTTTAGGTGTACAGCATAGTGATTCAGTATTTTTACAGACTATGCTCCATTAAAACTTATTACAAGATAATGGCCATAATTCCCTGTGCTATGCAATATATCCTTGTTGCTTACCTATTTTATAGATAGTAGTTTGTATCTCTTAATCCCAAACCCCTAATTTTCCCCTAACTCATTTAAATTTGACTTGTAACCACATTTAAAAAGAGCCACATTGCCAGAAATTGACAGCATTTATTCTTACAAGTTAAAAAAAAAAAAAAAAAAGCATTGTCCCATATTACCTAACTTCTCTGTCAAACAAACTACATGAACTTTGACTCCTAACCTTTCAGGAGTGCAGCTAGGCTTCCAAGGACACAGTGACACATGCTTTTCCAGCAGAAGACCTGGCCCCAGTTCTTCCCCATCACCCACATCAAATCAGAGCCATCTTCACTAATTAGAGTATCTGTGATATCTGCTACATCAAGATCTCCTTTTTCAGTAGAAGTGCCTTTAATTTAGAGACAATGCCTCCCCACTGCCATGTACCTCTGTCATTTGTATTAGATATAGAGCTACAGGGACCTGGTCACTATTAGTCGTACAAATGCACTTCCTAGGACACTTTCTGTCAGGAACACTCTATGTGTTTTGAATCACCCCTTGAGACAAAATATTTTAAGATAGCAGTTAATTTTAATAAAAACTCTTCTCATTAAGATAGGAAGAATATCATAATTTCAGTGTAAACTGACATTAAAAATCTGTTGGGGTAAACCTAACTTGTAAATGGATGATTTGTTATATATACAGAGAGAAAAAATGGAATACAGATTACAAATGTACTTAACGAATAAGACAGGGGCCCATGAATAATAGCATCAATTAACAAAACCCAATTCCATACTAATTGGGAAACAACAGTAATAACTTAAAATAATTGGAGAGAATGAATCAAATATGTTCCAGCCTGCTTTTTTTGGCAAAGGAACAGTAAGAGCATGGCCAACAGTGTTCAGAGTTATAAACCAAAGACAGACATTTGTTTTCCCCATCACTTCTGTCTCAGTTAACAGCGTTTTGGGCAAGCGTTAGTCTTTGTAGTGTAGATGGATTGTAAAATGCAGTCAGTGCAAAACACCACCATCATATGTACAAAGGGAAATGATGTTGAACTAAAAGACAGTGGTTCTCAGATTTAAGTGCCTAAGCCCCAGTCCCTGATGACCTAATTCAGCTTTCTACAAAGAGCAACATAGGTGATTCTCATGGAGGTGACCTGTGGATTGCATTTTGTAAAATACTGCTACATGGTAGGGGTGCATATCAGTAAAACATAAAAGCCAGCTGAAATGGGGCAGGAGACAAGTGCTTCTGTTTATCCTGATTGGCATTATGTATGTGACTGAGTTTTGGGGAGAGAGTGAAGGAAATAATGTAATTTGGGATTATAATGAATTGAGTTTAAGGAACTGAGTTATTTAAATTTATTTGAGACAGCCGAGGGGCCACATCAGTTTTAGAGTTAAATGATTCAGGCAGTGACAACAAAAATATGTAAAATAATGTATTAATTATCTTTAGAAAATGAGAGGTTCCACAAAAGACATGATACCAATGACTTCAAAGCTCTGTATATTTTAAACATTTCCATGGATCTCCCTAAAATGAATTCTCTACTTCTTGCTCTGACAAACACACTAGACAACATTTACACTCACTGTATAGGTGACTTATGTCAGCCTTCTGACTTTTCCCCACAGGATTAAGGTAAAATATCCTGAGTTAATATCCCAATTCTGTTGCTTACTATCCTTGAGGAAAATTGCATGCCTTATGCCGTAGCCTACTTATTCGTGAAATAAGTAATGTACCTCATGTACTTATTTGTGAAATAAGTAATGTACCTCATGTAAGGTTGTGAGCATTAAATGTGAAAGAGCCTAATAAAATGTCCAGCACGTCATTGTTATTTTCCTTTCTCTCCTTCCCTGTTAGTTTTTACCTTCTCGCTATGGTACTTAATTGTTTTGTGTTCGTGCTTCTTATCTTCTAAAGGTGAATAAAACAGAAAAACAAGATTCTTAAGAACCATGCATTAAATGGAAGAAGACTTGGAGTGATAGCCCAAGGCCACAATGTTAGGGTTTGGGGTGTTCAGAGGCATTTTGCACCTAATTGAGAGGATTGTTCAAAAGCTATTTAAGTGGAAATAGTATTAGAACACTTTAAACCACAGAAAATTATTTAGTATAAGGATTATCTAGGTAAAGAAATAGGAATAACTCAATTTTCACAAATCATTTATATAGATAAAGAGATTCCACAAAACACAATACATTTTTTTGGAAGTCCTAGCCACAGCAATCAGAAAAGAAAAAGAAATAAAAGGAATCCAATTGGAAAAGAAGAAGTAAAACTGTCACTGTTGGCAGATGACATGATACTGTATACAGAAAATCCTACATATGCTACCAGAAAACAACTAGAGCTCATCAATGAATTCAGTAATATTGCAGGATACAAAATTAATACATGGAAATCTGCTGCATTTCTATACACTAACAATGAAAGACAATAAAAATAAATTAAGGAAATAATCCCATTTACCATAGCATCAAAAAGAATAAGATTCGTAGGAATAAACCTACCTTAGAAGGCAAAAGCCCTGTACTCAGAAAACTATAAGATACTGATGAAAGAAATCAGAGATGACACAAACAGATGGAGAGATATACCATGTTCTTGGATTTGAAGAATCAATATTGTGAAAATGACTATACTACCCAAAGCAAACTACAGATTCAATGCAATCACTATCAAATTACCAATGGTATTTTTTTGCAGATCTAGAACAAAAAATCTTAAAATTTGTGTGGAAACACAAAAGAACCCGAAGAGCCAAAGCAAACATGACAAAGAAAAACAAAGCTGGAGAAATCAGGCTCCCTGACTTCAGACTATACTATAAAACTACACTAATCAAAACAGTATGGTACTGGCACAAAGACAGATTTATAGATCAATGGAACAAGATAGAAAGCCCAGAAGTAAACCCACATACTTATGGTCAACTAATCTACAAAGGAGAAAAGAATATACAATGGAGAAAAGACAGTCTCTTCATTAAGTGGTGCTGGAAAAACTGGACTGCTACATGTAAAAGAATGAAATTAGAACATTCTTTAATACCATACACAAAAATAAACTCAAAATGGATTAAAGATCTGAATGTAAGACCGGATACTATAAAACTCTTAGAGGAAAACATAGGCAGAACACTCTTTGACATAAATTGCAGCAATGTCTTTTTGGATCCACCTCCTAGAGTAGTGAAAATAAAATAAAAAATAAACAAATGGGACTAATTAAACTTAAAAGTTTTTGCACAGCAAAGGAAACCATAAACAAAATGAAAAGACAACCTACAGAATGGGAGAAAATATTTGCAAACGAAGCACCCAACAAGGGATTAACCTCCAAAATATACAAACAGCTCATGCAGCTCTACATCAAAACAAGAAACAACCCAATTAAAAAAAGTGAGCAGAAATCTAAATAGACATTTCTCCAAAGAAGACTTACAGATGGCCAAAAAACACATGAAAAGATGTTCAACATTGCAAATTATTAGAGAAATGCAAATCAAAACTACTATGAGGTATCACCTCACATGGGTCAGAATGGCCATCATCAAAAAGTCTACAAACAACAAATGCTGGAGAGCGTGTGGAGAAAAGGGATCCCTCCTACACTATTGGTGGGAATGTAAATTGGTACAGCCACTATCAAGAACAGTATGTAGGTTCCTTAAAAAAATAAAAATACAGCTACCATACGATCCAGAAATCCCACTCCTGGGCATATATCCAGAGAAAACCATAATTCAAAAAGATACATGCACCACAGTGTTAATTGCTGCACTATTTACAATAGCCTACAGATAAACAGAAGAAATTGATAGATGAGTGGATAAAAATGATGCAGTACATATATACAATGGAATATTACTCAGCCATAAAAAAGAATGAAATAATGCCATTTGCAGCAACATGCATGGACCCAGAGATTACCATACTAACTGAAGTAAGTCAGAGGGAAAAAGACAAATATCATATGCTATCATTTATATGTGGAATCTAGAAAAATGATACAAATGAACTTATTTACAAAACAGAAATAGACTCACAGACTTAGAAAACAAACTTATGGTTACTGAAGGGGAAACATCAGGGAGAGGGATAAATTAGGAGTTTGGGATTAACATGTATATGCTACTTATATAAAATAGATAATCAACAAGGGCCTACTGAATAGCACAAGGAACTCTACTCAATATTCTGTAATAACCTATATGGGAAAAGAATCTGAAAGAGAATAGATACATGTATATGTATAACTGAATCACTTTGCTGTACACCTAAAACTAACACAATATTGTAAGTCAGCTATACTCCAATAGAGATTAAAAATTTAAAGAAGAATCAAAAAACACATCATATTAAAAAATAGTAATTCATTTTTAGCCTTATATATGGTTGAGGTTGTTTCTATAAATAGGATATTAGTTGATAAAGCTTCAAATAGATACTTCAGATGTCTTCTCATCAGACTCTAATGTAATAATTTCCAGACAAATTAAATTTGCATTGTGCTTTTGACATAAATTTTTTAGTTTAGTAACACGCTGGGTCAATCCACCCTTTTCACTAAGTTTTAGGCTCTGTTTTTTTAGTTTACTGTTTTTTGTTTTTTTTTCTCCTTAGGGGAAATAAGAAAATGGACAACACAGGGTAAGAAACAAGGTACAGAGACAGAAGAATTATATATTTCCTTTGTGTTCTGAAAAAAGTAAAATACAATTTTTTGCTAATAATTGTGGTGGATAACTGTATTCGTGTCTTCTTCACAGTATCACTAACCTAAGAACAAATGGCACATACTTTCTCCTTGAGGGATGACAACAACTACAACAAAAACTCTTTACACTACGACCATTATCAGTGATTTGTGACGTTCACACAGTATTCATTCATTTACCTAGTTGACTTTTAGGATATTGACCCAAACTTTTTCCCTCACCCTCATGTACATCAGACCAGATTTGTATTTCAAGAATTCTCTACCTGGGACAGTGTATGGAGTTCATGGTATGGGCAATAATGACACAATTTGTTTTTTCTCATTGCTTAGATCCAGACCTACCATAGAGAGTGGTAGCACTACCAGTAATGTATTCAGTCTCCTGGCTTCCCTTTCATCCTTCAGTAAATGGGGAGTTAAGAGACCAAGTCCTCAGAACTTTCAAGAGAACTCAAGAGAGTTTGCTCAATGGAGTTCAAATATCAGGCTGAAAGCAAGTTGCAATTTTGACTTGAACCCTGCTTCCTACTAATGTCTCAACCCAGGTGTGACCTGCATTTGATAAAACATTAACTTTGTTCTCTGTGTAAATAAAATGGTGGCTGTCCAGGTGCACCTGCTGTATGGTATTACAGGCAAACACAAAGTTATCAGAGGGTAAGGTAGAAAAAATAAACAGAACAAGTGTGCTAAGGGACATATTTAGATTGCCGTTGTAGATTATGTATACAGTTAAATCTTTCTGTCAAATAAGTTTAATGCAGTTACTGAATATAATGTATAGCTCACATGGAAGCTAATTTCCTCAAGGTTCCCTGATTTAGGGGAATATTTTTAAAACCATCTTATGTGAGAATGTTTTAAATTCTCTCAACAATTACATAACTGGAAGGTACTGAAAAGTACTGTGGAGAAAAGAAAAAAGTGTTGCTAACTGAATTTGGAATAAGCTATGCTTCCTTTTAATATCTTTTGTGAAATGACAGAATGATAGAGAGTACTGGGCACATTTATTACTGACAGGTGTAATTTCACCCCTACTTGAAAGGCCATGACTTTAAAAGGAGATGAAAGCCTCCAGCTGATGAATGGGGGAAGAAAAGTCTGACAGGAATAACACGACTGTCTCAAGGGAATTGAGTCATGTGGTCCTGCGGTTTACCATTTGGCCATGAAGTTACAAAGATTTACAGTGTGCTCTGAAGGGGTTTGGAACCCGTTTATTTGCATTTACTTCTGGAGAGCTGATAGAACAACTTAGTGAACCTACAAACAGTGTGACCAGCTCATCCTGCAGCTGATAATGACATAATGCTTATAGGCCACCCAGAGCAATTGAACCATGACTGATGAAACCCTCCTGCCAGCAAGTTTCTGGGCTAATCACAAGATTTAAGACAGGGACCTGGGGCTCCCCTGGTGGCGCAGTGGTTGAGAGTCCGCCTGCCGGTGCAAGGGACATGGGTTCGTGCCCCGGTCCGGGAGGATCCCACATGCCGCGGAGCGGCTGGGCCCGTGAGCCGTGGCCGCTGAGCCTGCGCGTCTGGAGCCTGTGCTCCTCAACGGGAGAGGCCACAACAGTGAGAGGCCCGCATACCGCAAAAAAAAAAAAAAAAAAAAAAAAAAAAAGACAGGGACCTGGGTACAAAAAGTTTTTATAATTATCACTGAACACAAACCACAGGTTTACATTTAGAAAGGATCTTATGTCACTTTTTTAGATTGTATAGTATTGAGAATAAGGTCCCAAAGGACTTTTTAGCTTTAAGTCCATTCTGATAAAAGGTCTTTAAATTGTATTGATTAATTAAACCAACATACTATTATCATTAAGGAACTGGGCTTAGCAACAGTGAGTTTAAGAAAAATTTTAAATGTGAAGGAGAGAAGATGTAAGTGTAAATTACTATAATATAAGGAAGAATGTAATGAGTGTCACAGGAAAGACATGGGATAGAATGGGAGACAAAAACAAGAAGTGGCTATTTCTCTTTAGGTATCAAATTAGCATACCATTTTGTTAGAATTTACTCTTTGGGGAGAAAAATAATTGCAAACCATATATCTGACAAGAAGTTCATACCCAAATTATATGAGGAGCTCATGCAACTCAATAGCGAAAAAACAAATAATCCTGTTAAAAAAATGTGCAAACAATCTGAACAGACATTTTTTAAAGCAAACATAAAATGGCCAACAGGTATATGAAAAGCTGCTGAACAACACTAACCATCAGGAAATGCAAATCAAAACCACAATAAGATGTCACCTCACACCTGTTCAAATGGCTATTATCAAAAAATTAAGAGATAAGTGTTGGAGAGGATATGGAAAAAAGGGAACCCTTCTACACTGCTGATGAGTATATATATATATATGTATATATATATATATATTCAGCCATAAAATTATAATTATGAAATATTATTGAGCCATAAAATAGAAGGAAATTCTGCCATGTGCAACAATATGGATGAACCCTGGGAACATTACACTAAAAGAAATGAGCCAGACACAGAAAAACAAGTACTGTATGATCTCAGTTATATGTGAAATCTTAATTAAAATAGCCAAACTCACAGAAGCAAAGAGTAGAATCGTGGTTGCTAGGGGCTGCGGAGTGGTGGGGTGAGGGAGGAATGGGGAGATATTAGCCATAGAGTATAAGATAAATAGTTATAAGATGTATAGCTTCTGGGGATCTAATGTACAGCATGATGACTATAGTTAACAATACTGTATAGTATACTTGAAATTTGCTATGAGAATAGATCTTGTGCTCTCATCAAAAAATGTATGTGAGGTGATGGACATGGTAACTAGCTTGATTGTGTTAATGATTTCATAATATATATGTAGCTCAAATCATCATATTTTACATTTAAATAGATATGATTTTTATTTGTCAATTATATCTCAATAAAGCTGGAAAAAATTGCTCTCTTCTCCTTAAATGTGCATCTTTTTACTACTTCAGCACTATGTCCATTTGGGGTGGACTGGGGGTTCAGATGAATTCAGAGGTATTCATTCCTGTGAAACCAGTGTAATGTCTTCTGTGAACAGAGAGCAGACTCTCATTTCCCTCTGCATCTTGCTGATGTTATTTAATTTTATTAGAGCTTCTATTAAATTAAAGAAGTTAATGTGATCAGAAAGAGGCACTACAAAGGGGAACTGAAATCTCTTCAATTAATAAATTAGATCTACCTCATAAAATATAAAGATTAAATAAATATGCAAATTACCTGAAAATCCACAGATATTAATGAGTATTATTCTGCCTTTTGTAAAGTTTCAAGAAACTTCCCATGGGTAAAATATTGGCTGGATATGATTCAAAGAAGGAAATAACTACTAAAATGCATTTGGTTTGTTCAAAGACAGTTTAGAATTTTTGGCTTCTTTTCACTTTATCATTTTGAGGGTCATTTATGAACTATTAAAACAAAATCATTATTTAACCAGACAAAAATCCACTAGTGGGCACAGGGATATGGTCACAAAAAGTCACAGAATGTAGCATACAAACAGGCAAATACATAGGCCGGCTAGGTACCACTGAAAAGTTACCAATACATACTGTTATACATAAAATAGAAATTATAAAAAAATTCACTAATGCCATATAAACAAAAAGACAGGGAGAGTTGTAAACATTCAAGGCACCATTAAAAAATCGTCAGACCACTCCTTGATATTTACCCAAAGAACTGAATGCTTACATCCACAGAAAAACCTTCACACAGATGCTTGCAGCAGCTTTATTCATAACTACTAAAACTTGGAAGCAACCAAGGTATCCTCCGGTAGGTAAATGGATAAATGAACTGTGGGATATTAATCAATACTAAAAAGAAATGAGCTATCAAGCCATGAAAAGATGTGGAAGAAACTTAACTGCATATTGCTAAGTGAAAAAAGCCAATCTGAAAAGTCTACATACTATATAAAACCAACTATATGACATTCTGGAAGAGGCAAAACTGTGGAAACAGTATAAAGATCAGTAGTTGCCAGAGGCTGGGGGACAGTGGGGAGTGATGGAAAGGCAGAGAACAGAGGATTTTTAGAAACCCATAGAATGCACACCACCAAGAGTTAACTATAATGCAAAGTATAGACTTTGGGTAATCACAGTGTGTCAATGAGGTTCATCAATTGTAACAAATGAACCACTCTGTTGAGGGATATTGATAATGGGGAAGGCCACGCATGTGTGGAGGAAGGGGACATATGGGGAGAAAGTAATAACTATGAATATTATTCAGATTTCTTTTGGGTGAATGCAAATCTTTTATTATCTCAACAGAGATTTGTGTTTCTAGTATACATTTTTAACTATATGCTACCCAAGTAGGTAAAATGCTTTTAGATAAAAGTAAAGCCAGTCCCCAAACCAGGGCTTCTTTTTTTTTTTTTAACATCTTTATTGGAGTATAATTGCTTTACAATGGTGTGTTAGTTTCTGCTTTACAACAAAATGAATCAGTTATATATATACATATGTTCCCATATCTCTTCCCTCTTGCGTCTCCCTCCCTCCTACCCTCCCTATCCCACCCCTCCAGGCAGTCACAAAGTACTGTAAAATTTTGCTAGTATAAATAATTATAGACAAGGCAAGAGTCCTACTGATTTACAAAGTCATGTTATTTAACAAAATGTAAATGTTTTTTTCCCCCAAAACAACCTTAAGTTTCTGGATATAGTAAGGTGCTCAAATAGCAAATAGTATAGTTATACAAAAAGCCCTCAGAAACTTTTCCAAGAAATTCATCCCTACATTTCTTTATATTGAGTTATAAGCCCTAATTTAAAAGTTTCACACACTTTGTGAACCTCAAACAATTGAAATAAACTTAAATGTAGGTAATCCCAAATCATTTGTAGAATTAAATTTTATCAGGAAATATTTTCACACGTTTCCTTATTTTCACCTCCTTTTCATCATCCACTCCCTCTCAACCTCTCTTTCTCTCTCTTTCTGCATACATGCCCACAGATACACACACACACACACACACACACACACACACACACACACACACACACACACTGTTAGCTTTACTCAGTTGTATATAAGAATTCTAACCCTTTTCTGACCCTCAACATGATTATTCTAACTCTCTATTATTCCTCATTAAACCTCCTGGCTTCATCCCATTAGGTAACACCTGCTTTCTATCAATGCCAAGAAAGACAGGTTCTTTGAATAAACTTTCTTTACAAAATAAGAATAAAATGTAGGCGTTGTATGGATCTTTAAAAAGCAGAAATCTAGGTTCTTTTATTACATCCAAAATGAGTTTTTCTATATGAAAGCCCTCCATTTACTTCATAAAAATTGGAAAACAACAACATCTGTGTATTGCAATAAAAGCACTACTTGTAACTGCCATTCATCAAGCCAGTGAGTAATTTGGAAAACGGTAGCAGTAGACCTTGGAGTGTAGTATATGTAGGATGAAGCCAAAATGTTTTTCTAACTTGTAAAGGAAACTTTTCCATGAGCACTACTTTCTGCCAGTTGCTTCTTCAAGGTATGAGCAGCATCAGCCTCCTGTTGATTTAACTCCAATAAACTGAGAGGAAATCCAAATGAGGCATATTCCACAGGTTAACAAATGGTCCTATTAGAGTATAATTTGAATCCCACCTTCTGTTATTGTTGACATCAATCATCAATCAGGCATATTGATAATATGAGAATATTGATAAGTAAAATGAACAAAAAATGTGCAACCTGCTATTAATCATTTAAATATTTCATTTACTTTCCTTTCAAGAACCCACTTTCCAATGTTGGTGAAAACAGACATATGGCCCAAAAAAGGAGAGTGAAACAGAAAAAGCAAGAAGCTTATAAATTGAATAATCTACTTCCTAATTTTTTAGGTTTAACAACACTTATGAATGGTATTAAATTTCAGATGGTTCATTTGTGAATGTGAATGTCTCTATGCATTATAATTATATTTTGTATGTATATAGAGACATATAGAAATATAGATAAAGAGTTATATAATTATAATGTAGTAGATTCAAAAAGAAATTTTAGCTAGGAAATGTTTTATAAATGTCTACATTACATTCTAATGTAAAATAAAAATAAGCAAAACTACCTCATGTAAACTTCACACTCTTATGTTACATGAGCTTTGAGTCCAGTGCAATTTCCAAGTGGCCCCTCTATGATGGATTCATGATCGTAATTATATTCCTATTCCCACAGTGTTAGGAATACAAAGCAGATATTTCATCTTTACAGTGTTACCTTTCCCAGTTATCTTTGCACCACTTCATGGAAAAACAAGTCCTCCAAACAATCCTCATTCTGGACCTTCCAACACTCATAGCTTTCACTCTGCAGTCAGAAACCAAGCTATGGTCAACTCCTTTGGTTTGCTGAAAAATGACCCAGTGTTTCCCTATTCTAGTCAGAAAATACTGAGATTCTTATATCTGTGAGTTTTTTCTTTCTCACCATTCATTTTTACCTATTTCTCCCATATTTACAGCTCTAACTCCTGGCATCATCAACCTTCTCATCTCCCTCCTCTCCTCCCTCCCTCAATCACTCCTTCCCTTCCTTCTTTTCTCTCTCTCTTTCTATTTCTCTCTCTCTGTGTCTATATCTCCCTATCTCTCTGTCTCCCTCTCTCTAATTCTCTCCTCTCCACCACCTTTTTGCTTTTAACAAATGCTGAACACCTAGACATCCTCATGTAGAGAATACACTGACAAACAAGACAGACACGATCCTTAGGGTGCTTCTTGCTTCTGATCTAAGGAAACAGACATTGAAGGAAAATGCAAGTGTGATAAAGAAGTTTAGGGTATGACAGGACCATACAATAAAAATATTTAACATTCTATTTCTTATATTCTTTCTGAGGAAGTAAGAGTCAAGCTGGCCTCTGAAAGATATAAAAATTACATAATATTTTAAAAGTATGCAAATACAAAGATATAAAGCATAGTAGAAAACTCGTAAGTAAAGGCAATCATAATCTTGTCTGAAAGGTCCCTCTTCTTCTCCACTTAGGTAAAGGAAACTGTCCCCAAGAGACTAGCCTTCTTTACTTCTTTCCCTCCCTTTCTACCTCCTTCCCTCCCTTCCTTCTACAAATATTTTCTGAATGCATACTGTGTTCCAAACACAAGAAATATCAAATGACCATTATCAAAATTATTTAACAATTATTATCACCATTTAAATGCACAAATACCCTGCTAGAAGTTTATTTTATAGAAACTCAGTTACGATAAGGATATTTGTTAGTTCTGTAACAGCAAGAGGTAAAAAGAAAAAAATTAAATACTTATCATTTGTAGTATGGATTAAAAAATTATGGCATATACACACAATGAAATATTATGCAGCTTTTAAAAAGATTGAGGTAGATCTATATGACCTAATATCACAAGCTAATTAACATATTTTGCTACGTGGAAAGAGCAAGCTGCAGAAGAGTATATACAGTATAATCTCATTAGACTATATATGGAAAAGGATTTCTAAATCTGTATCTGTAATTCCACTTACAAATGTATTTATAATTCTATATATGTCTATAACTATTGGGTTTGCCAAAAGGTTAGTTTGGGTTTTTCCATAACATCTTATGGAAAAACCCAAACTAACTTTTTGGCCAACCCAATATATACCTGTTTCTATAGTGATGGCCATACATCTTTGTACATCCGTAGAATTTTTCTGGAAAGTTTTACGAGATACTGTTAGTTGCAGAAGGAGTAGTGAGATTGGAAATTGGGACTTTCACTTTTAAAATGTATACCTATTGTTAAGACTTATTTACTTGCTAACACATTTATTTATTTATTGTTTTTTAATTTATTCATTAGGTAGAATAGTTGGGAGCTTCACTGACTCTTTTTTCAACAAGTGGAGTGGCCCCTCTTAGAATTACAAAAGAAAGGCAATTTGGTTCCTGTTGCCCTAAGAGGACTTGTGAGGACTGGCTACAGCTGTCCTTCCCTGGAAGCAGGGATGTTGCCCATGAAACACACAAAACAATGCAGCATGACTAACTTTTGTTTAAGTACTCAATATATTAAAATTTTGAAAAGTGTCCTTAAAAATGATAGGTAACAATAGGTGAATCTGGGTAAAAGGTATACAGATGCTGTCTATATTATTCTTGTGTCTTTTCTATAGTTTAAAATTATTTCTCAAGAAAAAGATTCAAAAACAAAAAAAGAAAGCTGGCATAATGAAGTGTTATCAAGTAGGTGACAAAACAAACTTTTTTTGGTTTTCTATAAAAACAAATAAATGTCCTCTTTTCATTTCATTTGTAGGTTATGTTTAGAGCCAGAATGAAATACCACAAGCAAAAAGCTATTCTTGAAAGAACATTCCTAACATTTGTTTCTATTTCTTTTATTTAAAAGGTAATGTAGTAAATCAGTAGGAGTATTTCATAATGCTATTTCCTCTTGGCTATATAATCTAGTTTTTCAGCTTTCCAGTCTGTATCTAGAGTTAGATGTATTAGTGTAACTTCTTTTATGTTTAAGGAAAAATTATTATTATGGAAACGCATTAGGAAAATCATTTTGGTATTTTTCTTCTCCCATTAGGCCACTTTTTACCCTTGGAAAATAAAGTCACAGACATACTTATTAAGCATTTGGTTGAAAAGTAAATGTTGTTCAAAAGAAAATGTATTTGTACAGAAGTATCTCTTCAATGAAAATCATCTAACTCCCACTTTTTAAAATATGAATAAATTATCTTAACATGACCTCAAGTAGGATACAAATAACAATTTCTCTTTTAATTGAGGTATGAATTTTATATAACTCAGCCATGAAAAATGGAGCTTTAAGTTTTTTTGTGTATAACTGAACTTACCTCGTGAGTCCCCATTTCAACTGGTGGCAAAATATGTAATCGTGCCAGTGTAAAATAAACTCAGTTACTTTAAACACTTTCTCTGAGAAAAATATTCTGATGGCTCAGAATTCTCCTCCTCCCTGTTCTCTTTTTGATCCTCCCAGGGTTAAATTTTTCCTCCTGGTATCACACTGGCCTCGGGGGACACGTGTCCAATCCAAGGTCACTGACATCTACCCATTCTGCCTTTCTGATGTGATGTGCAATTCATACTTTTGTATGACTCATACTTTGATTATTGATTGTTTTCCTGTGTTCACTTTGAAACATGGGTGTCCCTCTTTGCTTCCTAGTTGCCAGTCATGGGCAAACACCACCAACACTTTACAGTCCAGATAGAACATGGGGGTTATCAAGAGAAAACTGACAAGCAGAGAAGCAGCAGAACACACAGCATTCCCAACCCTCAACTCTCATCATCCACTGCTCATATCCATGTGCACATGGCCAATGTTCCAGCAGAGAGGAAGTTCGCGTCAGTAACACCCCACATATTTGTAAGGCTAAGGGTCAGGGAAATCTATGAGATCTGTATCAGTAGAAACCTCCTCATCAGGGGATGGCCCTGTTAGAAAGGGGCTGCCTCTGGACCCCAGTGACTGTTCTTCTGTTGAACTAACTTACACCTTCTGAGCCAGTTCTCTGCTAAGCAACCAAGAAAGGAAAAGAGGTTAGTCACCAGGGCTGCTGGAGTTGTCTCTCATCAACCTAAATCTAATGATTAATTACTTTTTATATTTAAATTTTTATCCTGGAATTCTCTGGCAGAAGGCAAAGATCTGATATTTGGTCTTCTCACCTAGTAGTTCCAATAATTTTTCATTTAGTTCTATTGAACTTTGAAAAAAATGACATCATCGTCCACTATTGATTCTTGGAATTCTTCCTTTCCATGTTTACATATATGTTTTTTATTTCATTATGTTATTTCTTAAGCTAGAGCCTTTAGGATAATGATAATCGTACGCAACTGCAGTGATTGCCAACATTCTTGCCAGGTAGTCCAACTTTAACAGGTCTGCATCTAGTGTTTCATCCCTGCATTCTCCTCATCTACACTCACTTGGAACCTCTTTATTTTTAAGAAAACTGCCTGTTCTACCTCTTACTCCTCCCTACAGAAATGGACAAGTTAGTAATCCTTGCTTCTCTCAACTAGGTAGAGCTAAAAAAGCTGTAACTGTGAAGTGGTGTAGTGATCCTAGGTAAATGAAAACTCCACTCTGTAGAGCGAACTTTCCCTTTAGACTAGTTGTTCCAAAATCTATCCTGGGAAAAAGAATAGCAATGGCAAGCCCATTTGCTTTCATCCTAAGCCACCCATTCAATATATATTTATTTATCTGTTTTAAGATCAATATCATTTTCCCATTCTGTCTGATTTTAGGATCTTCTCTAAATCAAATCCAAATTTAGGTGAGGAACAGAGAAATCATATATAATGTCCTCAAACTCCAACAGTATTTATTGTTTATTTATTCATACAACTTACATCTCAAAATGCACAAACTATGGTATATTTTCCATTAAGGAAATTTCATCAAATGAAAAATTTTAAATATCCAAATCAGATAAACTCAAAATTTAGGCAAAAGTTAAGTTATACTAGCACAAATTTCCATTTTAAATAATGCTGTATGATAAAACAGTGAGATTTAAAGCTTAACCTCTTCAATTTACCTTGTTAGGTAATTAAGATAGCTATAATAACCTGTCACCTCTGAGTCTCAATTTCATCACCTGTATACAAAAGGTAACTGAACGTTATTAATCTTTCCTAGTGATGCCATTCTTCAACCCTCTGGGAAGGTCACTACTTTATATAATAATCTTGTGTGTAAATCTTAATAATTAATATTTATTGAGCACTCACTAAGTACATCACACACTCTGTCTCATTTAAAGCATTCCATAATCCAATGACTGAGAGCCACTATCATCCTTATTCCATAACTGAGGAAACTGAGGTACAGAAAGGGCATCTCATTTTTCCCAAAGTGCTCAAACTAGTAAATATCAGAGCTCAGCTATAAATCTAAAACCCTGAATCCGGCACCTACTATTTTTTTTAATCACAGAATAAGTCTAAATCCATTTATTAGAAAAGTTCTTCCTTATATTTTGGAAACCCAGAACCATTCCTTTAGGAGCTGTCCATTTCCATGGAAAAACATCTTAAGTTTTCAATGATGAAAAGAAAATAAACAGCTACAGTATTTAATAACTGTCATGAGAGCTACAGTACAGACTTGATGAAGCAGTCTTAATTTTGCCACTTTTTGCAGCTATAAAAGACTTTAAGACAAAAACTTATTTTTTGTTTCAAACCTCATAACAGCACAGGGAGGCCAGTCTGTATTATCATACATTTGCATTTGGAAAATAAATTTACACTGTCAAAGGAGAAAACCAACAAACAGAAGCTGATTAAATACTTGAAAATAATTCAAGTCACTATACCACTGAAGTGATTCCAAAAAGTGACATGGATGTAATATAAGATCCTGAACTTCATCAGAACTCCAGGAATTAGCAAAAGGGTAAGAGGGGAGTTCATTCACATAGAGGAAGAGAAAATTTTCTTTGGACTAGTTATATCAGATAATATGTTTGTTTAAGGAAAAATAAACAGGTGGGAAAAAGTTCTGCATGCCTAACATGGAAGGAAAGCATATTTGTGCCTAATATACTGCAGAAACTGTTTTAGTACAGCTCATTCTTTCAAAAATACTGCTCCCATACAGTGGCCAAGGTCAGTTTGAATTTAGGTAATCTGCTATATATAAGTGCAGATCATATATGTTAAACTGATCTCAGAGGTATTCTGACACCCTACCTTTTAAAAATATTTTCTCTGTTTATTATTCATGGATTACTAATTTTTCTCTTTGAGATCTGGTCATCTTTAGCTTTTTGTTTTGTTTTGTATCCCAATTTCAAGTGTATAACATCCAAGTTTCCAACTGATAATCAACAACCTTTATTCCTTCATCACTAAAGGCACATATTATGATTTGGTCACATGCCTTATAAAAACACTACTGTAAATGTTTCAGGAATAAATGATCCCTTGTAATCTAAACACAAGTTTTCAGACCTCAAAGATTTCCTAGGAGTGTAACAGTAGTAGCTTGCAAGATCAGGAGCGGCAATACCTCATTTTACATGAAATTCACAACAACATGGTCATGAGGTACACCCAAGAGAGTTTTGAGTCTGTATTCATTGTTAATAAGGGTCCTTAAATTCAATGCCTCTGCAATTCTGAAGTCCCACTTTGTGGACTAGTGAAAAAAGAATAGAACTGGACATGAGGGCATTTATTTTCCAGACCCCGCTGGCCACAAACTACATGACTTAACCTCTAAAAGACTCAGTGTCCTTGTTTCTCATTACCAAACCTCTGTATGACAGTAGAGAATCAAAGGTGGTTCACAGGATAGGAATATTAGGCATGTGGCTGTAAAGAGTCAAATACTGTCACTGCTGGAAAGAACTTAGAAAAGCACCTTGTAACAAAGAGGTGTCTCAAAGAAGCAATATCACAGGAAACGATCTGGGAACAAATTACGTGGAAAATGAAGAAAATTACAGAGTTGTGGACTCACTAGCAATATAAGTGACAGACCTCTAAGTTAGGTATATGGTGTGATGGCAGGGATCCATAATTCATGTTACACTCTTCATAACATCTGAAACAGTGCATTGCATAAAACAGGCACTTCGTAAATGTTGCAACTGAAATGAATGCATGCTCAGGGACTTTTTCTTCTTGAATTTGGCTGAATAAAAGCTACTCTGCACAGTTTTTACTTTCACACTGTTGGAGGTGGCTGGAGGCCAAATGTGACATTTGGGCATGCATCATACCATCTTGTGGATATTCCTTCTCGCAGAGGTGAAATAAATTGACACTGGAAGTAATTTACTCTGACAAGAATGTAGGCAATATTTCAGCATTAGGTGCCCCACTCAAGACTACCTAAAGTGAGAATTCAAACAAAGATGGCTTCTCTCAAGATTTCCTTCCTAGAAAAGCTGAGGAAATATGATCTGGATGACAGTAAGTTAGACATAGTTGAACAGTTTTGCTCAAACAAGGTTTGAGCTTGGGAGCAATGTCAGCTAGAGGAGGAAGGTTTCTAGTGTACCAAAGATTTCAAGATATGATCCTATAGTATCCAATATTCCCTATTAGTCCCTTGCTTATCAAATCTATAAATGTTGAATGTCTGTATGTATGACAGATAGCTAACATGTTGGATTAATTATTTAGAATTCCAAAGTATCCTGATAGGTTGAGACAAATAACCCAAATAACATGAAAACCTCATAAAATGCTCAAGAAAAAAATATAAATTATTGCTTTTATATGCCAACTAATTAACTCCATTAGTGCAGAATGAAGCATTTGGCTTAACAAATCATATTAAAAAATATGACATTCTGGCTTGCCATAACATTGAACTAAGTTTATGTTCTGCCTTGACTGTGGCATAAGCCAACACAATCATGGGATACACTACTGAAGGTGGTATCCAGATGGCTAGAATCTATAGTACACTCTGCCCTATGTTAGTATGCTGTACTCCACACTAACATGTAACAGAGTACTGAATGTAATTTCAGGTGATGTGTTGGCATGCCCCTGGGCTCTGTCTTCAGGCTTGTTCTCAATCTATGCTCATTTCTCTAGCAATAGCAATCAATCACATAACTTTAAGCAGCATCTTGTACGCTGAACACTCCTAAAACTTTAACTTCAATGCTGACCTCCAGTTGGAAATCCAAATTTTTATATCTATGCCTGCTTGGCGTCTTTGTTAGGATGTACAATAGGTATCTCAGTGGAACTTGACCTCTACTTCACACCATATTTGAAAAAGTAATTGCAGGTAAAATATACATCTAACGTAAACATTAAACAATAAAACTACTAGAAGATAACATAGGAATATATATTTATGATCTTGGAATAGCATAGATATCTTAAACAGGATAAAAAAAAAAGCTCTAGCCATAAAGGAAATGATTAATAAATTAGACTACATTAAAACTAGGAACTTTCATTAAGAGAGCAAAAAGTCAAGGTACTGAGTGGGAGAAGGTATTTCCAGCACAAACAATCAACAAAGACTTTTTATCCTGAATATATGGAAAATGCCTTAAATCAATTAGAAAAAGGCAAAAAAATACAGCAGAGAAATGGAAGAGTCTTGAACAGACACTTCTCGGAAGAGGATATCCAAATGACCAATGAACACATGGAAGACCTCATCAATAATCAAAGAAATGCAAATTTAAACCACAATGAGATAACATCACACACTTATTAGAATTTCTAAAATCAAAAATTAAAATAAATGAATGTTAATGAGACCGAGGCAATAGGGACTCTCATACATGATTGCTGGGAATGTAAATTGGCTCAATCACTTTGGAAAGTGTTTGGCATTATCTACTAAAGCTAAACATATATATAACTTATTACCTGACAACTTCATTTATAAGTATATATCCAATAGATATAGAAATATTCATGTACATATGCACACAAAGGCGTGTGCAAGAATGTTCATAGCCCCATAATTCTTAGCAGTCCTAAACTGTAAACAATCCACAGTCCATAACAGTAAAATAGAAAAATAAATTGTGTAATTATACAGTGAAAAACCACAGAAATGAAATACTATATACTACAACTACACACAACAACATGGATGAGTCTCACAAACAACATACTGAGTGAAAGACCTCAGACAATCCGGTTTTATTTACATAAAATTTCAAAAATGACAGAACTGTTCAATGGTGTTAGAAATTAGAATATGATTATATTTGGGGGTAGGAGAGTAGTGAATAAATGGGCACAGAGGGGGCTTTTTTGATATCTATAATGTTCTTTTTCTTATTCGGGGTATTGATCAAAGGGTTTGTTCATTTATGGCAATCTATGAAGCGGCACATTTACAAGTTGTGTACTTTTATATGTATGTTATAATTTAATTTTAAGAAGTTTGTTGAGGGACACTGAAAATTAGGGAGTTTCAAGAAAAAAATCGGAATACTGAATGTTTAAATAAAGAGTGATTGAAGGAAATAAAAAAGTTAACTTAAAAAGGCCAGAAAATGTGAAAGAAAAAAATGAAAGCTATCCTCAAAAATCAGTGTGGCAGCAGCATTATTTTATATTATTCCAGAAGACAGGTAACTAAGAGGAGGCAGATTTTTCCCAGCTCTAACTGTTAGACTCTGAAATGTAAATGACAACCTACAGAGAAATGAGCTCCCTGCCAATGAAAGTATTTAAACTATTCTGTCAGAGAATCTGAAAAAGGGATTTCCATATTGGAAAAGGGTTGAACAAGATGCACTCTGCTCCCTTCATTTCTAAGATGAAGTTGGTGTTCATGATGGTTCATGATGAAATTGGTGTCAAATATATCTTGTCTTTCTCTCCTCCCTCCCTCCCTTCTCTTTGCCCTCATTCCACAATCCCTCTCTGTCCCCCAGACTCTAAAAAGATAACAATAGAAAATGAGATCTTTTGTTTTCCTAATTCTATTTCCTTCAGGTGAATCACACAAAGACTGGTAAGTGCGATGGCAGCCCTCACCATGGGCCAGATGTAGAGTGCTACATAGTCCGTGCCCTGCCAACTTCACTTCTCCCAAAAGAGAAAATATTTTGGAACTGGATGTTTCTTCTCCCCAAATATTATACCAAGAATCTTTAAGAACTCCACTACCTCAGAAAACACACAAGTAAATACATACATAATAAATATTTCAAACCTGACTACAGATGCCAAAGTGGTATACAGAATTCTTTCAACAATACCTTATCCCTTAGGTCTTCAGAACAACAGCATTTGGTTGAATTTTATATTCATTTCACCATATTAGTTCTCAAATAATTGAGATGTCATTTTATTTTTAACCCCAATCCAATAAGGTAGAAAGCATTTAATTAAGAAGTCATCTTAGTTCTGGCCTATCAAATAACACCTATTGCAAAGCCACACATACACACAAAGTGTTGAACAAGCCCCCTCAACATAACGCCCGAAGAGTTCCTATATAATTTGGTGTATATATTACATTTCTTAGTATTCCTAGAAATCTTTAAAATATGGGAAAATGTGCTTTACCAAAAATTACATTAATAAATGAACAGAACATTTTCTTGTATAATTTATAAATTATACATCTATATGAGCACACTCTGCTCATATCAAACGTTAGATTCTTGGTGGTGAGGATACAGTGGCATAATTCTGTTTTAAAAAATAAAGCTCTGTAACTATCAAGGATTAAAATATACCTGTCATTATTATTAAAAGAGAATCAGGTATAACTGGGCCTATTCACAAAGGAGGAAAGGAAGAATGGATGGCAGGAGGGAGTGGGGAGAGAACTGCACCCAAGTAGGGAACCAGTTTTATCAGCCGAGCCTTGGAGAAGCTCAGAACTCAGAGATTCCACTTACATAAGTGCCAAAGGCTAAGAAGTGAGCTAGAAACAAGAAAGACAGTCAAAATATACTCCACCTGCATGAACACAATTATCAGTAGCTAGACAGTCATGATCCTCAAACACCCAAAGAATTGAAGATTAATATCTAAAGAAACTGCACAAAGTCCCTGGGGAGAATCAGAACAGCCACGGAACAAAGTCTTCCATGTTTAAGAGGGCTGCTGCGTTATGGTAAGCTCCTTGACCAACCACAGGTTAATGCAAAACCCATCAGAGCTCATAGTCAGCTTTTATGCTGCCTTTTTCTTAAACATGAATGAAGAATCTTGCAACATGATAGACAAAAATACATAAAAAATGATTTCCCCCAGAAGACAAAGAAGTAATTTTGGCAACAGAGAACATTAACAAACAAAAAACCAAAACCTCTAGTCTCCTCAGGGGTCACATAAGAACACAATACTAGGATGAAAGAACATCAGCTAGAACAGTGATATATTAGTCTGTTGATCTCAAATGATAAGACCATGGCAGTAAAGGAAGAAGAGGCACAGGTAATCAAAGTTAATAAATTAATCTTAGACCTTGGGGCAATCTTAGAAGCTGGAAAATACCTAAATATTTGGAAACTAAATAATAACTTTTAGATAACTCATGGGTCAAAAAGAAATCCAAGGAGAAATCAGAAAGTAGTTTGTACTGCATATCAAATGAATTGCATGAAAATGAAAACATGACCTATCAAAATATCTGCTGGAGCTAAAGCAGTGCTTAGAGTGTAATATATAGCACGAAAACACCTGTATTAGAAAAGAAAAAAAATCTCAAATCAATGACTTAAACTTTCATCTTAAGAAACTAGAAAAAGAACAAATTAAATCCAAAGTAAGCAGGAGAAACAAAATAATAAGGGGCAAATATCAATGGCATAAACAATATGAAATTACTAAAGAAAATCAATGAAGCAAATAACTGGTTCTATAAGGAGACCAATAATACTGATAAACTTCAGGGCCAGACAGCTCAGGAAAAAAGAGAAGACACAAATTACCAATATCAGGAATGAAAGTGGATATCACTATAGATCTAACAGATAATAAAATGATCAAGGAATATTATGAATAACTTTATGCTAATAAATTTGACAAATTACAAGTGCCAACAAAAAGTGAACATTCAATAAAAGACAATTATCTTAATTGTAATTTGTAAACACTGCAAAGGCTCTATGCTGATCAAATTTGAAGAGGAATAGAGATTTCTAAAAAAAAAGAAAAAAAAAAAGAGTGACAGATAAAATGATCCTTCTGAGATTTTTCTTCCATCTCCCAAGAACTAAAGCTGAGTATAAATGTATTTGGCCCCCTACCATGCCAAAGGAAGCAGGTATTCTTGCTATCTTGAGTTTAATGAAGACATTGGTATAGATCTGGTCCCTCCCCTGGAACCTCCCTACCCAAGATTAGTAAATATAGAGACCAGCAATGGTCAGACATGTAGAACTGGTCCAAAGAAAGGCACCTGGCAACACTACACTGTTTTTCTCATCTAAAGGAACACAATCTTGTCATGTGCTTAGAGCTATAATACATACCTTTGCTTGGACTGGAGAATGTGGGAAAAAAGAAGAGCACTTAATTAATTCACCACATACTGGAGTTAAAGAGGAAAAGAGAAATCAACACGGCTGCTAAGTTTCTGTTTGTGATCCAGACCTTGCTAAGAACATATCTACTAATCTCTTAAAGTTCTAAATTATATTCAATTGAAAAATCAAAAGAAAAAATCTTTTGAATATGATATAATTTTTTCCTAACACCACAAACATTAAATTAGAACTATTAGGTATTACAACTTTCTGTCAAATTCACCATCATGTTTTGCAAATTGTGTTGAGCAAAAATGTTAATAAATTTTAAAGAGCAATCTTTGTTATATCCCTCTTATTGTGCTGAAGGTCAGCTCTATTATTTATTATAGTAAACAGCTAATTTTCAGTAGAAACTTCCTTATGAGATCCTCTGTTAATTTCAGGAAGTGAAACTATCTGTTGACAGAAGAGCTAGTTAATTCATTCATTTCTAAGAGCATATTTTATGTATCAAGAAATTTTCTTTTCCTGTTGTTTTTGTATCACTCACTTTATGAAAATCATCGTGTTTGTTAACATTAAGTAGCCAGAAGTTTTTTCTTAAAATTTATGGATTTGAAGAAAGAAATATTACTATATGTTACACCAATGGTCAAATAGCCTCATGAATATACTGGTCCTCCACTGCACATGTCCAAATACAAAACAATCTGTAAATGTTTCCTCGCTTATATAGAGTAACAGATGTATAATTTAATTAACATATAACATTTAAAAAATAAAAGCCCTTGTGTATGTCACCACAATTGGCACATCCATTAATTTTACATTTCACTGGACTCAGAGCATTTTGCATTGCATCTCTCGAAAATTTGTTTCAATTAACCTTTGAATTGCTGTGTGAGAAGTAAGTATACAGAACTGAGTTTAGAGGAAGTAATAGGTTTCTTAGATTCACATGGAGCATGAATCCATAGATTCCAACTCTACCAATGCTTTTGGAGGTTTATTCTAGATGAAATTGGAAATATCATATTCCCACAAAAGGATTTTGCTAAATGATTATCCCCTCTCTATCAGAGATAAACTTTACTAATTGTAAGATTGTAGGTTCCCTTGCTGTAAACCAGGAATTGGACTCTAATTTAAGCAAAATGGAGGTTTTATTGGAACAGTCCTGCAATATCTCCCAGATTCAAAGGCAGGATTGAATGTTCAAAACTTAAGAGTAGATACATAGGCAGCTCAGATAACTCAGCAGTTGGAGTTCATGGACCATTTCTCTTAGCATCAATGCCTTCTTGGTAGTGTATCTCAGCATTTCTAATGTCACTTCCCACCAGAGAACATCCTATTGGCCCAACATGAATCAGTCATCCAGAGCATAGGGGAAAGCAGGACACCTGTGGCCTCTGGAGGCCCTCTTCTGGATCTGGGTTCCATTCTCAGAGGCAAAAGAATTGTGAACTGCCACCCCAAAATTTGCCCTGTGCGTTTGACCTCTTGGCTGCATTTTTTTTGTTTATTTCCTTATAAAAATTTAAAGGGCTTCCCTGGTGGCTCAGTGGTTGAGAGTCCGCCTGTCGATGCAGGGGACACGGATTTGTGCCCTGGTGAGGGAAGATCCCACATGCCACGGAGCGGCTGGGCCCGTGAGCCATGGCCACTGAGCCTGCGCGTCCGGAGCCTGTGCTCCGCAACGGGACAGGCCACAACAGTGAGAGGCCCACATACCACAAAAAAATAAATAAATAAATAAATTTAAACTCACTCATTTAAAATTTTTTCCAAAAATATTATAATCTTTTTTCCTTCCATTTATGACTATGAAATATTTCAAGCATAAAGAAAATTACAAAAAATATTAACATGAATAATATTTATTAACATAACTACCATAACTACTACATCTTAGCCAACATCCAGCTAAGTAACTTGCTTAAATCTTTACATTCTCCCATACTGGCATCATAAATTTTAAAGAAATAAAACATTACATAAAAGTCTGTTCTTCAATTCTATTCTTCTCCTCTCTTTCCTTTCCAACCTCTTCTCACCCTGCACAATATAACCACTTTCCAAAATCTGGTGTATATTGACCCCATGAAGTTTTTATACAATTAGAACTGAGTATATCCGTAAAAAATGTTCAGTGACTTTGTACGTTTTTAAAGCTTACATAAATGTTTTCAATAATGGTATTTGTTGAGAATTTACTGTGCTCCAAATAGAGTTCCAAGCACTTTGCTTGTGTTAGTTCCTTTCAACTTCACACCAATTCTACTAACTTAATACTGTGATTAGTTCAATAGGCAGATAAGGAAACTGAGACATAGAAAGGAACAGAGCTTGTCAGTGACTGAGGGAGGGCCATCCTGCACATGTCATTCTGAAACACACTTTTTTTTCTTTTAACATAAAATGATGTTTTTAAGATGACTCCACGTTGATATACAGAATACACCTAGCTTTTCACATTGACTGCTGTACATCCCACTCCATAAATAGACCACAACTTGTTCTCATGTCTGTGAACATTTAGGTTATTTTGCTATTCTAAGCAATGCTATAATGCACTTACTTGTAATCATCTTCTTATATATATGATCGACAGTTTCTCTTAGATATATATCTACCAGTTTAAAGATTGTGTACATCTTTCTTTCAGCCAGATATTGCTCTCTGAAGTGCACTTAACAATGCACTCTCCTGCCATCTCTGAACCTGGTTTCCTACTTCTTCACATCCTCACCTGCACTTGGAAAGATCAGTCTTTTTAATTTTTGCCGATTTTATGGGCATGAACTGTAACTCATTTTAATTTTCATTTCTCTGATTACTAGCATAGCTGAGCATTCTGTCTTTTCACACTCCAGTACCATATTGACTTAGTAATGATAGATTTTTAATGTATATTATTATCTGGTAAAACTGGTTACCCACACCATTATTCTTCTTTTTCAGAGTTTGCCCATTATTTTTAGAAATGTAAACGTCATTCATTTACTAAAGATCACTGATGGCTTTAATTAAAAAATAATTTTTCTGTGAATAAACATTCTGGGAATATGACACAGCAATATATATATATATAATATAATGTGTACATATGCATATGTGGCAGACCCCAGGAACATCTAGGAGCTCATCAATCACATTTCCTTTTCCTCCTGTCACTCAGCTAGACTGCATTTCCCAGTCATCCCAATTAGGTGAGGCCATGTGACTGAGTCCTAAGCACAAGAAGTGGGACAGAGTACTGTAAACAACACGTCCAGGCTTGACCCATAAAGAAACATCTGCATGATTCTCCTCTCTCTCTTCCCTGAGTGGATTCTCAATAACAAGAGCATTTTCAGAAGCTATATAATGAAGATAATAGAGCACATCTATCAATATAGGTTCCTGAATGAATGCAAGAAACAGAAAAAGCCCTACTGTGAGTTTAACTTGGACAAGAGACTGAGCGTAAAATGAGAGAGCAATACATTTTTATTGTATTAAACCACTAAGATGTGTTTTGTTTTCTTATACAGTTCACTGCACCATAATTAATACTTTGTATTATATGTATACAGATTCATAACTTTTACCTGAAATCTCTGGAGCTAGAATTGTTTTAGAATTCAGAATATATGGATTTTGGTAAGCATGGTGGATATTCAAATATCAATCCACATTCCCACAGAAGCCTAGGACAGCACCCATTAACCTAACGCATTAATTTTTCTGTGATGAACTAAAAGGATAGTCACACTAAATGAGATAAACTCCATAAATAGCCTCATGTCAGGTCAGGTTTCAATGCCAATTTACTTTATTCCAAACTTAAAAAGTCCTTTGGTTTTCAGAATTTTGTGGATTTTAGATTGGTGGTTAAGGGACTGTGGACTTGGAAATCCACAAAATCTTTCATATCAGGGCACTTGCTGTCAGTAAACTGGTGCTTTTTTAAAAAGCATTTTTAGCTCTATTTTCATTTATGGAGAAAAGTGATGCATTCTTAGGATGTTCAGACCTTCGTTAATATCTAAACAATTCTACTACATTTCACCATTAGACAAAGAACCAAGGTAACTGGTTTGCACAGAACATTGGGGATATAATAACTCCATAATGTGGCAAAGAGATTCATTTTCAAATTTTGGTAACCATATATCAACTTTACTCTTTTTCATATCCCACAAACAACCAAAAGCATCCAAAAATATTGTACTAGATGTGAAAATGCATTGTGTTTAGCAGGTAATAAACTGTATCTCCATTCCTTATAATGACTTTATTTCTTACTATATTCACAAACATATCTTTGGTGAATGCACTGCAACGTGAGGTTGGTTGCTCACTCATGAGTAGAGTCACTAGTCATTGATTCTGTCAATCCTAACAAAACATTCTATCTATATGGGGACATGTACTAGTGGAAGTAAGACTTAAATGGGAAAGCTTATTAACATATGCAAAATTTCTGGACCTGAAGACTATGTTTGAACTTCTGATTATTTGTAAATGAAGAGGCCTTTGCAGTATAATACATTTTATTTTAATTCAAATGATTATGGAAAGGTAACACTAAAGAAATAAATTTTTGTATAAAAGTGATTGATAAATTTAAATATTTTAAAAATATTTTTTGTCTATAAGATTACATTATTGAAAGAGGGGCATTCTTTTCTTTCAAAAATGGCTGAAACTGAGCTTTTACATCTGAAGAGTATGTTGGTGGGGTCCCTCCTAGATCCCCTTTTCCCAGGCTGGTACACTCAGTTCCAGATGCTGCAGGTGTTAATGGCTAATGGTTCACACTTGCACTCCCCTCAGAAAGGACTGTTCTTTGGTGACTGGAGCCACTTTCCCTCCTCCCCCAACCCCTGTGGCAGCTGAGAATTAATTGATGGAGACAGGAAAGGGGACAGATAGTGTATATAAGCACATCCCCCTTACCTCAAGGCAGAACGAATCTGATACGATTCATGCTCCACAGCCCCCTGTGTGATCAGACTGAGGCTAGATTTCCACTGAAACCACATCTCTGCCTACCTTTTTCTTCTATACAATCATGCATCCCTCATTCCCTTAACAGGTTTCATATGCGAAAACTTTCTCATGTAATCACTTGCACCAAAATCTGCATCTTAGACTCCGCTTCTAGAGGACCTGAACTAACACAACACATACTACTTATAATTTATTAAACACCTACTAAGGATTAGGTTTATTTGTGCTTTAAACATGGTATAATTTTATTCTAGAAGTATCTGAACTATATGAAAATTATGATCCCCATATGGTTGGTGGGGAAACTCAGATTGTAGAGTTGAAGAACTTAGTGTATAATAAGTGGGAAAGCCAAGAATCAAACTCAGCTGAATATGGCTCCATAATCTCTACTCTTTAGAATTTCTTGCTGCCTCTGTATCATACTTTTATCCAGAAAATAAAAAATTAAAGATCTACTTGACTATACTTTTTTTTAGTGAAATGGAAGTTGATGTGCATTCTATTTTCCAAACATTGATGTAATTTGTTTAAAATGAAGGTAAGATTGTATGAGTCATATAATTTCCATAGGGTTTATTAGTGGACAAGCATGGATTCAATTAAAAAGGAAATAAACATCTGTATAATACCTTCATTTTCTTGAAAGGGAACATTTTATATAAGTTGGAAAACAGCAAGGAGGGAAAAGATCATGTCAGCACAATGTTACTGGTCATATACAACGCAATCTTATGTTTCATAGAGATTTCAACACAGGAAATGGGTATATTAGGAACTGCCTAATTCATAGGTTTTCCTGCCCCACATACAGTAGTTTCTTTGAATGACTCTGAAGGAAAACCTGTAAGCAGTGCTTTTATACCAGCTTCAATAATGCATACTTCAAAGCCCAAACTAGTCAGCCATGTAACTGTTTACACAGTCAACATTCAGTGGGAAAATAAGTGTCAACAGGTTCTATTTTCCCAACCCATAACAGCTGTGACCCTTCATTTCCATCTTCATCAGTCTCTGATTAGGAAGGGACTTTTTGTTTTTGTTTTTGTGGAATCAATAAATGCAGGATTCTTTGTTTACTACCACCTGAAAAATAACAACTCCCCTCACCCACCCCCACCCTGCCACTTAGCTACTTAAAAGAGTTATGTAACCCTATCACACTAGAAACCCTGTAGGGAAGGCCTGTGTCTTTTTAGTCTTTGGAAAACAGCAAATATTATGGCAAAGAGCAATGTGGTTTGCACAGAGCAGAAAACTAATGAAATGAACTGTGGTTTCCTATATGGTTTCCTATAACATTAAAAAAAAATCCATAACATAAAGTCTTTTTAAAAATACTCTGATTGCTATAATATCTTGCCAATGACTAACAATCTTTAGATCTCTAATAAAATCTATTAGTATCTATGGTCTCAAGGAACCCTTTCCACGATTTTTTCTAAAAAAGGATTAAAAACTATTCAATGCTTACCTTAAAAACTATAAACAAAAGTATTGCATACTTTCTACAATTTCTATTTTATTTACAATTTTAGCTCTAGCAATGCTACATTTTCTTTTACTGCAGAAATCACATTATTTATTTATTTTTATTTTTTTATACAGCAGGTTCTTATTTGTCATCCATTTTACACATATCAGTGTATACATGTCAATCTCAATCTTCCAGTTCATCACACCACCTCCACCCCCGCCACTTTCCCCCCCGCTTGGTGTCCCTACGTTTGTTCTCTACAACTGTGTCTCAATTTGTGCCGTGCAAACCGGTTCATCGGTACCATTTTTCTAGGTTCCCCATATATGCATTAATATACACTATTTGTTTTTCTCTTTCTGACTTACTTCACTCTGTATGACAGTCTCCAGATTCATCCACGTCTCTACAAATGACACAATTTCGTGCTTTTTATGGCTGAATAATATTCCATTGTATATATGTACCACATCTTCTTTATCCATTCGTCTGTCAATGGGCATTTAGGTTGCTTCCATGACCTGGCTATTGTAAATAGTGCTGCAATGAACATTGGGATGCATGTGTCTTTTTGGATTATGGTTTTCTCTGGGTATATGCCCAGTAGTGGGGTTGCTGGGTCATAGGGTAATTCTATTTTTAGTTTTTTAAGGAACCTCCATACTGTTCTCCATAGTGGCTGTATCAATTTACATTCCCACCAACAGTGCAAGAGGGTTCCCTTTTCTCCACACCCTCTCCAGCATTTGTTGTTTGTAGATTTTCTGATGATGCCCATTCTAACTGGTATGAGGTGATATCTCATTGTAGTTTTGATTTGCATTTCTCTAATAATTAGTGATGTTGAGCAGCTTTTCACATGCTCCTTGGCCATCTGTATGTCTTCGTTTGAGAAATATCTATTTAGGTCTTCTGCCCATTTTTTTGATTGGGTTGTTTGTTTTTTTAATATTGAGCTACATGAGATGTTTATATTTTTTGGAGATTAATCCTTTCCCCATTGATTCGTTTGCAAATATTTTTTTCCCAGTCTGAGGGATGTCTTTTCGTCTTGCTTGTAGTTTCCTTTGCTTTGCAAAGTTTTTAAGTTTCAGTAGGTCCCATTTGTTTATTTTTGCTTTTATTCCCATTACTCTAGGAGGTGGATCAAAAAAGATCTTGCTATGATTTATGTCAAAGAGTGTTCTTCCTATGTATTCCTCTAAGAGTTTTATAGTGTCCAGTCTTACATTTAGGTCTCTAATCTATTTTGAGTTTATTTTTGTGTATGGTGTTAGGGAGTGTTCTAATTTCATTCTTTTACATGGAGCTGTCCAGTTTTCCCATCACCACTTATTGAAGAGACTCTCTTTTTTCCATTGTATATCCCTGCCTCCTTTGTCATAGATTAGTTGACCATAGGTGCGTGGGTTTATCTCTAGGCTTTCCATCCTGTTCCATTGATCTGTATCTCTGTCTTTGTGCCAGTACTATATTGTCTTGATTACTGTAACTTTGTAGTATACTCTGAAGTTAGGGAGTCTGATTCCTCCAGCTCTGTTTTTTTCCCTCAAGACCGCTTTGGCTATTTGGGGTTTTTGTGTCTCCATAAAAATTTTAAGATTTTATGTTCTACTTCCGTAAAAAATGCCATTGGTAATTTGATAGGCATTGCATTGAATCTGTAGATTGCTTTGGGTAGTATAGTCATCTTCACAATATTGACTCTTCCAATCCAAGAACATGGTATATCTCTCCATCTGTTGCTATCATCTTTAATTTCTTTCATCAGTGTCTTATAGTTTTCTGCATACAGGTCTTTTGTCTCCCTAGGTAGGTTTATTCCTAGGTATTTTATTCTTTTTGTTGCAATGGTAAAAGGAACTGTTTCCTTAATTTCTCTTTCGGATTTTTCAGCATTAGTGTATAGGAATGCAAGAGATTTCTGTGCATTAATTTTGTATCCTGCTACTTTACCAGATTCATTGATTAGCTCTAGTAGTTTTCTGGTGGCAACTTTAGGATTCTCTATGTATAGTATCATGTCATCTGCAAACAGTGAAAGTTTTACTTCTTCTTTTCCAATTTGTATTCCTTTATTTTTCTTCTCTGATTGCCATGGCTAAGACATCCAAAACGATGTTGAATAATAGTGGTGAGAGTGGACATCCTTGTCTTGTTCCTGATCTTAGCGGAAATGCTTTCAGTTTTTCATCATTGAGAATGATGTCTGCTGTGGGTTTGTTGTATATGGCCTTTATTATGTTGAGGTAGGTTCCCTCTATGCCCACTTTCTGGAGGGTTTTTATCATAAGTGGGTACTGAATTTTGTCAAAAGCTTTTTCTGCATCTATTGAGATGATCATAGGGTTTTTCTTCTTCAATTTGTTAATATGGTGTATCACATTGATTGATTTGCATATATTGAAGAATCCTTGCATCCCTGGAATAAATCCCACTTGATCATGGTGTATGATCCTTTTAATGTGTTGTTGGATTCTGTTTACTAGTATTTTGTTGAGGATTTTTGCATCTATATTCATCAGTGATATTGGTCTGTAATTTTCTCTCTTTTTTTTTAGTATCTTTGTCTGGTTTTGGTATCAGGGTGACGGTGGCCTCAGAGAATGAGTTTGGGAGTGTTCTTTCCTCTGCTATTTTTTGGAAGAGTTTGAGAAGGATAGGTGTTAGCTCTTCTCTAAATGTTTGATAGAATTCGCCTGTGAAGCCATCTGGTCCTGGACTTTTGTTTGTTGGAAGATTTTTAATCATAGTTTCAATTTCATTACTTGTTATTGGCCTTTGCATATTTTCTATTTCTTCTTGGTTCAGTCTTGGAAGGTTATACCTTTCTAAGAATTTGTCCATTTCTTCCAGGTTGTCCTTTTTATTGGCATAGAGTTGCTTGTAGTAGTCTCTTTGGACGCGTTGTATTTCTGTGGTGTCTGTTGTAACTTCTTTTTCATTTCTAATTTGATTGCTTTGACTCTTCTCCCTCTTTTTCTTGATGAGTCTGGCTAATGTTTTATCAATTTAGTTTATCTGCCCAAAGAACAAGCTTTTAGATTCATTGATCTTTGCTATTGTTTTATTTGTTTCTATTTCATTTATTTCTGTTCTGATCTTTATTATTTCTTCCCTTCTACTACCTTTTGGTTTTGTTTGTTCTTCTTTCTCTAGTTCCTTTAGGTGTAAGGTTAGATTGTTTATTTGAGATTTCTCTTGTTTCTTGAGGTGGGCTTGTATTGCTATAAACTTCCCTCTTAGAACTGCTTTTGCTGCATCCCATAGATTTTGGATCATTGTGTTTTCAATGTCATTTGTCTCTAGGTATTTTTTGATTTCCTCTTCGATTTCTTCAGTGATCTCTTGGTTATTTAGTAACGTATTGTTTAGCCTCCATGTGTTTGTGTTTTTTATGTTTTTTTCCCTGTAATTCATTTCTAATCTCATAGCGTTGTGGTCAGAAAAGATGCTTGATATGATTTCAATTTTCTTAAATTTACTGAGGCTTGATTTGTGACCCGAAATGTGATCTATCCTGGAGAATGCTCCGTGTGCACTTGAGAAGAAAGTGTAATCTGCTGTTTTGGGATGGAATGTCCTATAAATATCAATTAAATCTATCTGGTCTCTTGTGTCATTTAAAGCTTGTGTTTCCTTATTAATTTTTTGCTTGGATGATCTGTCCATTGGTGTAAGTGAGGTGTTAAAGTCCCCCACTATTATTGTGCTACTGTTGATTTCCTCTTTTATAACTGTTAGCAGTTGCCTTATGTATGAGGTGCTCCTATGTTGGGTGGATATACATTTATAATTGTTATATCTTCTTGGATTGATCCCTTGATCATTATGTAGTGTCCTTCCTTGTCTCTTGTAACATTCTTTATTTTAGAGTCTATATTATCTGATATGAGTATTGCTACTCTATCTTTCTTTTGATTTCCATTTGCATGGAATATCTTTTTCCATCACCTCACTTTCAGTCTCTATGTTTCCCTAGGTCTGAAGTGGGTCTCTTATAGACAGCATATATATGGGTCTTGTTTTTGTATTCATTCAGCGAGTTTGTGTCTTTTGGTTAGAGCATTTATTCCATTCATGTTTAAGGTAATTGTTGATATGTATGTTCCTATTACCATTTTTTAAATTGTTTTGGGTTTGTTTTTGTAGGTCTTTTTCTTCTCTTGTGTTTCCCACTTAGAGAAGTTCCTTTAGCATTTGTTGTAAAGCTGGTTTGATGGTGCTGAATTCTCTTAGCTTTTGCTTGTCTGTAAAGCTTTTGATTTCTCCATCGAATCTGAATGAGATCCTTGCTGGGTAAAGTAATCTTGGTTGTAGGTTCTTCCCTTTCATCACTTTAAATATGTCATGCCACTCCCTTCTGGCTTTTAGAGTTTCCACTGAGAAATCAGCTGTTAACCTTAAGGGAATTCCCTTGTATATTATTTGCCATCTTTCCCTTGTTGTTTTCAATAATTTTTCTTTGTCTTTAATTTTTGTCAATTTGATTACTATGTGTCTCAGTGTGTTTCTCCTTGGTTTACCCTGCCTGGAACTCTCTGCCCTTCCTAGACTTGGGTAGCTATTTCCTTTCCCATGTTAGGGAAATTTTCTACTATAATCTCTTCAAATATTCTCTTGGGTCCTTTCTCTCTCTCTTCTCCTTCTGGGACTCCTTTAATGTGAATGTTGTTGTGTTTAATGTTGTCCCAGAGGTCTCTTAGGCTGTCTTCATTTCTTTTCATTCTTTTTACTTTATTGTGTTCTGCAGCCGTGAATTCCACCATTCTGTCTTCCAGGTCACTTAACCGTTCTTCTGCCTCAGTTCTGCTATTGATTCCTTCTAGTGTAGTTTTCATTTCAGTTACTGTTTTGTCATCTCTGTTTGTTTGTTCTTTAATTCTTCTAGGTGTTTGTTAAACATTTCTTGCATCTTTTCAATCTTTGCTTCCATTCTTTTTCTGAGGTCCTGGATCATCTTCACTATCAGTTTTCTGAATTCTTTTTCTGGAAGGTTGCCTATCTCCACTTCATTTAGTTGTTTTTCTGGGGTTTTATCTTGTTCCTTTATCTGGGACATAGCCTTCTGCCTTTTCATCTTGTCTATCTTTCTGTGAATGTGGGTTTTTTTTCCACAGGCTGCAGGATTGTAATTCTTCTTGCTTCTGCTGTCTGCCCTCTGGTGGATGAGGCTATCTAAGAGGCTTGAGCAAGTTTCCTGATGGGAGGGACTGGTCCACATTATTAAATACTTGTCATGTATCATGCAGTGTGCCAAATGTTTAACCTTTATTTTCTTTTCAATACTCAATCATTATTAAGATGAGGGTACCCTTTTAATCTCTACATTACAGAGCAGGACATTGTGGTTTAGGGAAAAGTAGCATAGTCCTTTAGAAATTTGTAATACTGGGTAAATAGTAAATCTGGAACTTTAGACTAGTTACTGTCTACTGCAAGTTCTATGCTCTTAGCCACTGAACTACACTAAATCCTCTAAAGCCAGGATCACACTTCTCTTCCCATAAATAAAATTATCATCAGCTGTTTATATGCTCCATTGAATCCCCCAAACAGAAATGCATAAACAGTATTCAAAACTTCCTCTCACAATTTCCTTATCAAAAAAACAAAGTTATCTCCTGAATTACACAAATCCATCCTTTCCCACCACTCATTCTGTCATTTCTCTATCCCAGCCTTTTATTATCTATCTGAAATGTTACAGTGGCCTCTCAGTTGATCTCCCTGTCTCATATCTCATCTCCTATCTCTACAGACACGTGCTTTTCCTTACATCCTGTCCCCGATGTACTCTTAAAATACACATTGGATCACATGGACCATTTGTCTAAATTCTTTCATGGACAGCCATCATCTTCAGGGCATTACCCACGCTACTGAGCACAGCACAACAGAGCCCTCCGAGCTGGCTGTCACCCACCACTTTGGCTTTCTTGCCACATCTCCCACATTTATTTGAGACATATTTACAAGGTAGAGTTGACCAGGTTTGGTCACCAACTGGGTGTGATAACTGAGGAATAGAAGAGGAACAGAAATTTGATTTAGCTATAGATTAAATGTAAGTATCTGAGGTATAGCAATGTGGAGATAAACATTGGAATAGAGTTTAGATCTTCTTCTCCAGCTCTCTACTTAACATCTCAACAACTTCTTTCGTCAAAGACAACTCAAACTCAGTATGTCCAAAATCAGACCCATGATCTCTGTACCCCATTCCCCATCTTTCACTGCCCCATGTCTCAAAGAGTAGCAGCACCTACTATCCAGCTGTGAAGGCCAATTATCCATGGCCACTCCCTTTGCCTCAGCTCCCTCCTTAGCCATATCCTAACTGTCACCAATTCCTACCCACTTTACCTTCTAAATAACTCTCAAATCTTCTTTATCTTCCCTATCATCTTCCTGGTCCAGGCTACCATCTCATCTTCTCTTATCAGATCTTGCAATGCATTTATTGCATTGCAAAAGATAAAGCATCTGCTTTATGCTTTCTATAAATTATTCTCTATATTGATAGCACACTGATCTTTTTTGTCTAAAACTCTGACCATATCATCTCTCAACCTACTTAAATGCAATCAGATCTTTTTGTGTTTTGCATTCATAGCACTTATCACAGTTGCAATTTTCCTTTATCTGTATGTTTACTTGATCATACACTTTCTTTTCCAAGCAACTCTAAGCTCTGTAAGGCACTTGCCATCCACTGTATCCCCAGAAGCTCATATAATGCCTTGTACAGAACCAGTTATCACCATTTACTAAATAAGTGAATAAATTAATAAATAGATGGACAACAAAGAGCTAAGCCTCTGTAGCAAGAAGCATACAGTTAGTGAGTTCATGGGTCTGGGTGATTCACCAAGGGAAAATGTGTATAGTGGAAGAGATGCAGGTCAAATGGAGGTATATGGTCGTCAGCCCAAGAAAGAGACTGAGATCAAAATCAGAAGAAAATTGGAAAACTATAAGATAATCATGTCACAGACACCAAGATAGGAGAGAAAAAAAGATTAATCAACTATATAAAAAACTCAGAGCAGTTTAGAAAGAAATTGGATACTACTGTCTCAGAAGAACTCATTTTACCTCTTCACTCTGTTGTCTATCTAGTCTTTTCTTTATACAATCAACACATCTTGACCTCAAATATTTTCCTTAGTCTCTATCATGAACATGAAATGCCCTCAGGATGTAACATCTTCATTCAAGCATCCTCTGTAATTCAACCATTTCTATTAAGACATTTCTGGAAATTGTAAAAAAAAATTTCCCTTTAATCCCACTCTTATTTAAATATTTAATTATTTAACATTTCCACTGATTTTTCTGAGAAAATGCATTTTGCACTATCTCATATGTTCACACAATGTGTTCAGTTCTCTGTGAATTTTTTAATGTCCACTAGCATCACTATGATTTGCCTCTGATCTGAGTTTCTGGATATCTAGAACCAGGCTTGTTTAACGTGCCTTCCCAAGCACTTGTTATAAACATACACTTAATAAATGGGTCATTGTGGTGGCAGTGTTAAACACTTCATAGCATGAGCAATAAGAAAACTACACTTTCCCAGGAAACAATAAATCTGCTTACCAATGAGAAGAAAATGGTTAGTCATTTTAGTCTTTTAAAAAGTTTTAAATCTGAAATACATGAGTCATGAGGTAGAAATGTTTTCTTATATGAATAGCTCACATTTAAAATAAAATTAAATAGTTATATTACTAGGAAAAAATACTTATTGTAGCTGTCATTTGAAGTACTACACAATTAATCCTTTCAAACATTTTTGTACATGAATTACACATAAGGCTCAATGTTTTGTCTAAACAAAATGCATGGAGCATCATAGTAATTTAAAACAGAGTATTTTGGAAAAGATGTAAAAAAAGAAATGTGTGCTTATACATACATATATATATATGCTTATATATAGTGCTTGTATATGTGTGTATATATGTGTATATATACATATTCATATATTATACATACACATTATTTTGTATATATTATATACAAAATTCAGAGGCAATCATGAAATAATACTAATTCTTGAATTAAACTGAGTTACCTCTGGCTTACTACAAGCTTCTTAAAAACGGACTTATCTAAACAATATCTATATCTAGAACATCTGACCCACTGAGCCACTGAAAGCTTTAAAGGAAGTACATTTGCAAGAATTTTTATTCTTTAAATAGCAGCTATATAAATTTCTAATTTTCATAAAACCCTATTCTCTCCCAGGGCATAGCCCAAGACTACACACCCAAGCAGCAGCTTTGTGGGAATGGTATAAATGTATATAATAAGCAAATAATCCTATAACTTGCACATTGAAAATATTAGGGTGGAGGCCCCTGGAGATGAGGGGGCAGAAAGGAGTGATGTTTTCCTAAGCTCCAGGCTCTATAGCAGAGTAAATTCAAAGCCTAAGTGGAGAAAACTAATAAATCACATTTGCAATTAGTTGACCAGAGGGAGAAAGAGGACACTCAGAACAAGATCCAATTACACTAAATAGCATTTGAAACCTAGGATCACCAAACTTAAAAATAAAATAAAAAGTTATGAGTGTGGGAAAGTAAATCTAATCTTCTTCTAACTTCCTAGCTACATTTAAAGAAAATTACCTAGGAAAATTGCTATGAAATTAGCCTTCAAACCTTATTAGGCCATGCAGGTCAAGTCAACTACGTCAGTTCTAAAACTCTAACATAATTTTTTCTCGTATGTACCTTCAATAAGATGAAACAAAAAGAGTAGCAAATGTGCCTCTGGGTTGAAGTTCTCCATTTATTTTGACCCTACACATTATGTAGAGAAATCTCAATGCTCAGGAAATAGTCATTTCCCTCAGAGAGTTCAGACCTCATAAAATTCACATGTAATTTCTGCTGACAGTAAATTAATATAGATTCAAATCTCATGAATATTGTATATTTTATAGGACTACTTTTAAAAAAGCATATCCAGTTAGTAAATGGATTTTAAAGTAAGCCCATGATCCTAATAATTAGATCTTTCTAAAATATATTGTATTCTGTTGTAAAGTGTTTGCTCTAAAACTATTTGGAGTCTTCATTAAGACAAGACTAGGACATACAAAATTAAGCCTTAAATGCCACCCTTGATACAATGATATGTAGTCTGCTGATTATAATAGTATCACAAATTCAAAGGCCCAAATAAATGACCATATGTTATTTTCAAAGTCAGCAAGCAAGCTATAAATCTAAAAAAGATGCTTGTTTCCAAATCAATGACAATCTACCCAACATTAAATGACTTAAAAAAAAGTTAAATTTATGATATTTTCTAAGGGGAAAAAAACCATAACGATGTAATTAAAGGTCATTTGGAGCAGCAATGTAGAAAAAAAAATAGATAAACTCACAGCAGAGCTATCTCATCTTCCCATATCTAAATCCATCAACCTATTTGGCAGATGTGCCTATATACTCTTTCTTCCCTCCTGCTAGTGGCTTCTGCCCCTCTCAAAGACAAACCCTTTCCTGGTGCTCTGAATCCCAGCAAAGATCCCCTTTGTTCACTGTGCCATCAATATCCCTCTCTCTACTGGGTCATTCCCGTTAACATAAACTTGGTTAATATTATCCATCTTAAAACAAACTTTCTAGACCCCCAGCCCTGTACCAGCTGTCATTCAAGATCTATGTTAGACTTCACTGCAAAAATCCTCAAAAACAGTTGACCTCCTTATCTTCACTTACACACTTTCTTCTTTTCTATACATACTTCAATGAGACATTTAACCACAGCCCTCCACTGAAGCAGCCCTCATCAACATACTCAATGATACTTACTTAGCCAAAAACAATAGCAAACTTTTCATCATTTGTATGTCCCTGCCCCCCGCTCCAAAAGATATGTTGAGATCTTAACACTTGGTACCTGTGAAAATAACCTTATTTGGAAATAGGCTCTTTGTAGGTATAACGGAATTAATATTAAGTTGTATTCAACCAGGGGAGGGGGTGCTAATGCAATGACTGGTGCCTTTATAAGAAAAGAAGACAGAGATACAGATACATAAGGAGAATGCCATGTGATGATGCAGGCAGAGGTTAGAGTGATGTCTCTACAAACCAAAGAACACCAATGACTCTCAGACACACCAGAAGCTAAGGGAAAGGCATGGAATAGAGTCTCCCCTAGATGCTTCAGAACGGTTCTGCTGACACCTTGACTTCAGATTTCTGGCCTCCAGAAGAACTGTGAGAGAACTAATTTCTGTTGTTTCAAGCCACTCAGTTTGTGATAACTTGTTATGGCAGCCATGAGAAACTAACAGATCATCTTATTTAACCTCTCAGCAGCATTTGACATGGTGAGCATTCCTGCCTTTGAAATTTTTTTCTTTTCCCATGTCTATATCATGGCTCTCACCTGATTTTTCTCCTACCTGTTACTTAGCTAGTTCTTTCATACATTTCAGACCTCTAAATGTTGCAGTGTCCTAAAAATCTGTCATAGAACCTCACTCTTTCTACCCACACTCTCTGCCTGGTAAACTTTTGCAAACCCATGACTTTACATACCATTTAGATGTTGATAGCTTTCAGATTTATATCCTAGCCAAAACTTCTCCCAAGTTCCAAACCAATATATGTAAGTAACCAATCAACTTCTCCACTTGGATATCTAATAGGCATCACAAAATTAATATAGCCCAAACAGAGCTATTTCATTATTGATTCCTGAAATAAGTTTCCCTGTCACAGTAAGTGCCACCATCATCCCCACCTGTTCAAACTAAAAACCTAGAAGTCATCCTAATTTCCTCTTTTTAATATTCCACATCCAATCCATCAGTGAGTCCTGTCTGCTTTGCCTCCAAAACATAGACACAATTCAGTAACTTCCCTCCATCTCAACTACAACCATGATGCCTTGAGAGTTTCATCTCTTGCTGGTTGATTACAAGAGCTCCCTAACTTATCTCCTTGCTTCTGGCTCTACATTTCTTTACCACATTCTTCTACCCCACACAGCAACAATGAGATCAATCTTTCTAAAGTGTAAACCAGATCGGGTCACTTCTCTGCTAAAGATCATCTGTCCATCAACTTTCTATCACAATAATAAAAGAATAAATATAAAAATTAAAAAAAGATAAAATCAAAATTCCTTAAAACCTACATTATCTGGCTGCTGACCTCTTCTCTGATCTCATCTGATTTTCTAATTCCCTTCAATAGCTGCCTTCCAGCCATTCTGGTCTTCTTACCATCTCTTGAATATGCCATGATTGCTGTTATCGCAGGAGATTTTAATACATGTTCCTTCTTCTTGGGATATTTCTCCCTCTCAAATATTTATCTCTTTGGGGTATCTCACCCTTCAAATTCCATGGCTATCTTCCTCATTTCATTCAAGTCTCAACAGATGTCACCTCTTTAAAGTAATTTTTCCTGTATACAGTAGATAAAGCAACCAACCATTGTCTATTCAATCTCTCTATATTCCATATTCTATGTTCTATGTTCTTCATAGCACCTATCCAGAGCTGAAATTAATTGTTCCATTTTTATTTTGTTTACTAATTTTTTATCTCCCTCTCTAAAATATAAACAGTTTAAGGTCATAGATTCAGCAGTGCCCCAGTGTCCCAGCGACTAAAACAGTTCCAGGCTTGAGCAGGTACACAAGAAATATATATTGAGTGATTGGAAAATGGATGGGAGTTGGCCAAGAAAATACACAGGTGTATCATTTAGGAGGCTGTTACAGTAATATATTTAAGATATGATGGGTGTTTGAATCTAGATAAATGGTATTTGAGATGGTGAAAAGTGAAGCGATTTGACACATTTAGAAGAACTTAGTGGCTCATTCAACATGGGTGAAAGAGAATAAAGAGTTTATTATGGGACTTCCCCGGCAGGCCAGTGGTTAAGACTTCACCTCCAATGGAGGGGGTGCAGGTTCCATCCCTAGTCAGGGAGCTAGATCCCACATGCCTCATGGCCAAAAAACCAAAACATAAAAAACAGAAGCAATATTGTAACAAATTCAATAAAGACTTAAAAAAAAGAAAGTTTATTATAACTGACATCTCATCTGGGTAAATGAGTGGATGATGCCATAATTCATTTTTAAAGGAAATACCAATAGGATAGAAAGGTTAAAAAGACATTTTTGAGAGGAAGTATACCACTGCAGTAAAAAAAACATGGGCCTAGCGTCTCTAAAGCTGTTTGTGTTTGTTGATGCTACTGTTTAACCATGGGCCATTTTTTTTTCAACCCTAAGAAACCTTATTTCTATCCTTCCTATGAATGAAATTTGTTCTTGTCAATTTTTTTTCTTTCAAATGTGCATGTTCCCAAATACAACAGATCCTTTTTCAGTTCTTATCCTGCTTGATCACTGATGATCGTTTGTTCCTTCTTGAAAGTCCTTACCATGGATTCCTATGTCACCACATTTTTCTGCCTTTCTTCCTACCTTTCTATCTTCTCCTTCTATTAATGATCAGATAAATTCCAAACTTTTCTGTTGTGACTGACTAGTCTAGTCCCCACCCATATTTCCAACCTCACTCAGCCCACTTCCACCAAGAAACTTTCCCTGCTTTCAAGTCCAGGATCATTCTATACAATTCTCTAACAAAGGCATGATTTCTTTTTCTTTCTGAAGAACATTGAGGATTTTATCTGCATGTGAAATTTTCAAGGGACATGATAGTGAGAAAAATGCCAACTTTTTTATTGAGAAAACTTTGGTAAAAATAGACATCCTTATAACATATTTTTCTGTTGCTCTAAATTTTTCATTGTACTACTTCTGATTATTTTTCTGTAATTCACTATTACAGTTTCAGCATGAATATTTGTCTATTTTTATCCTTAACTTGGAACATTTTGAGACTTAAAGAAGACTGTTATCACCAATATTATATTAGCAAGCATGAAAGCAAATATTCCAAATAATATTAGCAATTTTAAATATTTGATCTAGCACATATTTTAATAAAGCAAGAGCATGCTCTCCTTGTATGATTCAAAATCATATCTCTCCATTATGTGGTTTCTATCACACCTCCTCAGATAGGACGATAGGATGACTATAGGGGTAGCACAAATCAGGTAGGTAGGGGAAAACATTGGGGATGAGTGGATGACATGATTTGGAGAAGTGTAGTAGGAGCTTGGGTTGAAAAGAACCATGAAGTTTCAACATAGGAGTAGCACAGAGTTGGAGATGACAACCAGTCTGCCAAATACAGACATTTTCCCCACAACAGATACACAGAATACTACTAATATTTTTCACCATTTGGCTACTTCTACAGATGTAAATTGGAATAATTTTTTTTTTTACCTATATTCTTATAATATATAAATAATAAAGAGCTATATTACATCCCTCATGAATTACCTTTCAGAGACAGTAGTAAAAGTTATGTTATTAACTAACTATATATTATATACTAACTGTGCCTTTAAGGTATACATTTTTAGCCTTTGAATGAAATGTACTCACGCTCACTATTCCATTGCGATTGTCTTCTTCTCTCACTGCCAGAGCCTTCAGAAAATTATCATGCAGGTCTTTACCAGCACTTGTTAATGTCCTATAAAAAGCAGGTCTTCAGTTATAATATATTAGATAAACAAATATGTTGAAAATACCCTGGGTACAAAAAACAATGCTTGTTTATTCCAAGTGACAATCCCTTTAACACTAAAACTATATATACACATTATACAAAATCATTATAAACCATAAACAATTATTATAATCTATTAGATACTTCAATTTAATTTCAAACAGTTATACAGTCTTTATTTACAAATAATTGGAATCAAGTTTATAAATAATATCAATACTGACACCAGATACAGTTAATTCCATTTATGTGCCCATATTATTCTTTTTATCATGCCATGAAAATTCAATATATTTATTCCCCTCACTACAAAAAATAATTTTAAATTGCCTGTAATTTAAGTACAATTTATTAATTTAATATAAGAAAACTAAAATATTAGCCACTTAAGCCAATTCAGTTACTGGAACAGAGCACTGTTTTAGTTTTATGAGTGGAGATAATCAAGGCAAGACAGGAAACTAGGTTATCTTTGCCAGATAAAAGAAAGCATTAGAGAGAAGAGGGGAAGATGGCGGAAGAGTAAGACATGGAGATCACCTTCCTCCCCACAGATACACCGGAAATACATCTACACGAGGAACAACTCCTACAGAAAACCTACTGAACGCTGGCAGAAAACCTCAAACCTCCCAAAAGGCAAGAAACTCTCCACGTACCTGGGTAGGGCAAAAGAAAAAAGAATAAACACAGCCAAAAGGATAGGGACGGACCTGCACCAGTGGGAGGGAGCTGCGAAGGAGGAAAGGTTTCCACACACTAGGAGGGCCCTTCGCTGGCAGAGACTGCGGGTGGCAGAGGGGGAAGCTTCGGGGCCGCGGAGGAGAGCACAGCAACAGGGGTGCGGAGGGCAAAGCGGGGAGATTCCCACACAGAGGATCGGTGCCGACCAGCACTCACCAGCCCGAGAGGCTTCTCTGCTCACCCGCCAGGGCGGGCGGGGCTGGGAGCTGAGGCTCAGGCTTCGGAGGTCGGAACCCAGGGAGACGACTGGGGTTGGCGGCGTGAACACAGCCTGCAGGGGGTTAGTGCACTGCGGCTAGCCGGGAGGGAGTCCGGGAAAACGTCTGGAGCTGCAGAAGAGGCAAGAGACTTTTTCTTCCCTCTTTGTTTCCTGGTGCACGAGGAGAGGGGATTAAGAGCCCTGCTTAAAGAAGCTCCAGAGACGGGCGCGAGCCGCGGCCAAAAGCGCGGACCCCAGAGACGGGCATGAGACGCTAAGGCTGCTACTGCCGCCACCAAGAAGCCTGTGTGCGAGCACAGGTCACTATCCACACCTCCCCTCCCGGGGAGCCTGTGCATCCCGCCACTGCCAGGGTCCCGAGATCCAGGGACAACTTCCCCAGGAGAACGCACAGCGCGCCTCAGGCTGGTACAACGTCATGCCGGCCTCTGCCGCCGCAGGCCCGCCCCACACTCCATGCCCCTCCCTCCCCTCCCCCCCCCCCCCCGGCCTGAGTGAGCCAGAGCCCCCGAAGCAGCTGCTCCTTTAACCTCGTCCTGTCTGAGCGAAGAACAGACGCCCTCCGGCGACCTACACACAGAGGCGGGGCCAAATCCAAAGCTGAGGCCCTGGAAGCTGTGAGACCAAAGAAGAGAAAGGGAAATCTCTCCCAGCAGCCTCAGAAGCAGCGGATTAAAGCTCCACAATCAACTTGAGGTACCCTGCATCTGTGGAATAACTGAATAGACAACAAATCATCCCAAATTGAGGAGGTGGACTTTGAGAGCAAGATTTATGATTTTTTCCCCTTTTCCTCTTTTTGTGAGTGTGTAGGTGTATGCTACTGTGTGAGATTTTGTCTGTATAGCTTTGCTTCCACCATTTGTCCGAGGGTTCTATCCGTCAATTTTTTTTTTTAAATTTTCTTTTCTTAACAATTATTTTTTATTTTAATAACTTTATTATATTTTACCTTTTTTTTTTACTTTATCTTCTTTCTTTCTTTTTTCCTTCCTTCCCTCCTTCCTTCCTTCTTTCCCCCTCCCTCCCTCTTTTCTTTCTTTCCTTCTATCTTTCCTTCTATCTTTCTTTCTTTCTTTCTACATCTACTAATTCTTTCTTTCTACTTTTTCTCCCTTTTATTCTGAGCCGTGTGGATGAAAGGCTCTTGGTGCTGCAGCCAGGAGTCAGTGCTGTACCTCTGAGGTGGGAGAGCCATCTTCAGGACACTGGTCCACAAGAGACCTCCCAGCTCCACATAATATCAAATGGCGAAAATCTCCCAGAGATCTCCATCTCAACACCAGCACCCAGATTCACTCAACAACCAGCAAGATACACTGCTGGACACCCTATGCCAAACAACTAGCAAGACAGGAACACAACCCCACCAATTAGCAGAGAGGCTGCCTAAAATCATAATAAGTCCACAGACACCCCAAAATACACCACCAGACATGGACCTGCCCACCAGAAAGACAAGATCCAGCCTCACCCACCAGAACACAGGCACTAGCCCCCTCCACCAGGAAGTCTACACAACCCATTGAACCAACCTTAGCCACTGGGGACAGAGACCAAGAACAGCGGGAACTACGAACCTGCAGCCTGCAAAAAGGAGACCCCAAACACAGTAAGATAAGCAAAATGAGAAGACAGAAAAACACACAGCAGGTGAAGGAGGAAGATAAAAACCCACCAGACCTAACAATTCAAGAGGATATAGGCAGTCTACCTGAAAAAGAATTTAGAATAATGATAGTAAAGATGATCCAAAATCCTGGAAATAGAATAGACAAAATGCAAGAAACATTTAACAAGGACCTAGAAGAACTAAAGATGAAACAAACAATGATGAACAACACAATAAATGAAACGAAAAATACTCTAGATGGGATCACTAGCAGAATAACTGAGGCAGAAGAACAGATAAGTGACCTGGAAGATAAAATAATGGAAATAACTACTGCAGAGCAGAATAAAGAAAAAAGAATGAAAAGAACTGAAGACAGTCTCAGAGAACTCTGGGACAACATTAAACACACCAACATTTGAATTATAGGGGTTCCAGAAGAAGAAGAGAAAAAGAAAGGGACTGAGAAAATATTTGAAGAGATTATAGTTGAAAACTTCCCTAATATGGGAAAGAAAATAGTTAATCAACTCCTGGAAGCACAGAGAGTCCCATACAGGATAAATCCAAGGAGAAATATGACAAGACACATATTAATCAAACTATCAAAAATTAAATACAAAAAAAAAAAACATATTAAAAGCAGCAAGGGAAAAACAAAAAATAACACACAAGGGAATCCCTGAAATGGTTAACAGCTGATCTTTCAGCAGAAACTCTGCAAGCCAGAAGGGAGAGGCGGGACATATTTAAAGTGATGAAGGAGAAAAACCTGCAACCAAGATTACTCTACCCAGCAAGGATCTCATTCAGATTCGATGGAGAAATTAAAACCTTTACAGACAAGCAAAAGCTGAGAGAGTTCAGCACCACCAAACCAGGTTAACAACAAATGCTAAAGGAACTTCTCTAGGCAACAAACACAAGAGAAAAAGACCTACAATAACGAACCTAAAACAATTAAGAAAATGGGAATGGGAACATACATATCAATAATTACCTTAAATGTACATAGACTAAATGCTCCCACCAAAAGACACAGATTAGCTGAATGGATACAAAAACAAGACCCATATATATGTTGTCTACAAGAGACCCACTTCAGACCTAGAGACACATACAGACTGAAAGTAAGGGGATGGAAAAAGATATTCCATGCAAATGAAAACCAAAAGAAAGCTGGAGTAGCAATTCTCATATCAGACAAAATAGACATTAATATAAAGACTATTAGAAGAGACAAAGAAGGAACTACTTAATGATCAAGTGATCAATCCAAGAAGAAGATATAACAATTGTAAATATTTATGCACCCAACATAGGAGCACCTCAATACATAAGGCAAATACTAACAGCCATAAAAGGGGAAATCGACAGTAACACATTCATAGTAGTGGACTTTAACAGCCCACTTTCACCAATGGACAGATCATCCAACATGAAAATAAATAAGGAAACACAAGCTTTAAATGATACATTAAACAAGATGGACTTAATTGATATTTATAGGACATTCCATCCAAAAACAACAGAATACACATTTTTCTCAAGTGCTCATGGAACATTCTCCAGGATAGGGAGAAGACTCAAATCAATAGAATTAGAAATGAAAAAGGAGAAGTAACAACTGACACTGCAGAAATACAAAAGATCATGAGAGATTACTACAAGCAACTCTATGCCAATAAAATGGACAACCTGGAAGAAATGGACAAATTCTTAGAAAAGCAAAACCTGCCAAGGCTAAATCAGGAAGAAACAGAAAATATGAACAGACCAATCACGAGCACTGAAATTGAAACTGTGATTAAAAATCTTCCAACAAACACAAGCCCAGGACCAGATGGCTTCACATGCGAATTCTTTCAAATATTTAGAGAAGAGCTAACACCTATCCTTCTCAAACTCTTCCAAAATATAGCAGAGGGAGGAACACTCCCAAACTCATTCTACGAGGCCACCATCACCCTGATACCAAAACCAGACAAGGATGTCACAAAGAAAGAAAACTACAGGCCAATATCACTGATGAACATAGATGCAAAAATCCTCAACAAAATACTAACAAACAGAATCCAACAGCACATTAAAAGGATCATACAACATGATCAAGTGGGGTTTATACCAGGAATGCAAGGATTCTTCAATATATGCAAATCAATCAACATGATATCCCATATTAACAAATTGAAGGAGAAAAACCATATGATCATCTCAATAGATGCAGAGAAAGCTTTTGACAAAATTCAACACCAATTTATGTAAAAAACCCTGCAGAAAGTAGGCATAGAGGGAACTTTCCTCAACATAATAAAGGCCATATATGACAAACCCACAGCCAACATCGTCCTCAATGGTGAAAAACTGAAAGCATTTCAGTTTAAGATCAGGAAGAAGACAAGGTTGCCCACTCTCACCACTCTTATTCAACATAGTTTTGGAAGTTTTAGCCACAGCAATCAGAGAAGAAAAGGAAATAAAAGGAATCCAAATTGGAAAAGAAGAAGTAAAGCTGTCACTGTTTGCAGATGACATGTTACTATACATAGAGAATCCTAAAGATGCTACCAGAAAACTACTAGAGCTAATCAATGAATTTGGTAAAGTAGCAGGATACAAAATTAATGCACAGAAATCTCTTGCATTCCTATACACTAATGATGAAAAATCTGAAAGTGAAATCAAGAAAACACTCCCATTTACCATTGCAACAAAAAGAATAAAATATCTAGGAATTAACCTACCTAAGGAGACAAAAGACCTGTATCCAGAAAATTATAGGACACTGATGAAAGAAATTAAAGATGTTACAAATAGATGGAGAGATATACCATGTTCTTGGATTGGAAGAATCAACATTGTGAAAATGACTCTACTACCCAAAGCAATCTACAGATTCAATGCAATCCCTATCAAACTACCAATGGCATTTTTCACAGAACTAGAACAAAAAATTTCACAATTTGTATGGAAACACAAAAGACCCCGAATAGCCAAAGCAATCTTGAGAACAAAAAACGGAGCTGGAGGAATCAGGCTCCCTGACTTCAGACTATACTACAAAGCTACAGTAATCAAGACAGTATGGTACTGGCACAAAAACAGAAAGATAGATGAATGGAACAGGATAGAAAGCCCAGAGATAAACCCACGCACATATGGTCACCTTATCTTTGATAAAGGAGGCAGGAATGTACAGTGGAGAAAGGACAGCCTCTCCAATAAGTGGTGCTGGGAAAACTGGACAGCTACATTTAAAAGTATGAGATTAGATCACTCCCTAACACCATACACAAAAATAAGCCCAAAATGGATTAAAAACCTAAATGTAAGGCCAGAAACTATCAAACCCTTAAAGGAAATCATAGGCAGAACACTCTATGACATAAATCACAGCAAGATCCTTTTTGACCCACCTCCTAGAGAAATGGAAATAAAAACAAAAATAAACAAATGGGATCTAATGAAACTTCAAAGCTTTTGCAAGGCAAAGGAAACATACACAAGACCAAAAGACAACCCTCAGAATGGGAGAAAGTATTTGCAAATGAAGCAAGTGACAAAGGATTAATCTCCAAAATTTATAAGCAGCTCATGCAGCTCAATAACAAAAAAACAAACAATCCAATCCAAAAATGGGCAGAAGACTTAAATAGACATTTCTGCAAAGAAGATATACAGACTGCCAACAAACACATGAAAGAATGCTCAACATCATTAATCATTAGAGAAATGCAAATCAAAACTAGAATGAGATATCATCTCGCACCAGTCAGAATGGCCATCATCAAAAAATCTACAAACAATAAATGCTGGAGAGGGTGTGGAGAAAAGGGAACACTCTTGCACTGCTGGTGGGAATGTGAATTGGTTCAGCCACTATGGAGAACAGTATGGAGATTCCTTAAAAAACTACAAATAGAACTACCATATGACCCAGGTATCCCACTACTGGGCATATACCCTGAGAAAACCAAAATTCAAAAAGAGTCATGTACCAAAATGTTCATTGCAGCTCTATTTACAATAGCCCAGAGATGGAAGCAACCTAAGTGTCCATCATCGGATGAATGGATAAAGAAGATGTGGCACATATATACAATGGAATATTACTCAGCCATAAAAAGAAACGAAATTGAGCTATTTTTAATGAGGTGGATAGACCTAGAGTGTGTCATACAGAGTGAAGTAAGTCAGAAAGAGAAAGACAAATACCGTATGCTAACACATATATATGGAATTTAAGGGGAAAAAATGTCACGAAGAACCTAGGGGTAAGACAGGAATAAAGACACACACTTACTAGAGAATGGACTTGAGGATATGGGGAGGTGGAAGGGTAAGCTGTGACAAAACGAGAGAGAGGCATGGACATATATATACTACCAAGCGTAAAATAAATAGCTAGTGGGAAGCAGCCGCATAGCACAGGGAGATCAGCTTGGTGCTTTGTGACCGCCTGGAGGGGTGGGATAGGGAGATTGGGAGGGAGGGAGATGCAAGAGTGAAGAGATATGGGAACATATGTATATGTGTAACTGATTCACTTTGTTATAAAGCAGAAACTAACACACCATTGTAAAGCAATTATACTCCAATATAAATATGTAATAAAAAAAAAGAAAAGAAAGCATTAAGAATTCAAGAGAGAAATGACTTTCTTTGGAAATAAATTTTAAAGAAAATTTATCACAGTGATCTTGATCAAGCAACACTGAACCACAAAATAAAGACTGCGTTCAAGAGTGATTTGAGAAATAATAAGCATTTCTTTATTTAGCAATTTTCTATATATTCAACAAACATTTCTATTGCATGTCTATTATGTACCAGGAACAGTACTAGGGACAAAGATAAATGAGACATAATTCCTGCTTTCAAGTTGCCTGTGGTCTGATGGAGGTGAACAGATACAGGAACATTATAATATCATACCATGTGATAAGTGTAATAATAGAGATATGGATGGATATTGAATCATAAGAGAAATACCTTACCTATTCAAGGAAAAGTCACTTAATCTTTTTTTTTTCACACACAAACTGTATTTTATTTTTACAAGAGATAAATAAGTCACTTAATCTTAAGTTTTAAAGCCATCGTTGAACTAAGTGTTAAAAGATGAGACAGCATTAGCCAGTTTGGGGGTGAGGGTGGTGGGAGACGGAAAGAGTTTTGAGTAACTTCAAAGGAATTAAAGAACAGAGATGAAAAACTGCCAGGTGCCCTTGGGTAACTGCAAAACAGTCAGAAAGTAAGCACAGGAAGTGAAGGAGAAACCATACAATATTAATAAAAGCTAATATTTTTACAGACATACTGTTGTAAATATTTAGTTAAGGCCACTCAGCTAATCGGAGCAGACCTGTTTTCAAACTCAGGCAGTCTGGTTCCAAAACTGATTCTCATAACCATTAGGCCATGCTGCCTTTCCAGGAAGGCCTTGTATGCTACATTAAGGAGCTTGAGCCTTATCTTGTAGGAGATGTTGAATCACAAGTGTCGTATGCAAGGAAATAAGATGGTCAATTTTGTGTTTCAGTAATAGTATCCAGGCATTGTGATAAACATAGCATGGAGGAGAGCCACAATGGAAAGATTAATTAGGGAGCTTTAGTAAGAGATGATGAAGACCTGAGTTAAAGCAGTGGTGGTAAAAATAAGAGGGGATAGATTAAGGAAATATTTAAAAGGGAAGTAGACCTGGTGATTTCTTTTTGTGAAGAGTTCAAGATTACTACCAGGTTTCTTTAAATCAATATAGGCATGTACAATATGTAACCTACTGATAATTTTGTTGAACTATAAATTCAACTCGTTAAGTTGATCACAGTTTGTCAGCTTTTCCTTTTCTAGTTTTATGTGCCTTGGCTTATAGTATCAATATCAACTAGTACTCAAAATATCTAAATATACATAAACTACTCATTGGTACCAATGCAGAGAATCAGATATTTGAGAAATTTCTCAATTTATTGTGCTATTCAAAATTGAGTCTTCCATATTATAATACACCTATGCACTGCTCTGACACTAAATCTCCAAAATATCAAATTTATTTTGTCAGAAGCTTGCCCAGAAAACATGTATTTTTTCTCCATTGCTCACAGGTTAATCTTTTCATCACTGGTCAGTTTCTACCTAATTTCCTGCTTATGGTCTATATTTAAAACCAGAACGAGTTAGAAATTCTTTGTGAAGTTTGAACAGAGAATTAGTTTTACAAGTGTATCAATCAGGACTGGTTAGGTTATACTATAGTAACAAGTGGCCCAAATGTCTGTGGTTTATAATTACAAAGGATTATTTCTCAATAGTGCTATGCATCAATAGCAGGTTGTGGCTCTTCATCTTGAAGGGATGAACTGGGAGGCTCATGAAATAGCCTCTATCTGAAACATCTTTGGTTATTGTGCAGAGGGAACATGGTCACATGCTGGCTCTTAGAGCATCTGCTTGTAAGAGACTCATGTCACGTCCACTCACATTTGATTGGCCAAAGCAAGTGCCATGCCTGAAATCAATGGGATGGAAAAGTATAATACTGCCCAGGGAAGAGTAGCAAATATCTGTAAACAGTATCCTATGTACCCCTTGCTTCTATAGCATAACCAAACAAAGGCTGAGAGTAGATAGCTCAGTAAACAAGAGCAATAAAGAAAACAATTTCTGAGTAAAATTTAAAGGTATACAAAATGTGTTAAATAATGTGGTTCATTGCAATTTAACCAAATAAAGATGCTTTTGTAAATTAAGATCACTAATCTTAGCTCCAAAGCAGAATGTTTTCCCACAGACCCATAAAACTTCTAAAAATTATGGTTGAAGGAATGAAATAGACTGGTATGTGGTCTTCTGTGATAGTCATAAACACCTGTTGGTTTTGCCTCCCTGACATCCCTTCCCACTTTTGATAACAGAACCTAATTTTTATTTGGAAAATGGTCCCTCCCACTTGCTATGCTTTGTTAACACAGTCATTTAAGGTACCCACTCACTCACAACTCTTACCTCCCAAATCCCAGCGAATGAATATGCCTCAAGCTTAACCAATATCACTTAACCTCAAGAGAACTTACATCATAAACAGAGAGACACAAGGATGAAAAGCAACTGGAATTGTAGTGATTGTCCTTAATTCCTACTACATAACCTCATCATTCAACTTTTTCTTCAAATCTATGATAACCAGTGCTCCTCCAATAAATCTCATTTTTTTATTTAGTTCATTAGAATTGGTTTCTATTGCTCACAACCAAAACCTATAATTGACATGATGGTTATCTAGCTAAGATACTGCAGAGCTCCTAAAGGTTTCCATATAGTAAGTCTACTCTCCACTCCTCCCACCTCCCCAAATACACCTGACTTTGCTGTAAATCTTTAGAACATTACAGATAAGTTAAAGTCCAATTTGATCACCAACTCCTGCCTCAAAACACCAAAGGTAACCATCATTATCATTTCTGCATGCATCCTTCAATGTTATTGTCTATTGTTTACGTATATACTTGTGTACCCATAAAAGCATATATAGTATCATTTGGTGAGTTGTTCATTTTATCACATATTTTTCAACTTACTGTTTTGTTGCATTGTTGTTATTGTTCCTGGGAGTAGATGTTTATGAGAGTGCCAAGGAAGATCAAAATTATTCCCAAGTTTATCAGACATGAAAAGTCAGAATAATAGATTTCTAGGTACCATTCACTAGCAGGGAAGGAACTCCTAATATTCTGCCAGGCCTAGCTCACTTGCAAACAGCTGAGGCTTTTAGCAGGTATCTGGGCAGGGCAGGAAAAGGAAATAATTGCAGTAGAATTTTTGCTGTCCCTGGACACTTACTTTGACCCACACTGTTTTCCCTTTTTCCTTAAAAATAAAACCCTGGTTTTCACCTGAGCATGTAGCTTCCTGGAATAAAGACTACATTTTCTAGGCTTTTTTGCAGGTACTTATGCCCATATGACTAATTTTTGCACAATGGTATCCAAGTGAAAATTACATACAACTTCTGTACTTAAAGGGGGTGGGTGCCATTTTGCCTGTAGTTGGAATGCCATATAATGACTGTTGCTCCAGCTGCCATCTTGACTTAAGTGAGAGGCCACTGTTATGGAGAAACAAGAGAAAGAAGGAGAATCCCTGGCACCCTGGAGGACCAACCCAGCCTTGATTGACACCATCTGGACATCTGGAATATGAGACTAAAAAGGGTTTATATTTGGTTTCAGCCACTGTCATTTTAGGTTTTTCTATTATTTTTAACTAAACTTAATCTAAACAGATACATTCACCATATGAAATTGCTCACCCTTCCGACAAAGATGGTGTTGTGGGATTGGCTTGGTGATCAAACTAGACTTTAACCTTATCCGTAATATTCTGAGGATATCACAGGAGACTGTATTACTTATCTAATTAAAATGAATTGTTTTTTAAATAGTCAAAATGTTAAGTATTTTAAATGGAAGCATGAGATAATGGAAATTAAGCTGAAATATAAGATGGGACATCAGTCTTTAATTCTTATCCATTTACCAACTGATTAGTCCAAGTCATCATGTTTTTCTGAACCTGGATTTCACAATGGGCTAAATAATCTCTAAGCCCCCTAGCAGTTGTACAACTTGTAATGTAAAATGATCATACTCTATCATCAATCACCAAACATCATTAATTTATAATCAGCTTAAGAAATGTGACTGTCACACTGACAATACATTAAGAGCATATTGTTCAAGTCTTACATACACAGACTTACATCATTTCTTATAACCTCTATGAGGAAGATAAAAGTATTTTTGTTCTATAAACTGGGAACAGAGAGAATATGGTCTATAACCCCTAAGCTATTTGCAGCAGAGTAAAACAAATTATATAAATAATCAATTATTATAGCATGCTACATCTGAGAACCTGAAACTTCTCAGCAAGGAGAAATATTGGAAAAGAAAGGTAATACCGAGGGTGTGGTAAGGAATTCTTAAATCTTTAACATGCATTACTCTTACTTAACTAGATTTATTTAACAGTCAGTGACCTGAGAAACCTTGCTTAAGTAAATATTACAAAAGGAGTTACTTCCTCAAGAAGTGAAGTAGTTCTGTTACAAAATCTGAGGGCTATAAGTTTTATAAAGGCAAATACTCCATCTTTGTTTACACTCCACCACACTTTCAAAATGGCATAAAAATCATATGGATGAGTTAAATTTTACCAACCTTGTTTAATCATTAGCTAAACATATTTATATAATTCTACATGAATGACTAAATATATTCTTAATCCTCAAAAATTAGGCTACTGGCTTTATGGTTTAATTACGTTGCTTATATATCCCACATTCACATTTCATGTTTCTAGAATTTACATTCAACTCATTAGCACTTGTTTCAATATGTAATTCAACCTCTCTGTGCCTCAGTTTCTTTAAAAGGATTTTTAGTAACTCAGTTTGGAAAAATTAAATGGAGAGTATAGTAAAAAATAAAGTAAAAAATAGTAAATGAGTAAAAAATTTATTATAAAAACTCTATAATATTATCTTCTAAAGAAACAAGCACACTTTTTATGAAAAAGTAGTTTTCATAAACAGCTTTATTTCCCATGATGAGTTTACTGACAAAACTATTTGTATGTATGTGTATTTGTATGGTCTCAAATAATATAATTTTGATTTTTTAGAGGCCAAAATGGAAAAAATTGTTTGCAAAGTTGATAAAATATATATATAATTTTAGTTAAACAATGTGTGAATTTTTAGATAAGTCATTTGAGTGTCTGAGTATGAAATTGGGAGATATGTTTTCATAGTCCTTTATCATAGGGCATCTGTTGCTTTGTTAGAGAGTGATGATCTTGCACATTTATTCCAGGACAACATGATACCTTTTGTTTTGTCCTTTACATAAATTAGGAGGAAAAAAATCTTATTTTTCCCCCAATAAAATGTTTTATGAATATTTTTAAATTGGTAAATCTTCACATTTCTTTTCTTAATTTGTCATTGTATATTTGCTCTGTATTAATTAGCTCAGGCTGCCATAGTAAAATACCATAGTATTTTATTATGCCCACAGACTGGATGGCTTCAATAACAGAAATTTATTTATCATAGTTCTGGACATTGGAAGTCTGAGGTCAGGGTACCAGCATGTTCTGTTTCTCTTTAGCTTGAAGCTGGCTGCCTTCTCACTGTGTCCTCACACAGCAGAGAGAGAACAAGAGCAAACTCTCTGGTATTTCTTCTTATATGAGCACTAAACCCATCACGAAGGCCCCACCATCATAATCTCATCTAAACCCAACTGCCTGCCAAAGGCCAGTCTCCAAATACCATCCCACTGGGGGTTAGGGTTTCAGCATATGAATTTGGCAGGGTGGGAGTGGGATGAGAGGTGCACACAATTCTATTCATAGCATATTCTTTCTCCCTTCAGAACTCGTTTCCCACACTTTATTTTTTCTTGCAATATTCTGTCTTGCTTGCCTTATCACTTCTTTGGTACAATTTTTTTTTGGGGGGGGGCACACCGGCCCCTCACTGTTGTGGTCTCCCCCATTGCGGGACACAGGCTCCAGATGCGCAGGCTCAGTGGCCATGGCTCACAGGCCCAGCCGCTCCGCGGCACGTGGGATCCTCCCGGACCGGGGCACGAACCCACGTCCCCTGCATCGGCAGGCGGACTCTCAACCACTGCGCCATCAGGGAAGCCCGGTACAACTTTGATATTTCAAATTTTCTTTTATCATGTGGGATAACTTTGCAAGTTTTTACCTCTTGAGATATGCTAGATTAAGTTACTGCAGTAAGCTATTTGTTCCTCTCCAGCTATCCTTAGCAAGGTGCAAACAATTTCAAGCCAGATAACCACAGAAAAATTCCAAATGCCTGACCATAGGAATTTGCCTCAAATAGCATAGAGAAAAATTCCCTTTTCCTTATCTTGAATGTGAATTTAGATGAAAATAATACATGCATTATAGGACTATTTTAACTTTTATATGTGTGGAATATAACTAACATACATAAAAGCAGCATAAAACTTTGTTAATCTGTTATGACAAAGTCAACTCCTGTAGCTCAACACTTAGTCAAGAAATAGAACAATGATGACACTCCAGGACCTCCGCTTATTCCTTCCTGCTCACAACTCCATCTCCCACCACCATCATCACCACAGGTAACCACTTTCTTACTCTTATGAAATCCACTCCCATGCTTTTCCCTTATCTGTCTTCAACTTTCATGATCATCATTACCTTTTATCACTTAAGTATGTATCCTCAAACAATATAGTTTAATTTGCCTGTTTTTGAACTTTCTAAAATGGGATCATGAAGTGTGTATTTTTAACATACTGTTTCTTTCATTAATATTTTTGATGTACATTTTTGCATACATGCTGATGCATGGGGCTGTACCTCACTTTCACTGAATTCTTTTACATGAATATACAATTATTTATTTATCCTTTTTATTAACATAGACCACAAAGTTGTTTCTCATTTGGGTGTATTATAAACATGCTGCTAGAATTTCCTGTACATGTGTCCTGAGCATAAATTTCTCTAAGATATGTAGCTAGCAATGGAACAGCTGTGTTGTAGGATATTTGTAACTTTAACTTTACAAAATAATGCCAGCTTCTTTCCAAAATGGTTGAACCAATTTACACTCCTACTACCAGAACATGAGAGTTCTTTTTGCTCCATATCATTCCCAAAATGTTGCATTTTAGGACTTTTTAATATTAAGCAACTCAGTGTATTTGTACTAGTATCTCATCATGTCTTTAATTTGCATTTCCCTGATTACTTTTATGTTTTGTATGTACATACTTTTATGTCTGATTTGTATGTCCTCTGAATACCAGAATGAATACCAGAAATTGTGTAGAAGGAAAAAAGCAACCAGTGAACAATTTCAAGTCCTTTCCTTTGAGCATAAATCTACCTTTAATACTGGAGGGGTGATTTTTTGAAGATCCAAGAGGAAAAATATAGTGGAGCTAAATCCAATGTGTGGTTTTTGAGTCTCCTGTCTTTTCGTGTAAGCTATTCTTGGTGGCTTTTCTTTCTTAAAATATAATTGAAACAGTGTTCCTTAGCAGTCAAATCAGTCAGGAATACATTTGGAGACACTTAAGGTTTAGGAACTTTTATACCATATACTGTGATTCCCACAGAATTTCCAGGAGGTCATCAATTTATATTCTAATAAATTTCAGAAAAGGAGACTACTTGAGAAATGAGATTCATTTATTGGTGAGAAGGAATGAGAATCAAATTTCCATTAAGAAGATGAATGGCACCACCTTCCCCACACTTTTCTGTGTGAAAGAGTTTTTAAATTATCAAATGTACAGTAAAGCTATCAACATCTCTGGGAAAAAACTTCAACTGTCAGAAGCACACAGACGAAAGACAAGAAGTGCTAACATGCACACTGGACAGCTGTTTCTTTTCATTTTCTATTTTGAGAAAAACCCAAGTGGGAGTCCTGAAAAATCTGTGGTATCTTACATCAGTCAAACTCCACTTCGCCTGGATGAAAATTTGTGCTTTTTTTTGAGGGAACGAAATGGTTTGGCTTCTGTGTGAGAAAGTGTCAATGAATTCCTCATTTTTTGGTACATTTGGCAAGTTTCTCTAATTACTTCTTAAATATGGTAGGTTAAGATGTTCTCACACTTTGAGGAGAAAAGAAATTGCTTAGAGAGAAAATAAATGCTCGTAGTTTCTGAACGTGTTTGCTTTTATTCTGTAAACACATTAATATATAACTTTGCTTTTACCCTCCTCTGGGAGGGAGCTAAATCTTTTATCTGTTTTGAAGTATATTCCCTCATCTTCTGGTTATATTTATACAGTAAAGCCAGTGAGAAAATAGAAAGCAAGGAAAGTAACCCCTGGTTTGACATGCTTGCCTCCAAACTCCTATCTGTGGGAATCAGCCTTATTGCTCCATAGAACACTGAGGTTGTCATGCACATGAGGCTTTAGAAAGCTGAAGGTCTTGAGGCTCAACATCTTTATGCTAAATAGCTAGTCTTTATGTGTGTGTCTCTTGTTAATAATTTTTGAAAGATTCTATATAAAGAGGAAGACAATTTGATGCAATGAAATTCCAGGGGGCAATTCCTCACCAGAGAAAAGCAGTCTAAGCAGAAGCCCACACTGCATTTCTCAACAACTGTATGAGGCAGTAAGGTCTGTCATGTATCGGGAATAGTGGACATATGTGTGCTCAGAGCAGAAGAGTATACAGACGAGGGGGGCGCTGTATGGGAGGAGAGGGGTATCCATGTGGGACCTTGAGGAGAAAGATACCTAAAGAAGGCTGTTAGGAAGGCTTGCTTGAAAAAACTTTAAGACTTTTTGCAGATCTTTTTTTCCTTAGGGTATATCCCAGTAGAGATGCATGACCACATTACTGTGTTGTAAAGTCACCACACTTGAAAAACATCCCTTCTTTATAGCTATGATCCCAGCTAGATACATAATTAGGTTCATTTATTTAATTTTATTTCACTTTTTAAGCTATTTTAAAAATTGCCTTATAATTATAGAAAATATTCTTAGAATTCTAAAGTCAAATCTACAATTTAGAGATTTAAAGAAGTCTAGCTTGTATCTCTCCCAGTTCCCTCTATCCTGTTCTATTACCTCCCTTCTATATAGATCATCATTTTAAATAAAAGGATTAGCTTTATATTGCCTTTTTAACTGTTATTTTTTTAAATATAAGCATATCTATCTATCATCTAGCTAGCTAGCTCTATATTTATTTTGTAAATAGTAGCATCCTATACTCATTTATCTCAACCTTGCTTTTTCACTTAGCATTATATTCAGGGAATTATGCTATAGCAGTAAGAGACATTTTCACTCCTCTTTTAGTTGCATAGTACTCTATTATAATATAGTCACTTAGCTACTTATGGTCATTTGGGTTGTTCTCTGTTATTTGTTATGACAAATATTGCTTATAGCTTTGGGCATAGGTCATTTCATATTTTTTGCCAGTATATTTTTGGAATAAATACCTCAGTGCAGAATTCCTGGTCAAAGAGTGCATGAGTATTTTATTTTGTTAAATATTATCAAATTCTTCTTCAAGGGGTTGGGCTATTTTGCAGTCCTCCCTGTCATTTATAAGAGTACCATTTATAAGTTTCTGCACAGACTCGCCAAAAAAGTATGTTCCAAAGCTTTTAGATTTTTGCTGATTTGATAGGTGAGAAACTATCTCAGTAAACTTTTTGTATTTATCTTATTTTTTAAAAAACGTTAACATATTTTCATATGTTTAGACTATTTGAATTTCTTTTTCTGTGAACTATATGTTGATATCTCATTTTTCTATAATATTCTTGGCCTCTTTTCTTCTTTAAACATGAAGAATTTTAGCTATTCTCTGTGATATGAATTGCAAATATTTTCCCAGTTTTTCATTTGTCATCCTACTCTGCTTAGAGTGCATTTTACCAAGAAAATGTTTTATTTGTGTTAGCAAATTATCAATCTTTCCCTTCCTGACTATGGACTTTGAATCACTTACAAATTATGGAGGAATTCATGTTGTTTTCTTCTAGAACTTGAATGGTTTCTTTTTTTATTTGTTTTAACATTTATATCTCTAATTCCTTGGAATGTACCATAATTGTCTGTGTGATAAATTGATCCACTTCTAACTTTTTCCATTTGCCTATTCCCAACACCATTTATTTAAAAGTCCACCTTTGTTTTTTACACTGATTTGAGATGATGTCTTTATCAAATAATGAATTTCCATATATGCCTGAGTCTATTCCTATGTTTTCTATTTTGCTCAGTTGCTTTGTCTGTTCATACATTAGTACCACAGTATATTGATTATAGAAACTCTATCTTTTAATATCTGGTAAAGTTACCCCCCTCACTGCTATTCTTTTTTCAGGGTTTTTGTGGATATTCCCACTTATTTGCTTTTTCCAAAGCAAATTACTTTTTAATTTTATAATTAAATTGTCTAGTTCCCAAAATCCCTCAAAAACTGATGATAATTTACCAGGATTACTTTAAATTTCTAAATGTCATAACTTATGTTTCTAAAGATGGTTGCAACAATATCCCCCATCTCATGCATTCTTTTTTTATTTTATAACATGAGTTTTGCTCTCTCTCACTAAGAGGTAGAATCTACTCCTCTCTTTGACCTATACAATATAGCAGAAGTGACATTAAGAAATGACATTAAAAAGGCCAGAAAGCTTACACTTCTGCACTTTGGGGAAGCCAGCCACCATGTGTAAGAAGTCCTGCTACTCTGAATCTGTCCTATTATATGAAATCCCAAGCTAGCTACTTGGAGAGTCCACATGAAGAGAGGGAGATGTTTGGCCAGCCCCCAGCCATCCCAGATGAGAAGACATGTAACTGAAGAAGCCATCTTGGATATTCTAGTTCCAACAGATGCCACACAGAGTAAAGATAAGCTATCCCCACCAAAATATGCCCAAATTGCAGAATCATGAGCAAATAAATAAATGATTACTATTAACCACTCAGTTTTAGGTGATTTGATTTGTAGTAATAAATAACCAAAATAGAAATGATCAAGATTTTTCTCCTTAGCATTGTTTATATGATGGATTTTATTGTTTTCTATCTACTTCTATTGAATCATCCCTGTATTCTTAGGATAAACTGCACTTAATCATGATGTATTATTTTTTGATGCACAGTTGTAATTTATTTAAGATTTTTGTATCATATTCATAAGCAAAGTTAGTAGACATCTCTTTACATATAAGCTTTGTAAGTTTTGTGAATCAATGTTAAACACACTTCATAAAATGAATTTAGAAGTTTTCTTTCTTTTTCAATGTTCTGAAGTAGTCTAATACCTGGGACTATTTGATATTTAAAAGATTGGTGGAATTCCTGTGACACCACTGTGACTGGAACTCTTTTTTGGTGCAGCTCCTTAACTAGTTTGAATCATACTAGTTAGCCATAAAAAAGAACAAAATTTTGCTATTTGTAGCAACATGGATGGACTTGGAGGGCATTATGCTAAGTGAAATAAGTCAGAGAGAAAGATAAACACTGTATGATATCACTTATATGTGATAAAAATACAACAAACTAGTGAATACAACAAAAAATAAGCAGACTCACAGATATAGAGAACAAACTAGTGGTTACCAGTGGAGAGAGGGAAGGGGGAGGGGCAATATAGGGGGAGGGGAATAAGAGGTACAAACTATTACGTATAAAATAAACTACAAGGATGTATTGTACAACATGGGGAGTATAGCCAATATTTTATAATAACTATAAATGGAGTATACCTTTAGAAATTGTGAATCACTATATTATATACTTGTAACATAATATTGTACAGAATTATGCTTCAATTAAAAGAAAAGTTAATTTCAGGCCTGTGTCAATCCAGGCCTGCCTAAGAGAACAATCTCTAATCCATTTGCACAGAACTGTTTTCTTTAGAACTACAGAATGGAGATAGATATGGAATTTCTGTCTGCTCATCTGCTGTATGGGACTGCACTGGATTGAGGGAGCTTTAAATTGAAATGTAGGCCTTGACTAGAACAGTGTAAAAGATTGGCATGAAACTGGAATCACAGCTTCTCTGTGTCATGGTTATCCACATGTATCCTGGCTCCTGTAGATGCTGTGTACCTGAATTATTGCTATGCCTTTCAAAGAGAGTAAAATGCTTCACTGTTTTATCTCCAGTTCTATATTTTCCATTAATCTAATAAATGTAATATTTGATTAAAACCATGTGTTTTCATGAGTCTGATCACCAAACTGAACTCATAAATACTATCATACTGTGCACCATCTACTTCATTTCTGTCTATAATAATTGATCTATTTACACAATCTCTTCCATAACCAATTTTGGATAGTTGTATTTTTCTGGAAAAATTGATCTATTTCATCTATTGCTTACAAATATAAAGTAGTCTCTATTGATTTTTTTAAAGTCTTCTGTTTTAACAGTTAAAACACCCTACCATTTCTCATTTTATGTACTTGTAGTTTCTCCCTTTTGTCTTAGCTGGGTTAGCTAGCTGTTTGACTATTCTGTTAATTATTTTTCAAAGAACTGGCATTTGGATTTATTATTAATTCTACATTTTTCTCACTTTTTTGGATTTTTTTGTTTTTGTTTATGTGGTACACGGGCCTCTCACTGTGTGGCCTCTCCCGTTGCGGAGCACAGGCTCCGGACGCGCAGGCTCAGCGGCCATGGCTCACGGGCCCAGCCGCTCCACGGTATGTGGGATCCTCCCGGACCGGGGCACGAACCCGTGTTCCCTGCATCGGCAGGCGGACTCTCAACCACTGCGCCACCAGGGAAGCCCTTATTTGGATTTTTAAATTAATGTCTTCCTTTTACTTTTGGGGGTACTCTGTAGTCCTTTTTCTACCTTTTGAATTGGGTACCTAGTTCATTTGTTTTTATTGATAGAGATATTTAATGCTATACATTTTTCTCTGAAAACTGCTTTAACCATATCTGTAGATTCTGATAGTTGTATTTTCACTATTTTTATTTTAAAGAAATTCTGCTATTTCATTTTCTGTTTCCCCTTTGACCCAAGAGTTATTTAATAATATGATTTTAAAAGCCTCATTTTAAAGTCGTTTTTATTGTTGTTGTTATTAATGTCATTTAATTGGATTGTGGTCTGATAATGCTCTTTGTAGTAATCAAGGGAGTGAAATTTATTAAGGGGATATATATATATATATTTTTTGGTGCACATGTGTGGCAAGATATAGTTCAATTTGGAGAATGTTCCATGTAGACTTGAAGAGGTGAAGTCTTTGTTATCAGAGTTCAGAGTTTACTATATACTAATAAAAACGGATTTATTAATTACATTGTCTTTCATCCCTCTAGTAAATATTTGCCTGCTTGTTCTGATTTGGATTGAGATAAACGTGCTAAAGACTTCTATTATTAGTGTGTTTCTGCCATTTATCACTTCCTCTACTGTGTTTCTGCTCTATCAATTTGTGTTCTTGGGTTATTAATTGGGTAATATTAACTCATATCTACAATTGTGAATTATAGCTTTAAGCACTATATTTTGTCCTTCATTGTCTGTTAATGCTTTTTTATTTTAATACTAATTTGTTATATGTCAAAATTATAACTCTTTTATTTGTGTCTGGAGTATTTGCATTTTTTTATTTTTACATTTCTGTATTTCTCTAATTTATATATTTTATATAAAATATGGACCATTTTGTTTTTATAGTTGAATTAAGTTCATTTACATATACTGAGGTAATTGATAAATTTGGCCTTAGTTTGTGTCATAATTCTTTATATTATAATCTGTCATACTGATTCGTATTGCATATAGTGCACACACACACACACACACACACACGGTTTTTCCACTATGAAGATACATCTTTTTTTCTATGTATTCCCTGGCATTATGAAGGTCCTGTATTTTGTTCAAGTGATTACCTTTATATGAAAACACCTTTATATAAAACTCTTGCCCATCTCTTTTTCTTTTTAGCTAATGTTCATTGTTCCTACTATGAAAAATATTGAACTTAGCTAGCAGCATTTTTTTCTACCACTCTTTCCTATCTCTAAACATCTAATCTGGAATCATATGCCTTTTCCTCTCAGTTAATACCTATAAGGCAGTTAGTGAATTTACTTTATTCTTCGTATACTTTCCCTTATTTTTGATAGCTAATTCTATCTGTATTGCCAGTGTATACAACAATGTTATACTATATTCCCTCACTTATATTCCATTTAGTCTTAGTTTTACAGATAAATATATATTTATTGTTGACCACGAGTCCTTTGATTTACGTCTTTCTGGTCATCTTGGTAGTCTGAAGTGTCTTCTTTAGTTAATTCCTCGGGAAGGCTCATGGGAAAAATATTCCTGAGTTTCTGCATGCCCAGGAAAGCGTGTTTGCAGCTTTTGTACATGAAGTTTAGGTTGGCCGGAAAAAAATCCTTGGCTCATAATTTCTTTCTTTGAGTCTCTTAAATGTTCTCCATTATTTGCTGCATAAAACACTGAAAAGTCTGATGACAATCTGAGCTGCTTTCCCTAAGAAGTCTTTTTTGCCTGTATACCCAGAGGCATTTTTTTTTCTTTTTCCTTAAATTCTATTTTACATGTCTTGTAGGCTATTCTGTTTATTTCTGGAAAAGTAGTGTGCCCTTCCAGTCTTTTATTTCCGAAAATTTCCTTAAAGTATAATGCTTAGTTCTAATTTTATGTTGTTGTTTTGTTTTTTTTTCTTCTCCAGGCACTCCTACAACGTATGTGTATATGTATATGTATATGTATATTTGTTATTCATGTTCTTTATCCTTGTTGTGTTAGCTCTTCAATTTTATAATAATGGGAAACCAACATGCCTGTTTTTCTTATTAACATTATCTATAAGATAGAACTATATATCTTACTCTGCTTGGTGAACTCACTCTGATTGACATACCCAAGTTGAAAAAAAAAAAAAAGTAAAAGACATCAGACAAATGCAACATTGATAAAAACGTCTGCTGCCTGTTAGCAATTCTTGGCAGCCCAGAATGAAACTAGAATGAAAAAAGATCGTTGATAACAACAGTATATAATGCAGTAGTATTGCTGTGGGCTCTAAGATAATTTATGCAAGGCCCTTAGTACATTGCATGGCACATAGTAAGTGCTCAGTAAATAAAACTATTTTTTTATCATTATGATTATTATTGCCATCATTTGATGGAGGATCAAAACAGAGAAAGAGATATCTGGTGTAGTAAAGTTATACTTTAACATTTAAATTTTGAGTCTCTTTTATCTTCACCTGCCTCTCTCTATGCTCCAATCAAGGAGATATGTGGGCTTCCCAAATAGGTAAATCATAAAGTATCCATCTAGACCATTGCTTTTTAAAAGATTTATTGGACATTGTGTTAGACTGCATTTTTCAAAATGGCAGCAATAGTATCTCCCATCCTACATACTCGTATGCATTGCACTCGTGCCATCCCTCCCAGCAGAAGGAGTGGTCTTTTTTTCTCCACCTCCTTGAATCTGATTATTTTGAACAACAGAATATAGGGAAATAACACTGTGTCAGTTCTAAACCCAGCTTGTACTTCAATTGGCATCTTTCCTCCTTCTCTCTTGGAACATACTGTCTCAGAAGCCAACTGCCATGTAAGCCAGCTACACTGAGACAACATCCATGCTGTGAAAAGCCCAAGCCACCAGAAAAAAACCCTGGAGAGGGAGCTGTCACTTGGAGAGAAGGAGATGGAGAGACAGACAGACAGACACTGGTAGACAGAGTACTGAGGCCACAGACATATCAGTGAAGAGGCCATGTTGGAAGTGGACCCTCCAGCTCCAGCCCCCTCAGTCTACTGAGCAAAGACCAGCTTTCCAGACAAGCCCTTCCTGAAGTCCTGACTCACAGAAGTATAAGCAAAACAAAACAGATATCTAAAGCTGTGGTGTGTTTTGCAAAAGACGGGATAACCAGAACAAATATTTATTTAGAAGATGTAGAATGAAGTTTATTTCCTATGGGAAAAATATTATAAACCTTCATGTTTATGTTCAAAATAAATGATTCTCAAATTCAATGAATGGAAAACCAATTTTAATTTATCTTTCATTTCATAAATTTGTCTACCATTCATAACTGGCTATTCATTCACATATGTTCTAAGAATAAAGCTTCTAGGTGTAGTAATAAACTCTTGTTCCAAATATATTTAGGGCTTCCCTGGTGGTGCAGTGGTTGAGAGTCCGCCTGCCGATGCAGGGGACAGGGGTTTGTGCCCCGGTCCGCGAAGATCCCACATGCCGCGGAGCGGCTGGGCCCGTGAGCCATGGCCGCTGAGCCTGAGTGTCTGGAGCCTGTGCTCTGCAACGGGAGAGGCCACTACAGTGAGAGGCCCGCGTACCGAAAAAAAAAAATATATATATATATATATATTTATTTATTTATTTATTTAAATCTTTGTAAAGTCAGCTTTCATGTTAGCAAAATATTTCCCTTTTTCTTTTCCTCTCTACGGCTTCCTTTGTAATATTCTAGACCATACAAATACATAGGAGACATATTAGAAGACTTTAAAGTCTAGATAATTAAATATACCACTCATTTCTAATAAAAAGCACTATGGTCCATGCTGTTCTGGTTGGGAATTTCACCTGGCTGGCTCAGAGTTGGTGGCACAATTATATATATGCTACGAAAGCATTTTACAGGCCAGGGCCAGGGAACAGATATTTTTCTTTTTCATTTCCTTTTGATGGCATTTTCTACTTCATTAAAAGCAGAATCTATTTCTATTTCCCCAAATACAAAAGCAATCAAGTTGGTCACCTGTGTTACCAGCACCATATTCCAATTTAAACCAGCAATATTTTAATACCTTTTATTAACTGACGTTCCAAGCAGCATGTACTAGTTAGGTTGCCCCAATAAGGAAAACAAACAAGATTCTATTATTTAAGTGGCTATTTGTATCTAAATACTACCTTGAAAGGCAAAGAATTTTATTACGTTCTTATCTTAAGTAAATATAATGGTTTCAGTTTCTTTAAAAACATTAGTAGATACATAACTTACATGAAAATCTTTTATACATCAAAATTCAAGTATTAGTCATCTGAAGAAATCTTAGATTTAATATTGGAAGAATTGTACACATAAATTTCCATGTATAAAACTAAAACCCACTCCAAGGGAAAAAAGTTTTAACACATGATATTATTTATAGTACAGTTAGTTGATATCTGGACTTAGAATATGAATTAGAAATAACAATGCATATGAATTAGAAATAACAATGTATATGTTGTCAGAATAAACATATTTTATTTATGTATACCCTATCTTTCTATCATGTATTTTATTTCTAAGTTAAAGATACTTTTAAAATGTGCTATCCTTTATAAGAAATAATTGGATTAGGAAGTCATTTTTTAAAGCTTAGATTGTTAGTCATTTTGACATTGTTGGCATGTTGTCAGCTGAAAATTCTACCATAAAAATTTGATTGCTACTTACATAATCTAATGTACAGGAAATGCCTTTGTAAGGATCTTAATACCGCATTTTTATTGTTTAATAAAATGAACAAGTAATTGTAAAAACTACACTTAGTATATGATATTTGAAACTCCACAGAGTAAACGATTTAAAAAATATTATTATTGCTCACAACTTCAGTTGAACAGTTTCCACAGTTATGGGAGTTTTGGCTTACACTGGAAGTCCACACCTGACCAAATATTGGCACAAATGTTTCAGTTAACAGAGCTACCAGCAGCATGTCCCATGTCACTTACCCAGCATTAATAACATATATATATATATATATATATATATATATATATATATAAAATTTCTTTATCAGCTTTCTGCTAAGTTTGTAAAACCTACCACTTCCAGAAAGGGGAAAAAACTATAACTGAGAAGCTCTTCTTATATGGTTATAGCATAGCCCAGTATATGTGAAGAGGTAATTTTTGTCCTTCATATTTCATATTTAGAAGTGTGTGTCTGTGTGAGTATCTGTGTGTATTTGTGCATGTGTGTGTGTGTGTTGAGTGATACTTTAAATATTTAGAAAATATTCTAAGTTATATACGTTGCTACAGCCTGAATCATATGAGACGTTAAGTTAGGAACAATGTTAATTTTAGGATAAGAATGGTAGGGATTAAAAGAAGGATCAGGGTCAAACTCTAACTTCATTTTCCATATGAATAATTAATAATAGTAAAATAAAACAGAACCTATTTTGAAGCCACTTAAGAAGATGATATTACCTAGTCAAAAATCTAAAGACTTTTTTTCTTAACATCTTTATTGGAGTATGATTGCTTTACAATGGTGTGTTGGTTTCTGCTGTATAACAAAGTGAATCAGCTATATGTATACATATATCCCCATATCCCCTCCATCTTGCGTCTCCCTCCCACCCTCCCTATCCCACCCCTCTAGGTGATCACAAAGCACTGAGCTGATCTCCCTGTGCTATGAGCTGCTTCCCACTAGCTATTTAAAAAATCTAAAGACATTTGAGCCTTAAATTGAGACATGGCTACGAAAAAGTAAAATTTGCCTATATCAGATCAGCCCAACTTATGTAGATACATGTGTACTTAAATGTAGGAAAGAAAGAGTTGGATATGGTGACTCAGGATTCAGATGATTCAATTAAAATATAAAGGGATACTTGCACTTAATATCAATCAATAAATATTAACATTGGCTAATTTTTTATGAGACATAATTTTCATGTCTTATTTATAATTTTACATGCCTAATATAATATTTAGCTCAATAAATATTGTTGAATAGACAAATAAAATCTCCTGTGATAGATTAATGTTATATTGTGTAAAATTTTAAGTAGCTGCATTTTTTTTATTTCTACAATCACATATAATAATTATAAAATATTAATTAGAATGACATTTTGTAGATAGTTAAATTTTGCATAATATAAAAATGTTATTTAATGAATTGGTAAAGTTTAAGGAGTTTGAATGAACAGAGGAAAATTTTGACAAAGGATAATTTCCGTAGATCAATTTTCATTTTTTCCTCTTACCTTGCAGCAATGATAAAGTGCATTTATAACATACAAACTTTTTTCTGTCTAATAAACTTATCAAACATTATATTCAGCTTTCAATGGTTTTTCTAAAATCCCTTTTTATCTCAATTCCAAAAACACATAAATACTCTCAATCAGCTAAAAGAAAAATTTATTAAAATTCAGTATTTAATATGTTTCTATGAGAGCTCATTTACTCCTTTAAGCAGCAAATCACAAAGTATGTTCAGGAAAAGACTAAGTCTACAAGAATTTCATCAAATACAAGAGTTTTTATTGTCACCCTGCTGAAAATCCACAGTGCACATTAGTGTATTAAAAACATGGAAAACTCTTATAGTAATCTTTTTAACTTTGCCTAAACTCAGTGTTTCCAAAATTCATTTGACCACAGAATGAGTTTCTGTCATTTCACAGAACATCTATTAATATACGTGTAACAAGTATATACATAAACATATAAAATATGTTTTTGGAAACATTGTAAACATTTCAATAGTTTAATCATGCTATGTCCTTCCCTCTCACTTTTCACCAAGTCTTGCTAAGTCTCCCTCTATAATATATCTAGAATCCATTCAACTTCCTCTGTCTTCTTTGCCACTATCCTAAATCCAACCCATTGTCATCACTTATGTTCAAAATTACAATAGCCTCTTAGCTGGCATCTCTAAGTTTACTCTCCAGTCAGTTTTCCTCATTGAAGCCAGAGTACCCTAAAAATATGTGTGTCTGTATGTGTGTGCATGTGTGTGTGTTGTTTGCTTGATTAAACCCTTCTAATTAATTGTTTCCTGCAGAACTTGGAATAAAATATAAAAATCACAAACCTGTCCTGAAAAGCGTTGCAAGATTTTTCTTGCCACTCTCTCCCTCTCACTACTTTGACCGTACTGGTCATGTACAGTTCTTGAAACATGTAATGCTGTTTCTGCCTCAGGTCTCCCTACAAGATGTTTCCTTTGCTGAAAATACTATTTGGAATATTCTTTTGTCTCTCTAATTCCTGCTTATCTATAATATATCAACTTAAATGTCACATCCACAGAGAGTCCTCCCTGACCTCCTTTCTAATTTCGGCAATTACACAATTTCAATGAAAGATAATTACAGCACTTGAAAACACAACAGATTAAAACTAAGGTTTTATTACAAAAGAAAGTAATACTAAGGGGAAAATGAGTTAAGCAAACCATCATATCCTGATCAGAGCTTTAATTCACACAAACTCACACAGAGTGAGGAGATTGGTAGGGCCACAGTTTCCCTCACAGGGAAAAGACAAAACACACTGCAGTCATACAAACTGAATTTCTCATATCTTAAAGTTTTCATAATTAATTATGTAGATGGATATTTCTAGCCTAGCTCTCATGTTTTACAATAGTTTTTTCTTATTTTTCTTGTGAATATGCCTTCAAACTTGATTCCCTTGCCAATCCTTGGCCAATGGCTCAGTAGTGGCCTAGTACCATGATAATAAATAAACTACTTGGAATTCCTATCACATTATTTTAGAGTTTACACGGAATCCTTTTCTTTTTCTTTATAGCGATTATAACATTTATTTTTGTGTTGTATTGGGAAATGTCTATTATCCTCACTGGGCTGAAGCTGGTGAGATCAAGAACCTTATCTACCTTGCTTAACTCTGCATACGCAATGAGCAGCAGAGCGCTTCAATAAATGTCTGTGAACTGAGTGAATTTTTGTATGAATTACCTACTGTATCAGTTACTTTGATAAAAACTAGAAGAAGAAATGTGATAATATATCCTCCTTTTAAAAAGTTATAAATGGGGCTTCCCAGGTGGTGCAGTGGTTGAGAGTCTGCCTGCCAATGCAGGGGACACGGGTTCGTGCCCTGGTCCACAAGATCCCACATGCCGTGGAGCGGCTGGGCCTGTGAGCCATGGCCGCTGAGGCTGCGCGTCCGGAGCCTGTGCTCCGCAACGGGAGAGGCCACAACAGTGAGAGGTCCGCGTACCGCAAAAAAAAAAAAAAAAAAAAAAAAAGTTATAAATGAAATAGAAGAAGACAGAATATTAAACAGAGAATTAGAAGTTTGATAAAACCTGTGAGGTACGAGTGCCAAATAAACCTGTAGAAATGGCATATAACACTACATCAAAAATATCCTAACATTCTCTTAACTAATGTAAAATGTTAAGAAGAAAAATATTCATAATATGAATATGTAATATATATATATGTATATATTTAATGCATTTATAACTTTGATTGAACTAACCCAACTGTCTCTTGGAAGAAATGTTTAATCCTTATAATGGTCAAAACTACCAACCACAATGAAGCAACATGAAAACAAAGTGTTCAAATAAACATAACCATGTTTATGTGGAATACACATAAACAGAGAAATTATATTTCTGCAATGTCTAAGGAAAGTTAGAAAAAATGGCATGTATATTATTTCTCACAATAATCTTTCCTGTCATATGAAACATTTATTTTCTGTGCATATTATGTCTAAGTCACATAAAATAATATCTCCATCATGTTTCTTGGAAAAGGCAACATACATTACTAAATATCTTAGAGGAAGAAAATTTCTTTTTTGTAACAAGGTTTTAATTTGACTAGGACACAAAGATCAGAGCAAGAAGTGAATCATCTGCTTCTCTGATCCTTCTCTGTGGTTAGCAGCTCTGATAATTATCAAGAATAAAAATCCCCATCAAAGAAACATATGAGAGTTTTGCAAGAGTTGAAAAAATTTGTTAGATAGCCCCCTGCTAATCACTACAAAGGTTCCTTATATGACATAGGAAAAAAATTACTTGGGGCCATTTGTGGCACATTAAGAACTCTTCATTTTTTGTAAGTTTCAAGTATACATTATTTACTTTACATCATGGAAATAAAACCTACATATAGAGAAAATACACACTTCATCCTTCTTATTTGAACCAGAGGTTTTTAGCTTGCTATCCATGGGTAGGGGTGTGCTGAACATCCTGACGTATGATCGCCAACTCTGTCTTTCCTCTCTCTGTTCCACATAAACAGACTTTGTTTTGGTTTCTAACTAAAGTTATTCATTGTAAAGAGTTGTTTTCCTCTAAATCTCTTTGTGTCATCAAAATAGTCATATATTTACAACTGAAGTTTACAAGTTAATTTGCCTCCTTTTCATTTCCTGTCATTGTTTGCGGTATTGGAATTACACAATCTTGCAGCATATTATTTGTTTAACCCACTTACAATTTCTGCCTTTCATCATATGGTTCAGTAGATACTTAAGTTTCAAGCCATAATTATTTTATTGATATTCATGTTTAATTAAAATAGTTAAACATATTTTCAATGATTTATGTCTGGATTCTCTATTTATTAAAAGAAAATTCAGGAAAATGTAGACTCCTAGAAAGTCACTGTATATCTCAATGTTCTTAGTTGCAAACAACAGAATCCACTCTGGCTAGGTTAAGTATAAATCAAATTTAATCAAAGGATCTTAAGGAGATCACATAACTTTGAAAAAGGGCAGAAATCCAGAAACAGAAGCTACTCAATTACTTTGAATTGATAGCTTTAGCAAAAACACTAAGCCTCTGCACTTAGCCAAGACATTGTGCTTTTATAGACTCCATAGCTCTTATCAAAAATACTAAGATTAGATTCCAGAAGATTCCCCACTGCAGGCCCCAAGAACTAGATGCTTTACTCGCCAAAAAAATGTATTCCCAATGTCTTGATTCCCTCACCTTGGACACCTCCAAATACAGATCTCTTGCAAATCAAGAGATTTGTAAGTTGAAGTCACATGTTCATGCTCTAGAAGCAAGAGAGGCTAGGATAATGATCCTGACTTCTACTTTGAGGAAGCATTCTGTGTTTTGTTTTGTTTTGTTTTAATTCTGTATTTGTCTATTTGGCACTGAATAATCACAGAGCTAAATTAACAGCTAAAATTGTTTACATCTCCCTTGCAATCCAGCTTTTGCAGGTATATGAAGATGATATTATAAACCCTCCAGCCAATCAAGACTCCATACTCCCAACCAACTCCTTTACCTAACTCTCACACACCAAGTCAATATGCTTCTTGTCCTAAATCACCCAGAGCCAGGTACCAAACAACTAGAGACTACCCATATTGCCCAGAGCCAGCTGACATTATTCAAACTAGCCAACCCTAAGTTGTTTCCCTTGCCCTGCCTTGCTTTTCCCACAGAAAACATGATAAAGGCTCTCAGCCACGCTCTCCCGCTCACTCCTGCTTCGGCCTCCTGACAAAACCTGGTGCTTCTCCATGTAGCCCTCTGGAGCATGGCATGTCCCTTCTCTTAGAAAATGTAAGTAATAAATTCTTCTTTCAAAGGCAGATATCTCCTTGCCTGTCACCTTACCATATCTAATTAGAACAAAATCCAGGGTACAAATCTTAAACCATGAGTCCAAGGCATATAATCTGAAGAACCATCCAAATACAGGTGTTTCAAAGATGGTGCAAAGCCACAAGTATGATAAACGACCAGTATATCTAATAAGTAAATGAGATCATTTTAATAATAGAAAGTTTTCCAGTTAATTAAATTTAGTGAGAGAAATTGTAGACAAATTTCAATTTAGGATACTTCCCTGGAAAATCACCAATATGTCCTTTAAACTTGTCCTTAACCTGAAGATGTCTTTAGTGCTGTGAGACAAGTAAAAGCCTACTAAGGAAGTCACAGTGTAGAAATGTGAACCCTATTGTTTATACAACACATTTTAAAGTACCTTAATCTAAGAGCTGTGGATGATGTAGCACTCTTCTATGAGTTTTTGTTAATGAAATAATATTCATCTAATGAATCTCAGTAGGATAATTAAAAGATCTTTAAATGATACATGTATTTCATGACTTAGAGTTACCTAGTGGAATAATTATGCAGATTTGTTTATGTAGAACAAAACTAGAGTCATAAAATCAGAGAATCTAAGGATTCCTACCCAGTGTAGTGAATCCTTGAAAGGATTCACTACACTGACATCCTTGAAAGGATGACATCCTTGAAAGGCAGTAATTAGTGACATCCTTGAAAGGCAGTAATTTGGATTCTGCAGCAATATTTTCCACGGCAGGAAATTTCTGAAGGCCAGTTATCCCATTGTTGAGCAGTTCTAATGATTAGAACATGGTTCCTTACACTGAGTTGAAATTTTCCTCCCTGAAATTACTACCTACTGCTTCTAGTTTTGTTTTCCTAAGCCTCACAATTATGCCATCTATCGGGCATACCTTTAACTACTTGAGGATAGCTTTTCTGTGACCACCTTATACCTCACCTCTTTATGCTAAATATCACCAGTTCCTTAACAACTTCAACGCACATGGTTCTAGAGCTCTCATTAGTTGATGACCCTTCTCTGAATAACCTCCAATTGTAAAGTATTTCCTATAAAATAAAGTTCCCACAATTCAGAACTATACTCTGCAGATGGTTAACTGAGAGTACAATGGGAAAGCATTTCTGCTCTACACTTGTAAGCACTTACATCATGCTGTTGACACAGACTGATTTTAACAAATCTTAAAGTCACTTCTATCTAATTGCCCAAGGTATTTGCAAGGTTCAGTCATACACCATTAAAGCTCAAGGCTAAAAGAATGACTATCAAGCTAGTAAATTTATCAAAACAGGAAAAGAGTTTGTTAAAATTCCTATTCTTAAGAATCAAGGTTCTCTTCTAGTGTTAATATCGCCCCTTCACTAAGTGTTCACCAATCAGTTGTCTATTTATATGTTCCAAAACAGGGCTAGGGATTGACATGAAGTTCCTCAGTCTAGAGTGTCTGAAACTGAATTCTTTTCCCATTTGGAAAACTAAAGTAGGATCCCCTGTCATGTCTCTCACTCTTAGAAATGACTCTGAAAACAAAATGGCCACTCTATTCTACTCCTAACATGTGAGTTCTGGAGGCTAAAAAATGGGACTTAGAAAATATGCTTCATGCTTAACTTTTTATATGTTTATGGTATGTGCTTTGCCCTACCCAGGTTGAAAATGATTCTCCTCAATGAAACAGGCACACACACAAATTAGCTAAACTATGAGTCTCTTACCTTTGTCATGTAGTTATAGCCCATCATCTCATCCAGGACTGGCATGAGTGGGATGAGAGTTCTCTTTTAATCCTTACTATTTTTATTGTTCAGAAATCAGGTAAAAAAAACCCTGCGGAATCTAGAATTCTTAAAAGACTTCTTGATAGTCTTACAAATTTCTCTCTGGTTATTCCTATTATCCAAAGGTTTCAATCATTCCTACATTTAAAAAAAGAAGGGAAAAAAATCCATGTCCAATTAAAAATACTGACGAATAATGAAATCCATTTATTTTCTTTAAATTGGAGATTGTCATTCATAAATTTCCCAGCGTGATTCTTAAAATATCTTTGTCCTATAAATGTGTTAGTAAAAGAAAATGTCTTTAATAACAGGAGCCCATGGCTTACTTTCTTTCTGGTTTTTTGGTTGGTTTGTTTTGTTTTTGTTTTGTTTTGTTCTAATTTTTATTGGAGTATAGTCGCTTTACAATGTTGTGTTAGTTTCTGCTGTACAGAAACTAACTAAAACTATACGTATACATATACCCACTCTTTTTCAGACTTCTTTCTCATTTGCCCATGGCTTATTTTCTGAAACAAGAAGAAAATGTCTTTATATTCCCAACATAAAACTATAAATTAAAAACCTTATTTTTTATATTCAACTGATTACCAACTGTGGAAGTAACCAGATAAGGCACAAGATGGACTAGCGCATGCTAAGCCCCATATCAGCAAACCAAAACTTATCTATGTTCCTATGCTTGACTCTCTCAGAAAGGGAAAGACTGAGTCAACCACTCAACACTTGCCAGCTCAGCACAAGTGACCTGACCCGGCTCTAATACTTCCCTTTTTTCCACCCAAGGAAAGTAACCCTGCTTTAACTAATCAGCAAATGCCCAGTGTAAATTCCTTCTTCTTCTCACTTTGGTCTATAAAACCCTCTTGCCTTATACAACTCTTTGAAACATGATTGTATTTTCTAGACTAGATGCTTCTTGATTCACTAAATAAAAGCCAACCGGATCAGTAAATTGTCTGTGGAAAATTTTCTTTTAACACCATAGTAAATCATTTTGTTTCTGTGGATAAATAGAACAAAAGTTAAATTTGTTAAACCCTAAGAAAATCATCAAAATCTTAAGAGATAATTTTCTATTTCTAATTATCAAGATTAATTGTGTGTTATACTTAAAGTACATTTAACTACTAAGACCAGGCCAGCATACATTGCCGATGGAATCACCTCACATAGAAATGTTATAAAAGTTATCTGAACTTTATAAACCTTAACAAAAATATATCAGAAAAATTTTGGTTGATTTCTTTATGAGTTTTATGTTTAATTTGCAGATAATTTGCTTTTAAGGAAAGATTCATAAAAAAATTTTTTGAGCTTTTTTTAATGTTATAAAATAACAAAGTCATTTCTCAAAGGTTCAAAAATCAGAGATAAACAAAAATAGAAAAATAAAATAACCTTTAATCCACCTCCCAGAAATGATAACTTTTACTGTTTGGGGCAAGAATTTTAAATATGTAGCATTCAGGACATTAGTATCCTTTTCTTTACTTATGGCAGTTATCAATAATTAATCTTAGTATTCTCTCCCAGTGATGACAATGTTTGCCTCACAATTATTCTGAGTCCAGTGCTGGATCTAATCAACAGTTATGTATATTCCCATTATTTTTACATAATACAATGCAACGTATCTGGGGTTTTATTTCTTACTTAAGAAGTCAAGAACATATTCCTAGGTTATAAAATAGTTGTTTTTTTTTTTTACAATATTACTTTAAAGGGCAACTTAGTATTCAATTGTATGCGGGTTCCATATTTTACTGTAGAAAGCTTCCCAGGTTTTGTCTTATAAATCTCTCTATGATGAACATCCTTGGACCATGTGTGCATATGATGTGAATTCATTGACATTAAAATGCTTCTGATATGTATTGCTAAATTGTTGTTAGAAGGTTTTTTGATTGTTTTGTTTTGTTTTGTTTCAAACATTGAAAGACTGTGAGAAACGGCTGGACCTTACATATTTAGTCCATACAATCAGCCACAATCCTTTTTTAAAGTTTCCCTGAGGCCGGAAACCCAGTAGCTTTGTTTTGCCAACTGTTAAGGCTCTTCTATAATTAAAATTGCAAAAGGTATACACCCTGAAAGGAAAAAAGTATTTAGTGGCAAAAACTTCCTTTCTAGCTAGAGTCAAAAATAAGGTTTAACGAAGAGACTGCGACATTCCAGTAAAAGAATTTATAAATAGGAATCCTAGAATTCCACACCTGTGCATACTAATAAATGTTAACAACATTCACTCAAGTTTGTAAAGACTAAAAGGTAGACAGCTTTAGGGAACCATGCTTGAATACCGTGTTTTTATCTTTTGTGTTTGGCCAGGTAACCACTGACAGCTTCAATTACCCAGCTACTATTATGCAAATGAAATTGAAGTCAGAAGTCGTGCACCTGTGCTTGCCTCTGGATTTAATATTTCTAATGAGTTCTTAAATCCTGTTCCACAGACAAGCATGTGAGATTGCTCAACTCAGATTACAGTAAAGCAGGTAAAAAGCTTTTTAAAGGAAGACAATACTTTCAAGGAATTCAATAAGGCATAGTACATATAAGGTTTAGACATTGTCAGATGGAAAACAGACACAACAAGAATATAATAAATTATTAAGAAGTTTTTTAGTGTTGAGATGCTTGGCCCAGTGACATTAAAGTAATGGGAAGAAAAAGGTAAAGAACAGTACTTAGCTAGCCATTAGGTTTCTCCTTGTAGGAGGTCCTTTGTACTCGCTTGGCAGACAACTTTGGTGTAACTATATCAGATCTGTGGTCTCTCTAGCTTTGTGGAGTTTTCTTTCTGCTTTATAAACAATGTGTTCAACTTAAAGTTTATTTGCCAAATTTTTTACTGTGTTACTCAAATAACATAGATTTCCAAATATCAATGAAATAACAACAATAATAGTAGCAGTTAACATGTAATTAGCTCTTACCATATGCCAGACATAGGCTGTGGAATTTCATAGGATTTACACAATTTACCAATATTATGTCATTTAATCCTCACAACAAACTAATCAGAAAATAACTATTGATCTTATTTTACAAACCAGGAAACTGAACCTTAGCCCACCCATATGATTAAGGGACAGAGCAGAAGACAATTCTAAATCTACCTGACACTACAAAGAATGGGCAAGATAAATATGGCTTTCCAATCTTACATTCCAGAATGTTGCAGAGAAATGACCAAAAAAGTCAAGAAGTTTATAATGGACTAATAACTATTTTTTAATATCTTGTTCCCTTCTAACAAACCTTTTCCCAACACTTAGCAGTAAATATCTAGAAAAGTGTCACATTCTTCCTTATGCTTATTTCTCTTATTTAAAAAAATAGAAGTATTAAACCGTGATAAGATATTCCCAAAATAGCCAGATCTCCAAGACATTAAATACTCAATTGAGATTTTAAGACAGCTCAAAGTAGGAAGAAGAAGAAAAGGCAGTAGGGAGAAGCACCGCGTCATCTTCGTCTTTGTACCTTAAAAAATCATTCCCGGAGTCTCATCACCTGTGCTTGCCTTTTACATTTTAATGGTCAAAATTGGGTCACATGGCCATGTCTAGTTGCCAGGGAGGCTGAGAAAGCAAGTATATTTAGCTGGGCACATTTCCACCTTGAACCAAATCAGAGATCTCTCTTTAATGAAGAAAAGAATGGATATTCAATAGGTCACTATCAGTTGCTTCTCACAGACTAAAATAGTCTTTCTGTTTTTTTTTTCTGTAGATTTTTCAAAGATGATAAAAGACTATAATTTAGTATTATAATTAAAATATTAATCCTAAATTGGAAAATTGTATCAGCTGCAGGTGGAGTAACATTTGAAAACAAATCTTTGAGCCACAAGCTCAAATAATAAAAACTAGTAAAATTATCAAGTACTTCATTTTGCACTTTAAGAATTATTTAAAATTATGTTCTAAACATTAAAAAGCAATGTTTAAATTGAAATATAAAGGTAGGTAACAAAACTATAATTTGAAAAGATACATGTACCCCTATGTTCATAGCAGCACTATTTACAATAGCCAAGACATGGAAGCAACTTAAATATCCATTGACAGATGAATGGATAAGTAATATGCAGTATATATATATAAAAATACACAATGGAATATTACTCAGCCATAAAAAAGAATGAAATAATGCCATTTGCAGCAACATGGATGGACCTAGAGATTATCATACTAAGCAAATTAAGTCAGAAAGAGAAAGACAAATACCATATGATATCACTTATATGTGGAATCTAAAATATGATACAAATCAACATATCTACGAAACAAAAACAGACTCACAGATATAGGGAATAGACTTGTGGTTGCCAAGGGGTACGGGGGTAGGGGAGAGAATGAATGGGAATTTGGGATGGGCAGAGGCAAACTATTATATATAGGATGGATAAACAACAAGGTCCTACTGTGTAGCACAAGGAACTATATTCAATATCTTGTGACAAACCATAATGGAAAAGAATATGAAAAATAATATATATATACATATATATATATGAGTCATTGCTGTATAGAAGAAATTAACACAACATTGTAGAAAAAACTACACTTCAATAAAATTTTTAAAAATGATAAAAAAGAAATATAAAGGTAAAAAATTTTAAATAATTCACGATTTCTTTCTTTCACTCACATTTCACATCTAAGACATCAGGAAGTCTTTTGAAAGCTACCTTTAAAATATATCTGGAACCTGGCCATGGTTTTCTATTTCCACCCTCTTACCATCCCAGTCAAGCTATCCTCAACTCTTGCCTAGATTATAAAACTAGACTTTTAACTGGTCTTCCCACTTCCTCTTTTGCCTCTCAACACAGCAGCCACAGTCATATTCTAAAATGTAAACCATTTTTGCCTCTGCTTTTAACCATCTAAAAGATTCCAATCTTTTTCCAAAACAAAACTTCAAGTTTGTATGTTGACATACAAACTTGATCACAAGGCCCTATGTGATCTCTGCCATCACCGACTCCCACATCACAGATCTTGATCTCATTTCCTATCGGCTCTACTACTTATCCACTCTAGCCACTCCTGGAAGCACACGTCCACCTCAAGCTCTTTGTACATGCTTTCACTCTGCCTGGAGCACTTTCTCCCCCAAATTTGCTTGGCTTTCTTCCTAAATTTCCTTTCATTTCTTCTTCACTCTCATCATATTGATTAGGCATTGCTGGGGGACACTATGGAAAAAGGCAGCCCAGCCCCTCTCCTCCAGCATTCTGTATCCTACCTCTTCTGCTTTCTTTTTCTTCTCTGCATTTATCATCCTTGTAACATACAATACATTGTCTTGTTATTTATTGTCTCTCTTCCCTCCACAGAGTAGCCTCTATCAAAGTAGGGACTTTACTTTTTGTTAACTGATGAACCCTTGTGCCTGAACATGGTTGATACATAGGAGATACTCCATAAATACTTGTTGAATGGCTTGATAGACATCATTAGTTAATAAAAAAAGAAGAAATGCCTTATAGTTCAGAAATAGAAAAAGAAAACTAGATTACAGCTTAATTAAATGACTTTCTTTTTTGCATAAGATTTCTACAAATGATATTCTCTAGAAAATATCAATTTGGTAGCAGGGTACCCATATTATCTTAAAAACATTTCACTTGACTGTTCCAGGAAGTATTTATATGTTACAAATAAAATCTATACTATTTCTGAAAGAAATCACTAATATTAACATGATATATTTTGCTACTCTTGGCATTTCAAATTTTGAAACACTATGATCATAGTTTCAGACATATTTTCAAATATATTTGTGATGTCATTGCAATTACATTCCAAGGCAAACATCGAGATGTTGAAACCCCTTGTGTATTTCACATAAATATTCTCTCCATACTAGTGAACGTGTGACCTGCTTTGCTAACTCACATGCATTTTAAAAATTAGTATTTATAGTCTGTAAGGAAAATATTTCAACTTGGTGATTTATACAATTTCTTCCCTCAGGTCACATTCTTTTTCCCTCACTGTGTTCAAATATTGCTTTCAAAACAAGAGATTAGGTGTTTTAAAATTTTTGCACCATATTAGAAAAAGGAAAATCTGCTGTCTTTTTAATTTGTATGTAATTCACTGTCCTTCCTTTGGGTCCACAGGTCCTCTCACCTCCCTGGGTTTTTCTTACAACCTACCTTGTTTGCCAACGAAAGGAAGGCCCTGTGTCTAAACAAGGAGTTAGCAAGTACAGGTGAGCAAGGAGTCCTTAGACTCTCTCCATGCACACAGAAAAGAAAAACAAAAGCTAAAACTAAACACAGCAGCTCCAAAATAGCTCTTTAAAATATTTCTCTGCTAAAATTCAGGATAAAAATGTGTTCATGTGAAATACATGACTGTATTCCAGCAATGGTTAAACCACATTAGGGTGACCCAAATGGCCAACTAATTTTACTGTAAATGAGTGAAACTATCAGCCAGATTGAGAGGAAATAAACAATCCAACATAGAGATACAAAAGCATTGAGTACTGTTTTGAAAATTCAACTATGTTAGTTCATGTTTAGAAAATAAGAACATTATTTGTCTTATACAATGCAGTATACTATAAAAATGAACCAGGAAAGGTTTCTCAAACTGTTCACATGACTAAACTGAGACCTGAGACATGAGTCATACCTATTCTCAAGAAGGAATTGGAAGAGAGCCTATGAGCAGAGAACACAGCACATGCAAAGGGCTGGATGTAAGAGAATATGGTGCAGGCAAAGGTGCAAGAGACTGGGGCTTGAAGAATCCAGCAAGAGAGAAGAAGACTGTTGCCAGATCACAGAAGTCACTGAAATGTTTCATTGAGTTTGAGAAAGATTGTTTTGGCTACATGCAGAGAGTAGATTGAAATGAAGATATTCTGAAGGCAGATAGAGAAAGTTTGTGGGAGTAATCCAAACAAGGTAGTTCCATGGCCTGAAATAAGATAGTGAGTGAATAGAAGTGAATGTATTTGATATCAGTAAGGTAGTAAAAGTGGCAGGATTTAGGAATTGTTTGGGTAGACCAAGAAAGGAGAAAAAAATGGTCAGAATAAGCAAGAGATATTGGGACACTGAAATTTAAATACCAGAATGAAAGCTGGAGTGAATAAGATGAGTTTAGTTTTGAATACACTGTCTTTAAGGTTACTGTAGAATATTCAAAGCCAAAATCCAGGAAGAACCCTTGTCTCTTCTCATCTAGTCCATGAGCAAAGCCTACAGGCTCTAACTTCAAAATATATCCAGAGTCTGATCTGACCATTGCTCACCATTTGCTCTGCTCTTATCCTAGTCCTAGATATGGACTCTTGGGATTATTGCAACAGTCTCTTAATTGGCCTCCTTGTCCCTTTATAATTGATTGTCAATATAGCAGCCAGAGTGAACCCTTTAAATTTAAGTCAGATTGTGTCATTGCTTGGCTCAAAAGCCTCCAAAGACCTCCCATCTCACACAGAATGAAATCCAAAATCTTTAGATATGACCTTGGGCATAGCCTCCAAGGTCATGCCCCTCCAACTAGCCTCTCTGATCACATCTGTAACTATGCCGTCACCGTTCTCCTTGCCATTTCTCAAACAAGCCAAGCACACTCCCATCTCAAGGCTCTGTACATGTTCCTCTTTCTGCCTGGAACACTTTGTCATCAGATATCTGCATAGCTCACTGCTATACTCATTCACTTTATTAGGAAGGTTTTCCCTGGTGAACCCATCCTGAGCCTATCTAAAATACCACCCTGCCCCTTTCAAACTGTTTAACCATTTTTACTTTTCTTCATAATATAGTACTCATCACTACCTGAAATTATACTATGAATTTATTTATGTGTCGATCATCTATATCCTTGTATGGAATGGAAAATACATGAAAAAAATTGGTCTGTTTTGATCACTATTCTTATCACTTAGAAAAGTTCCTGGTCATATTAGGTGCTCAATAAGTAAATTTTTAATGGATTCAAGAGGAGATATCTAATAGGCAGTTGGATATATGGGTATGAAAAGACCCTAGTCAACTTGAAATAAAGCTTTGGTGGTCCTTAGTTACAGTAATTAAGGACATGAGAGTAAATGTTTCCCAAGGAGAAGAAACTCTAGCATTGACAAAATTGACATAATTGACAAAACAATCACAGAACAAAAGTGCTAATACATGTCTCCCAAATCTGGATGCGGGGGTTCCAACTTTCTTTTACAGGTTTTATTCTCCTATTTCTTTGTTTCTTCTAGACATCTCTACCTGACTATCACACAAGTGTACCGATAGATAGCACCTTTCCTTCCCACAGGCCCATAGTTATGAAGCTTTATCAAACCTAGTGCCTAAATTATCTCTTGATTCTCTATCCTTCTCTGTCCTTCTCTCCTCTGCCACTGCATTCATTCATCCACTCATTCAAAAAATATTTATTAGCTATCTATTACACTCTAGATACCATACTAAGAGCTGGGAATGCCAAGATAAATAAATCAAGAAGCACACAGTTTAGTGAAGATGACAGGACTGTAAATAATTATAATACAATGTGGGACATTGTGATTAAAAACACAATGTTGCACGAGAATGCAAATTCACATTTTTGGAAGTGGGTTGGCAGTGATTGTGACCCGTGTCTGGAAGATAATGAGGACTGCAATGCAATGTGGGAGAGATGTGGCATTTCTGAAGGGAAAACAAAGGGCAAGTTCAAAGCTAGGGAGTGGGAGGTGTGAAACAGCATGAGATGTTTCTGGAACATGAGATGCTCTTAACTGTGTAAGGCTCTAGTTTAGGGTATAAGGCAGTAAAGTGACAGGAACAGCAGAACTTAATAACTATCAGCAGAAAACAGGAAAGATTTTTTTCTAGAAGAAAGGAATATTGCCAAGAGTGGTAGGTTGAATTCTCTGAGAATCAGACTTTGAGCTTCTAGGATTATGTGTATGAGGTTTATTGGTGAGTGTTCTCATCATTGCTGTAAAGGAATGTGCAAGGGGAAAAGTTTAACTATACTGCGGTTGCAAAAGGGGGTCTCACAGAGACATTATAGCTCTTCAGAGTTATTCCAATTCAAGGCAAGAAGACCAGACATTTATATCCTGACATCAACTGGTTATTGGATGTGGGCTGCATGTGAGGTCTGGGTAGTAGGCCTGGGAGGGGAGCCAGGCAGCGTCCTTCTGTAAGGGCAATTCTTGGAGAGGAGCTCAACTGTTTGGCTATAGCAGCCAATAATCTCCCCGCAGCTGGAGAAGAAGGGCCTTAATCTGAAAGGGGGTTGCTATAGACAAACGTTTATGTTCCCCCCAGATTTATATGTTGACATCTAATCCTCAGTGTGATGGTATTAGGAGGCAGGGTTTTGAGGAAGTGACTAGGTCATAAGAATGAAGCCCTCAGGAATGGTATTAGTGCCCTTATGAAAGAGACCCCAGAGAGCTCCCTCGCTCCTTCTGCCATGTGAGGACAAAGTGAGAGACAGCCTTCTATGAACCAGGAAGCGGGTTCTCATCAGACATTGAATCTGCACAGCCTTGATTTTGGACTTGCCAGCCTCCAGAACTGTGAGAAATAAATTTCTGTTGTTTGCAAGTCACCCAGTCTATGGCATTTTTGTTATTGCAGAGTGAAAAGAATAAGACAGGGATCTAACCATCTCTCCATGATGTCCACTACAAATGGAGACACTTAGACATTAGACTCAGAAGGTTCCATGAACCATGACTCTAAAGAAAAACGGCTGGAAGGAGACACAGGAAAGTACTTGCCTTTTTCTTTTCAAACAAAGTGGCATAAGCATGTTGTAGGGAAAGATCCAGGAGCAGAATGAGGTTGCAAATATAGGAGAGAGGGTCTAATGGGCTCAAAAGAGGACTAGAGGAATTCTAATGATTGGCATTAAATTCAAATATGGAAGGGCTTCCAGTAAGATGAAAACTATCGAAGAGCTTCCGTTATATCTCCTTCCATTTATTTATGAGAATAACACACAACAAAGTGAAAAATGCAGCCACACGAGAAATCAGAAATCTTAATAAATAATCTACCAGACTGCAAGAATTGTCCATTATCCAAAATGTAGAAGGGGCTCTGAATCAGGAAATAGGAGAAGGAAGTTAAGGGTGAGAGCCACCCTCAGCTGCTTGCAAGCCTAATGCAGAGATCACAAAATTTGTCAACCAAGAAGACAGCAATAATTCTCTTCAAGGTCTGAGATGGCTAAGTTCTTTAACCACCCTTCTCCAACAATTCTTTTCTTTGTATAACAACATCATAGAGTATCCCTTCTTTTCAAGCATACACACAATGTTGGCAAAAGCAATCATAAGAAGCCATAAAGACTTAATAAACTCTGAAACAGAGGGGGCACACCACGAAAGGAAAGGGCATGAATGGAAGTGCAGATGTGAGAATGGTTATGCAGTTCCAGTGAAATGGACAGCAGACCAATCCTACTAGGGCAGCATGTACGAGAGAAAAAGGAATCACTGGTGAAAGATGGGGAAGGCCTGATTATAGAGGGACCTTCACTCTCTGATTTTAGCTTTGCACACTGTCTTCTAAACAACAGAAAGTTGTTAAGGGCTTTTGTAAAAGGTGGATAAATGAAAAAAGTGGTATTTTAGGAATATGAATAAGGCCCTATGCCCTTCTTTTGCTTCTTCATTGCCAACACCTACATAGGCAAACATTGTGAGAAAAGATGCAATAAACAGAAAAAGGTCACAGGCAAATTCTTATAAAACCCTCCAAGTCTCTTCCTATGCTAATCTGTCATGAAAACTGCTTCTAATCTGAGTAGGATAATATTTTTTACAGAAACAAATGTTACTGTTAAGATTAAACATTTTTACTAGCAAGTCCCCAATGATTCCATGACAAGCAAGCGTGATGTAGCACTAAGGAGCACATTTCTGAAAGATGATGATGAATTTATATAAAGAGCAAATAACAACTGCTAATATTACCTGAATATGTTTAGTATGAGCTAGGCATTCTATTAAGCTCTTGTGTGCTTTATCTCATTTGATCCTCGCAATAATAAATGAGGTAGGTATTGGATGAGGAAAATGCAGCTTGAAAAATTTAAGTAACTGCCCCAAGGCCACACAGCTGATATCTTGCTATTGTACACTGTACTTTGGAAAGAGATGGAAAAAGTTCAAAGTGCACTTTTTGTCTACTTAATTGTAACATCTTCAAAATAAAGGCCTTATATACGTGTTTATTCAAAAACTAGATATTAGGCTCTTAGGATGCGTACAGTGCTGGCAAGACTGGGAACTAAAAGGGGTATAAGACATGATGCAATAGAACAGCTAAGTAAATCCATTCTTCTTGTCTATTTGTTTATGTTTGTTGGTCAGTTTTAATTAGAATCACAGTACATAGCTTACAAACTGTAGAATAACCTTATTTACTAAAACAACAAATTACCAAGAGAGCCCATTAAAAAAATGGCAATACCTCATTTGATTTTAAAGTTATAAACTGCAATTGTAGGATCGTACTAATGCAAAAAAATCTATACTCATTATTAAAAATCGTTAGAATATTTAGAAGGTTTCACTTCCCTTTTTTTTTTTTAACATCTTTATTGGGGTATAATTGCTTTACAATGGTGTGTTAGTTTCTGCTTTATAACAAAGTGAATCAGTTATACATATACATATGTACCCATATGTCTTCCCTCTTGCGTTTCCCTCCCTCCCACCCTCCCTATCCCACCCCTCCACGCTGTCACAAAGCACCGAGCCAATATCCCTGTGCCATGCGGCTGCTTCCCACTAGCTATCTACCTTACTACATTTGTTAGTGTGTATATGTCCATGACTCTCTCTCGCCCTGTCACAGCTCACCCTTCCCCCAGCCCATAACCTCAAGTCTGTTCTCTAGGAGGTCTGTGTCTTTATTCCTGCCTTACCCCTAGGTTCTTCATGACATTTATTTTTTTCTTAAATTCCATATATATGTGTTAGCATACGGTATTTGTCTTTTTCTTTCTGACTTACTTCACTCTGTATGACAGACTCTAGGTCTATCCACCTCATTACAAATAGCTCAATTTCGTTTCTTTTTATGGCTGAGTAATATTCCATTGTATATATGTGTCACATCTTCTTTACCCATTCATCCGATGATGGGCACTTAGGTTGTTTCCATCTCTGGGCTATTGTAAATAGAGCTGCAATGAACAGTTTGGTACATGACTCTTTTTGAATTTTGGTTTTCTCAGGGTATATGCCCAGTAGTGGGATTGCTGGGTCATATGGTAGTTCTATTTGTAGCTTTTTAAGGAACCTCCATACTGTTCTCCACAGTGGCTGAACCAATTCACATTCCCGCCAGCAGTGCAAGAGTGTTCCCTTTTCTCCACACCCTCTCCAGCATTTATTGTTTGTAGATTTTTTGATGATGGCCATTCTGACTGGTGTGAGATGATATCTCATTGTAGTTTTGATTTGCATTTCTCTAATGATTAATGATGTTGAGCATTCTTTCATGTGTTTGTTGGCAGTCTGTATATCTTCTTTGGAGAAATGTCTATTTAGGTCTTCTGCCCATTTTTGGATTGGGTTGTTTGTTTTTTTGTTATTGAGCTGCATGAGCTGCTTGTAAATTTTGGAGTTTAATCCTTTGTCGGTTGCTTCATTTGCAAATATTTTCTCCCATTCTGAGGGTTGTCTTTTGGTCTTGTTTATGGTTTCCTTTGCTATGCAAAAGCTTTGAAGTTTCATTAGGTCCCATTTGTTTATTTTTGTTTTTATTTCCATTTCTCTAGGAGGTGGGTCAGAAAGGATCTTGCTGTGATTTATGTCATAGAGTGTGCTGCCTATGTTTTCCTCTAAGAGTTTGATAGTTTCTGGCCTTACATTTAGGTTTTTAATCCATTTTGAGCTTATTTTTGTGTATGGTGTTAGGGAGTGATCTAATCTCATACTTTTACATGTACTTGTCCAGTTTTCCCAGCACCACTTATTGAAGAGGCTGCCCTTTCTCCACTGTACATTCCTGCCACCTTTATCAAAGATAAGGTGTCCATATGTGCATGGGTTTATCTCTGGGCTTTCTATCCTGTTCTATTGATCTATCTTTCTGTTTTTGTGCCAGTACCATACCGTCTTGATAATGTAGCTTTGTAGTATAGTCTGATCACTTCCCTTTTTTTAAAATTTTATTTATCTATTTATTTATTTATTTATTTATTTTTGGCTGTGTTGGGTCTTCGTTGCTGCATGTGGGCTTTCTCTAGCTGCAGTGAGCGGGGTCTACTTTTCATTGCGGTACGCGGGCTTCTCATTGCAGTGGCTTCTCTCATTGTGGAGCATGGGCTCTAGGCGCGCGGGTTTCAGTGGTTGCAGCACACGGGCTCAGTAGTTGTGGCTCACAGGCTCTAGAGCACAGGCTCAGTAGTTGTGGCACACGAGCTTAGTTGCTCCGCGGCATTTGGGATCTTCCCGGGCCAGGGATCGAACCCGTGTCCCCTGAATTGGCAGGCGTATTCTCAACCACTGCGCCACTGGGGAAGCCCTCACTTCCCTTTAAGTTGCTAAGACAGAATGCTATTGAAGAGATGACACACAGGTTTTTAATTTAAATTTGCTTTTTAATAAATATACATTAGCATAAATAGTAGAAACTATGTCACTAGTTTCTAGAGATTTATTATTTTAATTTACTATGTATTAGTCATATTTGCATGAAAGACTTTTTTAACTGGGCAGTAGAAAGATTTGGGGCCCTAAAGGAATAGAGAGTTATTTTTCACTTTAAACTTCTGTTTAATATTATATAATGAATTTTCTATTTTCTATGCCAAAATGTAGTCTTTCAAGCTACTTTCCAAATGAATACAATTTCTTAATTTCTTGATTAAAATTCCTGAGCAATTCATCTCAGTTGAAGTTTTCCGAGTATTTAATTGCGGCCTATCTTAGTCCATTCGGGCTGCTGTAACAAAATACCACAGACTGGGTAGTTTATAAACAACAGAAATGTATTTCTCACAGTTCTGGAGGCTGAAAGTTCAAGATGAAGACACAAGCATGGCTGCATTCTCTGGAGAGGGCTGTCTTCCTGGTTCATAGTCAGCATTTTCTCTCTGTGTCCTCATATGGTGGAAAGGACCAGAGATCTCTCTGGATCCTCTTTTTATAAGTCACTAATACCATACATGAGGGCTCCATCCTTATGACCTAAGCACCTCCCAAAGGCCCCACTTCCTAACACCATCATCTTTGGAGGTTAGGACTTCAACATATGAATGGGGGGTACGGTATAAAACAATCAAATCATAGCACATCCCAAGTAGAGGACCCAGCTGAGCTATGCCTGGACTCCTGACCCGTAAAAACTGTTAGATATATGACTGCTAAGTAGTACATGTATGTACTGTTCTCATTCTAGAATCAGCTGATATTAAAAACTAAACAAAGTATCCATATCTCCTATATGATTGCAGTTTCCTGAACTAACTCTCTGATCAATTATTCATCTACTAAAACAAAAAAAAAATTAAATGCCTATTATGTGTCCATCAACAGAGGAATGGATAAAGAAGATGTGGTATGTATATACAATAGAATATTACTCAGCCATAAAAAGAAATGAAACTGGGTCATTTGTAGAGACGTGGATGGACCTAGAGACTGTCATACAGAGTGAAGTAAGTCAGAAAGAGAAAAACAAATATCGTATATTAACACATACACTTGGAATTTAGAAAAATGGTATAGATTATCTTATTTGCAAAGCAGAAATAGAGACAAAGACATAGAGAATAAACATATGAACACCAAGGAGGAAAGAGGTGGGGTGGGAGGAATTGGGAGACTGTGATTGACACATATACACTATTGACACTATGTATAAAATAGACAACTAATGAGAACATACTGTATAGCACAGGGAACTCTACTTAATGCACTGTGGTGACCTAAATGGGAAGGAAATCCAAAAAAGCAGGGATATATGTATATGTATAGTTGATTCACTTTGCTGTACAGTAGAAACTAACACAACATTGTAAAGCAGCTATACTCCAATAAAAGTTAATTATAAAAAAAAGCAATAAATGCCTATTATATGTCAGACCTAGTACTTCATGCAGAGGCTAAAAAGTAAGCAAAATCAGACATAGCCCCTGCCTTCATAAAGCTTATTGTCTAGTGGAAGAGAGAGACGTTATTCAATTAACCATAAACTCATTTATAACATTGAGACTGCTATAAATTCCAAGAGGAGGAATTTGTCATAAGAAGAGTCTATATACATAGAGGTCAGAAAGTTTCTCTGAGGAAGTGAGCTGGGTGATGATGAGAGGTAAAATCTTTCTAGGTGAAGGAAGAAAATGTATACAGAGACCCTGTGGCAGAAGGGAGAAAAGGATCTTTAAAAAGCTGAAATGACTGGAGCAGACACAGTGAAGGGGAGCAGTGAGGGAGGAGACCAGGGATCTTGATAGGAATGACCAGTTAGCAGGAGCCCTGGAAGTTTTGATAAGGAGTTTTATCCATCAAGAACTCTTGAAAGCCTTTGGAAAGATTTAAGCAAAAGGGGGACATGAATATATTTGCATTTCAAAGAGATCACATTGGCTATATGGTAGAGAATGGATTGGAGAAGACCAGAGTGGATATAGACAAACACATTAAAGAAGACACTGCAACAGTCCAGATAAATGATGACGATAGACTGGAACAGGTTCATAAGAAAGGTTGAGGAGGAGACAGATGGAAGCTGGTAGATATAGATAAACATGTTAAGATAAAATGCACGTGTTGGTAATGGATTGATTTTCTAGGGAGGCAATAACACCCTAAGATGACCCCCAATGAGTCATGCTCTTATATAATCCCCTCTCCTTGAATACAGGTGGGACCTGTGACTTGATTCTAACTAATAGAATATGGCAAAGGTAGTGGGATCTTACTCTTGATTAAATTATGTCATAGAAGGCTGTCTTAACAGACTGGAGAGAGATTCTTTTTCTGGCCTTGAAGAAGCAAATACCAGATACCGTGAACTGCTTATCAAGATGATCATAGAGCAGGGAACTGTGGGTAACCTCTAGGACCTGAGGACAGCCTCCAAACAACAGCCAGCAAACAGTCAGGGCCCTCAGTCACACAGCCACAAGGAAATGAACTTCAACAACAACCAAAAGGAACTTGAAGTAAATTTTAACCTAGTCAAGCCCTCAAACGAGAATAAAGCCCTGCTGCAGACTTTCCCGGTGGCGCAGTGGTTAAGAATCCGTCTGCCAATGCAGGGGATACAGTTCTATCCCTGGTCCAGGAAGATCCCACATGTGCGGAGCAACTTAGCCCGTGGGCCACAACTACTGAGCCTGCGTGCCACAACTATTGAAGCCCGCACACCTAGAGCTCATGCTCCACAAGAGAAGCTACCACAGTGAGGATCCCACGCACCACAATGAAGAGTAGGCCCCGCTCACCGCAACTAGAGAAAGCCCACACGCAGCAATGAAGACCCAATGCAGCCAAAAATAAATAAATTAAATAAATAAATTTATTTTTAAAAAAGAATAAAGCCCTGCTGACACTTTGATCACAGCCTCGTAAGATCCTCAGCAGAGGAGTCAGCTAAGCTGTGTGCGGACTCCTCTTGACTCACAGAAACTGTGACATAATAAATGTGTGCTGTTTTAAGCCACTAAATTTGTGGTAATTTGTTACACATCAGTAGATAACGAATACATCTAGAAAAAGAGAGATATCTAGGTTCTGGCTTGCATAGACAGAGGGTGTGGTGTTTTTCATTGAGTGAGCAAGGATTGGTAAACACCCAGATTTAGAGACAATTAGTTTTGTTTGGGGCATGTTGAATTTGAGGCTCCTTGAAACACTCAAGAGGCATGGTAATTAGATATTTGTATATATGGAGCTAAAAGAAGGCTTAGGCTAGATCAATGGTGATTTTGCCCCTCAGGAACATTTGACGATGTCTAGAAATGTTTTTGATAGCTACAAATGGGGGTTACTACTGGCATCTAGTGGGAGAAGCCAAGAATTCTGCCAAACATCCTCAAATGCACAGGATAGATCTCCACACCAAAAAAATCCCACCCAAATTATCGATAATGCTAAGGTTGAGAAACTCTGGGCTAGATATATAAATGTATACATAGGTGTGTGAATAATGTATGAATCAATGGGCATGGTATTAGATTATCCAGAAAAAAAGCATAAAGTGAAAAGTTGAGACAATTTAGAACTGAGCCTTCAGTAAGGTCAACATTTTATGGCTGGAAAGAGAAAGATTAACCTGCAAAGGAAACAAAGATGGAGTTGCAAGAAAAGTAGAAGAGAGTACTATATTAAATAGAAGTTTGAGTTCTTCCAGAGTTTGTCCTAGGTATTTCCCCTTCTAGGCTGTATTCTCCTTCAATTATCTCATCCACGATTGTGTTTCAAGAGAAGTGAGTGTTCCAGGGTTAATTCCAAGGTTTGGGTGTTGTAAAACTCAGTGGTATATGACTTGATTCCTATGTTCTCAGATATATGTGGATTAGTATAAAAAAAAATCACCCAAGTCAATTTCCATTCTTAGCTAACATGCCTGGCCAATTAAAGCATTCACCCAATAATGAACACATTATAACATTTCATCAGAGTAAGCAAGTTTATGTGCAATTTATCATAGTGTCCATGGTCTTAGAAATTTAAGTCACTTCTTCTCTCAGTCTTTCCTTGTCCAAAATGAATCCAAAGTATTTCATCTGTTCTCAAATAAATATCTACACATCACTCTTCTTTCATGCCTTAGAGGGTGTTTGAACATGATCTTCTAGGCATGGGTAAAAAGAAAGTCTCCTGGAGGTCAAAAGGCATCCTTGAATTTTAGTGGTCTTAATGACTACAGTAATTTGAAAATCGTTGATCAATTTTCTTGTCATGAATAAATATGTGAAAAGTTGCTCAACAACACTCATTAATAAGTACAGTTGACCCTTAAACAACGTGGGGGTTAAGGATGCCAACTTCCCTCAGCGTATTGAAAAATCAGTGTTTAAATTCATAGTCAGCCCTCCAGCCCTCCTTATTGGTAGTTCTCCATCCACAGATTCAACCAACCGGAAGTCTTGTAATACTGCAGTACATATTTATTGAAAAAAAAATCCACTTATAACTGGACCCACACGGTTCAAACCTGTGTAGTTCAAAGGTCAACTGTACAGGTAAAAATATAGTGGGGTATCATTTTTCATTTGGAAATTTGAAAAGATAAAAAAGAAGTTTGATAATAGCCTGTGGTAGCTGAGTACAGTAAATCTCATAGCCCATTTTTAGGAATGTAAGTTGGTAAAATTTGGGGAGGACTATTTGGAAATATCTATTAAAATTTAAAATATACATAGTTTAGCCCAAGGATCCACTTCTCAGAATTTACTATACTAATACACTAATAAAAGAAAGCAAATATATTAATATATTCACTGTAACATTTTTAAATTTTATTTTTTATTGAAGTATAGTTGATTTATAATGTGTTTGTTAGTTTCTAGCATACAGCAAAGTAATTTAGAGATATATATATATATATATCTGAATGGTTTATCACAGGATATTGAATATAGCTCCCTGTGTTATACAGTAAGACCTTGTTGTTTATCCATCCTATATATAATAGTCTGCATCTGCTAATCCCCAAATCCCAATCCATCCCTCCTCCACCTCCCCTCTTCCCTTGGCAACCACAAGTCTATTCTCTATGTCTGTGAGTCTGTTTCTGTTTCAAAAATAAGTTCATTTGTATCACATTTAAGATTACACATATAAGATTACACATATATTTTTCTTTCTCTTTCTGACTTACTTAACCTCGTATGATAATCTCTAGGTCTATCCATGTTACTGCAAATGGCATTATTTCATTCTTTTTTTATGGCTGAGTAATATTTCATTGTATATATATACCACGTCTTCTTTATCCATTCACCTGTTAGTGGACATTTAGGTTGCTTCCATGTCTTGGCTATTGTAAATAGTGCTGTTATGAACATAGGGGTCCATGTATCGTTTCAAATTATAGTTTTGTCCAGACATATGCACATGACTGGGACTGCTGGATCATATGGTAGCTCTATGTTTAGTTTCTAAGGAACCTCCATACTGTTTTTCATAATGACTGTACCAATTTACATTCCCACCAACAGTGCAGGAGGGTTCCCTTTTCTCCACACCATCTGTAGCATTTATTTGTAGACTTTTTAATGATGGCCATTCTGACAGGGGTGAGATGATACTTCATTGTAGTTTTGACTTGCATTTCTCTAATAATTATCAATGCTGAGCATCTTTTCATGTGTTTTTGGCCATCTGTATGTCTTCTTTGGAGAGATATATATTTAGGTCTTCTGCCCATTTTTTGATTGGGTTGTTTGTTTTTTGATATTGAGTTGTATGAACTGATCATATATTTTGGAAATTAAGCCCTCGTCATTCATATTATTTGCAAATATTTTCTCCCAGGCCATAGGTTGTCTTTTCGTTTTGTTTATGGTTTCCTTTGCTGTGCAAACACTGTAGCATTTTGATAAAGGTAAATAATTGGGAAAAATCTAAATGTCCATCAATAGGAACCTGGTTAAATAAATTATATGACATCCATATATTAAAGTAATGAGGTAAATCTATATCCACCAAGTGAAGTGATATTTAAAATATATTGATAACTGATTAAAAAGAAGGTCACAATATATTATTCCATTTATATGTAGAAAGTACATGTATGTGTACATATATAAAAATTATATACATTTTCTATTAAAAAATGTCTGAAAGAATGACTACCATAATTTTTCAGTAGCTTACTCCAAGGAGTATATTAAGGATATAGACAGAGAGACTTTTGCTTTTTATTTCACACAATTTTATTTTTTAACTTTTTAAATAAATATATATTGTTTTGTAATAAAAATATTTTAGAAAAACTATAATACAAAAACTTTTAATAAAAAATAGCAATAACTTCAACCTGAAAAATTCTAGTAAATAGTGCTAGTTTCAAAAAAAGATTAATTATATTCTTTCTACATATATGTGTATATTTAAAATTCTCCTCAAAAATAGATTTAATAACATAAAATAAACTTTCCAGTATGAATTACATATAGAAAATAATACAGAAAATTTAATATATTTTTAAAATATTTCCCTTAAAAGGACTTGAATATGGTTGAAGGACAAACTGGATAAAAGTCAGAATAAAGAAAAGAGATTTATAAGAATGCAATATGATTTTTTTTAAAATAAAGGGATGCTTATGGGGTAGTTTGGTGAGGAGGATCCTAAGGGCCTGAATTATGTAGACAGAATGTGGAAAAATAAAGGAGGTCAGAACAGTGGTAAAGAAGACTGCAAATAGGGAAATGGCATTGAAGATAGATAGGAAAAAAATGCGTTCTGGATATATTTATGAGATAAAATAGGTAAATGTTAACAATTGACCAGAAATTGGGGGCAAGACTATGGGAGGAGTCCAAGATGACTCCCAGTTTCATGGGAGATGAGAGTGAACCCAAATAATGCAATGAATATTGAAGAACCTATTTCAAGCAGGACATACAGTCATTTTTTAATGGATTTAAATATTAAGGTAAAGGAAAATTTGGGGGATTCAGTAAATAAATTCTGGGAACACTGGGCAGGTGGTAGGTGATCATCCTGGGGTAAGTGATCATCAATGAGAGTCTTAATAATATTACCAAAGTTCTGGCAAACAGTCAGGCAGCAATCACTGGTGGGAAAGCTTAGTAAGTTCTAGTAAGCAACAAGCTTTAAGATTCAGGGTTCCAGGGCTGGCATCCTATCTTTGGCCACATAAAGCAGGACCTTAGGTTGAGAGAAGTGAGTACTGAGAAGGATATCACATAGCACTCTAGCTTTCAGAATCTGTTTTATGTGCTCTTCTGTTCTTCAAGGTCATATTCTTCCTCCCATTACCCTAAGATTCTTCACTTGCTAGGACACCAAAAATGAATACTAGGAAATCATTAGATCTGAAGATGTTAGATTTCCAAGACATTTGTGTTTAATGATTAAACTGCCGTTTAACTCTTAATAACATAAAAGCCTTTGAGACCTAAAGTGATAGTGAGGGAGATATCTTTGAGTAAAAGGTATCTCTTGGCAGTCTTCAGCTCGTATACTAGCAGTAAAATCTTACTTTGTCTACTTAAAAAAAACTCTTCATGGGGCTTCCCTGGTGGCGCAGTGGTTGAGAGTCTGCCTGCCGATGCAGGGGACACGGGTTCGTGCCCTGGACTGGGAAGATCCCACATGCCGCAGAGCGGCTGGGCCCGTGAGCCATGGCCGCTGATCCTGCGTGTCTGGAGCCTGTGCTCCGCAACGAGAGAGGCCACAACAGTGAGAGGCCCGCGTACCGCAAAAAAAACCCTCTTCATACTTAAATTCCCCTTTCTACAACTCCTCCTTCTTCCTGAGCTTGCTTTAAGTCTCACTTTAATACATTTGTATTAGTCTAATTTCTGCTGTTAGACTGTGAGCTCCTTGAAGGCTGAGAATACGTCACCTATAATTTTATTTTTGGCACTGAAAATAGCACAGTGGGGGGTAATCGGGAAGATGGCAGAAGAGTAAGATGAGGAGATCACCTTCCTCCCCACAGATACACCAGAAATACATCTACATGTGGAACAACTCCTACAGAACACCTACTGAACGCTGGCAGAAAACCTCAAACCTCCCAAAAGGCAAGAAACTCCCCACGTACCTGGGTAGGGCAAAAGAAAAAAGAATAAACAGAGACAAAAGAATAGACGGGACCTGCACCAGTGGGAGGGAGCTGTGAAGGAGGAAAGGTTTCCACACACTAGGAAGCCCCTTCGCGGGCAGAGACTGCGGGTGGCGGAGGGGGAAGCTTCGGGGCCGCGGAGGAGAGCACAGCAACAGGGGTGTGGAGGGCAAAGCGGAAAGATTCCAGCACAGATGATAGGTGCCGACCAGCACTCACCAGCCCGAGAGGCTTGTCTACTCACCCGCCGGGCAGGCGGGGCTGGGAGCTGAGGCTCGGGCTTCGGTAGGAGCGCAGGGAGAGGACTGGGGTTGGCGGCGTGAAAGCAGCCTGCAGGGGGTTAGTGCACCACGGCTAGCCGGGAGGGAGTCCGGGGGAAAAGTCTGGACCTGCCAAAGAGGCAAGAGATTTTTTCTTCCCTCTTTGTTTCCTGGTGCACGAGGAGAGGGGATTAAGAGCCCTGCTTAAAGGAGCTCCAGAGATGGATGCGAGCCGCGGCTAAAAGCGCGGACACCAGAGATGGGCATGAGACGCTAAGGCTGCTACTGCCGCCACCAAGAAGCCTGTGTGTGAGCACAGGTCACTCTCCACACATCCCTTCTGGGGAGACTGTGCATCCCGCCACTGCCAGGGTCCTGGGATCCAGGGACAACTTCCCCGGGAGAATGCATGGCACGCCTCAGGCTGGTGCAACGTTCTACTGGCCTCTGCCGCCGCAGGCTCGCCCCGCATCCACACCCCTCCCTCCCCCCCGGCCTGAGTGAGCCAGAGTCCCCGAAGCAGCTGCTCCTTTAACCTCGTCCTGTCTGAGCGAAGAACAGACGCCCTCTGGCAACCTACACCCAGAGGAGGGGCCAAATCCAAAGCTGAGGCCCTGGGAGCTGTGAGACCAAAGAAGAGAAAGGGATATCTCTCCCAGCAGCCTCAGAAGCAGCGGATTAAAGCTCCACAATCAACTTGATGTACCCTGCATCTGTGGAATATCTGAATATACAACAAATCATCCCAAATTGAGGTGGACTTTGAGAGTAAGATTTACTATTTTTTCCCCTTTTCCTCTTTTTGTGAGTGTGTATGTGTATGCTTCTGTGTGAGATTTTGTCTGTATAGCTTTGCTGTCACCATTTGTCCTAGGGTTCTATCCATCCTTTTTTTTTTCTTTTCTCTTAAAAAAATTATTCTCTTAATAATTAATTTTTATTTTAATAACTTTATTTAATTTTATCTAACTTTATTTTATTTTTTCCTTTCTTTCTTTCTTTTCTCTTTTTCTTCCTTCCTTCCCTCCTTCCTTCCTTCCTTCCTCCCCTCCCTCCCCCCCTCCTTCCCTTCCTTCCTTTCTCTCTCTCTTCTCTCTCTCTTCTTTCTTTCTTTCTTTCTTTCTTTCTTTCTTTCTTTCTTTCTTTCTTTCTTTCCTTTCTTTCTTTCTTTCTTTCTTTCTTCCTACTTTTTCTCCCTTTTAATCTGAGCCGTGTGGATGAAAGGCTCTTGGTGCTGCAGCCAGGAGTCAGTGCTGTGCCTCTGAGGTGGGAGAGCCAACTTAAGGACACTGGTCCACGAGAGACCTCCAAGCTCCACATAATATCAAAAGGCGAATATCTCCCAGAGATCTCCATCTCAACACCAGCACCCAGCTTCACTCAACGACGAGCAAGCTACATTGCTGGACACCCTATGCCAAACAACTAGCAAGACAGGAACACAACCCCACCCATTAGCAGAGAGGCTGTCTAAAATCATAATAAGTCCACAGACACCCCAAAACACACCATCAGACGTAGACCTGCCCACCAGAAAGACAACATCCAGCGTCATCCACCAGAACACAGGCACTAGTCCCCTCCACCAGGAAGCCTACACAACCCACTGAAACAACCTTAGCCACTGGGGACAGACACCAAAAACAACGGGAACAACGAACATGCAGCTGCAAAAAGGAGACCCCAAACACAGTAAGATAAGCAAACTGAGAAGACAGAAAAACACACAGCAGGTGAAGGAACAAGATAAAAACCCACCAGACCTGACAAATGAAGAGGAAATAGGCAGTCTACCTGAAAAAGAAGTCAGAATAATGATAGTAAAGATGATCCAAAATCTTGGAAACAGAATAGAGAAAATGCAGGAAACATTTAACAAGGACCTAGAAGAACTAAAGAAGAAACGAGCAATGATGAACAACACAATAAATGAAATTAAAAATACTCTAAATGGGATCAATAGCAGAATAACTGAGGCAGAAGAATGGATAAGTGACCTGGAAGATAAAATAGTGGAAATAACTACTGCAGAATAGAATAAAGAAAAAAGAATGAAAAGAACTGAGGACAGTCTCAGAGACCTCTGGGACAACATTAAATGCACCAACATTCGAATTATAGGGGTTCCAGAAGAAGAAGAGAAAAAGAAGAAAGGGACTGAGAAAATATCTGAAGAGATTATAGTTGAAAACTTCCCTAATATGGGAAAGGAAATAGTTAATGAAGTCCTGGAAGCACAGAGAGTCCCATACAGGATAAATCCAAGGAGAAACACACCAAGACACATACTAATCAAACTATCAAAAATTAAATACAAAGAAAACATATTAAAAGCAGCAAAGAAAAAACAACAAATAACACACAAGGGAATCCCCATAAGGTTAACAGCTGATCTTTCAGCAGAAACTCTGCAAGGCAAAAGGGACTGGAAGGACATATTTAAAGTGATGAAGGAGAAAAACCTACAACCAATATTACTCTACCCAGCAAGGATCTCATTCAGATTTGATGGAGAAATTAAAACCTTTACAGACAAGCAAAAGCTGAGAGAGTTCAGCACCACCAAACCAGCTTTACAACAAATGCTAAAGGACCTTCTCCAGGCAAAAAACACAAGAGAAGGAAAAGACCTACAATAACAAAACCAAAACAATTAAGAAAATGGGAATAGGAACATACATATTGATAATTACCTTAAATATACATGGACTAAATGCTCCCACCAAAAGAAACAGACTGGCTGAATGGATACAAAAACAAGACCCATATATACGCTGTCTACAAGAGACCCACTTCAGACCTAGAGACACATACAGACTGAAAGTGAGGGGATGGAAAAAAGATATTCCATGCAAATGGAAACCAAAAGAAAGCTGGAGTAGCAATTCTCATATCAGACAAAATAGACTTTAAAATAAAGACTATTAGAAGAGACAAAGAAGGACACTACATAATGATCAGGGGATCCATCCAAGAAGAAGATATAACAATTGTAAATATTTATGCACCCAACATAGGAGCACCTCAATACATAAGGCAAATACTAACAGCCATAAAAGGGGAAATCGACAGTAACACATTCATAGTAGGGGACTTTAACACCCCACTTTCACCAATGGACAGATCATCCAACATGAAAATAAATAAGGAAACACAAGCTTTAAATGATACATTAAACAAGATGGACTTGATATTTATAGGACATTCCATCCAAAAACAACAGAATACACATTTTTCTCAAGTGCTCATGGAACATTCTGCAGGATAGATCATATCCTGGTTCACAAATCAAGCCTTGGAAAATTTAAGAAAATTGATACTGTATCAAGTATCTTTTCTAACCACAATGCTATGAGACTAGATATCAATTACAGGAAAAGATCTGTAAAAAATACAAACACATGGAGGCTAAACAATACACTACATAATAACGAAGTGATCACTGAAGAAATCAAAGAGGAAATCAAAAAATACCTAGAAACAAATGACAATGGAGACCCAATGACCTAAAACCTATGGGATGCAGCAAAAGCAGTTCTAAGAGGGAAGTTTATAGCAATACAATCCTACCTTAAGAAACAGGAAACATCTCAAATAAACAACCTAACCTTGCACCTAAAGCAATTAGAGAAAGAAGAATAAAAACCCCAAGTTAGCAGAAGGAAAGAAATCATAAAGATCAGATCAGAAATAAATGAAAAAGAAATGAAGGAAACGATAGCAAAGATCAATAAAACTAAAAGCTGTTTTTTTGAGAAGATAAAAAAAATTGATAAACCATTAGCCAGACTCATCAAGAAAAAAAGGGAGAAGACTCAAATCAATAGAATTAGAAATGAAAAAGGAGAAGTAATAACTGACACTGCAGAAATACAAAAGATCATGAGAGATTACTACAAGCAACTCTATGCCAATAAAATGGACAACCTGGAAGAAATGGACAAATTCTAAGAAAAGCAACCTGCCAAGACTGAATCAGGAGGAAACAGAAAATAGGAACAGAACAATCACAAGCACTGATTTTGAAACTGTGATTAGAAATTTTCCAACAAACAAAAGCCCAGGACCAGATGGCTTAACAGGCGAATTCTATCAAACATTTAGAGGAGAGTTAACACCTATCCTTCTCAAACTCTTCCAAAATATAGCAGAGGGAGAAACACTCCCCAACTCATTCTACAAGGCCACCATCACCCTGATACCAAAAGCAGACAAGGATGTCACAAAGAAAGAAAACTACAGGCCAATATCACTGATGAGCATAGATGAAAAATCCTCAACAAAATACTAGCAAACAGAATCCAACAGCACATTAAAAGGATCACACACCATGATCAAGTGGGGTTTATTCCAGGAATGCAAGGATTCTTCAATACATGCAAATCAATCAATGTGATACACCATATTAACAAATTGAAGGAGAAAAACCATATGATCATCTCAATAGATGCAGAGAAAGCTTTCAACAAAATTCAACACCCATTTATGATAAAAATCCCTGCAGAAAGTAGGCATAGAGGGAACTTTCCTCAACATAATAAAGGCCATATATGAGAAACCCACAGCCAACATCGTCCTCAATGGTGAAAAACTGAAACCATTTCCATTAAGATCAAGAACAAGACAAGGTTGCCCACTCTCACCACTCTTATGCAACATAGTTTTGGAAGTTTTAGCAACAGCAATCAGAGAAGAAAGGAATCCAAATTGGAAAAGAAGAAGTAAATCTGTCACCGTTTGCAGATGACATGATACTATACATAGAGAATCCTAAAGATGCTACCAGAAAACTACTAGAGCTAATCAATGAATTTGGTAAAGTAGCTGGATACAAAATTAATGCACAGAAATCTCTGGCATTCCTATACACTAATGATGAAAAATCGGAAAGTGAAATCAAGAAAACACTCCCATTTACCATAGGAACAAAAAGAATAAAATATCTAGGAATAAACCTACCTAAGGAGACAAAAGACCTGTATGCAGAAAATTATAAGACACTGATGAAAGAAATTAAAGATAATACAAATAGGTGGAGACATATACCATGTTCTTGGATTGGAAGAATCAACATGGTGAAAATGACTCTACTACCCAAAGGAATCTACAGATTCAATGCAATCCCTATCAAACTACCAATGGCATTTTTCCCAGAACTAGAACAAAAAATTCCACAATTTGTATGGAAACACAAAAGACCCCGAATAGCCAAAGCAATCTTGAGAATGAAAAATGGAGCTGGAGGATTCAGGCTACCAGACTTCAGACTATACTACAAAGGTACAGTAATCAAGACAGTATGGCACGGCACAAAAACAGAAAGATAGATGAATGGAACAGGATAGAAAGCCCAGAGATAAACCCACGCACATATGGTCACCTTATCTTTGATAAAGGAGGCAGGAATGTACAGTGGAGAAAGGACAGCCTCTTCAATAAGTGGTGCTGGGAAAACTGGACAGGTACATGTAAAAGTATGAGATTAGATCACTCCCTAACACCATACATAAAAATAAGCTCAAAATGGATTAAAGCCCTAAATGTAAGGCCAGAAACTATCAAACTCTTAGAGGAAAACACAGGCAGAACACACTATGACATAACTCACAGCAAGATTCTTTTTGACCCACCTCCCATAGAAATGGAAGTAAAAACAAAAATAAACAAATGGGACCTAATGAAACTTCAGAGCTTTTTCACTGCAAGGGAAACCATAAAGAAGACCTAAAGACAACCCTCAGAATGGGAGAAAATATTTGGAAATGAAGCAACTGACAGAGGATTAATCTCCAAAATTTACAAGGAGCTCATGCAGCTCAATAACAAAAAAACAAACAACCCAATCCAAAAATGGGCAGAAGACCTAAATAGACATTTCTCCAAAGGATATATACAGACTGCCAATAAACACATGAAAGGATGCTCAACATCATTAATCATTAGAGAAATGCAAATCAAAACTAGAATGAGATATCATCTCACACCAGTCAGAATGGCCATCATCAAAAAATCTAGAAACAATAAATGCTGGAGAGTGTGTGGAGAAAAGGGAACCCTCTGCACTGTTGGTGGGAATGTAAATTGATATAGCCACTATGGAGAACTAAAAATAGAACTACCATATGACCCAGCAATCCCACTACTGGGCATATACCCTGAGAAAACCATAATTCAAAAAGAGTCATGTACCAAAATATTCATTGCAGCTCTATTTACAATAGCCCAGAGATGGAAATAACCCAAGTGTCCATCATCAGATGAATGGATGAAGAAGATGTGGCACATATATACAATGGAATATTACTCAGCCATAAAAAGAAACGAAATTGAGCTATTTGTAATGAGGTGGATGGACCTAGAGTCCGTCATACGGAGTGAAGTAAGTCAGAAAGAGACAAACAAATACCATATGCTAACACATATATATGGAATTTAAGAAAAAAAAATGTCATGAAGAACCTAGGGGTAAGACAGGAATAAAGACACAGACCTACTAGAGAATGGACTTGAGGATATGGGGAGGGGGAAGAGTAAGCTGTGACAAAGCGAGAGAGTGGCATGGACATATATACACTACCAAACGTAAGGTAGATAGCTAGTGGGAAGCAGCCACCTAGCACAGGGAGATCAGCTAGGTGCTTTGTGACCACCTAGAGGGGTGGGATAGGGAGGGTGGGAGGGAGGTAGACACATGAGGGAAGAGAGATGGGAATTTTATGTATAACTGATTCACTTTGTTATAAAGCAGAAACTAGCACACCATTGTAAAGCAATTATACTCCAATAAAGATGTAAAAAAAAAATAGCACAGTGTTTTGAAGCAGACATTTATTAAATATTTGTTGAATGAATGGATTGGTTTTCAAGGTAACACTGTCTAATAAATAAAAGACTGATTCAGCAAATTATCTGATGTCTTATTCATTTGGGATGAATTTCAGCTGCTTCTATAGTGACGTAGGGCATTCCTTGAAGTTTACTTAAAATGATAAAAAATCTCTGGTTTAAATACCATAATGGGTATTTTTATCATTCTCTCTTTTGAAAATATCATCTCATGTAAGGCAAGATGGATTTCTATTGTATGAGCATAAATTACAGTACAGATAGTACAGATTTGTTCAAGAGCATACTGTGATAAAAATCAGAACTGGGTATGAGATTCAAAATTATAGGTTCCTGTTCTGCAACCACTAGGCTATTAATGAAAAATTTCCCCTGAATTTATTGTATCATTTACTTGTATTTACCTTTTATTTCAGGGAAATTTCTGAAAGTGGTAAAATAACTCTTTAATATTTTAGTTAAGTAATTTACCACTTTCAGAAAAGTGTATAAAACATTTGGCACAGAACAAGACATTTTATGCATGTTAAAATAAAACCATTTTCTTACTTTTATCATAGCCAAAGACTACTTGTGATAACATTCAAGTATAAAAACATTAGTTTCATATAACAGAAATAGAAACCACTTCAATTTAAATCAAGGAGTAAAATATTCAAGTGAACATCAATTTTGTGATAGTCATATAATAATTAGAATAAAATTTATCTCTTATTTTGCCTAGGGAAAATCTGTACCAAATCTGATATCATTTGGTGAAAGTTTTACTTACAATACATACAAGAACTGGTTTTTGTCAGTTTAATCCTTCAGGAATGAACCTAAAATCTCCATCATTTCAGGTATTAATATCTAATTTTTTGTACTATTTTTAAATTTTCAAGTGATCCTAAGACTTTCTCTTGTCTACATATTTGGTGTCATTGCTCTTATGGCAAAAGTTTTCTCTATTTCTTTATGTACATAATTCCTTTGTCCTGTGAGCTCATTTTTTTCATTTTTTATAAAATTTTTAAAGTTTACTTTTTATTTACCCTTTATTACAAAATATGGGCTATATTCCCCATGTTGTACAATACATCCTTGAGCCTATCTTACGCCCAATACTTTGTACCTCGCACTCCCCCATGCCTATATTGCCCCTCCCCCTTCCACACTGGCAACCACTAGTTTGTTCTCTATGTCTGTGAGTCTGCTTCTCCTTTTTTCACTGACTGATAAAAAACTTAAATTGATGGCCCACTATTCACAAGCATGGCACACTGTGGTATGTGTTTTCATAGACATCATAACCCTAGTTCCATATATCTTTATTTTTTCTTCATTTTCTTTTTTGTTCCTAAATTATATTTGCTTGCTATAAAGTACCTTAAATTATTTGTAGGATAAGTTAGAACATAATTTATAGTTTTTTTAAAACCACCATAAAGTCTTCTTAACCACAGTTTTAAGTTTTAAAAAGGTGTCAACTATCTTTAAAGTCACTTTTCTGAAAGTATATATGACTTAGGTGTTTTCTGCTAGCACAACCACTTATGCGTGAGTAGATATGAATCATCAAGGTCTCATCTTCTCACATACAAGGCTGACCTCAGTACCTTGAACTTGTACACGAGTGGGGCATAATTTGGTGAAGGTGTATTATAGCTGAGCTACTGCTTGTAGGGAATGTTTAATGATGATCCATGGGAAATTTTTCCCACATTTATTGGGATGTAATTGACATATAACATTGTGTACCTTTAAAATGTACCAGGTGTTCATTTGATATACTTACATATTACAAAACGATTACCACTGTAGCATAAACTAACACTACCATCACATCACATAATTACCATTTCCTTTTTGTGAGGAATACATTTCAGATATACTCTCTTATTTTTCAAGTATATAATACAGTACAAGTAAATAATACAGTATTTCAAGTATAATACAGTACAGTACAATATAGACACCATGCTGTACACCAGATCCCTCAAATTTATGCATTTTCTAACTGGAAATTTCTACCCTTTGGCCAACAATCCTCCATTTCCCCCAGCTCTAAGGCCCTGGTAACCACCATTCTACTCTCTGTTCCCACAAGTTTGGCTTTTTAAAAGTCCACATATAAGTGATATCATACACCTATTTATCTTTCATGTCTGACATTTCACTTAGCATAATGCCCTCAGGTGCATCCATGTTGTCCCAAATGGCAGAATTTCCTTCTTTCGCATAGCTGAATAATATTCCATTATATATGTATATACCACAACTTCTTTATCCATTTGTCCTTGATAGACACTTAGATTGTTCCATATTTTGGCTATTGTGAATAATGCTGCAATAAACATGGAAGTGTAGACACTTCATTGGGATTCTGTTTTCATTTCCTTTGGCTATATACCCAGATGTGGGATTTCTGAATCATATGATACTTCTATTTTTAATTTTTTGTAGAACCTTTATACTATTTTCCATAAATGCATCAATTTACATTCTCATCAACAGTGTTCCCTTTGTTCCGTATCCCTGTTCCCCATCAAAGGTTCCCTTTGTTCCGTATCCTTGCCAACACTTGTTATTTCTTGTCTTTTGGATAAGACAGGTTTGAGATGCTACCTCACTGTGCTTTTAATTTGCATTTCCCTGATGTTAGTGATGTTGAGCACCTTTTCATGCACCTTTTAGCCATCTGTATGTTGTTTTTAGAAAAATGTCTATTCAGATCCTCTGCCCAATTTTTTTTTTTTTTTTTTTTTTGCGATACGTGGGCCTCTCACTGTTGTGGCCTCTCCCGTTGTGGAGCACAGGCTCCAGACGCGCAGGCTTAGCAGCCATGGCTCACGGGCCTAGCCGCTCTGCGGCATGTGGGATCTTCCTGGACCGGGACATGAACCTGTGTGCCCTGCATCGCCAGGCGGACTCTCAACAACTGCACCACCAGGGAAGCCCCCAATTTTTATTCAGATTTTTTTTGTTACTGAGTTGTATGAGTTACCCTTTTATTATATATATGGTTTGCAAATAATTTCTTCCATTCCATAGGTTACTTTTTCATTTCGTTTTTTTTTTTTCTGTTAATAACTTTGATTTGCGTAGGGAGGTATCTTATTGCTCTTGATCAATGGGGCTGTCATATGAAAATGAAGATACATTTCAGAATACACTCTTAATAAATTTACTGATACTTCATGTGTACTAGATAATGTTCTAAATTACTGAATAATAATGCTTGAAATAGGTCATTACTACTTATCCGCATTTTATAGTTTAAGAAGCTGAGGTTATGTAATTGCCCCAGTTACACAACTAATAAATATTAAAGTTGGGCATCTGAAGATAAGCATTTACTATGTGATAATATCTGCTTGTAGTGAGAAAACACATACCCCTAAAATAATGCAGCACTATTTTTAAATTAATTTTTATTGGTGTATAGTTGATTTACAATGTTGTGTTAGTTTCTGCTGTACAGCAAAGTGAATCATATCCACTCTTTTTTGGATTCTTTTCCCATATAGGTTGTTACAGAGTACTGAGTAGAGTTCCCTGTGCTATACAGTAGGTTCTTATTAGTTATCTATTTTATATATAGTAATGTGTATAAGTTAATCCCTGTCTCCCAGTTTATCCCTCCCCCCCTTTCCCCTTGGTAACCGTTTCCTTTGTTTTCCTCTGACTGGGTATTTTCAAAATTCCTATCTTCTAATGCACAGATTCTTTTTCTATTTGGTCTATTCTGTGGTTGATGCTTTCTATTGCATTTTTTATTTCATTCACCAAATTCTTCAGCTCCAGAATGTTTGGTTCCTTTTAGGACTTCTATCTCTTTGTTAAATTTCTCATTGTGTTAATGATTTCATTGAATTGTCTTTCCGTGTTTTATTGTAGTTCACTGAGTTTCCTTAAAACAGCTTTTCAAAATTCTTTATTGGGTAAATCATAGCTCTCCATGTCTTTGGATTCAGTTACTGGAAGAGTATTGTGATCTTTCATAACGTTTCCTTGACTTTTCCTGTTCCCTGGAGTTTTGTATTGCTGTCTTCACATTTGAGTTAGCAGTCACCTCCTCCAATCTTTATTAACTGACTTCAGTGTAACAATACCTTCCATCAGTCCTGGTAGACATTTTGAGGCTTTCTCAGACCTTGTATGAATATGCCTACTCCATACTTCTTGCTCCCACTGTGGCATAATTCTTTGTTTTTTTTTTTTTTTTTTTTTTTGCAGTACTCGGGCTTCTCACTGTTGTGGCCTCTCCTGTTGTGGAGCACAGGCTCCGGACGTGCAGGCTCAGCAGCCATGGCTCACGGGCCCAGCTGCTCCACGGCATGTGGGATCTTCCCAGACCGGGGCACGAACCCGCGTCCCCTGCATCGGCAGGCGGACTCTCAACCACTGCGCCACCAGGGAAGCCCCAATAATTCTTAAGCTTGTATGTCTTCTCTCAGTCCTACAGTGCAACAGCTTGGCTGCTGATAGCCTCTCTTTGTTTTCCTGAATGTAGCCCTACCATGGGACTTTTTAGTGGTTTCCCTCTGGCCCACAGAACCTGGCCTGCTTTCTGTGCTTGCTTACTCCTACCAAAGCTCACTCTCCCTGCTTTCTGGAGTGACCATAGGGAGCCAGCAGCAGAGTAGGGGGAAGTGGGTAAAGGCATGCAGGTACTGCAGGTACCCAAAGGCCAGTTGGGGGAATTCACACATGAGGTTTCCCCAGTGGCTCATGGGCAAGCTTCCTAATGGAGTCCACTATGCAGCCATCAGAAACTACATCCCTTTAATACCTTCCCAGAATCACATCTGCCTCTTTCCCAATCTCCTTCTTCCTCCCAGTCATGAAGCTCTCAGTTTAGGACTCTGGATACTGGAAGAGAGAAATGAGTCTCTTTGGCAGCATCCCGCACAGCTGGAGAAGCCTCACATTCATTCACCATTTCTCCCTTCTCCCATGGGAGACATCTCAGGCCAAATGGGTCTCATTTAGGCCTAAGCTGTGCCACCTGGGAGATGGGTGATGTGGGCGAAGTCAAGTTATTCTCCTTATCCACTCCAATTCATCCAAACTCATATTTTTTTTCTCTCCAGCAGAGTGCTACAACTTCTTCTCTGGAAACCTAGATTTCCACAAAGGCTCTCTTGTCCCTCCATGGGTAACTGCCCAGGTCAGTGTTCTCCAGGTGCTCTGGACCACTGCCGAGAGGGCTGGAACTGCTTCACAGGCTACTGCAGGGTCCACAGCTGGTACTGAGGTCTGTCAGTCTATTACCCGATGCACAGGTGGGCGAGACTCTTTCCAGGTCCCTTGGCATATGGTACTGGATCCCACAACTCCCACAGAGGCAGTTTTATTTGTGGATGAATAAATGCCAAATTTTTGTTGTTATGGGGGTGACAAAAACGAGGAATGTCTTATGCTACTGTGATGGTGATGTCACTACCATCTTGGGAAATGTTTTGACAATTCCATATTAAAGGTAAAGGTAAAGGAGGAAATTTTAAGGAAAAAATTCTTAAACAATCAGTAGATTCTTTTGGCAGATCAAAGTATAGCCCTCCCTAATGTGTCAGAGAAGGTAATCACAGAAAAAATGCTGACAGAGAACAGGACCAAGTGAACTAACTCTAAGGTATGTTGCTAAATATACCCCAGCTAGCTGGTAAAAGTCAACATTTTGGTGCTCAGAGGAGATAAAATGAGTTAAGGAATGCCCCTCCCAGAACAATGTTTTAGATAGGCTTGTTTCTCTCTGCTTGTGTCATATGATACAATTAAACATATTAAGTACTCAAAACAGAGTGAACACATAGAAAATTAAATAGAGAACTTTTAAAGAGCTTTAAAAGTCAACATGTGCTTCTTTTATACTGTCTTCAAAGATCTGTTGGCAGCTCTCCAGTAAGACCCCCAAACTCGTGGTTGCCTAGAATGGAGATGGGGAGGCAGGCAAGGAGTAGAAAGCCTGTATCTCTTTCTGTCCTGGCCCATCCCAACGCTCACTAACTATAGTTCTTACACTATATGAATCATAAAATTATGTGCTCAGAACTCAAAACGATGCTCCAGGTATGGACTAACTTGTAGGTTTCTGGGCTCTTACCCACTTTGCTTTTGTAACTTCTAGTGAGCGACATATATTTGGGGATCCATGATTTGGGTCCTTTGTATGACAGTATTGACACATATTTGGCTATGGTCAGTTAAAGCCCCTACATTTTCCAGTCCTAAACTGCTCTTCAGCTCGGCTTACCCCCACACCACCACACCATTCTGTACTTAGCTTGTTGACTTCTTGAACATGAGGCTAAAATTGTATATTGGTCCCGACATTAGATTACACCTCAATGTTTTTGGCCCATTCCAGTCTGTTCTCAATTTTTTTTTGAAATCTAACTCAAATGTGTTGATTCCTCAAAGCTTTAGGTAACTGCAAATGTATTTGTTCAACAAATAGTAACAGAGTGCTTTCTATGTGCTAGTAACTATGCTAGGAAGTGAGGTTACAGATATGAGAAAGACAAAAATAGTTTTTATTTAATCACCAGCATTGATGAAACTTTTTTACTCCTTTACAACCAAGCCTTATGGTCTACTACTCCTGCCCACATACGCTGTGGCTCTATCCATACTCAACTTTACAGCATTCACTTTACTTGAAAAGTACTTGCATAGTTGTATTTCTTAGTGTGTGCTATTCCTTCTGCCTGTTACAGCTTCCCATGCTTTTTTTCTAAGCAAAGTCCTACTCACTTTGTCAAAACCTAGCTTAAATGCCAAACTAGACTGTTCTGAGCAAGCTGAGGGTCTCACAGTCCCATTCACCAGGGCAGGAAATCTGATGCATGTTAAGTCAGCATTCCTCTCTCAGTCCTGTTATCTTTCCACCTAAGGTGTAACCTTCGTCGGTCATTTTCTCTCTCTTAAATTCATATCTCCATACATTTCTGTAATTCCTCTCATCTGACCAAACATTGGTTTTCCTCCCTCTAAAAACAGAGTGGTCCCAAAAAAGTATTTCATGAAGAACAAAGAGACATGCATTCTGAACATTTTCACTGAATATCTTCTCTATGTCCTTGCCTTGATTCAAACCTGGTTTCCCCATATAGAACTCATGGGTAAAATCTGCTCATTTCCTCATATTGTTTTATGTTAGAGTCAAGATGACTAGTTATCATAATCCCAGCTCCTCAATGATGCCTCTACATCTTTATGCCTACAGAATTCCATGAGAACCTCTGATCTTTAAAGGCTTATGCTGCATTCCAGCTTTCTACCCTCTAAATCTCCTTGTTACTATTTATCTATCAATCTCTTAGCCATTGCCCCACATTCACTGAAGGCTTCTCGCTTCTATCAGCATTATTTCCTGTACACCAATTGTTAATATCACCTTGAGTATCTTCAAAGTCCAAAAGCACAAGCTTAATCTCTCATGCTTCCTCATCTTCAGTGAACCTCACTTCTACTCCACTTTACCACCCAACTCTCTTTTCTGTATCCTGGTTCTTTTCATAACCTGCAACTGGTCCACTGCCAAACTCTGAAACTCAAACAACCACACCTGTCCATCATCCTAGCTCTATAACTCAACTTTTCTCCCCCTTGCACCAGGTATTAGGTTTTAGTAAGGTACCCAATTTCTAATGCTTCTACTTTCTCCCTATCAAATCCACTAATCATATCTCTACTTTATCTCCTCTCATATTCAACTCCATAGTGCACCGTACCAATTGCTCTTACTATGTCCTCAACTCCCTCGCTTATCCCTACAATACACCCTCACTGATTTAAACTGAATGTCTTCCTTCTAAACCTGCAAAGCTGTACCTTGCTAGAGAAAATAAGTAATGCATGTCAGTGTCACTAAATATCTGTGGCCTCCAATATCAACAGCTCACTTTACTGTCTAGGACACTTTTAGGTATCACTAGCAAATGCTCTTTCCAGTCCTCATGCAGCCTTTTCAAAAAAATCTCCACTCATCTCAAAACTCTGGCTATACCCTTGCTCAATATAAAATAATAACCTTAGCATTACACAACAAAAATTAAAGCCAACAGCATCCCCTCAATTTTCTGCCATCAGACCTACAAACTTAGCTGCACCAACATGCATGTTTTCTGTCTTCTCTCCTGTTACAGTGGGAGAGGGGTTTGGCCCCCCAGTAAGGGCAATTTTTTACTTATTCCAGCAATTTCAATATGTAGTTATTGAACTTTGAAGCAACTATGCTTTTATCTCCATTATATATTATTTTTACTTAAAAAAGGACATAAAATGATACTCTTTTTTAACAACTAAAAGAGGTAGATGAAACTAAGAGAAAGGAATGAGAAAGGTAGGGAAAAAATTGCCAGGTATACAAAAATGTGGTTAGGAATGAAAAGAGGATGTAGAGCTCAGTGCTTTGATGGGATTCAATTGCAACATCAAGGGACTAGTGGGCTTTAAACAATCATTTTAATTTGATAGTGGCTTGCCGGTCACCTTTTGGTAATTCACCTGAATTAGCCCATTTTTATGCCAATAATTCTCTTCCAATTGACTTGAAGAAAAACTTTTAAAACTCTGATCCACTCTGATACTTTCTTTTCCCATCACATGCTATTACAGACACTTATAGTTTATTGTAATTATTGACTACCTCTTAGTTTAATTGTAAAATTGGCTTAAGTGTTATTAAATTCCTGAAAGATTAATAACATGATCAAAGGAGCAAAGCCCATTTCTTAAAGTGCAGTTCTCAAACTCTGCTTTCAAATTACCGGCCGAAAAGTTCACGGCCTACTGATGTCCCAAGCTTTCCTCCTCTGTAATATGGTGCATTTTTTAAATTGATGTTAGGCTGAAATCACAAGCCATCTCTCTGAACATGAAAGAAATTTGTAACATAACATGGAAAGTATATTTTTAAGGGGCTCCAGAATAATTATTGATAAGCTTTCAACAGCAAGTCTGAAGAAATTCATGGGCCCACCATTCACCATGACAAGAAATTCAGTTATTTCATGGGTACTCTCCCCTCCACATTGTTTTTTTCTTCCTTCATATTTAAACGTATATGGGTTAAAGTTTCTCAGTTAATATCTCACTTGGGGTAATTTAGTTAATTCTCCTTTAGTGTATCCTAATAAATGTGGATACTAATGACTGGCTATTTTTCAAGTAAGAATTTTATTATTCGCATTGTAGCTTGGATGACTTGAAAAATAATGCCATTAACTTAAAATAAATTAATATATTTTTAAAGTTTAAAAACTATTATTGCTACTCATTCATTCATTTAACAGATATCTGTTAGGTGCCTACTGCATAGCAGACATTATGCTACATCCAGGATGATACTTCCAGAAGCCAAGAGTTTACCTGAGGATGAAGTTGACTAATGAAGTTATAGCTTCCAAAAGATCTTTCCTCTACTGAATAATAACACAGACTCCTAAGTACTGCACAAATAAAAATCTTAACATGTTAGATATGTTAATATGTTAGGGGAAAAAGTGGACTTGCATTTTTGAATGTTTTGAATAAAACATGTTAGGAAGGAGTAATACTTTTTTACTTTAAAGAACGTGGCAAAATATTTGGAGGAATGCCTCATAAAGCAGCATTGGTAAGAATGACCAGGCAGAAGAACTGATGTTTATTATGACTGGACACAATTCGCACCACTACGTGTGAATCACAGCCTGAAAAGTTCCAGAATTTTTTAGATTATAAAAGCACATCGCAAACAAATTCTCTGTACTAGGTAGGATGTACATATGCTGTATCAATCAAAGCACAATATCGTTGAGAGTCAAAGACAGTGTTATGAATTATTATGCTGGGATAACTGACACAATCTGACACTATCCAGACAAAGTCACAAGCAAAAATGGTCTCCTTAATATCAGGGGACCAAAGAATGAATGTATAATTCTTCCATACATTTTTATTTAAATGGAAATTCAGCAAAGTTTAAAAATTTGAACTCAGCTTGGGGTATAATTGGAAATATTCTTGATCTACTATTTATTTTATGCCTTCAACAAAATTTAAAACATGTAATTAATTTATTTTAATCATTATCAGTAATCATTTATGTGGAGACAGAAAGAGAAAAATTCTAAAAATGTCAAATATGGTACTAGATGTAATTGAAGTTAATCCTCTAGAGACAAGTACAAAGTATTGTTTTCCTCAATATTATTATTACTTAGTCATCAAATATATTTTACTAAACTTTCTTGGTCTTCACATCCAGAGATTATTTTTGCACAAAGGCTCTAATGTAATTTCTCTGCAGCTGGATTATGAGAAGTTACTTAACACATTGGTTGAGAACTGATTACAGGTGCTTATCAGGTTACATTACAACTGCTTGAAATCATTTATTTATGGATTTATTTAAATATTATTGCCCAACTACTTCCCCCTAAAATGGCTCTTGTTGTGAGGTTATATTTTGAGTACTCTTCAAAGGAGCTGTGGGTATTTCCTAGGCCTGGCTATCCCAGAGAAGGTCAGTGAAACACCTCTGAGAGAGGAAAACTGATTAAAACCCATTTGTATTGCTCTGGCTTTGCTACCACTTAAAGCTGTGTTAGCATCTTTTGTGCATTCCCTTCAGGCTCTCTCTAGGCCCCAGGAATAATGTTGCTGCAATTGGTGCATATGTGTATTTTAATAGGGTTGAAAATGCAGAGGTGTGTTTGAACAGGTTTTAAAAACTTCTCTATTCATTATCAATTTTCATTTAAAATTCACAAAAATTCAATTTTATTTTTTAAAAAATAAAAAATGTTGAGGCAGGTAAGCCAAAAAGATGTCAAAAGGAAATAGGCCCATTTATATTTCTTGTATTCAACATGCATTTATTGAGCATCTACCCTAAGAGATACAGTGGGTAAACAAGACCCACAATATCTGTGTTCTCATGTCTGCCCTTCTCAAAGTTATTCAAATACACAAGACAATTTTAGGTAGTGGCTTAGGAGCTGTAAAGGAAATAAACAGTACTCTAAGTAAGTGAATGAAAGACAGTGACTCTAAATAAAGACTGCTTATGTTAAACTACCTTAGTTTCTAGATTCTTCTGTTTACCTTTCCATGACACTTACTTTCACTAAATATTAGAACTGAGGCTATCTACTTCTCTTTACAGTTAGCTTTACCCCAAGGGTGTCAGCCACCTCTCCAATCACTCATACCCACTAATACAAATCAATTGGAATTGCAAAATTCCAATTTCACTACTCCAGTGCAGGGGCACAGATTTTTTTCCATCAGAGGAAGGGAGCCACAGGTAAGGCTATTAGTAGGTCACACCTTAGTGTGTATTTGCCAGTTGGTATTGTCCCAAGTGCTGATCACGTAAGAAAAAAGAGTTTTGAATTGATGGGAAGGGGCAAGAGGGTAAGAAGTTATTATTTTAACACTTTGTGATAAGGCAGACACAAGAAAAGCACTAGAGAAATGGACTTTCAAAAACCAGTGTGGGCAGCTTAAAGGCATTATTTTTTAAGAGTGGCTAAAAAGGGAATATTGAATACTAGAAAAGAGACAAGAGTGCAGAAGGGGAGATGGAATGCTATAAAAAAAAAAATTTCAACAGCTTCATTATTTTTCCCAGGCCAGGAGAGTAAAGGTGTTATTGAAAAGTCTGATTTCTCTCCCCTTATACCTAGAGAAAGGCAGCAAGAGTAACAATGGTTTAGGAGAAAGCCAAATATAGGGACATGGTAATTCTTCAGCTATATATTTTCTATATACATATAATATATATAGACACACACACTCATATATATACACACTTGTGTATATATGTGTGTGTCTATTATATAGAGAGACACCTTATATATATACATACAATATATACAGAATATATACATTCTGTAATCCTCACAGAAACCCTATGAAGTGGGTACTGTACTATAATTTGTTTCACAGATGAGGAAACTGAGGCACAGAGAGGCTAAATAATTTCCCCAAAGTCAAAGTCACACCACCAGCAGGGATATGAGCTGGGATTTGAACTCATGCAGCCTGTCCTTTGTGTTTGGACTCTTGACCACTATGATATCCAATATTGGGACTGGTGTCAGGGGCTGTGGGAAAGGTACAGTTGTTTACAATATGTTAGCAGTAAAGTCTAAAATTTAATTTTCAAAGTTGCACTTTGTAAACTATAACTTCAAATGCTCCCTGATTGAATTTAATAAAAATTTTAATTACACTGAATGTTCTTTATCTAAGCAGGCAAGTTTTTAAATAAAAATATGAAGTACAAATCAACCAGTTTTGCACTGTACTTTCACAAGCTGGCTTTCAGCATGGATTTCAACACTAGAATTTTGTTAGAATGTAAATATGGCCTTACTTCTGTGCTTTCTAACTTATGTACCCTTCCATTACAGTGGCTCTGGTGAGCTAAATATTTGTGATTGTATTTAGGTTAAAAAATTTGCAATGACTTTGAAGCTATATGTTAAAGATTCATGGCATCTGGTTCCTATTTACAATCTTTCAGTCCTCCAGGATACATTAATGAGGAACACAATGAGGTAATTTGGATTTTTACAGAGTTATGCTTATTGATAAACATTCTCCCTGATGCAGTCAGACATGACCATACCTAAAAATTATATGGATTACAAAATATTTCAAATTCCATACTTTTAAATAATGTAATGATAAACATAGAAAACAGGTACCAAAGGGCAAGGAATCCTGAAATACGTTAACAGTACTAATCACTACAAAGTAGAAATCAAATAGGAATTTTTTTTCTTGAATTCTGTACAAAATTTATTACTAAATTGCCAAATAATAAAATTAAAATAGTCAGCATTTATTGAGTGATTATTAAGTACTAGAAATTGTTCTAAGAATAATACTCCTTATAATAACTCCATCAGGTAGTTATTATTATTCCCATGTTTCAGATGAGAATACAGAGACAGTAAGAAGTTAAGCCACTTACACAAGGCCTCAGCTGCTAAACAGTAGAGCTGGGAATTTGAACTGAGGCAGTCTGATCTCTTGAGCTTAACTGGTAGCTTCTGTCCTATAGTACCCCACTACTAAATGGCTCTAGTTGTCTTGTTGGGCAGCTCACACATATAATATATAACTTACTCAATAAAAGCCTTGAGGACTGCATCGTCATCTGGGTCCAAAATATGTGTCACTACACTGAGTACTGCCATTTAGAGCTATTCTCCATGTGTGCTCCATAAGCATATCGCTGCTCTATAAGTTGTTCGTTAGAAGTTGAGTACAATTTTCTCTTGCAAGACACAGCTCTTCCTAGCATAGCAAGTTGCATCACTTTCTCCCATTTTCTTCAAATTAGTAGATATTGAGGTAATCAATCAGGGAGATGGCTGATGGGAAAAGATGTGTTTTATTTTATACATACATAAAAAACTCCCAAGGTACTAGTATATAGTGTGTAAAATGTGTGCCTGCCATCTCTACCAAACAGAATTGACTTTCTATTATTTTCCTCTTCTATGGTTGTACTTCATCTTCATTTTAATCTGATTTCACACATATAAAAGTGTTGGGAGTTAGAGCTGAGCAATTTGGTTTGTCCCAGGTCCTAAAAAAACTGAAGGGGGCTGAGGGGACACTCTCTTAAAAAAAAAAAAAAAAAAAACAACTTACATATGTTGATCAATAATTAAAACTTAAGAATTTTTAAAAAATCAACTTCTAGGCCTTATGAATCTCTCAGGATTTCATATGAAATCTTAGCCTCAATGTAGTAATCCTTGCAGTGATCCTAAGAGAAATTAGCATTAAGGCAATTCCTGAGTTAATATAACTTTAAAGAGAAGAGGACCTGTTATTTTATGCTTGGTTTGACTACAGTTATTGGACATACCATTAAGATATATAAAGATTCTCTTCAGTCAATCTTTAGGTCAAATGATGGGTCTGGGGTCAGGTAGCTTTATAAATGTTGCAATATGGTTTGTCTGAAGATTCTGGTCTTTAATAAATTCAAGAAAAAGAAATACACCCTAAGTGCTGCACAATGACGAATTTCATTATCACATCCATAGCCACTAACTTCATTGTTAGTAACTACTGACTTACCAAAAACCAGATATTAAAATATCAGTCTATTCACTTTAGTATAAAAATATGAACTGGTAGTTTTGAATACTTCAATATATTAGTTATATTAAACCATTATTTTATTTCTTCATAGAAAATATTAGCCAAATTAAGATAGTAATCATTTTTTTTTTTTTTTTTTTTTGCAGTACGTGGGCCTCTCACTGTTGTGGCCCCTCCCGTTGCAGAGCACAGGCTCCGGACGTGCAGGCTCAGCGGCCATGGCTCACGGGCCCAGCCGCTCCGCGGCACGTGGGATCTTCCCGGACCGGGGCACGAACCCGCGTCCCCTGCATCGGCAGGCGGACTCTCAACCACTGCGCCACCAGGGAAGCCCCAAGATAGTAATCATTTTATCAATTCAGGAAAAATCATTTACAAATCAGTATTGACTATAGCTGTAATACACTCAAACATAAATTATCAAATGCTATGGGCATCTCCTGTATTTCATGTCAAAAGTAACAATCACCAACATCAATAGAATGCTTCCCATGTGTCTCAGTTCTAATCATTTTATATGTACTTAGTTTATTCATGAAGTAGGTACTTTTACTATAGTTATGGAGAGGCACAAAGAGGTTAAGTAGATTGCCCAAGATAATATATAGATAAGTGAAGTGGGACTTGAACTCAGTCCAACTTGAGCAACCATGATCTTAGCTTCAGGATGGGGGCTGGCTGCCAGAAGAACCAACTATGTGATTAGACAGCTGGAACTTTCAGCCCCACCCCCAGAACTCCAGGGAGGGAAAAGAGGCTAGAGGTTGAGTCACCAATAGCCGATTTAATCAATCATGCCTGCATGATGGAACCGCCATAAAAATCCCTAAATGACATAGTTCAGAGGGTTGGTGAACACATTGAGGTGCTGGGAGGATGGTGTGGTCTGAGAGGGCATGGAAGCTCTGCACACACACACCCCTCCCTCCATACCTTGCCCTGTGCATCTCTTCCATCTAGCTATAATTTTCTTGCGTTCTGTGAATTGTCCTAGTGAATTATCAAATCTGAGGGGAGGTCATAGGAATCCCTGAATTTGTACTCAACCATGCAGAAATGTGGGTCTCCTGCGCACCTCACTTGTAACTGGTGTCTGAAGTGGAGAAAATCTTGGGACTGAGTCCATAAACCCGAGGAGATGGACACTAATTACATATAGTTAATATCAGAATTAAGTTCTAGGACATTTGGTCGGTGTCAGGAAGGAAAACAAAAATAGAATAGGACACACATTTAAAAAGTATCAGCAGGTCCATTTCATCAAGGAATTTTATAATTATAAAAATATCCAATATATTTTATTATTTTTTTGAATTTTATTTATTTTTTATACAGCAGGCTCTTATTAGTTATGTATTTTATATGTATTAGTGTATATATGTCAATCCCAATCTCACAATTCATCCCACCACCACCACCACCCACCTCCGCTTTCCCCCCTTGGTGTCCATACGTGTGTTCTCTACATCTGTTTCTCTATTTCTGCCTTGCAAACCAGTTCATCTGTACCATTTTTCTAGATTCCTCACATATGCATTAATATGTGATATTTATTTTTCTCTTTCTGGCTTAGTTCACTCTGTATGGCAGTCTCTAGGTCCTTCCATGACATTACAAATGATCCAACATCATTCTATTTTTATGGCTGCGTAATATTCCATTGTGTATATGTACCACATCTTTTTTATCCATTCGTCTGTCGATGGGCATTTAGGTCGCTTCCATGATTTGGCTATTATAAACAGTGCTGCAATGAATATTAGGGTGCATGTGTCTTTTTTTTTAACATCTCTATTGGAATATAATTGCTTTACAATGGTGTGTTACTTTCTGCTGTATAACAAACTGAATCAGCTATATGTATACATATATCCCCATATCCCCTCCTTCTTGCCTCTCCCTCCTAACCTCCCTATCCCACCCCTCTAGGTGGTCACAAAGCACCAAGCTGATCTCCCTGTGCTATGCAGCTGCTTCCCACTAGCTATCTATTTTACATTTAATAGTGTATATATGTCAATGCTACTTTCTCACTCCGTCCCAGCTTAATTTCCCCCTCCCTGTGTCCTCAAGTCCATTATCTACATCTACGTCTTTATTCCTGTCCTGTCCCTAGGTTCATCAGAAACACTTTTTTTCAGATTCCATATATATGTGTTAGCATATGGTATTTGTTTTTCTCTTTCTGACTTACTTCACTCTGTATGACAGACTCTAGGTCCATCCTCCTCATTACAAATAGCTCAATTTCATTTCTTTTTATAGCTGAGTAATATTCCATTGCATATATATGCCACATCTTCTTTATCCATTCATCTGTTAATGGACACTTAGGTTGCTTCCATGTCCTGGCTATTGTAAATAGTGCTGCAATGAACATTGTGGTACATGTGTCCTTTAGAATTGTGGTTTTTTCAGGGTATGTGCACAGTAGCGGGATTGCTGGGTCATATGGTAGTTCTATATTTAGTTTTTTAAGGAACCTCCATACTGTTCTCCATAGTGGCTGTATCAATTTACATACCCACCAAAAATGCAAGAGGGCTCCCTTTTCTCCACACCCTCCCCAGCATTTAATGTTTGTAGATTTTTTGATGATGGCCATTCTGACCAGTGTGAGGTGATACCTCATTGTAGTTTTGATTTGCATTTCTCTAATGATTAGTGACGTTGAGCTCCTTTCCTGTGTTTGGTGGCAATCTGTATATGTTCTTTGGAGAAATGATTGTTTAGGTCTTCTGCCCATTTTTCGATTGGGTTGTTTATTTTTTTGATATGGAGCTGCATGAGCTGCTTGTGTATTTTGGAGATTAATCCTTTGTCAGTTGCTTCATTTGCAAATATTTTCTCCCATTCTGAGGGTTGTCTTTTTGTCCTGTTTATGGTTTCCTTTGCTGTGCAAAAGATTTTAAGTTTCATTAGGTCCCATTTGTTTATTTTTCTTTTTATTTCCATTTCTCTAGGAGGTGGGTCAAAAAAGATCTTGCTGTGATTTATGTCAAAGAGTGCTCTGCCTATGTTTTCCTCTAAGAGTTTGATAGTGTCTGGTCTTACATTTAGATCTTTCATCCATTTTGTGTTTATTTTTATGTATGGTGTTAGGAAGTATTCTAATTTCAGTCTTTTACATGTAGCAGTCCAGTTTTCCCAGCACCACTTATTGAAGAGGCTGTCTTTCCTCCATTGTTCATTCTTGCCTTCTTTATCAAAGATAAGGTGACCGTGTGTGTGGATTTATCTCTGGGCTTTCTATTCTGTTCCATTGATCTATATTTCTGTTTTTGTGCCAGTACCATACCATCTTGATTACTGTAGCTTTGTAGTATAGTCTGAAATCTGGGAGTCTGATTCTTCCAGCTCCGTTTTTCTTTCTAAAGATTGCTTTGGCTATTCAGGGTCTTTTGTGTTTCCATACAAGTTGTGAAATTTTTTGTTCTAGTTCTGCGAAAAATGCCAGTTGATAGTTTGATAGGGATTGCATTGAATCTGTATATTGCTTTGGGTAGTAGAGTCATTTTCACAATGTTGATTCTTCCAATCCAAGAACATGGTATATCTCTCCATCTATTTGTATCACCTTTAATTTCTTTCATCAGTGTCTATAATTTTCTGCATACAGGTCTTTTGTCTCCTTAGGTAGGTTTATTCCTAGGTATTTTACTCTTTATGCTGCAATGGTAAATGGGAGTGTTTTCTTAATTTCACTTTCAGATTTTTCATCAGTAGTGTATAGGAATGCAAGAGATATCTGTGCATTAATTTTGTATCCTGTTACTTTACCAAATTCATTGATTAACTCTTGTAGTTTTCTGGTAGCATCTTTAGGATTCTCTATGTATCCACAAACAGTGACAGTTTTACTTCCTCTTTTCTGATTTGGGTTTCCTTTATTTCTTTTTCTTCTCTGATTGCTGTGGCTAGGACTTCCAAAACTATGTTGAATAAGAGTGGTGAGAGGGGCAACCTTTTCTTGTTCCTGATCTTAGAGGAAATGGTTTCAATTTTTCACCATTGAGAATGATGTTGGCTGTGGGTTTGTCATATATGGCCTTTATTATGTTGAGGTAGGTTCTGTCTATGCATGCATGTTGGAGAGTTTTTATCATAAATGTTTGTTGAATTCTGTCAAAAGCTTTTTCTGCATCTACTGAGATTATCATATGGTTTTTATCCTTCAATTTGTTAATATGGTGTATCACATTGATTGATTTTCATATGTTGAAGAATCCTTACCTTCCTGAGATAAACCCCACTTGATCATGGTGTATGATCCTTTTAATGTGCTGTTGGATTCTGTTTCCTAGTATTTTGTTGAGGATCTTTGCATCTATGTTCATCAGTGATACTCGCCTGTAGTTTCTTTTTTGGTGACATCTTTGTCTGGTTTTGATATAAGGGTGCTGGTGGCCTCATAGAATGAGTTTGGGAGTGTTCCTCCCTCTGCTATATTTTGGAAGAATTTGAGGATAGGTGGTTAGCTCTTCTCTAAATGTCTGATAGAATTCACCTGTGAAGCCATCTGGTCCTGGGTTTTTGTTTGTTGGAAGATTTTTAATCACAGTCTCAATTTCAGTGCTTGTGATTGGTCTGTTTATATTTTCTATTTCTTCCTGGTTCAGTCATGGAAGGTTGTGCTTTTCTAAGAATTTGCCCATTTCTTCCAGGTTGTCCATTTTATTGGCATTTTGTTGCCTTTAGCAATCTCTCATGATCCTTTGTATTTCTGCAGTGTCAGTTGTTACTTCTCCTTTTTCATTTCTAATTCTATTGATTTCAGTCTTCTCCCTATTTTTATTGATGAGTTTGGCTAATGTTTTATCAATTTTGTTTATCATCTCCAAAAAACAGGTTTTAGTTTTATTGATCTTTGCTACTGTTTTCTTCATTTCTTTTTCATCTTGTCTAATGTGTCATTTAAAGCCTGTGTTTCCTTATTTATTTTCATTTTGGATGATCTCTCCATTGGTGAAAGTGGGGTGTTAAAGTCCCCTACTATTATTGTGTTACTGTCAAGTTTCCCTTTTATGGCTGTTAGCATTTGCCTTATGTATTGAGGTGCTCCTATGTTGGGTGTGTAAATATGTACAATTGTTATATCTTCTTCTTGGACTGATCCCTTGATCATTATGTAGTGTCCTTCTTTGTCTCTTGTAATAGTCTTCATTTTAAAGTCTATTTTGTTTGATATGAGAATTGCTACTCCAGCTTTCTTTTGATTTCTATTTGCATGGAATATCTTTTTCCACCCTGTCACTTTCAGTCTGTATGTGTCTCTAGGTCTGAAGTGGGTCTCTTGTAGACAGCACATATAAAGGTCTTGTTTTTGTATCCATTCAGCCAGTCTATGCCTTTTGGTTGGAGCATTTAATCCATTTACATTTAAGGTAATTATTGATATGTATGTTCCTATTACCATTTTCTTAATTGTTTTGGGTTTGTTATTGTAGGTCTTTTCCTTCCCTTGTGTTTCCTGCCTAGAGAAGTTCCTTTAGCATTTGTTGTAAAGCTGGTTTGGTGGTGCTGAATTCTCTTAACTTTTGCTTGTCTGTAAAGGTTTTAATTTCTCCATCAAATCTGAAGGAGATCCTTCCTGGGTAGAGTAATATTGGTTGTAGGTTTTTCCCTTTTATCACTTTAAATATATCCTGCCACTCCCTTCAGGCTTGCAGAGTCTCTGCTGAAAGATCAGCTGTTACCTTTGGGGGTTCCCTCGTATGTTGTTTGTTACTTTTCCCTTGTTGCTTTTAATATTTTTTCTTAGTATTTAATTTTTGATAGTTTGGTTAATATGTGTCTTGGCATGTTTCTCCTTGGACTTATCCTGTTTGAGACTCTCTGCACTTCCTGGACTTGATTATTTCCTCTCCCATGTTAGAGAAGTTTTCAACTATAATCTCTTCAAATATTTTCTCAGACCCCTTCTATTTTCTCATCTTCTTCTGTGACCCCTATAATTCAAATGTTGGTGCATTTAATTTTGTCCCAGAGGTCTCTGAAACTGTCCTCAATTCTTTTCATTCTTTATTCTTTATTCTGCTCTGCAGTACTTATTTCCACTATTTTATCTTCCAGGTCACTTATCCATTCTTCGGCCTCAGTTATTCTGCTATTGATTCCTTGCAGACAATTTTTAATTTCATTTATTGTGTTGTTCATCATCATTTGTTTGCTCTTTGGTTCTTCTAGGTCCTTGTTAAACATTTCTTGTATTTTCTCCATCCTGTTTCCAAGGTTTTGGATCACGTTTACTGTCATTACTCTGAATTCTTTTTCAGGTAGATTGCCTATTTCCTCTTCATTTGTTCGGTCTGGTGTGTTTTTACCTTGCTCTTTCATCTGCTGCATATTTCTCTGTCTTCTCATTTTGTTTAACTTACTGTGCTTGGGGTCTCTTCTGGAGGCTGCAGATTCACAGTTCCCACTGTTTTTGGTGTCTGCCCCCAGTGGGTGAGGATGGTTCAGTGTCTTGTGTAGGCTTCCTAGTAGAGGGAAATGGTGCCTGTGTTCTGGTGGGTGGGGCTGTGCCTTGTCTTTCTGGTAGGCAGGGCCGTGTCAGGTGGTGTTTTGGGGTGTCTGTGAACTTAATATGATTTTAGGCAGCCTCTCTACTAATGGGTAGGCTTGTGTTCCTGTCTTGCTAGTTGTTTGGTATGGGGCATGCAGTACTGGAGCTTGCTGACCTTTAGGTGGAGCTGGGTCTTAGCATTGAGTTGGAGATCTCTGGGAGAGCTCTCTTTGACTGATATTATGTGGGCTGGGAGGTCTCTGGTGGACCAATGTCCTGAACTCAGCTTTCCCACCTCGGAGGCTCAGGCCTGACACCAGCCCGGAGCACCGAGATCCTGTCAGCCACATGGCTCAGAAGAAAAGGGAGAAAAAAAGAAAGAAAAAAATAATAACAGAAAAAAAAATTTAATAAATAATAAATTACTAAAATTAAACAAATAATAATAAAAAACAAAGAGAGCAACCAAACCAATAAACAAATCCACAAATGATAACAAGCGCTAAAAACTAAACTAAGATAAACATAAAAACAAATTAGTCACAGACAGCAAACCCCAAGTCTACATTTGCTCCCAAAGTCCACCACCTCAATTTTAGGTTGATTCATTGTCTATTCAGGTGTTCCACAGATGCAGTGTACATCAAGTTGATTGTGGGGGTTTAATCCACTGCTCCTGAGGCTGCATGGAGAGATTTCTCTTTCTCTTCTTTGTTCGCACAGCTCCTGGGGTCAGCTTTGGATTTGGACCCACCTGTGAGTGTAGGTCGCCCTCAGGCATCTGTTCCACGCCCAGACAGGAGGGGGTTAAAGCAGCAGCTGATTAGGGCACTCTTGCTCTCTCAGGCTGGGGGGGGGGAGGGGTACAGTAGTCATAATTGGAATGCGGGGTGAGCCTGCAGCGGCCGAGGCCAGCGTGACATTGCAACAGCCTGAGGTGCACCATGTGTTCTCCTGGGGAAGCTGTCCCTGGATCACAGGACCCTAGCAGTGGCTGGCTGCAGAAGTTCCCAGGGAGTGGGAGCGGGGGTGTGGATAGTGACCTGTGAACGCACAGAGGATTCTTGGTGGCTGCTACAGCAGCGTTAGCGTTTCATGTCCATATCTGGGGTCTGAGCTGATGGCCACGGCTTGCACCCGTCTATGGAGCTTGCGTAGGCAGTGCTCTGCCTTCTGTGGGCACACAGGAAAGGAATCCCCTCTCCTCGTGCACGCCGAAACAATGGTCTCTTGCCTCTTCGGCAGCTCCAGACTTTTTCCCGGACTACCTCCTGGCTAGCCGTGGCGCACTAGCCCCTTCATGCTGTGTTCATGCCGCCTGTCCTCTCCCTGCGATCCAACCGAAGCCCGAGCCTCAGCTCCCAGCCCCAGCCTGCCCCGGCGGGTGAGCAGACAAGCCTCTCGGGCTGGTGAGTGCTGGTCGGCACCAATCCTCTGTGCGGGAATCTCTCCACTTTGCCCTCCGCACCCCTGTGGCTGCACTCTCCTCCATGGCTCTGAAGCGTCCCTCCCCACCACCACCCCGTCTCCACCAGTGAAGGGGCTTCCTAGTGTGTGGAAACTTTTCCTCCTTCAGAGCTCCCTCCCAGAGGTACAGGTCCCGTCCCTATTCTTTGGTCTCTGTTTTTTTTCTTTTTTCTTTTGCCCTACCCAGGTACGTGGGGAGTTTCTTGCCTTTTGGGAAGTCTGAGGTCTTCTGCCAGCGTTCGGTAGGTGTTCTGTACGAGTTGTCCCACATGTAGATGTATTTTTGATGTATTTGTGAGGAGGAAGCTGATCTCCATGTCTTACTCCTCCACCATCTTGAATATATTTTATATCTTAGAACTGGCTGTACATGAATAACTATCTTATAACAAAGTGTGAACATAAAGTTCCCAAATAAAAAATGAACTCTACAGGCAATAAATTAGACAATAATACTGCCCTTGTACTGAATAAGACTTTAAACAAAAATATTTAAATTTATAATTAAAGTTACCATTCTTTGAATTTCTTCTGACTTATTATTGAGATAAGTTTTTATTAATTATTGATTTTTCACTTGAGAAAATTGTAGATTCACATGCAGTTAAGAGATATAATACAGAAAGATCCCTTGTATATGTTTTCTAGTTCCCCAATGGTAGCATGGTAGTATAATACCATTATAGTATAATATCCTAATCAGAATATCAACATTGATACAATCCACTAATATTATTCAATTTTCCCATTTTATTTGTACTCAGGTATGTGTGCATGGATTTGGTAGTATACAATTTTATAATATGTGTAGCTTCCTGTATGTACCACCTAGCCAAGATACTGAGTTCCATCACCATAAGAATCCCTCCTGTTGCCCTTTTGTAACCACATTCATCTCCCTCCCACCTCCAACCTTCCTTTGTTCCTAACCTCTGATATCCACTAATCTGCCCTACATTTCTAAAATTTTGTCATTTAAAAAATGCTATAACTTGGAGGGTATTACGCTAAGTGAAATAAGTCAGACAGAGAAAAACAAAAACTCTATGATATCACTTATATGTGGAATCTAAAAAATACAACAAACTGGTAACTATAACAAAAAAGAAGCAGACTTACAGATACAAAGAATAAGCTATTGGTTACCAGTGGCAAGAGCGCAGGGGAGAGGGGCAATATAGGGGTACGGGATTAAGAAGTACAAACTATTATGTATATAATAAACTACAAGGATACATTGTATAACACAGAGAATATAGCCAATAGTTTATAAAAACTATAAATGGAATATAACCTTTAAAATTTTGAATCACTATATCATACATCTGTAACACAATATTGCACATCAACTACACTTAAATTTTTTTAAATGCTCTATAAATGGAATCAAGGTATGTAACTTTTGGTGATTGGCTGTTTTTTATTTTTTTTTTTTATTTTTTGTAGTACGCAGGCCTCTCACTGTTGTGGCCTCTCCTGTCGTGGAGCACAGGCTCCGGATGCACAGGCTCAGCAGCCATGGCTCACGGGCCTAGCCGCTCTGTGGCATGTGGGATTTTCCCGGACTGGGGCACGAACCCATGTCCCCTGCATCGGCAGGCAGATCCTCAACCACTGCGCCACCAGGGAAGCCCTGCTTGGCTGTTTTTCACTCAGCATAATTCCCTGGAGATTCACCCAATTTGTTGTACGAATCAGGTCCTTTCTTTTTATTGCTGAGTAGTAGTTCACAATATATATGTACCACAGTTTGTTTAACCATTGATCTGTTGAAGGGCATTGGGGGTCATTTCAGCTTTCGGCTATTCCAAAGAAAGCTGCTATGAACATTGTACAGGAGTTTAAGTGACCATACGTTTTCATATCTCTGGGATAAATGCCTAGGAGTATAATTACTGGATCATATGGCAATTGCATGTCTAGTTTTATAAGAAACTGCCAATTTGTTTTCCAAAGAGGCTGTACCATTTTACATTCCCACCAGTGACAGACCTAGTTTCTCCACATCCTCTCGAGCACTTGGTATCATCACTATTTTTTTTTTCACTTTTGCCCTTCTGATAGCTGTGCAGTAACAACTCACGGAGGTTTTAATTTGTGTTTCTTTGATGCTGAACATATTTCCATGTGCTTATTAGCCATCTGTGTATCCTTTTCATTGAAATGCCTCTTCATGTTGATTGTCCATTTTCTGTTTAGACTATATTTTACTGTTGAATTTTGAGAGCTCCTTATATACTCTACCTTTTAGTCTTCTGTTGATAAATAGCCTGCAAATATTTCCTCCCAATCTGTAGCTTTTTTCATCCTTTTGACATAGACTTTCACATAGCAAAAGTCTTAAATTTGGATGAAATCAAATTTACCCAGTTACCTTCTATGGGTCTTCGTTGCTGCTCACAGGCTTTCTCTAGTTACAGCGAGTGGGGGCTACTCTTTGTTGCGGTGCACGGGCTTCTCATTGAGGTGGCTTTTCTTGTTGCGGAGCACGGGCTCTAGGCACGTGGGCTTCAGTAATTGTAGCACGCAGCCTCTGTAGTTGCGGCTCACACTCCAGAGTGCAGGCTCAGCAGCTGTGGCGCACAGGCCCAGCTGCTCTGTGGCATGCGGGATCTTCCCGGACCAGGGCTCGAACCCATGTACCCTGCATTGGCAGGCGGGCTCTCAACCACTGCAATCCTGAATTTTTTAAGTTAATATTTTCATGTATACCTTTTTCTGTCTTTTACTTTCAACCTAATTATGTCATTGAATTTGAAACAGCACACGGTTGTGTTATTTTTTTAAGCCACTCTGCCAATTTGTCTTTTGATTGGTATATTTTGATTGGTACCATTGAGCTGTCAATGCTCTAGAACTTGTCTTCCCTTTTTATTAAATTTTTTTCTGTTTCTTTCTCCTGGAACTCATTCTTCTGTTTTTCTTTTCTTGCCTTTCTGTGGGGTAACTGAATATTTTTTAGGATTCCAGCTTGATTGATTTATAGTGTTTTTGACTGTATCTCTTTGCGTAGTTTTCATAGTGTTGCTCAGAGAATTACAGTATACACATGTGACTTATAATACTTTACTGGTATCATCATTTTTACCACTACTATTTAAGTGTGGACACTTCACTTCCATTTAAGTCACTTTACTTTCCTCATCTTTAAATATCATTGTCTTGTGTACCAGATGGTTACATCTGATAATTCATAACTTTGCTATGATCATCAGAATAGGATTTATAAAGCACAGGAGAAAAAGGATAGCCCATTATATGTAACCACACCTCTGATTTTTTCATTGTTTCTTTTCTTCTTGCTTCCTGAACATCCAAGATTTTTTCTTTTACAATTTCCTTTCTGGATATTCTGTAAGGCTTCTCTCATTCTAATATGCTATGAATTCAAAATCTTTCCAAAGAAACTGAGTTTAAAATAGGCCATCAAAGAAATAAACATTTTAGAAGTCTGAGATTGGAGTCAGAGATGGTCTAGAGCTGGGGGCCTTACTGGAAACACCACACCAGAAAGTTAGAGGGAAGTATATATCTATGAAGGAAGATTAATTTATACCCTCCACAATTATGTCTTGGACAATACTAAATTGAAAGAAATTTACCACTAAAATAAACCATCCTAGAAAGGCCTTTCATTCAAACATTATAGAACACCTATAATGTGTCAAGAATGGTGCAAGGTGGTGGAGATGCAGAGATGAGTAATAAATGGTCCCTCTCCTAATTAGTGATTGACTCAGACAGAGGTACCTAGCAGCAAAGCCTGAGTCAGGTATTCGGGTACTTTTGTACTGTTAAGGGACTGCTCAGAGGAGAAACGCAGTGAGGGAAGCAGGACAAGTCAGAGGACAGAGGATGATCAGGGAATCAGTTTTGTGATAAATCCATGCTTTTTCTAGGTAACTTTATCATTACTCACCTCAATGAAACAAAATGTTCAATCTTCAAAATGTATGGTGATTTTCTGTTGCTGATTAGTTAATTCTAACATCGGTAATAGTCAATTCTATGTGAAGAAATAATAATTATGTATCCCTAATGTATATGGCCTAATAAATTCTGTTGCTAGTTACTATTTTTTTCAGAAATAGGCAACTTTATAAGATCACAATATAGAGTTCCAATGTTCACACTTAAAGGTCAAGATTGAAGGTTTGACTAAGGAAAACTGCTATGAGTGTATATAACAATATATTTTTGACTACAAGCCACATTCACACGTGTTTATTCACACATAACAAAAGATTTGGTGTTTACTCAGCTTTCATTCCATTTTAAGTAAAAGCCTACTTCATGTGAAAGCAAATACATCTTAAAACTTTGTTTCCGGGCTTCCCTGGTGGCACAGTGGTTAAGAGTCCAACTGCCAGGCTTTGCTGGTGGCAGCAGTGGTTGAGAATCTGCCTGCCAATGCAGGGGACACGGGTTTGAGCCGTGGTCTGGGAAGATCCCACATGCCGCGGAGCAACTGGGCCCGTGAGCCACAGCTACTGAGCCTGCGTGTCTGGAGCCTGTGCTCTGCAACAAAAGAGGCCGTGACAGTGAGAGGCCCGTGCACCGCGATGAAGAGTGGCTCCCGCTTGCCACAACTAGAGAAAGCCCTTGCACAGAAACTACAACACAGCCAAAAATAAATAAATTTATTTAAAAAAAAAAAAAAATAGTCCATCTGCCAATGCAGGGGAAACGGGTTCGACCCCTGGTCCGGGAAGATCCCACATGCTGCGGAGCAACTAAGCCCATGCACCACAACTACCGACCTACACTCACTCTATAGCATGCGAGCCACAATTACTGAGCCCAAGTGCCACAACTACTGAGCCCACATGCTGCAACTACTGAAGCCCGTGTGCTGCAACTATTGAAGCCTGCGCACCTAGAGCCCATGTTCTGCAACAAGACAAGCCACCACAATGAGAAGCCCGTGCACCACAACGAAGAGTAGCCCACGGTCGCTGCAACTAGAGAAAGCCCGTGCACAGCAACGAAGATCCAACGCAGCCAAAAATAAATAAATCAAACAAATAAATTTTAAAAAACTTTTTTGTTTCCTCTGTGTGCAGAGTACTACTGTCTATAAATACTCACATTTAATTCCGCCTCCTCTACTCAAGCTTGTTCTAAAATGCTTTCACATAAATTCAAGATTTAACAATATATTTTAGCATGCTATAGACTAATAAAAATAAAGGGTGCCATGCTTTTACTTTTTATAAGTTGTTTAAAACAAAAATTACATAATTTCACATATTTAGAGTACATGAGCAAATGTGTTTATTATTTAATTTATATAAGCCATAATTAGGTATTTAATTCCAACCATACCATATCCTGTGGTTTAAACATCTTCCCTCATTCCCTTCATTAGTCACCAAGATCATCATGGAAACACCTGGGGGCAGGAAGTTATCTTCCAGATTTATAGTCAAGAAAGGCTAAACTTCTAGAGCTGACCTCCAGTTCTAGAAGTTTGTGGTTCTCTGTCTAAAATGTAATCTCAACCGTTTCCCATATTGCTCTGTTGGCAACTTGTCATTTGGCCTGTTCTGGTGTCTGGAGAGCTGTGTTCCAGAGAAAATCTATAAACACCGAGTAGAGGAGGCAATTCACCATGAACTTGGAAATTTCTCAGTGTTGGATCTGTAAACCTGAAAATCTCTGAGGGTGGCTTTTATTTATTTATTCTTAAGCACAACAGATAGGAACTTATTTATCCACGGTGCTTTTGTATATATGATGGAGAGTATCTGGATTCTCCTCTTGTATAGATCTCAAATATTCCCAAGGTCAGGGCAACCCCTATTCGACAGTTCCTGTAGAAGATATTTTTGCCAATCAGAGCTGTATAAAGAGCTCCATATACCAGCCAAATGGCCCCTGAAATGTAGCTAAGGAAGCAATTCTCCACTGTCATCATATGAACTGTGGTTGTCTACTGACTTAAGGATACGTATTAGTTAAAACTTTCAATATATTTGAAAAAAGAGATGTTTGAAGTAGGTATGAAGCTCTACCCACATATTCAGTTGTAAGGGAAAACAAAACCTTTATTTTTCTATAAAAATTTAATTTCTGAAATCACCCAAACTCCAGCTATTTTTGCTTAGGATTGAGTATACATGCCAAGGGTCTGATGTAGTATTAAAACATAGGGTTGGGAGTGTTCCTTGGTGACACCTGCCCAGGCTCACACGTTCTGAATCTTACCTAATCTGTGGTCTGGTCCTTGGAAGTCAGTCTATTGAGGTTACAATTCTGTCAAACCTAATTCTCATTCATAGGATCTTATCCAGAAACTCTCTCCTTTATTTTCATAACCTTTTGGGTGCCTGAGGATTTTTAGTCACTGCAGAGCATGGTGGTCCATGGGAAAACTATGGGTTAACCTCAGGGCAGTCTGCTTAGACGTGTTATGTAGCCATCTCTACTTGCCAGGTCTCCAGGTCCCAGGCCCTTCCATAAGGGTAAGGTCTAGGTCTCCTCTGCTCTGGGATCTCAGTTGAGATCTCTATTGATCTTCACCTGGGGCTCGACTATTAGAGGGAGGCAATCAGAGTACATGACTCTTTTCTCAAGGATCCCCCAGACTGAGATAAAGCCTTGATCGATTCTCCTTTGAATTTCTCCCCAGCCCCATTCCTATACCCTCCTGAAGGAAGACATTCTCTTGCTTTTCCCTTTATTCTCAACTTTTTTCTGAGTATTTCCTTCTCTTGAGAAATGAATAAAGACTTCTCCAGCATACTGAATAGCAGATGGACCAAGATCCACCAAAATTCTGGTTAAGAAAAGTGGAATATACTTAAAACACTATCGGCTACAAATGATTTCATTTAATGTTTATAGGTTGATTCACAGTTATTTATTTTTAATAAAGGACTGTTGAGCCTAACTCTTAAAATGGATATAACTTGCATATAATACCTTCTTAAAACGATTACACTTAGGTTAATTTTTTCATGTGTATCACATAATTAATTAGAATAAAATTGTAAAATGACATTTCCTGTACCCAGGAACTGATAGCCTGTATCTAGAACTGATAGCTTTATTTATACACATTTTTCAGACAGCCAAGTGACTATAAGCATTTACAAATCAAGTTTATTTTAAAAATTTTATGATGGTCTTCTAACATATATATTTTTACTCCTCCTTAAATAAGGAATAAGACTAGACATGAAGACGCCTTCTAAAATTTTTTCCCAAATACCCATGTTGCTTCAAAATGTTTAATATCTTGATAATGTATTATAAAGTTTAATCTCTGAACAATACATATGGTGCTGACTACAGGACTGACATTGCTATTCCAGGCCATCAACGTTCCAACAAATTTATGCAATGTGTGGTGGTCTATTTGGAGACTTTATGAGACTTTTAAAATATCTGAAAATGTGAAACAACTGGACTTTGTTAAAATGATATTCTGTTGTATATGGTGTCAGGAATAAAATAAAAATTAATTCTTACTTTGTTTTAAACTTTACCAAAAGTATAGTCAACATTTGGTTTTCATTATTACACCTAAGTTCTAAATGAAGCCAGTTAGCTCTTAAGGAACTGTTATAAGAAGTTAGATTCATCTAAAGCAACCTACTTGACCTCTTTCCTTCCTTCAAAGAGAAGCAAGATGTTAAAATACAGATCATATACAGCAAAGGAAACCCTAAACAAAGCAAAAAGACAACCCACAGAATGGGAGAAAATGTTTGCAAACGAAGGCACCAACAAGGGATTAATCTCCAAAATATACAAACAGCTTGTGAAGCTCTATCAAAAAAACAAATAACCCAATTTAAAAAAATGAGCAGAAGATCTAAATAGACATTTCTCCAAAAAAGACATACAGATGGCCAAAAAGCACATGAAAAGATTCTCAGCATCACAAATTATCACAGGAATGCAAATCAAAACTACATTGAGTTATCACCTCACACCAGTCAAAATGACCATCATCAAAAAGTCTACAAACAATAAATGCTAGAAAGGATGTGGAGAAAAGGGAACCCTCCTACACTGTTGGTGGGAATGTAAATTGGTACAGCCACTATGAAGAACAGTATGGAAGTTCCTTAAAAAACTAAAATTAGAACTACCATGTGATCCAGCAATCCCACTCTTAGGCATATATCTGGAGAAAACTGTAATTCGAAAAGGGACATGCACCCTAGTGTTCACTGCAGCACTATTTACAATAGCCAAGACATGGAAGCAACCTAAATGTCCATTAACAGAGGAATGGATAAAGAAGATGTGGTATATATATACAATGGAATACTACTCAGCCATAAAAATGAATGAAATAATGCCATCTGCAGCAACACGGATGGACCTAGAAGTTATCATACTAAGTGGAGTAAGTCAGACAGAGAAAGATAAATATCATATGATATCACTCATATGTGGAATCTAATTTTAAAAATGATACAAACGAACTTATTTACAAAACAGAAACAGACTTACAGATATCAAAAACAAACTTATGGTTTTTACCCTTACAAAAGGGAAACGTGGGGGGGGGCGGAAAATCAGGATCTTGGGATTAATATACACACACTGCTATATATAAGATAGATAACCAATAAGGACCTGCTGTATAGCACAGGGAACTTTATATTCTGTGATAACCTATATGAGGAAAGAATCTGAAAAAGAATGAACATATGTATATGTATAACTGAATCACTTTGCTGTACACCTGAAACTAACACCACATTGTAAATCAACTACACTCCAATAAAATTTTAAAAATAAAATAAAATAAAAACAGATCCTAACACTAATAAAGATTATTGAAGACACTGAACTTGGATTTTATCTAGGATTTCAATCTGATAATGGGCAATAAATCAACACAATTCCCCAAGAGAGAAAATATGGTCTAAAAATTAATCAAAGAGTAATAAGGGTATTATTTAAAATATTTACTAATGAATAGTCAAGTTGTCAAGGTTGCCAACAGTATGTTTTAAAATTTAATTCAAAAGGTACCCATGTACTATTCATTTAAGAAGAGGTTTGAAAGCATCAAACAAATCTTAGCATACAATAAAGATAATTATTAGATATACAACAAATAGTATTTCTGTGACACTGGTAGAATCCCAATAGAGAATATATATGTGATTCATTTATTCAACAAATAATTATTGAACATGTATTATGATACAGTTACTGAATGTGTAGTGGTAAACACTTGGTACCTGCCCTCCATGACGGCACATATGAAAATAGGCAGGGTGATAAGGTGCAAAAATATGGCTTAGTATAGGATGCAATGACTGCAGCTAAGAGGTGCAGCTAATTCACTCTTGACATGGGGGCAGGAGGGGAAATAAAGCCTTCCCAAAGGATGTAAAGTATAAAATAAGATTTGAAGAATGAATAAAATTACAGGGTGAAGATGGAGAACATTTGCATTGTGTTTCATTCATTCATTCATTTAATAAGCATTGTTATAACCCAGCCAGGCACTGTTCTAGGCATTTGAAAATCAGCAGGGAGAAAACTAGTGTAAAGTCCCTATCCTCCTGGAGCTTATATTCCAATGTGGAGATACACCATGACCACATAAGCAAGTAAATACATATTCAGTCATATGGTAGTAGGTGGTAGGGTTGGCCTCACTGAGAAGGTGATGCATAAGCAAAGGTGCAAAGGAGGTAAGGGTGTGACTCACGAGGAAGGGTATGATCTGGAAGAAGAGTGTTCTAGGCAACAGGAATAGCAAGAGCAGGGTCCTTGAGTTAGGAGTTTGCGTGACATGTTAAGGTCAGTGCGGCTTCTGTGAAGTAAGTAATGGGGAGACTGGTAAGAGGTAAGGTCAGAAAGGTGAAAAGAAGCCAGTTTGGGTAGGGCTTCGTAAGCCATCATGTGGACTTTGACTTGTACAGTGAAGGAAAAGAATATGTACTGAAAGTTTGGGGTAGAGAACTAAACTGATCTAAATTAATATGATCATTCTGACTATTGAGTTGAGAAAAGAAAGTGGTGGGGAAGCAGGAAGGGCACAGAATCAAGCAGACCAGTTAAGAGGCTATTGTATGGTATATATATTCCAGGCTAGAAATGGTGGTGTGTAGACCAGAAAGGTAGTAGTGGAGTTAGTGAGCAATGATTCAATTCTGGATATATTGTAGAGGTAGATCTTACATGATTTGCTGACAGATTTGATTTGGGGTGAGGTAGGAAGAGAAGGATCAAGGTAACTCAAATATTTTTTGGTCTGAGCAACTGGATGGATAGATCTTCCACTTCCTGATATGGGAAAGCCTGTGGGAAAAAGAAGGTTTGGAGATGGAGTGAGAGGTCAGAAGTTCAGCTTTGGACGCAGTAAATTTAAGTTGCCTGTTAGACATCTAAGTAGAGATGCCCAATAGGCATCTGAATATAAAAGTCTGGAGTTTATGGGAGAAGTCTGGAAGTAACAACATGTAAGTGGATATGAAGAGGTCAAGATCTTAGCTCTAGAATACTCAAGCATTTATAATTATGGAATATTAAAAGTAACCAGTCAGTGAGACTGAGCAGGAATGACCAATGAGGTAGGAAGGAAACTAGAGGAATATGGTGTCCTGAAAGAGTCTTAGAAACCAAGCGGAGATGTTGTTTCAAGAAGAATAAAGTGATTGTCTCTGTCGGATCAGGACTGAGGATCAGCCACTGGAAAAAACAACATGGAAATCAGTAGTGACCTGAGCAAGAGTAGATTAAGTGGAGAGAGGTGAGGATGGAAGGAAGCCTGGTAGAGTAGGTTCAAGAAGAGAAGCATTGCAACTTTATGATAGCGAAAACACTGGTATGTGTTTCAAGTCATAGCACCCTGCAGTAAGACCGTACCAGAGAGCATTGCTAATAAACTATCTTTCTTGCTAGTGAATACAGTCCCTCCAAGATAAAATGGTAATTATCATGTCACAAAGGTAGGTACAAAATACCCCATGATTTTTTTTAAAAGTGAAATGTCACATTTAAGTATCTTTTCATTGGGAATTTTAAAAAGGAAGACTATTTAATAGCCATGTTTTCAAGATGATAGAAAGCAAGAAGGTTTTAATAATATTAAATGGAAAAATTATATAAAACTCACGGGTTCAAGAAATCATAAAAGAATAAAACAGATTTTGTACACTACATGGTGCTAATCAATAAATCTGAATACAATTTTTTCTAAGGTGAGAAATAATAAGAGGAGAAGACTTGGATGCAGAAAGTATAAATAACTATCTCAAGTAGTTTTGTTGTAAAGAGAAACAGAGAGATGGTATGATATGTGGAGTGAAATATGGACTTAAGATTGGGATTTATGAGATGAGAAAAATTACAGTAAAATTTTCCACTGACATGAATGACCTAATAGTGAGAGAAAAGTTTATGTTGAAAGAAGACAGGGTGCCTGGAGAGATGTCCTTAAGTTGGCAAGAGGGGACTGGCTCTAGTATATCAGTGTGTGTGTGTGTGTCACCATATTGTTTTTCCAGTAAATTTACTTTAGATAGTCAATAGAGCTGATTAGCATTGAAGAGATAGGGGCTTCCCTGGTGGCACAGTGGTTGAGAGTCCGCCTGCCAATGCGGGGGACACGGGTTCGTGCCCCGGTCAGGGAGGATCCACACATGCCGTGGAGCGGCTGGGCCCGTGAGCCATGGCCGCTGAGCCTGTGCGTCCGGAGCCTGTGCTCCGCAGCGAGAGAGGCCACAGCAGTGAGAGGCCCGCGTACCGCAAAAAAAAAAAAAAAAAAAAAAGAATTGAAGAGATAAAGGGAATCTGAAGACAACACCTACTTGATACAGGATAGAGTCATTACAAGGTTTATACAACTAAGTTCTTACTGCAAAAGTTTCTTCCTTATTTTGTTTATTACATTAGACAGAAAACGAATCAAAACAAAAAATTGCATTTACGGGACCATCTATTCCATAGAATTGGTTGAATCAGAAAAAAAATTATACCTTTCTACCACACGATAAAAAAATAATTGTTATACTGAACTATATCACAGAATAATATCTTTACACAGTCCTTCTCTGTGAAGAAAGTTATTACATGGATGGTCAATTTATTTGGATATTAATATTAAAAAGGAAGAAGTGTGGAAATTTCAGAATATAGGTAAACGAGTAGAAAAAAATCAAATTCAAACTAACTGCTTCCTCTAAAGAAATAACACCTTTCTCAGTATAATCTAAATATAGGTTTTTAAATTTTTTTTTCCTAGGGTGCAGTAGACATGACATAATTTTAAGGTCTCAATTATGTATTATTCTTGTATACCAGCTGAGACCAATTTTAAAATTGTATCTAGCTAGTATAATTAAAGTTATTTTGGTCTGACTAATTATAGTGTACAGTATAAAGACAAAACTGACACAAAAGTGTCATCTGTCTTTATATGGAAATCAGTTGTAATTTATTGTTTTTGAATCAAGAAAAGATAACATAAATCCCCAATAAGTGAAGCTTCTGGAATCTGCATCCATTACAAAAGTTCCTAAAGCTTAGAGTTTGGCACTTGTAATGTGTTTCTGCTGTAAAAGCATCAGATAGGGGGCTTGTCGAGAAGAAGAGCCAAACTGCAAGCACCCAGACCAGGTAGGAGGCCAACGTGGTGGTTTTCTCCGGCGGAAATGATGTGATTGGACCAGGACAGTGGCAGTGAAAACTGGCAGATGTCAACAAATTTAAGATCTCTTTTTGAACTGGGATCAACATAATTTGGTGATCGATTAGATTTTAATTAAAAGTCAATCTTCCAAAAGAATACTTGTGAAAGATCCAAGAAAGTGATGCTTCTAAAGCTAGTATTATTAAATTAATGCAACACTCTGAATGTACTATTTAGAAAATTGCCTCAACTCTTGTTATAGGATATAGTTCTGAAGGCTCCCAAACACACTAACAATATTTTCAAATAAGTATAATCAGGATCTACCTTAGAAGCAGATGGAGTGGGAAGACCATGTGATGCTCCAAAGAATGCCCCTCCCATCACATTGCCCAAGGCTTGTTACTCTGAAGTTTAACTATTAGCAATGCCTTCAGGAATCTATGGCAACATGATGACCTAAGATGATAAGGACAGCTCCTTTCCCCAACTACCGACATACAAACACATATATGTTTCTTATGAATATGAAGAAGTAAACCTCCATAAAAAGAATGTGAGCAGATATGAGATACAGGAGAATCAAAATCTCTAGAACTAGAAATAACAGGACAATCTGATACTGAGTTTTAAATGACTAAGAGATGGATTCTTTGAAGTAAATTCAGTTCCCCATTAAAATGCAAATAACTCTGGAAAGTACTGTAGCCTTATCATCTAAAAATGAAAAAATATTGTTAGATAGACTTTAGTTCATAGAATTGGATTAATCACCATGGGCCATGCATGATCAACTTTTCTTTTTTTCTGTATTTTATACTGAACTTCCATGAACTGAACAACCAACTCTGGAACTAGAACACTGACAATAATTCACACCAATCTATGTGTTATTTTCTTATATCCCACTGCTTTTGAGATGCTTATCAGGTAATTGAGAGTTGAAGTTTATGAGGCAGATAAAGAATAGCTAGGAATAGCTAGGATGTTAGGAATAGGAGAAGAGCTTTGGGGAACTAATTCAGGAAAAAAGGACAAACTTTGTCCAGTTCGCAATTCAGTCAAGAGCTTCCTGAGTATTTTTTTAATTATTTTTTTTTATTTTATATTGTAGCATAGTTGATTAACAATGTTGTGTTAGTTTCATGCGTACAGCAAAGTGATTCAGTTATACATATACTGAGTACTTTATATCAAGACATCAGTCAATATATTGACACTCATTCAAGTGACAGAGAAATTAGTTTGTTACCCTAATTCTGTTTCCCTACAAAACCATGAACAGATATAAAAACAAAGGTCGTAGTAAAAATTTCATTCTAAGAATTTCATAGAAATAGCAAACCACACTTTCACTTAGCTAGTCTAGCCTCAGTGAGATTTCCCCTCTGACAAGTACACTTTCTCACTATACTATTATTATCTCTGCATCTACACAACCCCCACGATTTCAATAGTCACATTACTATAAAAAAGAATATTCCCCACATCTAGAAATCTCTTTATGTAAATATGTGTCTCAAACAGTTTCACCTGGATTTACTACAACCAAAAATTCTTAAAATGAGGACTGATGTTAAAATGTATCTATCTACCATAACTCAGTCTAGAGATTTATGAATAGTAGAATTTTACATTTAAAATCACAAGCAATTCAGTGTCATTTTTATCACTTACATCTAAATGTCATCTCCCACACTGAGTCAAGAAAAAAGCATAAAATAAGTACATTCAAACTTATCCACAAGCAGAAAATGCCAAGCAGACATTAAACAAAAACAAAACAAAAAAGTCCCCACAAAGGTATGACCCATAGGATTTCCTTTTGAGGTAATAAAAAATATCTTTTCTTCATATATTATAGACTTTAACCCTTCAGAAAAAGTATCTTCACATATATTACTATACATACTTATATCTTAATAAGCACCCTTCTTATATCACTTAATATCTAAGTGTCTTGGGAAATAGGCTAGGAAAATAAGAGGTAGTTGAACTTATTTTTCGTAATGATATTCACATTTTATACAACTTCCACTTTTAAATTTTGTACAGTAATAGTCATTTTTGTATTGTTATTTTTAACAGTTTTATTGTATCATTCCTAGCCTCTGTCCAAACAAATACAACTGCACAGGAAAATGATGAAAGCTTATGTCACTCCCCTGTAGTAAAAGGATATCATTTCATAGGTCAATTAGCACCTACACAAGCGAATTAATGCAGAAAAGAGCATTACTTTAAAATGTAACAAGCTTGTTCCTCCATTCAGAAAATAACTGGATTAAATTTTGGTCACTACATGTATAACTTAGCAGTACAGTTCAATATTTCAAAGAATATAAAAGAAATAAAAGTTGCAAATCATAAGTACTAAATATATTACTACTCTAGAAAAGAATTGTGAAAAGGTAAGATGTATTTCCATCTCTTTTATATATATATGTGTATATATGTATATATACACATACATATGCCTTCTTCATCATATATGTATCCTATATACATATATATCCTTTCATATATATGTGTGTATAAATATAGATATATATATATACATATACACATACATACACACACACATAGAGTGAGATAGAAAGAAAGAGAAGTCCTTTCATATATGCCCGTCTTCATCTTCCTCTTCATTCCTGTTCCTTTTAGCCTTAGTAACCACATGCTACCCTTTTCTCAGCCCACTTGCCTTGACCTTGCCAAAAAGTGCCATGTAATCTCTCATTTCTAAAGTGCTTTCTTACATCTATTTTCCACAAACTCCCCAAAATCTTAGAAATTGAGGTCTTAATAAACAAAAACTAAAATAATTTAATGTATTTCCTTCCCAGTAGTGCATATGTTTTTAAAAGGGAAGCTTCATTTTATTCTCTGAATAGAATTTTAGAGACGATGTATTCCAAAGGAAAAAAATCTATAATGCTGGGATTTTAAGTACAATTTAAGTACATATATAAGTAAAAATAAAAAGGTAAGTTAAAAAAAATCATAAAGTACAAAATTTGAGTAAAAATGCTGGGCAGCTGGCTACTTTGCTACTTTGTATGTTTTTTAAGGCTTTCCTTGGACATGAGCTCCAGGAAGGACTATCATGTATGTGATACCATCTCTTTGTTTTTTCAAATCCATCCAAGTCTCTCCATCTTCCTAACGTTACTTAATCATCATCAAACTAATGGAGACATCTCATCATCAACCTAAGATATCAATTTAGATCCTTTCTAGGCCTATCCATCTGCTCTTCACATTGCAGGCAGAGAATTAGTTTGTTTTTTAAGTGCAAAACTGATAACACCCAGTACTTAAAATGGTTTCCCATTATTCTCACAATACAAAACATACTCCTACTCTACAAAGACCTACCTCTACTGTGCCATCTCCTACCATGTTCTCCCTTGCTCTCTCTGTCCCAGACACACTGGCATCTTTCCCCCATGCTTACCAGGTTCTCTCTACCACCAACTTGATCATCCATCCCATCTCAGAACATGTATCAATTCCTCAGGGAAGCCATTCATAACCTCCTAAATCAAGTCAACCTCCCCCCGATGATAAGAAACGCCACATACCACCCCTTCATAGCACTAGACAGTTTGAATTATATATCTATTTGCATGATTATTTGTTTAGTATCTTTCTTAACCACCATCTATAAAATTCACAAATGCATGAACCTTGTTTCTTTGCTCACCATCTCATCTCTAGTTCTTAGCAGTGTGCCTGGCACAGAGTAGGCTATCCATAAGTATTTGTTGAATGAATGAATGGTTCTGATGCATAATAGGAAATACCACCCGATCAACTAACTAAAGCCTGAACTTTAATGCCGTGGCATCCCTTTCAACTCAGTCTTACAAATATCTATTTTTTCATTTACTTTGTGGCCAGCACAAAGGTGAATAAGACAGCTTCTTCCCCCAAAAGGCTTGTAGTTTGAACATACAGGTTGATATATAATAAAAAAGTGACAACTCAGAAAGTGACTGCTTAATACAAGTCAGCCACTGTTCTAAGAAATAAATACCTACCTAGTGGACAAGTAAGTTCTTTACATGAAATATCTAGTCTTTCTAGAAATTTAGAAATGCTTGATGTATTTAAAGGTAGAAGTAGTGGAATAATGCTTCTTGTAAATAGCTTGTAAAAACTGACGGGAAATACTATCTTTGGAAATGAAATTGTTAAACCTCCTCTCTGAACAATATACTCTGTGCTTGTTCATTGGGTTGAGGGAGGTGGGAGGGAAGACTGCAAAAGATGTTTTGCTAGTGCGTACTAGAACATTTCAACTTATCCACTGCTCTATATGTTACATGCATTTTGTTTAACTTTATATATTACATATATACTGGACAAATGGGTCCCAATTTTATAATATCTAGTCTCTAGATATTAAAAAGGTTACCAATGTATGACACAAGTAGAGTCAGTAAACTAATACATTTTGTACACTTTGTGTTAAAATTCATTGGAAGGGGGCTTCCCTGGTGGCGCAGTGGTTGAGAGTCCACCTGTCAATGCAGGGGACACGGGTTCGTGCCCTGGTCCGGGAAGATCCCACGTGCCGCGGAGCGGCTGGGCCCGTGAGCCATGGCCGCTGAGCCTGTGTGTCCGGAGCCTGTGCTCCACAACGGGAGAGGCCACAGCAGTGAGAGGCCTGCGTACCACAAAAAAAAAAAAAAAAAAATTCATTGGAAGGCCGTCTTCTGAAAAGTACCTTTGGAAGTGAAATTGTAAATCACATCTAAGTGACACACATGCCTGTACTCGCCCACTGTTGGATGGATGGCAGAAAGGAGGAATTGGGAGAAATGAAGCGTTCTAGACTAGAATGTTCTTAGGTAGAAGACACTTTCAGATATAACCATTGTTACGTGTGTAGTTTATTCAACACTACTGTGTATACACTTAAGTCCTTATTTAAAACATCTAGTCTTTCTAGATGTTTAGAAGTGCACAAACTATGTTAAAGGTAGAGGTAGTGAAACCGCACATTTCATAGATATCTTTTTGTTAAAATTCATGTGAAATATTGTCTTCTAGAAATGGAAAGATCAAAATGATCAAACCACCTCTGTGAGCAGTACACATTATTTTATTTGTGCTGGTTCAGGGAGAAAAAACAAAGGTGCAAAGGGCTTTATACCAGTATGTTTTTAGTTAGGCAAGATTAACCATTGTCCTATATGTCTCTGCATTTTGTTTTACTTAGCTGTGTATACAGTGTACATAAAGGACAAACGTCCAAATTTACAATATCTAGTCTTCCTAGATGTTAAAGAGGTGGCCAGTGTATGACAAAAATAGCAAATAAACACATGGTGCACACTTTGTGTTAAGATTCATAGGAAAGACTTCTGAAAACAACTGGAAGAAGTGAAATTGTTAAAATCCTCTCTAAGCATTACAGATGCTTATTACACTTGTCCACGGGGTTGACAAAGATGAGAAGGGGAAGGGTTCTAGGCCAGAGTGTTCCTGTTTAGAAAACACTTTGAGATTATAGCCTTCGTGTGTAGCTCATTCAATGCTACTACATGTATGTATAGTGGATAAACTAAAATCCTTATTTGACATATCTAGTCTTTCTAGATGTGTAAAAGTGCACAACATTAAGTTGAAAGTAGTGAGTTAAAGTAACACCTTTTAAGTATTTTTTTCTGTTAATTCATAGGAATGGTTGTATTTGGGGAGTGGAATTATTAAACTTGAGTCTTGGAGAGTAAGCTGTTCACTGGGTAGTGGGGGAGAGGAGAGGGGACAGGGAAGGAAGTAGAGAGAGAAGGGTTCTGTGCCCATGAGTCTTTAGACAATTTCAGATTGTCTAACCACTGTTCTATTTGTGCATTTTAGTTAATATTGCTATGTAGTAAAGAATAAGCAAGTCCTAATGCCCAAAGTATATTAAAAGTAGAGGTAGTAAAATAACCCCTTAATAAATGTCCTTTTGTTGGTTTTTAGGAAGGGCTGTGTCTTCTGGGACTGTCTATGTTAATCCACCTCTTAGAGCTAGATGTAGTCCTGTACTTAGTCGCTGGCTGATGTGCTGGAGGAGGGGTAAGAGGAAGAGTGAAGGGAAGGGCTCCTGACTAGTATCTCCATATCTAGAAGACAGTTTTAGGTTATAAACTTAGGTCTATATGTGTATTTTTGTAAAGTACCTATCTTTATTATAGCCAAGGTTCATTCTTTATTTTGCAACATCTAGGCTTTTTAGATGTTCTGGGGTGACTATGTATGATAAAAAGTAGAGCTAGTGAATTAACTAATTTGTAAATATCTTTGTTAAAATTGATAAAAAAGCAGTATCTTGGACACGGAATTGTTAAACCATCTCTGAGAAATGTACGTCAGGACTTGCTCATTAGGTTGACAGCAGAGGGCAGTATAAAGGGAGGGATGTATGTGGATGTGCTCATATTTATATTTTGATAATAACCATTGATGTGTGTGCATCTCTCGGCTGTACTATAGGAATACATTATTAAGTAATTCAATGGAAACATACATCCTTGCTAACACTTTAATACTTTAGATCAGATAATGAATCATCTTAGAAACATACTTTGTGTACTCTGTTGCTTTATGTCTCATTTTTAATTGAAAATTAAGGGAATGTAGTATTTTAATCATAACTCTGCCAATATCTTTATCTAGAGGCCCATTGCCATTTTTGACTTTTATGAAATTTTTGTTGCCAAGAAAGGCAGGATTACATTTTTTCCTTCCAGATTGAGTTGGTGTAGTGTATTCTTGTTTATCAGAATATTCATAGCTTTGGGACTTTGAAACGGTAAACATTCATGATGTGTGAAAAAACATGATACATAACTGTATGATCTTAATTATATATAAATGGATGCTTAGTTGTATAGATACACAAACGAGACCTGGAAGGACACATCAAACAGTAACTGCTTGTGATCATGGATGACTTTGTTTTTTGCTTCTTGTGTTTTTTGGTTTCCTATTATGCACATGTTAACTTTTAAGAACAAATGTCATTTTAAAAACCTTAAAAAAAAAGAGAGATACCTATGGCCCTTACAACAACCCTATGAAGTACTATCATAAACTTGTATAAGATCGCGCAGGTAACAATCAGAGGAATCAGGATACTGATTCCAGGCAGTCTGTGACCTGGGTCATTGCTCTTGGCATCAATACAACACTGCCTCTTGTGAGCATGATACAATGGGAACATAATAAAGTCACATAAAAAGTTCTACGAAAACCCGTAGTGTAGGAAACTTGCAGAGGCGCAATATTTCATTGGACTTTGAATGATGAGTAAGAGATGCTCACCAGGAACAAAATGTGGAAGAAAAACAACAATCTAGGTAAAGAAAACAGTGGAAAACAAATGACAAAGTATTAGGTGTACATTTATGTTTAGGGACCAACCAAGTAGATCAGAGGGAGTTCTAGAAATTAGATGAAAATTAACTTGAGATATGACAGACTTCAAGTCCTAGACTGAAGGGTTTTAACCTTATTTTGTAGATGATAAGATAGCACTGAAGGATTTTAGTCAGGTATCGTTACCATGAGAATGATGTTTGGCAAATTCAGTTTTAGACAGGATGCAAGAATCTTGCTTGTTCTTCTACCTCTTCATGACATCATTTCCACCATGCCTTCAAATTCCATCTCAATTATCAGTTCCTCCAGGAAGTCTTCCCTAACCACCCTTTCCCCAATGGGTCAGATTCTTCCTTTTATTTTTCTAAATTATTTATTTATTCTCATAGCTCTAATGGAGCTTTATTCTAACACCTACCACAGCTTGTAACTATATGTTTCATGGGTGATCCAGGCTCATGAGCTAAGAAAGGGTTTGTATGCATATAAAACTGGGTGTTATCAGTAGTTGAAGCCATAGGAATAAATGAGATGGACAAAGAAAAACATGCCAAAAGGAGGACAAAAAAGCATATGTGAGAAACCTAACTAGTAAAGTTAGGTAGAAGAAGTAGATCTGGAGAAATAGCCAAAAAAAGGATCCCAGAAGGCAGAAGATAAATTAAGAGAGAAGTGTGACATGGTAGGCGGAAGCTGAGATATTATCAAGGAGGTGTTGGTCTCAGTGACAAATGCTATCAAGAGATTGGGTAAGATGAAGATCAAAAACAGTAGTGGACTTAGATTTTTCCAGAAGAACTCACAAAATGGTGGGAGGAAATCAGATTGATATTTAAGGACTGAGAAGTAAAAGCAGTGAATACAGACTGACATCTTCAAGACATTCTGTGGTAAAGATAACCATAAGGATGTCTTGGAGAAATCAAGAGTTGAGAGTAAGCTTGTTCAGACATTAAAGGACAACAATCTCTGTTTGCCAGTTCCATGTAATTCCTCGGGTTTTCTGTGATAACTCAGTTTAATAATTCCTACCATGGAGGGCAGATGGTCTTTCAAAATCCTAGAGATCTTTGGATCTCACACTTTCTCTCACATGCCCTTCAGGAAATTAACAACACGTTTCTACCCTTCCCCACCCTTGTTCACTTCCCTACCTAAACTTTTACTCCTCTCTAGAGTTTGATCAATTGTGCACCAGGTTAAATTCTCAGTAAATGAAAAGCGTTTAGTCAGGATCTCTTATTTGCCAGTTTCTATCTGGAACCACCTGAGTAAAGAATATCTGCAAATTTAATTTACTTGATAAGTGGGTACGTGGGGCAAAATTAAAGAAAGCATCAAATTTGACTCATTCATCTAAGCATTTCATAAAATAAAAAGAGTAGGAGAGGGATTATATCATGGCCTTTTATAAAATCAGTCATCTTGATCAAGAATAATTAAAAATCCCTTGTGGCGCAGTGGTTGGGAATCCGCCTGCCAATGCAGGGGACGCGGGTTTATGCCCTGGTCTGGGAAGATCCCACACGCCGCGGAGCGGCTGGGCCCGTGAGCCATGGCCGCTGAGCCTGCGCGTCCGGAGCCTGTGCTCCGCAACGGGAGAGGCCACAACAGTGAGAGCCCCGTGTACCGCAAAAAAAAAAAAAAAAAAGAAAAAACAAAGAATAATTAAAATGGACCACCCAAAACATAAAAGTATTTCAAATTATTTACCATGGGGTAAAATATTGGGCAGTTGGGCAGAACTGAGCAGAACCAAGACAATGAATTATAACATTAGTAAAATGATCAGAATAATTAAAATTCCTCCTAAAAAATGAAAAACCATATCTTCCAAACTACTAAACTTTACATGTTTCATTTCCTCTATTATGTTATAAACAAGAAAAAATAAAGAGAATAAATATTACATCAAACATAGTGTCATCTGTGAACACTGTAGAAATATTTTTCTGTGTTCAAAAATGTGGAGACAAGTTCAAACTGTTAAGACAACTCTTAGAAACCTACTCAGTTACATGAATAGAATTTTTTTATTTTAAGATTAATTTTAATAAATTAATTGTGACATATGTTTATATATTTATATACTAAAAATATACACTTATTTCTATTTATATATAAAAATAGAAGTTAATAAAGAATACATTATTGTAATTACAAAAGAAAGTGTCTCCTGAGAAAAATTAAGTCCACTATTAAGCACAATGCACCAATTCCATTTTTAGTACTTTTGTTCCCATTTAAAACAATTTCAATTCCAATAAGCAATAACTCATATTGTAAATACAAATGTCCAAGAGCAGTGATAAGGTAAGCTAGAGTTATGAAGGCCCATGTTATCTTACAAATTATCAGGAGGGTTGACCATTAATGCACCAGTCTGTACTTGCTGTGACCACACATTTTACAAGCTTCAATGGGCTTTATTAAAACCCCCCGTTTCAGAAAAATCAGACTTAGACAGCTATCATTTTAGTTATATGTCCACATTTTATTTAAGTAAATAAGATTGCCTTCCACTTGGTTATTCCAGTAATTTTGAGTACTTAGAAGATCCAGGAAATCTAAAGTGCCACAATGAGCACGTAGGCGGCCTGCTGGAAGGGAAAAAAGGTTTTAAAAAAAGAACTAAAATCACTTCCTGTGGTTAACGTTTTAGAACCTAGTCCAGAACAGTCTGTACCAATATTGTGGGTTTGTTGGTATCTTATTTATGAGCATCGGAAACAGACTTGCACTGGTGCCATACTCTGAGTAGGACGCACGTGTAAGACAGATGGAACTTGTATTTCTAACAGATATAATTAAAGACTTATTGAATATAGTGCCAAATACCACAAATATTAAAACATTTGAGAATAAATTTACCATTGCTTTGACAGCAGTTTCAACAAAATAGCTGGTTATTCCAACAAATGAGAAATTGGATATATTGAAATAGCAAAATTATTGCAATTTAAAATATGGTAGCTTGTTATAGTCTAATTTTACTAATACTGTACAATCTACACAGATTTAAATTTAAGGATTTTATTATAATAAAATATATCAGGCTCTTGTATGCGAAAAATTAGGAGACAACTTTTAAATGAGCTCTTCCAAGGAGAAATTAATAATCAGAAGAGAACAAACTCAAAGACTAAACACTGAATGAAACTACCTTCCATACATGGAAGAAGGCGACCCAAAGGAGACTGCCCATTAAGACACTACTCTCTCACAGTTTCTCACCATATTCTTCTGGGAACCCCTTTTCAATAATGCCAAAAGCATCAGAGAGTTTAATTAGGAGAGTAGTATTAAATGACCAATGGATTGATTAACTAGAAGTCACTGGTGATGCTGACAAGGGCAATTTTAGTTGAGATGGGAGTTCATCCCAGATTGCAGTGGTCTGAGGACTAAATGGAAATGACTTCCATTTAGTGGAAGACAGAGGTAATATTACCTCTGACCAGAAAAATCAAGTGTTAACATTTCAAAATGCAAATGCATAGGCCTGTCATAAAAAAAGAGCAACAACAACAACAAAATGAACTCAATAAAATAAGTAGGTTTCTAAATTCCTTAGAGCTAGGCTGGCTATTAATGGCTATTTTATGTAAATAAAATATGAGATTTAAAATGGCAAGGCTTAATTAGAAGTTATGAGACATTTTGCCATCATACTCTAGAATGTGGGCTTTAATCAGAGAAATCCTGACTTTATGTTTATTATTAAACTTAGAAAAAGAGCTATCAAGAGGAGGTAGAGGAAACAACCTAAGTATGCATTATGGATGAATGGATAAAGAAAATGTGGGGTGTGTGTGTGTGTATATTCAGTCATAAAAAAATGAAATCTTGCCATTTTTGACAACACAGATAGACATTGAGGGCATTAGGCTAAGTGAAATAGAGAAAGAAAAATATCATATGATCTCACTTATATGTGGAATTTTTTTTTTTTTTGCAGTACGCGGGCCTCTCACTGCTGTGGCCTCTCCCATTGCAAGGCACAGGCTTCCGGACGCGCAGGCTCAGCGGCCATGGCTCACGGGCCCAGCCGCTCTGCGGCATGTGGGATCTTCCCGGACTGGGGCATGAACCCACGTCCCCTGCATTGGCAGGTGGATTCCCAACCACTGCGCCACCAGGGAAGCCCTTATATGTGGAATTTAAACAACAACAAAACTCATAGATATAGAGACCAGAATGGTGGTTACCAGAGGCAGGGGATGGGGAGTGGATGAAACAGGTGAAGGGAGTTAAAAGATAAAAACTTCCAGTTATAAAATAAATAAGTCATGGGGAGGTAATGTACAGCGTGGTGAATATAATTAATAATACTATAATAAATATTTGAAAGCTACTGTTAGAGTAAATCTGAATAGGTCTTATCACAAGAAAAAAAATTTTTGTAACTATTATACATATGGTGATGGATGTTAACTAGACTTATTGTAGTGATCATTTCGCAATATATGCAAATATCATTATGTTGTACATATGAAACAAATATAATGTTATATGTCAATTATACCTCAATTAAAAAAAGAGGAGATAGAACTAAAATGGCTGAAGTAGCTCATGGACGTATACTGCACCCACCCACTAAAATTAACACAAATTAAACAAAAATATTGAAAGTAGGCTAAAATCTCTTTTTAACTACCAGAGAATTTCCACTTAGATGAATATAAATTTTTTAAAAATATGTGCACACTGTTAACAAGAGACATACCTATATCAAAATACAAAAAAAAGGGAAAAATTAAAGGGATGAGAAAAGTACATGGGGCAAATGTTAGTGGTATGTACAATAATGCAGAAATGTTAATGTCAGAAACATTAGATTCAAGGTTAAATCATTACATGGTAAAAATAATATCCATTAGTGTTCTAGTAAGCAAATTCAAGTTTGAAGCATATTATCATTATTTTATTATATTACAAGAAAAGAATAATGTGAAATATAAAGTACAATAAAAATCCTAAACATGGGACATCCATATTATGATATTGCCATTCAAAATTATATTACATGAAATCACTATCTTGAAGAGTTATTTGTGCTCCCATGTTCAATGAAGCATTATTTATCTTATCCAAGGTATAGAAACAACCTAAGTGTCTTTAATAAATGAATGGATAAAGAAAATGTGGTTTAAATATACAATGGGATACTATTGTGTTTTTAAAAAAATCCTGGCATTTGCAACAACATGGATGAACCTGGAGGGAATTATGCTAAGTGAAGTAAACCAGACAAAGAAAGATAAATACAACTGTCCTCGGTATCCATGAGATATTGGTTCCAAAACCCCCCACAGATAAACAAAATCCATGGATGCTCAAGTCCTTATATAAAACGGTGTCATATTTGCATATAGCCTATGCACATCTTCCTGTATAATATAACTCATCTCTAGGTTACTTATAATACCTCATAGAATGTAAATGCTATGTAAATAATTGTAAATAAAATATAAATGCTATGTAAATAGTTGCTGGTGTGAGGCAAATTGAAGTTCTGGTTTTTGGAGCTTTCTGGACTTTTCTTTTTCAAATATTTACCATCCGTGGTTGGTTGAATTTGCAGATGCAGAACGGATAGGGAGGGCAGACTGTACTACATGGTCTCACTTACATGCAAAATCTTAAAAAAACAAAACAAAAAAAACTAGAACTCATAGAAACAGAGTAGAAATGGTGGTTACCAGGGGCTGGGGTGTGGGGGAAGTATGGAGAGGCTAGTTAAAGGGTAAAAACTTTCTGTTATAAGATAAATGTGTAACATCGTGACTACAGTTGATAATACTGCATTGTATAATTGAAATTTGCTAACAGAGTAGTACTGAAGTGTTCTCACCAAAAACTAAAAAATAAAAAAGTTAAATATGTGAGGTGATGGATGTGTTAATTAACAGTGGGTATCCAGAAATCCTTTCACAATGCATAAGTATATCAAATCTTCATGTTGTATGCCTTAAATATATAAATTTTTATTAAAAATATATTTATAAATAAATAAACAATAAGTTACAAAAAATATGTAATGATTTTGAACATTGCCCATAGTATACTATTAGGTTAAAAAGCAAGTTTCAAAATGGAATGTATAGCATGATCCAAATTTTAAATAATATATAAAATAGAGATTCACATATATATATAAATAAAGGGAAAGAACTATATCAATATACCAAAACAAGGTGACAGAATTACAGGCAATCTTTATCATTTTTGCTTATTTTTTTATTTTCTATATTGAATATCATTTTTATAAAAGGTTACTTTTAGAGTGACAAGTATTAACTTTATCTTATTTGATACTCTATTCCTTACCTTTTAAATAGACATATTTCTGTTTTACTTCAAGAGTCTCATTTATCAAAGCCACTTAAGGAAATCTATGTCAAAAGAAATGACAGCAAACTACTGGTTCCCAGTGCGGGGCGGGGCGCGATACAGGGATGGGGAAGTGGGAGGTACAAACTACTGGGTGTGAGATAGGCTCAAGGATGTGCTGTACAACACAAGGAATATAGTCAATATTTTGTAATAACTGGAAAGTGTAAATGGAAAGTGACCTTTAAAAATTGTATAAAAATAAAATTTTTTAAAAAGTAAAAAAAAGAAATGGCCAAAGTCACTTATTAACTAACAAAACTTGCATTACGGCTTTAAGAAAATTAAACAAAAAAATTGATATGCATTGTATAATTACTTTGGTAGAAATTAAAGAAAATTTTCTTCTAAATAAAGAAAAACTATAATTTTTTTTACCCACATTAAAAATTTCACGATAACCAAAAATTGACAGCTAAATGTGTCTGTGATATTTATATGATTTCTTAAAATGTTATGTTAAATATATAGGTAAAATTTGTTCTTGCTGCTGATGCTTTTCTGCTAGTAAAGTAAGCGATATAAGGATACATTTCAAGAAGGAAATCAGAGTTTCAGCCAAATTAAATAGTTTTTCCTTCTCCTTCCTCTTGCTACCTTCATTGTAAAATGTAAGCTAATACTGAATTTTCACATTGCGGACGAACACCAAATCCATAAAATCTAGCCTACCTTTATATGCCTTAACAAAACAAAATAAAATTTAGCATATAAATTGTGATGATTTTCTTTTAAAAGATGAGGTAAAACAGAGACATCTCTCTGTAGATTATAGTTGAGAAATTGCTGGACCTGGAGTCAAATATACTGGAATTAAGACTCTTAATTGCCACAGATGATCACTTTGATTTTTCTGAGTCTACCATATGTATTAATATATTGCTTTATTCCACAAGTATTGACTATGTGTATATTCCAGTCACTAAAACATAAGGGTGATATTAGAGCAATGGGAAGGAGAAAGAGACTGGGTCTCAGCTGTCTTGAGGGTTTCAATTCAGTGGAGTAAAAGACAATAAATAGCTGAATAACTAAACATAATTATAAATTGTAATTTTTTAAAAAATGCTGTGAAGGAAATAAAATTGACATAGGGTTAAGGAGTAGAGGATGGGTTAGTTAATTCAAGTGATCAAGGAAGACTGCTTAAAATAACTGCCGTATGAGCCCAGACCAGATGGATGAAGAGTCACACATGTAGAACATGTAGCAGAACAATCCAAACAGAGGAAATACAAGTCAGGGAAACAAGAATGCACTTGGGGTGTGATGAATGGAAAGGAGGCTATCATGGCCAGAGGGTCATGAGCACATGAGGACAGGTAGAGTATGAAATACAGATAGAAAGCCAGGAAACCGTCAAATCATGTAGGGACTGATAAGCCACAGTAAGAAGTTTAGATTTTACTCTCTATATAAAGGGAAGCCAAGCAGAGGTTTTAAGCAAGGGAGTTACCTGATCAGATGTATGTTTAAAAAAAAAAAAATCGTACTGCCTATTATGTGAAGTACTACAGGAGAGCAAAACGTGGGAACAGTTAGGGTACTTTGATAATGACTTGGTCTAACATAGTGGAGTTGGGGATAATGGGAAGAGGAGCAGTTTGGGATGAAGGATGGGTTTGGAAATCAAGCAAAATGTTAACTTCAACAATATAATACAACCAGGTATGAGATGTTGATGACACAGTTCAGGCTCAAGTTCAAAGAGAGGCCAGAGCTAGATATAAAGTCATTAGCATATAAGGAATTTTAAAGGCATGAGAATGTATGAAGCATGCAGTTAAATGAAATAAATTATAAATACTATATCGACCTAAAGGGTTGGTGAGAGACTTGTATTAAGCATCTCTTTATTCTGATGCTGTGACAACTGGGGCCTCGCTGACCCTGGAGATTTGGCCCCTCCTTGGGCTAGCCAATTTCCTAGAGACAGTAAAGGACCCTCCTCTCCTTACACCTTTCGTGTATAAACCAATTGATTCAAAGCCCCAACCATATATACTCCCAACCATACCTTTTATCAGACTCTCACACCACAAGCTACTATCATCCTGCCCTAATCACCAATCCCAGGTACCATACAACTAGACACAGCCTTATATATACTCCAGAGCCTGTTGAAACCATTTAAACTAGCAACTAGCATTATACTATACCAAGGTGTATTTCTTCCTGACTCCTTTACACATACTTGCAAGTCCCTCCACTTTATCCTACATAAAACCTCTCTGCCTTTGACCTCCTATTGGTTACAACTATTTTCCCTGCATCCCCCAAAGAACTAGTTTATCATGAGCCACTACACGCTTATTTACTTTTACAAACATCTCTATCGTTAACCTTTCTTGACACTGGATTGTCAAAAATATTAACTCATGAAATCAGGTGAGAATGAACTGAAAAGTAGAAGCTTTTCAAAGTTATTACACACAGATATGGGCTGTATAATATCGTGTTTACCTGACTACAACAAAACATTTCCTTAACTAGAGAAAGAAAATGGCTATATTACTCTTATGTCCTATTTATGAACGTTAACTATGGTATCTGTATGCATATCATATGTGCTGTCCTGCAGAACATATTTTCCAGATGAGTTCTTTTTTAAAGCCTGAGCAAAACTCATTATTGTTTAAGTGCTTTTATCAAATGGCATTCAGAATTCTAAGTTTAATTTTCTACCTCTATTTTTATGAACATATGAAACTTACAAAAAAATCTGGTATCCAGCCTATATAAATTCTATTTTTAAACCATGAAATTATCCTTAGAATTTTTTTTAAATCTTTCTCATTAAAATAATCATTACATAAAATGTGTGGTCTTCCTGAAAAGCAAATTACAATTATTTTCATTAGAGTTAAATAATTTTGATCCACAGCTTAATGACATCCATATTAGACAAAATTAAACATATTAAAAAAGCATTTCATGTCAGAATATTTTTACTCTTGGCAAACACTGTTAAATGCTAGATTGAACTTTTTGTTGGGAGCATGACAAGCTACTCAGGCACTGTTAAAACAAAAATTTGCCTTTCGTAAAATGGAGATGCAAACAAGATTAATTAACCAAGAAAAACATCCTCTTTATAGAAATACTAAAGAAAACGAAATTTGTATAATAAAAAGTTATGAGTAGAGCTGTCTTTAAAAAGGCAGTAAGCCCTTCTGTAGAATATTTTACTGAATTATTGGAAAGTTGTAAGGGTTTAAATTTTATACATATTTAATGCACTGGATTTAAAACTATGAGATCTCAAAACAAATGCGTTTGATTTTTTTTAAGTGCCAATTTAAACCAAAAAAAAAAAAAAAAAATCCAGGAAAGTTTTGTCAAATGTGAAGAACATAATTGGGAATTCCCAGAATATATAAATTATATTATTTCTAGAAGAAGAAATATCGTATAAAGAGGCACTTGGTTCAGCATTTATATAATATCTAACCTCTGTTATAATCCAGGAACAACTCGGGGTATTAGTGAACGAGGCAGAAGAGGTTTCTGCACCCATAGGTCTTATACTCTATAGGGTGGACATTGATAAAGTAGAACAAAAGTAGATGGTGACTTGTTAAATCAAAGATAGGAGGCTTTGTAAGAGAGGCAATATAGGCAGGCTGAAACAGAGAAGTGAAACAAAGAAAGACCAAGTACCAAAGAAGCTAAGGTTTAGAAGAGTCAAAGTCAGGAGGCATAGGTAAGTATTCTGAAATCCTCAGGTGACACAGCCTTGAGAGGATTTACCTAAGGCAAAAAGACCCATATATTCACCACGTGAAAAACAGTAGTGAGAGGATGAAGAGACCCTTATAGACTTGTCCAGGATCCCCTGAGTTGGGTAGATTATATTAAATTTCACAGAGCGATATTCAGTAGAACAGAAAGAGATATGTCAGGGAAAATAAGAATGTATATTACTATTTATAAAAACCTAAGTCATCATAGTTGACAAAGATCATTGTTGATAAAGTAAACATTTTTTAAATTTTATTGAATGAAAGATTCTTTAAATTCTACAGTGCTTTCCAATCTTCAGACGTTTCACACACATGATTTCATATAATCCCATAATAACCCTTTTTCAAAATCCCCTATTCCTATATTGCCCCTCTCCTCTTCCCTCTCCCCACTGGTAACCACTAGTTTGTTCTCTATATCTTTGAGTGTTATGTTGCCCTATTTTTATTTTATTTATTTTTTTTGTTTTTTAAGTTTTTTTTTCACACACACACACTGTTATTTTTACGAGATAAATAAACTGACACCAAGCATTGTAAATGGATGACCACAACAAAAGCAACAATGATCGCAATTACCAAACACGAAACACACTCATACTATGTCATAATATTGACATTCAGTCCAGTAATCCTCCACTGTAACAGCTCCTGATAAAGTAAACATTTAAAAAAAAATTAAATGCATCTTCCATTATTGCTAAAATAATGTACTAAATAATAGTTAGAAATTACTAAATTTATTTTTTGCATGCCTTTGGTGATATAAGTTCTGTATATTTTCCCAAAGTATTGACATAATTGAAATAATGTTACACTACAGCAGCACCTAGAAATGGGGAGGAAAAAAGCCAACCTATATAAAGTGCCTAAATATACTTGGGACTTGACATTCAAGAAGAAAGTTCTGCTTACTATAATGTTATAGTCTATAGGAGATAGTATAGATCTAGAAAAATATAAAGTCAAGTTGCAATGAGGACTCCAAATGTCTGAAGCAGTTGGCTGATCACACAGGCAGGTTGTCTCATGTAAACAGGCTCGGGGGATACTGATTTCTGCTAACCAAATCCCCAAGAGATTGCTATAAAACCAGACAGCTCATCTGCATTGGGAACTGTAACTGCCAAAAAGAAATTCAACAAAGAAAGCATATTTAAAATCAGAAGGTGGCTTCAATGGTCATGGATTCCAACAAGAGCAGATAGTTGAATAATCTTAATGGTCAATAAAAATAAAGTTATAATTAGTAGCCTGATAGATCATAACTTAAGGATATATTTGCCAAGTAGTCTGACAAGTTTGAATGCTACGGTAGAATCATCAGAGGAACTTGTTTCAAAACTTCTTATACAAAAGCAGTACCTTATTACAGTTAGGTAGCTCAAAAGGTGGGAAAATGAACTCTGATTCCTAGCACCAGAGATAAAGAGGAGGTCAGCTGTCTGAAATAAAGTAGGTTTTTATATGTAACCATGGTTACTTGTACCTCTCCAGCTAGACGAATATCCCAATGCCTTACATGACATAGCCCAGCTAGATGAAGGGCCATGTTTGCTTTCTACATTTGCCTTCCTTAGCTTCCATATTATCTCTTGTCTTCTTGTGACACTGACTGAAGTTGAAACTTCATCCAGTAATAGACCCTTAATTTTCATGCTGCCCAAAGACCAATTGCTGGTACATTCAACCCTACCTCTCTCCTTGGTCAGCAACTGAAGAGAATTGCCAACTTCAGGGCTTACCAAGATGAGCCAATAAGTGAGCAGCAGACATCTGAATGGCAGCTCCCAATTCAACAAAAGGATACATGAAATCGCTTTAAAAATAATAGTAAAAATACCTTTAGATCTACCTTGTTGGAGAAATCTATGTTGTCCAACTAGCAGGAATCTAACTCTGGACCCATCTCCAAGAAGAAACAGAAAAAGTAGAGAAGAAACATTCAGGGAGGCCACAACACCTTTGGTTCCAGCTGACCCTTTCTGTTAAATCTAAATAAATATTGTTTTTTGAAGACAAGAAAATGGAGTAATTACTTTTGTTTCAGGCAACCATTAAGGTGAATCTGGGCAGTGCCAAGAAACACATTGACATAAGCTTGCCATCTGATTCCAGGTTCCATGCTGAGCATCTCCTTTTCTTTCAACAGAGTTTTTCCTTTGCAAAAGATATAATAATATATTCAGTTGATTAAGAGCAGTTACCATGGTATTTTGTTTGTTGCTCTTTTACCTAGCACAGAGCCTGCTCCATAGTAAGGTACAGTCAATAACCACTAGTGAATAAATGAATGGATGGTTTTAAAATTTCTCAGCTGCAACCACAATCCAGCTCTACCTTTCTGAGAAAACATTCCAGTATACTTGATTGGGATTTTTACGTGTTTCCAAAACTCCTCAGGATTCATTTACACCCACTCTCTTGGGTTACTTCTGCAGAGAGTTGTTCCAGTTAAGTCTTCATTTTACTACTTAAACATACAAAGGTTCAAAGTATTTTAACATTCTTAGAGATCTCTTCACAGGTTCATCTATATACCAATTGGAAATATTATTTTGTCTAAAATTATTATTTTATATTTTATGTATACTAGTAAATTATATTGATATTCTGTCCAAAATTATTACTATTAACTTTTTAGTGTCAAGCTTATTTGAAGTCATGATATTTAAAAATTAGCAGGCATAAGAGTTTGAAGTTGCTATAAGCTATATCATTTTCCAACAGAGATACAGAAAACAGACAAGATACTGAACCATTACTACTTTACCATCTATTGCACTTTCCCATGGATGAATAATTAGAAGACAATGTCAGTCCTCAAATAATGTCATTTTTTTCCCCAAATGTTTCTACAGGTATTATAGGAAAGTAAATTTTCTTACATAATTATAATTACTACACTTAACAAAATTCCATTAATATCATTTAATATCATTCCTATTAAATTTATCCCAATCATCTTCAAAAATATCTTTTAATAGTTGGCTTATTAAAGTTGGGATCCTAACAAAATCCACACATTTAATTTAGTTTTTTAATTCTCTTGTAAATAAGAACCACCTCATTCCACCCACCTATCCATGCCATTGACTTGTTGGAGAAATTGGGTTGGTTGTCCTGAGAATACTCCATATTCTGAATTTTTCTGATTGCTTCCTCTTTTATAATTCAGCTCGTTCCTTTATCCTCCATATCTCATAGAAATTGTACTTAGAGCTAAAGGCTATATTAGTCAAATTCAACTTCTTTAGCAAGACTACATCATAGATGGTGCTGTGAAATATATACAGTATCGTATGAGGAAACACATAATGCCTCTTTGCCTCCATTTAGTGATGCTAAACCCAGGTGATTACAGCTCAGTCCTTCCATTATAAACTTCCTTGTCACTCTTTCTCCTAATGGTTTAAGCATTCATCGCTGCTACTAATTCATTTATTTCAATAGGATTGCAAAATGTGATTTGCTAATGCTGTCATTCCTTCTATGGTTCTTAGCTGGAATTTTCCTATAAAAAATGTTCTCTCATCAACTAGGGCCATTTCTACCCTGAAATATAATTTGTATAGGACAAATAGGAAAAAAATTTTTTTTTCCTTTATCCCAGCTATATAAAAACATATGCAATAAAAAAGAGCAGGAACACTTACAGTGACTGGGTTAGTAGGTGCTGAAATTTGCAATATTTTTTCTTTATATTTAAAATTTTGTATAATAAAATTGCATTCATAATGGTAAATTAAAACTAAAATTTGGGGGCTTCCGTAGTGGCGCAGTGGTTGAGAGTCCGCCTGCCGATGCAGAGGACACGGGTTCATGCCCCGGTCCGGGAAGATCCCACATGCCGCGGAGCTGCACCCGTGAGCCATGGCCGCTGAGCCTGCGCATCCGGAGCCTGTGCTCCGCAACGGGAGAGGCCACAACAGTGAGAGGTCCGCATACAGCAAAAAAAAAAAAAAAAACTAAACTAAACTAAAATTTTTTATACAATTGTTTCTGATGGAGGAAGGCAAATCTTACAAGAAAAAAATTTTTAGCTTGTAGTCCTGTATTTCAAACAATTTCTGCCATCAGTATTCACTTCATTTACACTCATTCAGATAAAAATATTATTAAGTTACAGTTATCATTTATTTTAACACAACAGTGCATCTTGTTAGGTATCTTTAGTGAATATGATTTAGATGTTTTTAGTAGAAATCAATTTTTTATATTTGATCTCTTCAATTATTCATTTTATTCAGGCATTACAGTTACAGAGAAACTGAAATTAATAATATTTAGCAGACAATTAAAGTTTGTTTAAAAAGCTACATTTCACTAAGACCAAAAAACCAGGAAAAGAGAAAGGTAAACATATGCAAGTTGAAAGCAAGTCATTTATTATTTTAAAAATCACTATACTATTTCAATACCTCTTCCATATTTGAATCAAATGATCTTTTCTCTACCATGTTTAGCATTAAGAATTTGCTCTTTTAAAGAAAATTTTTGAGACTGTTATAAAAACTAATGCTTTCAACACTATTGCCAAAAAATCAGGTATTACAAGTGGTGTAGAACAAAACAATTTGAACATTCAAGTATCCTAATTATTTAATTGTAAAAGGAAATGTTTTAACAAGAGATTCAAAGTTTACTTAAATAATTAACAGCAACAACAAGAGTCTAGGTCTTTGATTCACAAAGGGTCTGGGACAAAAGGAAGAAGGAAGGAGGAAAGTTTTAAGAACCCTACTTTTAAGATATTTTCAACATTTGATGTACACAGTTTTGAACTGACTACTACAAACTACTCCTGAAGATTTTTTATTATTTTCATTCAGATTTTAAAAATTGACCCCATACTTCATCTAGTTATAACTATACTTTAATCTTGCTTAAACACATTTTAAAAGACTATGGAGAAACTTAGTATACAATGAAGACAAAATTGAGAATGACAAAAAGATTTTTAAAAATATTCGTATCCATAATGCAATGAAGAGAATAAAAAGTAGGAAATCATCAATGTAACTCATCATAATTAGAAAGAAAGAGAATGATAAAACTGCACCTGGTGTATTAGTTTTCTACTGATGCTATAACAAATTACCACAAACTTCGTGATGTAAAACAAAATATATGTATTATAGTTCTGTAAATTAGGGCTCTAGGGGAGAACCCATTTCGTTGTCTTTTTCACATTCTAGAATGCACCTGTATTCCTAGATTGTGGCCTCCTTCAATCTTCAAAGCCAGAATGCAGGTCAAATCCTTCTCACATAGGATGCTGTGATCACATGACTTCCTCTTCTGCCTCTCTCAGACACTTTCAAACACCCCTGGGATTACAATGGCCCACCAGGGTAATCTAGGGTAATCTCCCTACTTTAATGTGAGCTGATTAGCAATCTTACTTCCATCTACAGCTTTATTTCCCCTTTGTCAGACAGGTAACATTCATAAATTATAGGGATTAGGACATGGACATCTTCGGAGGCTCATTATTCTGTCTACCTCAGTTCTCTTTGAAGTCCCTTCTTTGGAATTTACATATACACTAATAAGTACATTTAAAACACTAAAGTTGAGGTGACATTTTCACCGAGAGCTAGTGTTCAGAGAGACACCTGATTCAAATTTCAGCTTCAGCATTTAATGGCTATTTGATTTAACATATTTTTGAAATCATCTGGGCAATGCTTTCCTTACCTAAGAAACTGAGACAAAAAATATCTCATAGGATTATTGTGAGGATAAGGGTAAATTACGTAAAAGATTGGACACAATACCTGACTTAGTATAATCAGTCCTTCAAAAACACTAGTTGATATTATTAGATTATTGAAAACAATATACTATTTGCTACCTCCTCAAATATCTGCCCAGAGTTAAGACTTTTTTCCTTAATTTATTCTCTACTGCTTTGTTCTTTATTGTTTTACTAACTTCAACAATTGCTAAAATGCATATGTCACGGCAGCCTGAATGCCAAGATATTTTATTAAGTGCATGTGCTAAAACTTTCTTATTTCTTGGATGACTTAATAAGAGATTTCTTAGTAGTGTTAAAATCTTGAGTGGCATTTTAATCTTTCCAAAAGGAATACTTTATGGGTAATATTATTATTAAACAAATGATAGAAATATCATCTAGACAAAAGTGACAGTCCTTGAGACTTCATTCTGAATTTCCTCTCATGCTCTAATATCGCTTCATGGTCAGAGAAAAGAGAAAGGGCAGTTAGAGCCAGTACCGATATTACTACAAACAGTAATATGTACTTTCTTATTATCTAGTACACATTTCTGGTAAAAGAATTTCAAGCGTCATAAAATCTTTCCTTAAATTCTATATTCCCAGATAGAGTTGCCACCTGTGCAGTTATAGAGCCATTTTACACTTCCACTTCTTTTATTATTATCCAGTTTTAGATAGTAAGCCTTTCTCATATATTCACTCAAAACGTGTGTTCCCATATTTTCAAATAATGCCATATATACCAGAACACAAAATATTTTGTCTTTCCACTTCTTGGAATAGGATTTCTAATTAAATGTGTGATATTGAGCATTAGCCATGTACCAGGTCCTAAAATAAACCAGGCTCATATTGAAAAATTCTTAGAGGAACAGAATATAAATGGGGGAAAAAAATACATGGTAGCACCGCTATCACCATATGTTAACTGGTAACAATAAAGACATACTCGTTCAATAATATTTTCTATTTTCAGCTTAGAAGTAGGAACACCTGTATTTTAGCCCCAGCTCTGCTACCAATCAGCATGAAATTTTTAAACAAGTCACTTTTAAGCCCTCAGGGTCAGGCATGGTATCCTCAACCTGTAAAATAAGGAAATAAAGACTAGATTTCCAAGTTTCCTTCTAGTTTTAAAACTTTATCCACATTTAGTGGCTACAGTCAGTAATCAAAATTCTCTAAAAAAAACAAAATTCATATTAGCAAAATTATTTCATGTGTACTTTGCAAAGCCAGTAAAATAGGTGAATTTACTCTTTCAACAGAGTTTTTTAAAATGCCTTAAGCTGAGTGAAGTCTCTACAGTGAGTTTCAATTTTGTTAACTTAAAAAAATCAATAGCTCACTAATACACATAGATCTTAAAATATGTTATTTGCTATGCCTTTGGGGGGATTTAAGTGGTGGTAATTAATCATTTTAGCACATTATTTTGTTTTTGTGGCATAAAGAGATTTTTCAGAAACAACCAGCTATGAACTTCACAAGAGCATCTTCATTTCAGTGAAGTACTGGCATCCTTGTCTAGACTATTTGTCTTTACAAGTCAGACCCCAAATCCTCAGAACATCTATTGGCTGCCTCTACTGATACTAAGCCTTTCCAACAAAGCGCTGCCTCTTCTTAGAAGTATCTATGACTATGCTTTCCCATCTGCCATACATGACAATGTCATTGTCTTTGAACATGCCATTTCTGCTTTCATGACTTAATGAGACTAATAGTCTAAAAATATGTCTTTGGGGCATTTTGATACTTTTCCAGGGATAATGATTGACTTTCTGGCCATCAGTTGATATTTAACAATAGCACATACTTGTTCAGATAATTTATTAGCTAAATTAATATAGAATGATTTTAAAAAAAAATACTTCATGGACAAATGCATATTTTATTGCACTCTGTAAATTGAGTAGAGCTATGAATAATGAGAACAAATCCAATACCAGAACTTCAGAGGTTTTTCTACACATACTGTAATTGGAAATTTATTTTGATTGGAAATACTATCTTGAAAATGTAATTCTTTGAAACAATCCATCAAATAAACAACCAGAAGCATCTTTACAATATCCACTTAGACACTTTTATCCTTGGAGTACTATGCAATCGATAAGGAAGCATGGGGATAATACTTGAACAAAGAACACAGTTAAAAGTTTTGTATTAATTTGTTTTTAAGGAAAATGCCCTAGTACATTAAGGGAAAGAATAAATCAGGGCTTCCCTGGTGGCACAGTGGTTGAGTGTCCGCCTGCCGATGCAGGGGACACGGGTTCGTGCCCCGGTCCGGGAAGATCCCACATGTCGCGAAGCAGCTGGGCCCGTGAGCCATGGCCGCTGAGCCTGCGCGTCCGGAGCCTGTGCTCCGCAACGGGAGAGGCCACAACAGTGAAAGGCCCGCGTACCGCTTAAAAAAAAAAAAAAAAAAAAAGAATAAATCAAATAGGTACTGCCCAGGTTCACATTAAGTTGTTATAGATGGGTATAACCATTAAAAAAAAAGTCTGGATACAACTATTAGCAGATATTTGGCCAGCATAAATCAGAGCACATGTTTTAGCTCTATGGCAATAGGCTGTGAGCTTTCTGTCACTTGGTTCTCTTAAGGCTTCCCAAAATGTGTTAATGTTCCAGGTGTCCACTTAATTCAGTGAGTACTGAATAAGTACAATATAAAGATTTTTCAAGATGTAGTCTCAATTTCCTGAACTAACCAATTTCATTGGACTAAAGTGATGTAGCACTTTCTAACGCTGCAGTAAGTTCTACATGACCACTTAACATTAAAATACCTAATTTGAATTTTTTAACTAATGGATTTGTTTACAATGCCATTATTCCAAATAGACCAGTTTTCATAATAAATAATTCATTACTTTATCAGTCTGGGGCAAAAATTTGCACTTTTGACCAGAAATATGTCCTAGTCTTACCTCACAGTTGTAAAAACCAATTAATGATAGAAACATTTATTTAATGTCTAATCTGGTGCTTTCTCAGAGTGTGTTCCACAAAATTTTAAAGTATTTACTGCTTTTCTTATGCATGTTAGCATATTAAATGATCTGAGAAATCTGGCAAAAAAGAAATCAGTTTGATTTTCTTTAACTCGGCATTTCCCAAATTTATTTGACTATGGAATCCTTATATCTGATAAAAGATATTAACCTCATGCAGAGAGTACTTTAAAAGGCTTGGGATAGAAAAGATACCTCCAAGTTTTCATTGTATACTTCATTTCTAATTCTTAAATAATTTGTTTTCAAGTCTTTCAAATTATATCTTTTTACTTTGAGCCCCCTATGTCTCATTCTCTTTTTTGTTTTAATAGAGACTGTTGATAAACTGGCAACCTTAAACTCAACTTTTACATAATTCAACTCAATGCAGTAAATATTCACCAAGGTACTGTGCTTGGCATTGTAAAACTGTTATATCACTCCTTAGCTTTCACTTTGATAGACTAAATAGACCAAAGTCCTACTATTTTTTTTCCTTATAAATCACAATTTATACCCATTTGACCATTCTTCTGGAACCCTAACTTTTCAAAAATATCTACAATCATTTTGAATTGTGATAATCGACACTAGGCATATCAATCTAATGAAGACAGCATATTCCAAGAATCAGGAACCACTTTACACATCAAGACCTGTCTGACATTACTGCTGCACATTCCCTTTTTAAAGTAGGCTTCTTTGAAAATTTTATGTGAAATCAACACATCAACACCCTCCACTCCCACCCTCATCCCCCCAAATATGGCTTTTTTTTTTGCCAGGGCACTCCACTACAGTCATGTCTTTCTAAGCAAGGATTTTAAATTTCATAAATAAATGATAATAAATTAAATGATAATAAATATATTAAGACAGGGAGTTAAACTTTCAATCTAAGGAAAATGCAAGGAAATAGAATCAACTCACACCCAACTATTGCATTCAGAAACAAAATGGTTTCATTGGGTGCATATATTTATTGGTGCTTAAAAATTGTCAGTCTCTTTCGAACCTGAACTTCCAGTAAATTTGTTTTTATTTTTAGGCTTATTATTGTTTTATGAAATACACAAAAGATTATTTATTTGATCATCTACTTCTAAAAATATTTGCACTGACAATAATCCATTAACTACTTTAGAGGCTAGAGGACTATGCTAATGGAATACAAAGAATTTGTAAATTTTTATTTATAGGCATTATTATTCCAGATAAGTATGATAAGGACATAAATGAAAGACTATCAAGCACAAAGAAAAATTCATTAGAACAAAATAAAATTCTGTAGGGTAAGTAGAATGGAATTAAAGTCAAACATTAGTGACAAACATTTTGAATTGTTATGGAAGAGCTTGTCTGGGTTTTTAAATGGGAAATAGTGGACATATCTGCTATGGCATTTAGTTTCCATTGGATACATTTTAAAAGGTGGCATACAATATACCAGGTGTGACATTCTTTGTAATAATTTAAATTATGGTGAAAATATTAGATATAAACTTAAAAAATACATGAGGATTGTAGAGTTTTTCAAAATTCTTCTAGGAGTAAATGAACAATATGTTTGAAGACCACTGATTTAGGAAACTGGGGGAGTAAACAAATGCACTAGGGAAATATTGTAGGATTGCAGGAGCACTAAGGGTTCATGTAGGTTAGTTCTTAAGAATTCAAAAAAAGACCAGTCACTTTTGCAGGATTTTCTCCAGCTATGTTCAGGTCTGCAAGTGCAGGTGTGGAGGGAGAGGAGAGTTGGATTTAACCAGAGTTGGAGTTTTGCCAAGCAACAATAATAAAGCAAAAAATAGAAGCAAGTGAGTTGACAATGTCTGCAAGGGAGGGATTATAATGATGCACTATGGAATTCAAACTAACTTGGGAGGGAAATGGGAGGGAAATGGGAGAATAGGGACTTAAGGGATAGTTTTTAAAAGGTGTAGGAACAATGGGCTATAGGGCTCATGAGAGTCAAAGAATAAATCTAGAGAACTAAAGAGAGACCTGTGGAAATGTCAGTGGTGGTGTTGAGAAAATGAAATATTTGAAATTGAGATTATGGAGGGACTGCAGATATCCCTGCAGTCCCAGGGGTATGAAAGTGTAATGCAAGGTCTAGGGTCTGATGGTGTGATGAGTGGATAAGGGTCATTGGTGGACAAGCTCATTGGAGGAGAAGAAAACCAGGATCTGAGTAGCCAGACTGAAAGGTTTACCTCCATGCTTATTGAATCCCCAAGAGTATGATGGGCATGGGGATTAAGTTATTTAAACAACAGGCCATTTGACTGAGGTGACTCTAATGTCTTAGAGGCCTATATAAGTAAGCAAACCAAAATCTAAGCAATAAATTCCTCAAGGTTACAAAATTGAAACCTAAGGACAACCTATCAGAAATAGCCAGCAAGGCTTTAAGCTGTAGTCAATAAATAATTTCACTGCTTTGCTTCTGCCTTTTCTCTATCAAAGTCTCTCCCTGAGCTCCTGTTGGTGGAGCTCTCCTAACCACTTCTGGTTTGGTGTTGGCTGATTAAAATCGTTTTTTGCTCAAATAAACTCCTGAAATTTTTCATAGGCTTCAGTTTATCTTTTAACAGTTTGAAAAGACTGACAGATCCAGGAGGTTAAACTGAAGTTTGTAGAGAACATCAAGAAGCAGGGGTGGTAGATGATGTAATCTGAAGACATGATTTTCAAAGCTGGGAGACTGGAGCAGACAAAGGAAAATTGTCCAGAAACAGCAGTCCCAGGGTATGAAAGTGTAAAATTCATCATCATTCAAGAGGGCTGCAGGGGAGATAGTGTCCTTGAGGAAGAGCCAGTAGGCAATGAAGAGGGTGATCAGACAAGAGCTTCAGAGAGCACAGTGAAAGGGATCCAAAACTTGGAAAGAAATTGAAGATAGAGTCAGAAAAGGAGATGCATAAGTGGAATGAAATTCCAGGGGATAAGGACTCCTGGAAATCTTGAGTGTCTGTATAACTGACAGTGAAACAGAACATGAGATTAATCCTGATGCCATTATGGGAGAACCACTTGGACCCCAAGAGTTGGTATAAAGATTAATTTAAGTGAAAACATTTGAACTATAGAAGATGCAGAAAGAAATATTATCTGAATTTCATCTATCTGAAGTAGAGTCTTCCAAAAATACAGCTACTTTTAAACCCCCTCCAAGGGAGTTTCCTATGAATTCAGCTACCATGAAGACAGACTACTCATTCCCTTTAGCATCAAAAAGCCCAACAAAACTTTCCATACCTTCCCAGTGAAACCCTAACCCAACACCCCACCCTTGGAAGTTTGGTATATAAACCTTTTATCTCTGGCTACTGAGTGAGTTACTCATCACTGAACACCCCACATATACCCCATACCTGTGAACGTACAAATGAACCTTGTCTTTTCTCCTGTTGATCTTTCTATTGTCAATTTACTTCCAGGTCCCCAAACACTAGACCCAAGTTGGAAGAGGACAAGTTTTCATCCCAACACTATCAAGGCAGACAGAAGTGGTTGGTGAAGTTGTGAGTGTTAAGAAAGAAGGGATCTTTCCAGGAGCTTGGAGATTCAAGAACTCCTTCATTACTCCTGCCATTGATGCTTTAGTGGTTGGAGGAGGGACAGCCTTATTACAGCACTTCATCCATTAAAAAAACAGACCACTTGGTTTCACCAGGGACCAGTAAGAGTTCAGCAGCCTCTGCCAACTAAAGAATGTCACTAGCCATCTGGCTCCACAAGGATTGAGTCATTAGCCACTGCATTCGCTGACCTTCAACACACCCTGAAAATAGTTCAGGACAGAAATCAGGAATGAGCCACTCTGTGCTCTGGGAAAACCACCAGAACATGTCTTCAGACAGATATTTTCAGGAGAAAATTTTGTGAACCCAATTTCTTGCATCTTCTCATACTTAGAAAAGCACTAAAATCATTAAGTAACATATCTGTGCCTTGTGACTAGCAGTAACCTTCTACCAAGATGTGTGCTTGATTGCATGCACCCCTTTTCTATAAAGGTACTCTTCACATATATGCTGACCTTACCTCTTTGGAGCAGTTCCTCAGAGCTGTCTGAGAGGCTGTATCCTGGGCTATAGTGCTCAGTAAGTCCCCAGTAAAACAGAACCTCACAGCTCTCACAGTGTGCATTTTTATTTCAGTCAACACCTCTTTCTTTACTGACCTCTGGGACAGCACATTCTCCTGCCTTCCACCCTGCCTCACTGACTCTCTTTCTCAGTGTCCTTGCTAGATCATCCTCCTCTCCTAATGTCTAAATTTTGAAGTGGTCTAGGACTCTGTCCTTGGCCCTCTTTACTTCTATCACTTCCCCTGGAGGCTCTCAATTAGGCCCACTAAGTTAGTTTTAAACACCTGTGTTCTCATCACTGAACACCCCGCATATACCCCATACCCGTGAACATTCATTTGTCCGTTTATTTGTACTGCACCACCTCAAGTCAGCCAAGGCACCATGTTCTGCTTCATTTCCTCACACTATCAATTAACACTTAAACCTGGATTTCAAATTGATGTGTTTACTTCCTCACTAGACTATAAACCCCATGAACACAGGCATCATGTATGTCTTTTTCATCTCTGTATCCCCAAAACCTTGAATGATAGTTCCATGACCAAATAATATTGCTGAAAGAATTGAGGAATAAGTGAATGGTCAATTTATAAATATATTCTTTACATTCTCATTTTTTTTTGCTTTATATACTAAATCTCAAATTCTACTCACTTATATGACTCAGTTTAATTCTTCTTTGTAATCTGCAAAATATTTCTAACCTGACCCATTTCCTGAATCCCATTATATGATATAAAGCCATATTTAAATAGTTGTCATAGTATATTGATGGTGAGATGCAGGGATTTTTCTTTCCTTTTTATAACTGAAGTATAATTGACATATAACTTTATATTAGTGTCAGGTGGGCAACATGATGATTCAATATTTGTATACACTGCAAAATGATCACAATAAGTCTAGTTACCATCTGTCAAGATACAAAATAACAAAAATTCTTCTTCTTGTGATAAAAACTTTTTAAGGTTTACTCTCTTAGCAACTTTCAAGTTTCTTTTTTTTTTCTTGTTGAGTTTTATGAGTTTCTTATATAGTTTAGATCTTAATCCCTTATTGAATATATGCTTTGAAAATATCTTCTCCCACTCTGTACCTTTGCTTTTTCATTTTGTTGATAGCTGCCTTTGCTGTGCAGAGCTTTTTTTTTTTTTTTTTTTTTTTGCAGTACGCGGGCCTCTCACTGTTGTGGCCTCTCCCATTGTGGAGCGCAGGCTCAGTGGCCATGGCTCACGAGCCCAGCTGCTCCGTGGCATGTGGGATCTTCCTGGACCAGGGCACAAACCCGCATCCCCTGCATTGGCAGGCGGACTCTCAACCACTGCACCACCAGGGAAGCCCTGTGCAGACCTTTTTAGTTTGATGCTGTCTCACTTGTTTATTTTTGCTTTTGTTGCCGTGGCTTTTGGTGTTAAATATGAAAAATCATTGTGAAGACCAATGTCAAGGAGCTTGCCATCTGTATTTTCTTCTAGGAGTTTTATGGTTTCAGTTCTTACATTCAAATCTTTGATCCATTTTTTAGTTGATCTTTGTGCATGGTATAAGATAGTAGCTTAATTTCACCTTTTTGTGGCTGTCCAGTTTTCTGAATACTATTTATTAAAAAGACTGTCCTTTCCCCATGGTGTATTCTTGACTCCTTTGTTGGAAATTAATTGAGACTATATATGTGTAAGTTTATTTCTGGTTTCTCCATTCTCTTACAGTAATCTATGTGTCTGTTTTTATGCAAATACCATACTTCTTTGATTACTATAGCTTTGTAATATAGTTTGAAATCAGGACGTGTGATGCCTCCAGCTTTGTTCTTCTTTCTCAAGATTGCTTTGGCTACTTGGGATCATTTGTGGCTCCATACACACTTTAGGTTTATTTGTTCTATTTCTTTGAAAAATGCCATTGGAATTTGATTGGGATTGCACTGAGTCTATAGATCACTTTGGGTAATAGGGACATTTTAACAATATTTATTCTTCCAATCTATGAGCACAGAATATCCTTCCATTTATTTGCATCACCCTCAATTACTTTCATCAACGTGTTATACTTTTCAGTGTACAGGTTTTTCACCTTCTTGCTTAAATTTATCCCTAGGTATTTTATTCTTTTTGATGCAATAGTAAATGGCATTGCTTTCTTAATTACTCTTTCTGATAGTTCAGTGTTACTGTATAAAAACACAACAGATATCTGTATATTGATTTTGTACCTGCAACTTTATTGATTTTTTTAAATTAATTCTAACAGGTTTTTTTTTTTTTGATGTACTCGTTAGGCTTTCTATATATAAATAATTTCAATTGCAAATAATGACAGTTTTACTTCATCCTTTCCAATTTAAATGTCTTTCATTTATTTTACTTGCCTAATTTGCTCTGGCTAGGATTTCCAATATAATGTGGAATTAAAGTAGTGAGAGTGGGCATCCCTGTCTTATACTTCATCTTAGAGGAAAGATTTCAGCTTTTCACCATTGAGTATGATGTTAGCTGTGGGTTTGTCATATATAGCCTTTACTATGTTGAGGTATGTTTCCTCTATACTCACTTTATTGAAAGTTTTTTTTTTATCATAACTGGATGCTGAATTCTGTCAAATGTTTCTTCTGCATCAATAAAGATCATCATATGATTTTTATTCTTCATTTTGTTAATGTAGTGTATCATGGTAATTGATTTGTAGATGTTAAACAATCCCTGTATCCCTGGAATAAATCCACTTGATCATAGTATATGATCCTATTAATATACTGTTTAATTTGGTTTGCTAATATTTTGCTGTGGATATTTGCATCTAGGGTCACCTGGGATATTGGCCTATAATTTTCTTTTTGTGTGGTGTACTTCCCTGATTTAAGTATCAGTAATGCTGGCCTTGTAAAATGAGTTTGGAAGCATTCCCTCCTCTTCAACTTTCTGGAAGAGTTTAAGAATAGGTAATAAATCTTTGAAAGTTTGGTAGAATTCACCAGTGAAGCCATCTGGTTCTGGACTTTCATTTGGGGAGAGATTTTTGATCAGTGGTTTAATCTCCTTACTAATAATTAGTCTATTCAGATTTTCTGTTTCTTCATGATTAAGTCTTGGAAGAGTGCATGTTTCTAGGAATTTATCCATTTCTTCTATTATGATCCTTTGTATTTCTTTGGTACACCTTGTAACTTCTCTTTCATTTCTAATTTTATTTATTTGGGTCCTCTCTCTTTTGTTCTTAGTGAGTCTAGCTAAAGGTTTGTAAATTTTGTTCATCTTTTCAAAGAACCAGCTATTAGTTTCACTGATCTTTTCTACTGCATTTTAGTCTCTTTCATGTATGTCCACTCTGATCTTTCTTATTCCATTCTCTCAGCTAAATTTGGGCTTCATTTGTTCCTCTTTATGTAGTTCTTTTAAGTGTAAAGTTAGATTGTTTATTTGAAATATTTCTTGTTTCTTGAGTTAGGTCTGTATCATTATGAATTTTCCTCTTAGAACTGCTTTTGCTGCATCCCATAAGTTTTGGTACGTGTATTTCCGATTTCATTTGTCTCAAGGTATTTTTTTTTTATTTCTCCTTTGATTTCTTCCATTGGTTGTCCAGTACCATGTTGTTTAATCTCCACATATTTGTAATTGTTCCAGTGTTCTTATGGATTTCTAGTTTCATACCATTGTGGTTACAAAAGATGGTTGATATGATTTCAATCTTCTTAAATTTATTGAGGCTTGTGTGGCCTAACATATTATCCTTCCTGGATAACGTTCCATGTGCACTTGGGAAGAATGTAGTCTACCTTTTTTGGAAGGAATATTCTGTATATATCTATTAAGTCTATCTTGTCCAATATTTCATTTAAGGCCAATGCTTCCTTATTGATTTTCTGTCTGTATGACCTATACATTGATGTAACTGGGGTGTTAAAATCCTCCACTATGGTATTGCTGTCAGTTTCTCCATTTAGGTCTATTAATATTTGCTTTATATATTTGGGTGCTCCTATGCTGGGTGAATAAATATTTACAAATGTTATATCTTCTTGTTGGATTGACCCCTTTTCATTATGTAATGCCCATCTTTGTCTTTTATTACACTCTTTGTTTTAAGGTCTATATTGCCTGATATAAGTATATCTACCTCAGCTTCCTTTTGGTCTCCATCTACATGAAAAATCTTTTTCCATGCTTTCACTTTCAGTCTGTGTGTGCTTACATCTACAGTGAGTCATTTATAGGCAGCAGATAGAGGGGTCTTGTTTTTTATCCATATGGCCACTCCAATCCTTTTTTTAAAAAATTTTATTTTACTTATTTACTTTTTTTACAGCAGGTTCTTATTAGTTATCTATAATATATATATTAGTGTATATATGTCAATCTCAATCTCTCAGTTCATCCCACAACCAACACGCCCACCTTGCTTTCCCCCCTTGGTGCCCATACGTTTGTTCTCTACATCTGTGTCTCTATTTCTGCCTTGCACGAGTTTTCTAGATTCCATATATATGTGTTAATACACGTATTCATTTTTCACTTTCTGACTTACTTCACTCTGTATGACAGTCTCTAGGTCCATCCACATCTCTACAAAAAATCCAATTTCGTTCCGTTTTACAGCTGAGTAATATTCCACTGTATATATGTACCACATCTTCCTTATCCATTCATCTGTCGATGGGCATTTAGGTTGCTTCCATTACCTGGCTATTGTAAATAGGGCTGCAATGAACATTGGGGTCCATGTGTCTTTTTGAATTATGGTTTTCTCTGGATATATGCCCATTAGTGGGATTGCTGGGTCATAAGGTAATTATATTTTTAGTTTTTTAAGGAACCTCCATACTGTTCTCCAAAGTGGCTGTATCAATTTACATTCCCACTAACAGTGCAAGAGGGTTCCCTTTTCTCCACACCCCACCCCCCGCATTTGTTGTTCTAGATTTTCTGTTGATGCCAGTTCTAACTGGTGTGAGCTGATACCTCATTGTAGTTTTTTTTTTTTTAATTTATTTTTATTTTTGGCTGTGTTGGGTCTTCGTTTCTCTGCGAGGGCTTTCTCTAATTGCAGCAAGTGGGGGCCACTGTTCATCATGGTGCGCGGGCCTCTCACTACCGCAGCCTCTCTTGTTGCGGACAACAGGCTCCAGATGCACAGGCTCAGTAGTTGTGGCTCATGGGCCTAGCTGCTCCATGGCATGTGGGATCTTCCTAGACTAGGGCTCGAACCCATGTCCCCTGCATTGGCAGGCAGATTCTCAAACACTGCGCCACCAGGAAAGCCCCCTCATTATAGTTTTGATTTGCATTTCTCTAATAATTAGTGATGTTGAGCAGCTTTTCATGTGCCTCTTGGCCATCTGCATATCTTCTTTGGAGAAAGGTCTATTTAGGTCTTCTGGCCACTTTTTGATTTTTTTTTTAATATAAGCTGCATGAGCTGTTTATATATTTTGGAGATTAATCCTTTGTCCATTGATTCATTTGCAAATATATTTTTTCCCATTCTGAGGGTTGTCTTTTCATCTTATTTATAGTTTCCTTTGCTGTGCAAAAGCATTTAAGTTTCATTAGGTCCCATTTGTTTATTTTTGTTTTTATTTCCATTACTCTAGGAGGTGAGTCAAAAAAGATCCTGCTGTGATTTATGTCAAAGAGTGTTCTTCCTATGTTTTCTGCTAAGAGTTTTATAGTGTCTGGTTTTACATTTAGAGTTTATTTTACATTTTGAGTTTATTTTTGTGTATGATGTTAGGGAGTGTTCTAATTTCATTCTTTTACATGTAGCTGTCCAGTTTTCCCAGCACCACTTATTGAAGAGACTCTTTTCTCCAATGTATATCCTTGCCTCCTTTGTCGTGGATTAGTTGACCAAGGAGCATGGGTTTATCTCTGGGCTTTCTATCCTGTTCTGTTGATCTAAATTTCTGTTTGGGTGCCAGTACCATGTTGTCTTGATTACCATAGCTTTGTAGTATAGTCTGAAGTCAGGGAGTCTGATTCCTCCATCTCCATTTTTCTTTCTCAAGATTGCTTTGGCTATTCAGGGTCTTTTGAGTCTCCACACACATTTTAAGATTTTTTGTTCCAGGTCTGTAAAAAAATGCCATTGTTAATTTGATAGGGATTGCACTGAATCTGTAGATTGTTTTGGGTAGTAGAGTCATTTTCATGATATTGATTATTCCAATCCAAGAACATGGTATATCTCTCCATCTGTTTCTGTCATCTTTGATTTCTTTCATCAGTGTCTTACAGTTTTCTGAGTACAGGTCTTTTACCTCCTTAGGTAGGTTTATTCCTAGGTATTTTATTCTTTATGTTGCAATGGTGAATGGGATTTTTTCCTTAATTTCTCTCTCTGATCTTTCATTGTTAGTGTATAGTAATGCAAGAGATTTCTGTGCATTAATTTTGTGTCCTGCTACTTTACCAAATTCATTGATTAGCTCTAGCAGTTTTCTGGTGGCATATTTAGGGTTATCTATGTGCAGTATCATGTCATCTGCAAACAGTGACAATTTTACTTCTTCTTTTCCAATTTGTATTCCTTTTATTTCCTTTTCTTCTCTGATTGCTGTGGCTAAAACTTCCAAAACTATGTTGAATAATAGTGGTGAGAGGGGACAACCTTGTCTTCTTCCTGATCTTAAAGGAAATATTTTCAGTTTTTCACCAAGGAGAATGATGTTTGCTGTGGGTTTGCTATATATGGTCTATATTATGTTGATGTAGGTTCCCTCTATGCCTACTTTCTTCTTTTTTTTTTTTTTTTTTTTGCGGTACGTGAGCCTCTCACTGTTGTGGCCTCTCCCGTTGCAGAGCACAGGCTCCAGACGCGCAGGCTCAGCGGCCATGGCTCACGGGCCCAGCGCTCCATGGCATGTGGGATCTTCCTGGACTGGGGCACGAACCCATGTCCCCTGCATCGGCAGGCGGACTCCCAACCAATGCACCACCAGGGAAGCCCCCTTACTTTCTTTTTTTATCATAAATGGGTGTTGAATTTTGTCAGAAGCTTTTTCTGCATCTATTGAGGTGATCATATGATTTCTAGTCTTCAATCTGTTAATGTGGTGTATCACATTGATTGATTTGCGTATATTGAAGAATCCTTGCATCCCTGGGATAAATCCCACTTGATCATGGTGTATGACCCTTTTAATGTGTTGTTGGATTCTGTTTGCTAGCATTTTGTTGAGGATTTTTGCATCTATATTCATCAGTGATATTGGTCTGTAATTTTCTTCTTTTTTTTTTTTTTTGTAGTATCTTTGTCTGGTTTTGGTATCAGGGTGACAGTGGCCTCAGAGAATGAGTTTGGGAGTGTTACTTCCTCTGCAATTTTTTGGAAGAGTTTGAGAAGGATGGGTGTTAGCTCTTCTCTAAATGTTTGATAGAATTCATCTGTGAAGCCATCTGGTCCTGGATTTTTGTTTGTTGGAAGATTTTTAATCACAGTTTCAATTTCATTACTTGTGATTGGTCTGTTCATATTTTCTATTTCTTCCTGGTTCAGTCTTGGAAGGTTATACCTTTCTAAGAATTTGTCCATTTCTTCCAGGTTGTCCATTTTATCGGCTTTATCAGCACAGAGTTGCCTGTAGTAGCCTCTCAGGATGCTTTGTATTTCTGCAGTGTCCATTGTTAGTTCTCCTTTTTCATTTCTAATTTTATTGATTTGAGTTCTCTCCCTCTTTTTCTTGATGAGTCTGGCTAAAGGTTTATCAATTATGTTCATCTTCTCAAAGAACCAACGTTTAGTTTTACTGATATTTGCTACTCCTTTTTGTTCTTTCTATTTCATTTATTTCTGCTCTGATCTTTATGACTTTTTTCCTTCTAGTAACTCTGGGTTTTGTTTGTTCTTCTTTCTCTAGTCTCTTTGGGTGTAAGGTTAGATTGTTATTTGAGATTTTTCTTGTTTCTTGAGGTGGGATTATAATGCTATAAACTTCCCCTTTAGAACTGCTTTTGTTGCATCCCATAGGTTTTGGATTGTCATGTGTTCATCATTTGTCTCTCTAGGTTTTTTGATTTCCTCTTTGATTTCTTCAGTGATCTCTTGGTTATTTAGTAACTTATTGTTTAGCCTCCAAGTGTTTGTGTTTTTTATGGGGTTTTTTTCCGTGTAATTTATTTCTAATCTCATAGTGTTGTGGTCAGAAAAAATGCTTGAAATGATTTCAAATTTCTTAAATTTACCGAGGCTTGATTTGTTACCCAAGATGTGATCTATCTTGGAGAATGTTCCATGTGCACTTGAGAAGAAAATGTAATCTGCTGTTTTCGGATGGAATGTCCTATAAATATCAATCAAATCTGTCTGGTCTGCTGTGTTATTTAAAGCTTGTGTTTCCTTATTAATTTTCTGTCTGGATGATCTGTCCATTGTGTAAGTGAGGTGTTAAAGTCCTCCACTATTATTGTGTTACTGTTGATTTTCTCTTTCATAGCTGTTATGTATTGAGGTGCTCGTATGTTGGGTGCATATATATTTATAATTGTTATATATTTTTCTTGGATTGATCTCTTGATCATTATGCAGTGTCCTTCCTTGTCTCTTATAATATTCTTTATTTTAAAGTCTATTTTATCTGATATGGATATTGCTACTCCAGCTTTCTTTTGATTTACATTTTCATGGAATATCACTTTCAGTGTGTATGTGTCCCTAGGTCTGAAGTGGGTCTCTTGTATACAGCATATATACAGGTCTTGTTTTTGTATCTAATCAGCGAGCCTGTGTCTTTTGGTTGGAGCATTTAATGTGTTCACATTTAAGGTAATTATCAATATGGATGTTCCTATTAACATTTTCTTATTGTTTTGGATTTGTTTTTGTAGGTCCTTTTCTTCTCTTGTGTTTCCCACTTAGAGAAGTTCCTTTAGCATTTGTTGTACAGCTGGTTTGGTAGTGCTGAATTCTCTTCGCTTTTGCTTGTCTGTAAAGCTTTTGATTTCCCCATCGAATCTGAATGAGATCCTTGCTGGGTACAGTAATCTTGGTTGTAGGTTCTTCCCTTTCATCACTTTAAATATATCGTGCCACTCCCTTTTGGCTTGTAGAGTTTCTGCTGAGAGATCTGCTCTTAACCGTACGGGAGTTCCCCTGCATGTTATTTGTCGTTTTTCCCTTGTTACTTTTAATAATTTTTCTTTGTCTTTAATTTTTGTCACCTTGATTACTACATGTCTCGGCGTGTTCCTCCTTGGGTTTATCCTGCCTGGAACTCTCTGAGCTTCTTGGACTTGGGTGGCTCTTTCCTTTCCCATGTTAGGGAAGTTTTTTACTATAATCTATTCAAATATTTTCTTGGGTCCTTTCTCTCTCTCTTCTCCTTCTGGGACCCCTACAATGAAAATGTTGGTGTGTTTAATGTTGTCCCAGAGGTCTCTTAGGCTGTCTTCATTTCTTTTCATTCTTTTTCTTTATTCTGTTCTGCAGCAGTGAATTTCATCATTCTGCCTTCCAGGTTACTTATCCTTTCTTCTGCCTCAATTATTCTACTTTTGATTCCTTCTAGTGTATTTTTCATTTCAGTTATTGTATTGTTCATCTTTGTTTGTTCTTTAATTCTTCTAGGTGTTTGTTCTTTAATTCTCCTAAGTCTTTGTTAAACATTTCTTGCATCTTCTTGATCTTTGCCTCCATTCTTTTTCCAAGATCCTGGATCAACTTCACTATCATTATTCTGAATTCTTTTTCTGGAAGGTTGCCTATCTCCACTTCATTTAGCTGTTTTTCTGGGGTTTTATCTTTTTCCTTCATCTGGTACATAGTCCTCTGCCTTTTCATTTTGTCTATCTTTCTGTGAATGTGGTTTTCGTTCCAGGACTATAGTTCTTCTTGCTTCTGCTGTCTGTCCTCTGGTGGATGAGGCTATCTACGAGGCTTGTTCAAGCTTCCTGATGGGAGAGACTGGTAGTGGGTAGAGCTGGGTGTTGCTCTGTTGGCCAGAGCTCAGTAAAACTTTAATCCACTTGTCTGCTGATGGGTGGGGCTGAGTTCCCTCCGTGTTGGTTGTTTGGCCTGAGGTGACCCAACACTGGAGCCTACAGACTCTTTGGTGGGGCTAATGGCAGACTCCAGGAGGGCTCATGCCAAGGAGTACTTCCCAGAACTTCTGCTGCCAGTGTCCTTGTCCCTGTGGTGAGCCACAGCTACCCCCCCACCTCTGCAGGAGACCCTCCAACAGGGTCTCAGCAGGCAGGTCTGGTTCAGTATCCCACAGGGTCACTGCTCCTTCCCGCTGGATCCCAATGCACACACCACTCTGTGTGCACCCTCCAAGAGTGAAGTCACCACTTCCCCCAGTCCTGTCAAAGTCCTGCAATCAAATCCTGCTATCCCCCAAAGTCTGATTCTCTGGGAATTCCTCCCCCGGTTGCCAGACCCCCAGGTTGGTAAGTCCAACGTGGGGCCCAGAACCCTCACTCCAGTGGGTGGACCTCTGTGGCACAACTGTTCTCCAGTTTGTGAGTCACCCACCCAGGGGCCATGGGACTTGATTTCACTGTGATTGTACCCCTCCTACCATCTCACTGCAGCCTCTCTCCTGTCCTTCGATGAGGGGTATCTTCCTTGGTGAGTTCCAGTGTCTTCCTGTCAATGACTGCCCAGCAGGTAATTGTGATTCTGGCACTCTTGCAAGAGGGAGTGAGCGCCTTCTACTCCACCATCTTGAACCCACCACTCCACATCTTTTGATTGGAGAATTTAGTCCATTTACATTTAAAGTAAGTTTGATAGATATGTACTTACTGTCTTTTTGTTAGTTGTTTTCTGGCTGTTTTGTAGTTCCTCTCTGTTTCTTCTTCTCTTGCTCTCTTCCCTTATGGTTTGATGACTTACTTTACTGTTATGCTTAGATCCCATTCTCATTACCTTTTGTTTATCTACTGTTCATTTTTTAGATGTGGTTATATGAGGCTCACATATAATAGCCTATGTATGTATATTTGTGTATGTATAGTAAGTTTCTTACATATGAACGAGTTCTGTTCCAAGAGCACATTCATAAGTCCAACTTGTTCATAAGTCCAACAAAGTTAGCTTAGGTACCCAACTAACACAATCGGCTATATAGTACTCTACTGTAATAGGTTTATAATACTTTTCACACAAATAATACATAAAAAACAAACACACAAAAAAAGAAACATTTTTAATTTTACAGTACACTACCTTGAAAAGTACAGTAGTACAGTACAACTGCTGGCATATAGGGGCTGGCATTGAGTGAACAGGCAAGAAGAGTCACTTACTGGAAGAGGGAGGGGAGGTGAGGGATATAGCTGAAGGATTGTCAGCAATAAGAGATGAAGGGCAAGCTGCAATTTCACTCTTACCTGATACTGATGGCACAGGTTCTGGTTCCTTGCTGGATTCAATTCTATCTACTGTCTTGAAAAAATGATCTAGTGATGTCTGGGTAGTACTATACCAGCTACATTATCACTGCTTTTACGCTTGCTTCCAAACATCCTGGGCTTGAAATAAAGATACTGTACTACTGTACTCTATACAGTACTGCAAAGTACACAAAAGCGCAACCACTTGTAGAAGATGCATGCATGTGACCATGTATATCATACATGTGAACTAACTTACGTGATTGGACATGCAAATGCACATTCACATCTTTGAAAGTTTGCAGCTTGAAGGTTCATATGTAGGGGACTTACTATATATATATCATTCTATTTTAAGTTGTAGCAATTTAAGTTTGAACACATTCTAAAACACTACATTTTTATTCCCCCTTCCCCACATTTTATGTTTTTGACATCACATTTTGCATCTTTTTATTCTGTGTAACTAATTATTGTAGTTATACTTATTTTTACTACTTTTGTCTTTTAATCTTCATACTAGCTTTATAAGTGATTAATCCCTACCTTTACTATATATTTACCTTTACCAGTGAGATATTTATAATCATATGTTTTCTTGTTACTAATTAGTGCCCTTACTTTTCACCTTAAAGAAGTCCCTTTAACATTTCTTTTAAGGTCAGTTTAGTGGTCATGAACTCCTTTACTTTTTGCTTGTCTGGAAAACTATCTTTCCTTCAATTCTGAATGATAATCTTGCCAGGTAGAGTATTCTTGCTTGAAAGTTTTCCCTTTCAGCACTTTGAATATATCATGCCACTCCTTTCTTGCCTGCAAAGTTTCTGCTGAAAATCTGCTATAGTCTTATGGAAATTCCTTTGTATATAACAAGTGTTTTTTCTCTTGCTCTTTTAAGATTCTCTCTTTAACTTTGATATTTTGCTTATAATGTGTCTTGGTGTGAATCTCTCTGGGTTCCTCTTATTTGGAACTCTCTGGGCTTCCTGGATCTGGATGTCTATTTCCTTCCCCATGTTAGGGAAATTTTCAGCCATTATTTTTTCAGATAAGTTTTCTGCCCCTTTCTCTCTCTCTTCTCCTCCTGGGACCCCTATAATGCAAACGTTGTTCTGCTTTATGTTGTCCCATAGGTCCCTTAAGCTACCTTCACTTTTTTAAATTCTTTTTTCTTTTTGCTATTCTGTTTGGGTGAGTTCCACTGGCCAGCCTTCCAGACCACTGATCCTTTCTGCTGCTTCATCTAGTCTGCTGTTGAACTCCTCCAGTGTATTTTTCAGTTCATTTATTATATTCTTATTCAACCACAACCTCCGTTTGTTACTTTCTTGTATTTTCTATCTCTTTGTTGAAGTTCTCATCTTTATGACCATTACTTTTAACTCTTTATCAGCTAACTTACTTATCTGCATTTCATTAAGTTCCCCACCCCCCACCCCAGGGATTTATCTTGTTCTTTCATTTGGAACACATTCCTCTGTTTCCTCATTTGCTTGACTCTCCATGTTTGTTTCTATGTATTGGGCAAAAAAGTTCACTCTTCCAGATTTGAAGGAGTGGCCTTATATAAGAAATGAATCTTATCATTCAACCTTGCCCTAGTTCTTAGTTGTCTCTCAAACCTTTGTGATTGTTTAAGCAGCCTGATTTATTCTTGATAGGTCCCAGTTACTGAGGGTGTGCCAAGACCTGTCAGCATTCCAGAGGGAGGGATCTCAGTCAGCACAAGTTTCAGGTTGAATGGAAGCCAGACCCTCAGGCAGCAGCTTTTGAAGTATGCACACATATACAGTCCTGTGGGACCTCAATCATAAACCCTGCTGGCTTCCAAACCATGTGATCTGGAAGTGTCCTCTTCATTAAAGTTACAAAAATCAGGGGTCCAGACAAGTGTATAAGCTCCTTTCTGGGAAGTACTGGCAAGCTGTAGCAAGGCCAAGGGAGAGTGCAAAGATGGTTCCCCTGGCCCACATACTCTGAGAGCACCTCAGTAGCTTCTAGATGTGTGAAGTCTGTTGCTCAGACTGAAGCTCCAGGACAAGTAAATAGGCCTTTTTCACAGGATGACTGGGGATGTGTTTCAGTCTACTGTCTGTGCAAAGCCTGCCAAGAACAGTCTCTCTGATTGTTTTCAGTTCTGCAGGGGACAGAAATGCACAACCTGATGGCAACAAGCATCAACAGCTGCGTGGACTGTGTGCCCCCACGAGCTTTAGCACAGTGACAGGAGAGTGTGAGGCCAGTGTGCTCCTGTTGACTTTAGCAGGCCCATAGGTGACCATGAGGCTGGGGCACACCTACCAGCTTTTGTGGGACTGTAGGAGAGTCTGGGGCCAGGGCATGCCCACTGTTGCTAGCAAGGTAGATGATGAACACAGAAATGGCACCCAACATCACCTCTTTTCCCAGAGAGAGTGCCAACAGGCTCCTGCCACTCCAACAGATGTTTTAAGATTAGCAAATGAATCTCCTTCACATATGATCTATGTGCTTTTCAAACTGCTGCTTTTGTGCTGGGTCCCAGGGTGAATGACTCTGTGCATGAGTCCTTCAGGATTGAAATCTCTGTTCCCTATAGCCCGTTGGGTCTCTTGGATGTAAGTCCCTTTGGTTTTCAAAGCCAGACCTTTTGGGGGCTCCTCTTTCCAGTGCAGGTCCCAAGGGTTGGGATGCTTGACGTTGGGCATGAATGCCTCACTCCTCAGAAAGAAGTTCTGTATTTGTGAGATCCCTCCTGACTGTGGGAGGATCGAATATTTGGTGAGACCATGTCTCTGCCTCTCCTACCATCTCGATGTGGCCCTTTTATCCTTTATTGGGGAGGAACCATTCAGCTAGTTTTCAGGTCTTTTACAGAAGGACTTGTTTCAAACGTAGAACAATTGGTTCTACATACACAATTTGTGTGTCCATGGGAGGGGCTGAGTCTTTAGGATCTTCCTACACTGCCATCTTGAATTGCCCCTCAGAAAATTGTTTTAAAGTCATATTTGAACATATATACTCTTCATCCCACCCTACCATGTCAAAGAAGAAAACTGAATTTGTTTTAGATTGCTTGCTTTTTATAGATGAACAGGGAATTGTTCAATACCTCACTAACCTTAAGTGCTCCAAAACTGACTTTATTGTCCCATCCAGGAAATTTCTAGGTGGAAAAAACATTTTCTAATTACAATCACTTTCTTCCATTTTAAAAATAAGGAGCATTATTTGTCAGATCTGTAAACTCACTGTTCAGCTTTTTGAAAAGAGTCATAATTCAGTAAGTTAAAACTATATATAAAATCGTATTTACCAGATAAATTATGTACCCAAACATTATTGTTCAAATAAACACATTTTTCTTATTCTATTATTCAGCATGTCCTTTGCTTAATGAAAATGCTGATAATACAAAATTGGAGAAACCTGAGACACAGCCATATGTGATGAAAACATTTTTTTTTCCAGCTCCCTTGAGATATATAATTGAATATTAATGTTATGTAAGTTTAAGGTGTACAACATGTTGATTTAATATACTTAATATTGCAAAATGATCACCACCATAGTGTTAGCTGCATTATGTCACATATTTCCATTTCTTTTTTGTGGTGAGAACATTTAAGATCTACTCTCACAGCAACTTTCAAGTATATAATACAGTATTACAAACTGTAATCACTATTCTGTACCTGAGGGCCCCAGAACTTATTCATTAAATTTCCATTTTAATTTCAACATATTCATTAAATTATTCAATTAAATTAAATTTATAATTCAACTTTATTCATTAAATTAATTTAATTTCAATTTTAAAATCATAATTTTAAATAGCCAAAGCATTTTAAATAGTAAAAAGAATGATTTATAATAAACTTTTTTAATAGTAGAAATTTTTTGATAGCAAAAAGATTTTTAGTTTTAATGTAGTTTATAATCAACCTCTTTTTGGTAATTCATGGAGTAAAACAAAATTTCTAACTTTTTTGAACAGGCTGTGCTCTTTCTATTTTACTCCCAAAGGGCACAAAATATATAAATAAAAGAGATATTCCCTGAGAGACAGTCCACCTCCCTAAAAAAAGTAGCACCTTGGATTTTTTTTTTTTTTAAAGCATGGGATGTTTTAAGCCTATCGAAAACTACAAATTTAAAATTAAACCCTAGAACCACTTGGGAAGGATTAATGATACTGGCCTCAGACTCATTTTACTGAATTTGTTTTGTAGAAATATGTTTTTGGTTTTGGGGATTCATACATCTCTACCTTCCGCCTAGAATATTCTTTACCCAGATCCTTACCTGGCTGGCCTCTACTCACCTGTCAGGTCTCAACTTGGCTGTATCCCCCTCTGTGTACAGGCTTTCCTGGTCCCACAGCATCTGGGTTAGGGGTCCCTCCTGTGGATTTCCAGGACATCCTGTACTTCTCTTCTTATTTATTCTTATTGTAATGGTCTATTTGCTTGTCTCTAACCCCTAAACAAGTTTAAGCTCATTGTGGGCAGGAGCTGATTATCTTCTTCAGCAATGAACTTTTGGAAAGCATAATTTGTTTCATGAATCAATTAATCACATCAGTCACATTCACTGTAGTTGAATATAGCCACAGTACCTGCTATTTCCCAAGAAATTTGGAGGTCAGTGCACTCCACTCACTATTCATTCATCAGGGTCTGAGAGCAGTGGCACATATTTTGATGAAAAGATTAATTATGCATCAAATTTTTCATGAAAAGTAACATCTAAAAACTTTAACCGTCACTGCAAAGTTGTATTGTTATAGATTTCTTTTGCTTTAATATCTTGTACCTGAAACCTATGAAGCCTCAAAGAAACATTATCCCCCTCCTGTCTTGCTATCTATTTTGCTAAATAACTAACTCATTTTAAGTCCATGATCCCTATTTTTCAAGCATTGCAAATGGAGAGAAATATCTTAAGTCCATATAAAAGCAAAAGTTACATGAAAACAACTCCCCCGCCCCACTCCCTTTTTAAAGTTCAACAGTATTTTCAAGACATAATCAATTCCAGTTTAGGATTTTAGAAAATGTCTGTGTAACATTCTAAAATGAGTGAGATTCAACAAACTGATTTATATGAAATTCCAAGCTTAGGACTCCTGAGTCAACATTCTAACAGTGCTAGCTAGTGAAAGTGCAGGGACAGTGCGGCCTGCCATGGCTGAAAGCAAACCGAAAGCTGTGAGTGAGGGATGGCTGCGGGTCATGTGCTGCCAAGGCCTCAATGTAAACACAGGTGTGTGGGAAGGCGCGCAGGGCTCTCCCATCTAGCAGCTAAAGAAACACTGGCGGTCACGCTGTGGAGTCTGAATGCGAAATTCTGAAAATAGACCGTTTTTGTAAAATTGCTACATCTTAATTCGCAGGTTAATACATCCTCAACTTAAAGGGTCCATGAAGCACACCTGAACCTCATATCATTGTTTTACATTGAAAATTTTAAGAGATGGAAAGCAGATCTTTTTTTTTTCCCCTGCTGAGCATCTCCCTGCTGAGTAAGGTAGTTTGAAGTTATTACCACCTCATTTGCTGGCATTTAGCAAGGATTCTTTTTATGGTTGCATGGAATTAATGCCACAAGAGGATTATTCTTGCCAAAGTCTGTTAAATGGCATAGCAGTGCTTTTTAAAAATATATTAGGACTATGCCATACATTACCAATAAATGTATCAATAAAAATAACATTTGTTAATAGGTTTGGATTTGGGTTTTCTTTTTTTTCTTTCAGTTTTTAGGGCTTTGCTCTTTTGAAGTTGTTTTGGTTTTATATGGGTTTTTTTTGGGGGGGAAAGGGTGGGTTTAGTTTTCTGATATATCTCTCTGTTATCAAAAACAGTGTTAAAATAGTGTATAATAACTTTTAGGGTAGCCAATGGTTATAAATATAGGTTGTAACACACCATTTGTAAAGCAATTATACTCCAATAAAGATGTTAAATATATATATATATATATATATATATATATGTTGTGAAGGCAGACAGTCTCAGTTCATATTTTAGCTGAACAACCTATGAGGCTTGAGCAGATTATGTAAATTCTCAAGCCTCAGGCCTTCCTTTACAAAATGGAGATAAGTATGATAGCTCCCTGTAGGGGGTTATTTTTTTGGTTATACAGTGCCTGGTAATAGTGTAAAATTACTATTAATCTCATTATTACAACTTTTTAATAATATCAAACTTATTTCATTTAGAATTTAACTTCATTTGATATGGTTCCCAAACTGCTTGATTGTATGAAATGATTGACTATAAAATGCAAATAAATAAATTTGTAATTAACTTCTCTGCTAAAATATAATCTCTCTCCCCTATTCTATTCTATTTTCTCAGTTTTGAACATTTCTCTTGAGTCAATTTTCTGCTGTATGAAAGATGGTACTTTGGTAAAAACTGTCGAAATGCATCCCAGGATTTCATTAACAACATGTCATGCCATTATTCCTGATTCACAGAATAACTGACAAATTTTAAGTCAACATGAAATTGAGACAACTGTCATATCCACAACTGAATCTAAAGAAAATAAAAACAAGTACGGGCCATTAAATGACATCAAGTGACTCAGTAACAATACATATAATAACAATTACAGTTGTATAAGGTATTAAAAGTATCATATTTCCATTTGAGGTGATATCTACACGAACTGAATACCATGTTCTTAATGACAAAATGAATTTTATTTATTAAAACATTGCCCTAAACTTTGTTCTGGAAGCCAGTATACTCAGGCACAGCAATAGAAAGAGAGGGAAAGAGAAGAAGGCAGATGCAGAATCTATTCATTCATTGTTTCTCCATTCATTTAACAAATGGTATCTATGTGACCAAAATTTTGTATACATCAGCTTCAACTTGTGTAGGGCTTTGTTATTTACCAAGCATTTTTACACAGATTTTCTTATTTGATCTTCATAATCCATTTAAGAGATGGGGGAACTGAATATATGAAATGTACAAGGTAGCAGAGGCTTGTGGTTGGTTTTCCTGAATACTGGCTAGTGCTCTTCTCACTATGTGGTCCCGGAAAATCATTTTTCATTATGCAGAGGAGAGACTGAGCATGAGGAAGCTTATGACCACAGAAAGAACACAGAGGCATTCCTTCAGTATGGAGACTTTTCCTGGTATTCCTAGCATTCTTAAGTAAAGTCATTTTACTAAACCAAATGATACTCTTAGGTTTTTTATCCTTTCTCTCTTCTATTTTTTACTAAGACAAAATAAAGTAAGTGTGAAGGAACTTATAATTAGGGACTTATACAAAATAAGGTGAATTAAAAAAAAATAGAACCAAGGAACTAAGGGAAGTAAATGTATTATACAAGAAGTCTTGAGTAATTGATGGGATTGAGTATCAAATTGGGCCCTGAGTATCTTAGCAACCAAAGTAAAAATGAACACATGAAAAACTATATAATTCTCATAAGCAGAAATGAACAAGGGCACATATTTCTTGGGGAAAAATAAAACATTTTTCCTGCCATTAAACCTTTAAAGGAAATTTCTCACCTGTTTTCTTTGATTGGACACCCACAGATAATATATTAAATGATGCCCTTTCCTAACATCCTAACCCAGCATCCTCCTATATATTGTTAGCTATTGTTAATACTATTATTATTAATATTAAATGTATAATAATGCCGAATTTTTTACGTGTTTTCACACAGAATATCTTTTGAATTAGGTACTGTCATTATCCCCACTTAATGGATGAGAAAACCTTTGTACACATGAGAAAAACTTAGTAGCTTGCCCCAGGTCACATAAATAGTAAATACTCATGCATTTCATCATAAACACTTATGCTCATCCTGTTACTACAAATCCCATGTTCTCTTTCAGATAAAAAGACAGCACAGCATTGGCAGTCAACTCTGTGGCCACAGCCCAGAAGAGTGGTTCTCAAAACCAGCAGGCATCAATCACCTGGAGGGCTTGTGAAAAACACAGATCGCAGCCCCCCATCCCCCCACTCCCCCACCCCTCCACCTCTCCCCCACCATCAGAGTTTCTGATTCAGTAGACTTGAGGTGTGGCCAAGAGAATTTGCATTTCTAACAAGTTCCCACATGATACTGATGTTGCTTGGTCAGAGACCACTTACTGGGAACCACTGGCCTAGAATTTTAAAGCTTCTAAATATATACCTCACTGAGATAAAGAATAATAAAGAGGAGTATCAAGAAATAACATCCCTTTCTTTTTTTTTTTCAATTAGGGTATTTTTTTATTGTGGTAAAATAAACATAACATAAAATATGCTATTTTAACCATTTTTAAGTGCACAATTTAGTAGTATTAATTATTCACAGTATTGAGCACCACTACCACTATTTACAAAACTTTCCATTATCCCAAATAGAAACTCTGGACCCATCAAGCAATAACTTCCCATTACCCCTCTCTCCAGCCCTTGATAAACATTAATCTACCTTCTGTCTCTATGTATTTCCTACGATATTTGTCCTTTTGTGCCTGGCTTACGTCAAGGTTCATCCATGTTGTAATATGTATCAGAACTTCATTCCATGTAATGGCTGGATATTATTCTATTGTAATTAACATCCCTTTCTAAACCACATTTACCTACGAGTTTTCTAAAGCTAACAAAGGAACCAATGTTCACTTTGGTTCTCACTATCTTCTTTTATTAAAGACATTTACAATGGTCACATTTTTTTTGTTCAATCTTATAAGTGAAAAATCTGGATTACATATAAGGGCAAAAAAACAAACAAGTAAAAGACAGGTAACACAATGCCTATGTAGTATCAACTTTTTCTTTCTCTCATGCACACTTGTATCATATCACTTAGCATTAAGATCTACATTATTTAGTCTCTACTACATATTCCAGCGTTGGAGGACACATGAAAGGAAAATATTCTCCCACATGTTGAATAAGAGGGATAGAGGTGCAGGCAAAGTTGTGGACTTAGAAGCCTGCCAGACTGAGACAAGGCAAAGAATTGGGGAACTTTCTGGGAAGAGATTCAGGAGGCAGATGATTTTACAAGAAGGGTGGAATGGGAAAAGTTGGAGAGGGGAAGTGGATTAGTCTGGAGAGGAAATCTAGAGCAAAATGAAGATGAGAAAAAAGCAGAAAAATGAAGCAAGGTTTGCATTTTAGGAAGTGGTTAAGACAGTGGTACCACCAAGGTATTGGCTTAGAATGGTTTTAGCTGCTCTGCTCCAATCACTATCAATATCCCCAAACCTGGCTGGGGTAGGGTAAAGGAGGGACAGAGGCCCTGATTGATAGCATTTGCCAGTATGAATGGTGTAAAGGTGTAAACACTCCCACCTTGGCAAATTTCAAGCTACCAACTGATGGCCTATCTGGGAAGAGAAGTGCCCAATGGTCTTGCTAGTTTGTGAAAGCTGGCTCCAGCACACCCCTGCCCCAAACCCACCTAGGAAAACACAACCTAAGAGAAAATCAGTAGACCCACTATTCAACACAGCTTCAAGACAATAGCTCTACAGCCTTCTTCCAGCTCTCTGCTAGAATGTTGACCCTAAAGTCCTCGGTAGAATGGAGAAATATCTCTTCTCTGTAATTGAGAGAGAGGCATGGGATTACCTTCTTCAAAGTTTCTAAACAAAGCCTTAGCCTGCAGCTATTTCATCTTTTGGTACTGACATACATCTCTAGCTGCTTTCATTGTACATACACCCTGCAGTGTAAGGGTCTGAGGTGATGCAAGACTGCAGCAGCCTGGGTGACAGAGCATTTGACGGGGTGGTAAAGATTACTTGAGGTCAGCTTCAGGGGCTACATCAGCGAAAACAGAATTCAAGCGCTGAGGGATGAAAAATGCTGCCTTCGGCTGACCCTCTGTGATATGGGGTGGGCTGGTAAGGGGAATAAGGCTCTCTACCACAGCTGGCTTCAAAGTAACTAGAAGGAAAGCAATAGCCCAGGAGCAGAAGGCCTCCATGACCACCTACCATAGTTCTAGTGCTGGTCAACAGTCCATAACAGGACCATACCTCCAAACTGGGCCTTCAGGTTAAACATTTTGAAATATGGTTCTAAATGCTTTGTACCTATTTTAGATTTTTAGGCATATTTATTTTAAAAATACTTTGAGAGAAACCATCGCATATTTTGTTTCTTCCAACATTGATAAGCAATTCACAGAGAATTTTTAAAACCTTAAAATACTTGGTTCCTTTTGTTTGAAAGAACATAACAATGACTATCCTGGTGGTATTTCCATGACTTATACTTGTTATTCCTTTTTTCAGAAAGGGTCTAGAAAGATTTGGGCTCAAAAAGGGCTTCTAATTTGTACTTTGTGCCATTTTTTTTGTACGCAAGTCGATGCCATTCCGGTCTGAGATGACATTACATAAAAACTAGATATTTTTCCCTTGATTATTAGCTCATATACATTTTAAATTACTAGAAAATGATTTGAGTTTTTTAAGGTACCCTGAATTATTTTCAGGCATCCTCCTTTAAATTAGAAAATTGCAACTGGGGACCTCAAAAACTGGAAATTCTGTGCTCCTCTGAACCTGTGCGAGGATCTGTTTCTTCCCAGAAATTATGGCTGCTGAATGAAAGAGGAGTTTACATTCGTCTGTGTGTGAAGTACAGCTTGAGTTGCCCGGCTGCAATCCTCAGGGTTGTGAACATTAATCACACAAAGTGTTTATTCATTAGGCACTCCTTTTTTGTTTTCTTTGGGACTGCCTGTCTCAGGAGCCTTGCTCATGTATGTCCAAGGAAAGAACAGTTTTCAGAGGGTTAAAACATTAAGGAAAAGCTCCAAAACGTGTCAAAAGGCTGTGATTTGTTAGTTTGTGTGTTGGCTTGGTTTGTTTTTTTCATTCTGTGTCACTCACTCCATTTCTTCCCATGGTTTCTTTCTCTTTCACTCTCCCAAGGGGAGAGAGGGAGGGACAGGGATCTATTTTAATTTCCTCATAATATAGCAACAGTTTTTAGGGTGTGGAAGGGATGGAAGGGCAGTGATAGATATAGAAAACTGAAGTATTTGGTTCCCTCACTCCAGTCCCGATGCATAATCTCAGGTTGCTCCCCGGATCTGTGGGGCATTTTGGAATCTTTGCCTCTGCGACTCTCTGCCACCTCTTTTCTAAAGCAGCCCACCTTCCTGTCTCTCCCTTCACAGGGAATTATGACCTCCCAACATCACTGCTCTCCTCCCCTGTCACCTTAGTCTGTATCTCTAGCATTTTTGTTATCTAAATTTGGGTATCATATAAAACAGAAATGCCAAATTCTATTTTTGTCTATTCTTGACTTATGTCTGCTGGAAAATAAGGTCCAGTACATACAATGCATGGTAATTTAATAAAATAATCCAGATCATTTAGGTTACACACACACCCAGGAATCATAATTTTTATTGCATTATTAATTGTAAATCAACTTTGATCAATACCTGAAAGCAACTTAGCCATGGGAAAATCATTTTTACATGGAATTATGAAATAATTTATAATTTTAATGCCATTCTTAATAAAAAAAAGTTTAGGCTCATCATAGAAGAGAAAAAAATACTAGCTAGTTTTATCTTGCCAGAGTAGAAAATTAAATAACTGAAAAAGTAAAAGACATAAAAGTGTTCTCTGCAGTTCACAGGTTCATTGTTTTTCTATTAATCAATAATATGCCAGGTACCTTTTTAATATGAAGCTCACTAGAAGATGTCAAAATATTATGAGAAAGTAGAAGAAACTATAAAATCTCTGGAATTTACATTTTTATGTCATTTGGTAAAACTCACAGAAAGTTCAACCCATTTAAAATTTATTAAAAATGAATTATTTCAGTACTACTAACTTTATCTGCAAATGGCAAATGCAAGAAAAAGTGTGTTTAAAAGGAAAGGTTACAAAAATAATGGAAGTAAAACAAAAACAAAATGTTTGCTAGTTTGCAGTTTATTTTTTAAGCCTTTGAAGTTTGGAATCCTGGACGATATACCTCATCTGTAAAGCTCTAAAATGTTAGGAGCAAAGTTTTAAATATTGGAAAATTGAAAGACACTCAGTGTTTTTAAAGTTCTGCATCACACACTATGGGTGTACCATTTAGCACTGCAACGTTTTGAGTGGCCAATGAATGTTACCTTTTTCACTGCTTAGGTAAAAATCATCATTTTCTTAGTGAATGCTGAAAAGAGTAAAATGCACAGAAAATACAGCACATAGTTTCATGTGTCTTGAATTAAGCAGCCACATTCAGTTTCCTTTAGCTTAAGGACTAGTAGTGTTAAGTAAATGTTACAGTAAGCAATTGGCAGCACAGTAATGTTAAGGTTCTAGCAAACTTCTACATTTTAGGGAGTTATAATTTGGTTTTAACATTGGCTCCGGGCTTAAACTTGGCATGGAAGTTCTTCACTAGAGTGTGCAATATTTTTTTTTCTTTTACCTTACAAAATAAAGTCAAAATTAGTTTTCTTGTTATTTAGTCAAAGGTGGCCAAAAATAACATGGTCTTGGCTAGAATCTAGATACTTTTATGCATCTCTCATTTAAAGTCAGTTTTAACTTTAAAAATGAAATGTTGCAGACATTTGTAGATAATGAAGACCAGGTCTGACTGGCAGAGCTTTAACGTTTGTGCATATGAGCCTATGCCATGGGAGTAATAATATTACCTAGTAAGCAAAGTATCACTTCAGTGAACCTCTACTGTGTTTAGTATAATGTTATGAACTGAATTGTGTCCCCCTAAAATTCATATGTTGAACCCCTAGTGCCCAATGTGACTGTATTTAGAGATAGGGCCTTTAGAGAGATAATTAACGTTAAATGAGGTCATAAGAGCGGGACCCTAACATGATAGGGTTGGTGTACTCATAAGAAGATATGTTTAATCTCTTTAAGGTCATTTCCTTTTGTTCGTGAAATTCTTCAGAGCAGTTTCTTGATTATACCTCATGTTCTTTCTTCATATAATTTATAGCATTCATTCCTAATTGGTTCATTCCTATGATAGTGTTTCTAAAATAGCCATTTGCTATACATGATTTTCACAAGTTTTGCTTTTCTTCTGAGTGTTTAATTGCCTGTTTCTTTTTCTCTGTTATATAAAAGTTTTAATAAGTCTTGTGTTAAAAAGATTTTTTTAATATTTAGTCATTTTATTCTGACTTACTGTTGCCAAAAGATAGATTTTGAAGATTTTTCCTGTCCCACTCACTATCTGAGGGGAGCAGGTGATTTATTTTCTCAGATGCACAACTTCAAAACAACCTGACATGCATACCTTCCTCTTCTACTTCCCGTTTTGCTCAGATATTCACCTGGTCCTATTCTGTCATCCTTAGGAGTCAACTTCTCCTGCCCTCACAACCTCATCCTCCAATACTCTAGACTGAAGTGGTATGTTGAAGAAAAAAAGAACTAAAACTTCCAGTATAGGCTGTTATTAGGACTCTGTTACCATTAAAAAGGGAAATTTAGGAACAGGAGGAAGTTTCCCTGGGTGATAGGCTGATGCGTGCACTTTGGGACATGTTGAGTTTGAAGCATCTATGGATCATCCAGTGAATAGTTGAATAAACAGATCTGAAACTGGGCAGAGGTTGGAACTGTTGTAAATTGGGAAAGCATGTGTGGGAAGAGATCACTTAGAGTCTATAGAGAGAGAAGAAAGCAAATCAGTACCACCAGCATGAATAGATAAATTGATGGTGGGAGGGCAAGAGCATAGAGATAGGAAGAAAACCAAAACTATGTGTCAAGGGAAAATGTTGTGGTGGGGGTAGGGGAGTGACAACAGCATGAGATCCAGCAGAGAAATCAAGGAAACTGAGACAAGAAGGGTGCTGATGTACTTTTAATTTAAGAACTACAAAGTCTTGCTTAACAAACAAGCAAAACAGCTTAGTGAAGCGATGGAGACAGAAGTCTAGCTATGGTGGGCTGAGGAGGAGAAGAGTTATGTAGATAGCTTTCCCAAAAAGGTTGCTCATAAAAGAGAAATAGAGCAGGAGTTCGAGGAGTTTAAAGGTTGAGGAAGTTTTTTTTTTTTTTTTTTTTTTTTGCGGTATGCGGGCCTCTCACTGCTGCGGCCTCTCCCGTTGCGGAGCACAGGCTCCAGACGCGCAGGCCCAGCGGCCACGGCTCACGGGCCCAGCCGCTCCGCAGCACGTGGGACCTTCCCAGACCGGGGCACGAACCCGCGCCCCCTGCATCGGCAGGCGGACCCCCAACCACTGCGCCACCAGGGAAGCCCAGGTTGAGGAAGTTTTGTTTACTTGTATTTGTTTTTCATAGGGACAGAATTGACTATATACTGAGGAGGAAAAGTATCAGTAGAGAGGATGATGTTGAAAATACAATAAAGAAAATGCAATTATTTTCTCACTCAAGAAATTTGTTTTGAACACCCACTATGTATCATGTACCGTGCTTCATGTTGGGGATCCAAGGATGGGTTAAATTAGCATGACTGCTGCCCTGTTGAGATTCTCAGATGGACCAAAGGCTCTAAGAAGGTAAATGAGATGAATATCCAAATGGAGCTATTAGCCTCAAGGAGAAAGAGAATCAATTCTTTCATAGAACTAGGGTAAAGTGATGAGTGCAGGCATGTTTGTAGATGGAGGGAAGAGCAGGATAGGAGTTGGGTAGGAGTTTGAAAAAGTTCATACATCAAGGTCTTTCCTATTTCTATAATACAGGATGAAAATCATATACCCAAATTAGGATGTCATAGTAAAATAAATAAAATAATTATTGAATGAAATGAGAAAAAGAAGAAATATGATACACAGGGTGATCATCGAGCACAACTGACAATCCAGCTAAAGTTGAAGGTGGTAGATTTTGGTACAAATCCACACAATGGTGAGAATTTCTCCAGTGCCATTCAGTGACAGACCAAACATGGGAAAGAAAAAAAAGGCAGAGGTGTGGATCTATCTTTGGTTGTGATAACACCAAATGCTATAACAAATTAACTTAGAAATTTCAATTGTTTAACAAAATAGAAGCTTATTTCTCATTCATTTAAAATTATTTAGGAGTAGGGATTTATGCATGAAGTCATTTAGGGAGTCAAGCTAGTGAAGGCTCACCCATCTTCAACATGTGACTTCCAAGAACACCTTGAGTGTTGTCATCCAACCAGCAGATGGGACTCGGGGAGAGATGAAGGGTCATGCGAGAGGTTTATTTATAGACCAGGCCTAGAAGTGGCACACATTATTTCCACTCACAACCTATTGGCTAGACCTCAGACACATGCTAAAACCTAACTGGATGCCTATGTGCTAGAAAGAAATTTAAAAAAAAGGTTTTCAGTGAAGAGCTAGCCAAGTTGCTGACATAAGGGGTAGGTTTCAGTAAGTTAGGATGGATGGATGGATGGATAGATAGATAGATAGATAGATAGATAGATAGATAGATAGATAAAAAGAAAGATCAAGAGGAAGATATAGATGAAGGAAGGAAGAAAGGAAGGGAGGGAGGGAAAAGGAAAGAGGCAAAGACAGAGACAAGCTAAGAAGTTGAGAACACAAGCAAAGGAAGATTTAAGTAGTAAGAGAAAAATGAAGTTAAGCCAAAAGGGGAAGGAGAGATGGAGCATAAGCAGTTAAGGAACTGGAGATTAAGATTACCAAGGAGGGGAGAGAAAGCTAGAAATATTAGAGATTGTGACTAGAAGTAAAGATAGTAGAATTTTGGAGTCCAAAGAAGGAGGAGTACTGGGAATGAGAGGTTCCAGGATGTAGCCACCTGGCAGGTTATCGTTAAGAACTGTGAACTTTCAGAGCTGTGTGAACCACAGGAAGTAATGGTAAAAAATGAAGGCACTTGGAATGACAAGTAAAATTTTGACCTAGGTGCCAAAGCCCTTGACAAACACAAGAGGTGGATTAATATGTCACAGAAGGATGGAGATGGATGTCAGGAATAAGTCTCAAAGTAGAAGGAGGATTGTTACTGGAAGATGCAGGAAATGGTGTAGAAAATCAACAGGGAACTACAAGCTCTGTGAAACACGGGATGGATAAATAGTCTCTCTTGCAGATGGCTGCCAGAAAAATCATATCCTCAGCAGGGGGACCTAGCTTCAGTTAGGGCAAAAATGAAGTGTTGCATGAAGCAGTCTATGAAAAATGAGTGTTAAAGTAGAATGTAGTTAAAGAAGGCCTGGAAGGCATTTGAAAATAACCCATGGGGCAGGGAAGAACCAACAAAGTTAGGGCTGGCTCAGGAGAAAAGCTATGACTAAAAAACCTTGAATTTTTGAGCAGTAGCCTATGAATCAAGGGCAAAAATGAGATGGTACTGTATGATGGTACTATACGGAACTCTTGCACATAAATTTGTTCCAGTGCCACCTGAAGATCACAGAAGAATGACGTTTGTTGCCTCTAGCCATAGAGGCCCTGGAAGCTGAAGGTTTCTCCTGTGTCACACCTGGTACGGCTAGGGCCCTCCATTCTTGGGGATCAGGTTCCTTAGGCCCATGGTGCAAGGTACTGCTCTAAGGTGGGAATGGATTCCCTCCTACTCAAAAGATCTGACAGCCTCTATCCTACTGAGTCAGGAAGAAAATCTGTTCTGTACCTCTCCTTACTTTCAAAGATTGGGCTCTCTCTGCCCTTCAGGACTCCAGGCAGAAGCTCTAGGAAAATATCAATAAATGAGGGAAGGAAACACAAAGGACCAACAAATAATATCTCAACAAGTTAACATATATTGTTGTATCAATATTTATAATAAATGAAGTATTAAGAGCACTCTAGGCACCCAAAGAATATATTAAAAGCAAGAACTTTTCCTGCTACCCTGCCAATGCATCCAAGCCAAAGCGATTCAGTGGTTAAACATCTATCACTCCATTTAATTTTGCGTAAGTGAGAAAACTCAAAGAATATGTTTTAAAATACCACAAACAGGGTAGCCTCTTTGACTCTCTTCTCCAAACTAGGGAAATTACCAAAAACAACTTTCCAACATGTCCCAATAATGATTTCAGGTTTCAGAGATGCTATTAGGGCATAGGCAAATAACAAAGACAGTTACTCAATGTCCCATGTGATTTATTGGGGGGTTGGGGGGTATGCTGCCTGTGGATCATCAAATAGCGTAATCCTTCCCTTTCAATTTAGTGGTTAACTCAATAATTTACTTCTACTCTGCTTACTTCAAAGTTGTATTTGAAGTGGCTACATTTTGGTATAGTGTAAACTACTTGTGCAGTATAACTCTCCTATTTTCACTTATTTTCACAGCCTCATAAACAAGAACACTATCACTACCCATTTGCAGATGAAAACATTTTTATAAAAGCATTTGGAATGACTGACTACTGCCTCCTCCTCAAAATACTTTTCTCTCTCGGTATCCAGAACACCATACTCCCTTTGGTCTCTTCCTGGCTAACCCTTCTCTGTCTCCGCTAGGAAGTTCTTCCTCGTCACACGGACCTCTATGTGCTGGCATGTGGCAGGGCTCATTCCCTGTAACTCTTCTTGATCTTATCCATTCACATGACTTTAAATACTACTATACTTGAATGACTCACAAATTAATATCTCCAGCCCAGACCTCTCCACTGAACTCCAAAAGGCTTACCCAACTGCCCTCTCCATCTCCACTTGGATTTCTACATGGCATCTCTAACTTGATATGTCTGAAACACAAACTCTATAGATTCCAACCCTCCATAAAATCCTCCTCATGACCCCACACCCAAAAGCACCTTTCCTATCTCCTTTACCTGCTTTATTTTTTTCCAAAGTACTTATGACCATCTATCATACTATATATTTTTGGGTTTTGTTTATTGTCTATCTTTCCCAACAAAAACATAAGCTCTGTGGATACAGAAATTTTTGTACGTTTTGATCACTGTATTGATCACTACTTGGTACTTAGAGTAATGACAGGCAAATAGTAGATGCTCAATGAATACAAGATAATGAATGAATAAAGGATAATTCATTGATGTGTGAATCACTGAATATTGTATACTGGTGACTGTCAAAATTTGTATCTGAAAATAGTAACTTTAAAACTTTAAAGGCACTTCAAGGAGATGCTTATTCCCTTGGGCTATATGTTATAAAATGAAATAGGTCAGTGTATTTTTTTCCTGCTATCTAGGAATTTTCCTCAACTTTACTGGTCCTACATTTGAAATCTTTTATTGTGCCTATATTTTTAAAAAAATCTTACTTGTTCTCCAAGTGTTGTTTTCGCACAGCATTGTATCCTTGTTTTTAAGAATACTGAATAGAGTGTGAAAGTGTGTATGAGTGTGTGGTGGGAGAATTCACTAAAATCCCCATATAATTTGAATAAGTATCTGTTTCATTTGTGACTGTGTGTGCATTTGTAGGCATTTTTAAATATGTTTACCCTAGTTTTTCTTTCTTATGTTTCAAGTTTTCCTCAAATATCTGTTGAACCTTAGTCATCTTTTCACATTTAGGAATGAGGCAATAAAAACCTAAATAACGTGGCAATGTGTGCACGGATGCTGGTGGAATTTTTCAGTGATGAACTGGTCCTTATGCTTGAGAACTCCTACCTCCCAGAATGCTGAGGTCTTTGATCTCAGCACCAACTCCCACACCAGCTGTCCACATGCATTCAGACAGTCACATTTCTAAAATAAGGACCTTCCAACATTTTGCTTAAGTGGGTTGATGGTCATTGTTGGGTACCCTGTCCACCATGTGAAGTATAAGATTATGGTGACCTTCCATATATAGATCTTAATGGCCTTGTTTTTCAACTCACTCTTCACTCCTGTTGTTCATCAGAACTGGCATCCCAGAATCTTGAGGCTCTCTAGGATTCAGCAGGGTAGATCAACTCCCTCCCAGGTCCTGGCCCCCTCTATCCTGCTTCTTCCAGTAGCTCTCCCCAAACTGCTTTCTGTCTGCCAGAAAATTGCTGAAAATTGTCAACCATTAATGGTCACCTCCTATTATCTTCAAAATGATGTATTTATATGTTTTAATCCCTTTGAGGTGTCTGAAATGGTAAAGGACACCATACCATGTGATTAGTGTGCCATCATGAACCAAAAATCTCTGACCTTTAAAGCTACTGTAAAGCTAAAATGCTAGGAAAATAGCTACTTAGGTAAAAATGAACATCAGGCTTGGGGATTATCTTTAAGGAATAATTTGAGGATTAGGTGTATGTGAATTTTTAAAATTTTTTCTTTAGAGCATTTCTAAAGTTTGTTAAAAATTTAGATTACTGGGCCAAAATACTGACTAATTAAATTAAGATGTATAGGACAGGATACATGCACAATAAATTTGGGAACAAATGAATTAAAGGGATGATATATGAGAACACACCTCTTAGTATGAGTATTCTTAAAGGAGTGTAAATGCCTCTGCCTGAATGCTCAGAGAAAACTCTGTTGTCTATTAAGAATTGGAGTGTTTGTGATATGCAAGTTCATTAGACAAAAGCATGATCTCTCCTAATAGTTTTTATTATTTTAAAACCTTTTCTTAAATATAAATAAATAAAAGGGATTGAGTTCTCACTGCTTACTCTATAGCCTTGTAGAATAATAGGTGAGTGCATGCTATATCAATCACATGAAACTTGGTAAGACTGCAGTTTCTATGAGACTCTACTCAGGGCTTACGTTGACTCCTGAGTCAGGCATCTTAATAACCTGTGCCAATGTTAGTTTCTCCTCTGCTCTCAATCCCTGTGCAAACACCAGGTGCTGCTTTAATATAAACATTCTAAGTACCAAATGCATCATCATGGCCATGTGCTTTCACTACCGTTTCTCACGGTGTCTCTGACTTCAACTAATAATGCAAACATCATTTTCAAATTAATCATCAACAGAGTAGTGTGAATTGTTTTAAGTTAAATTAACATCCCTGAAGATGACTAATGGAAAACACCAGTGTGAACAGATGTTTTCATTTGGAAAAATGTGTTATATCCCTTCAAACAAATCCCATAATCTAACCCCACAACTCCTACTGCTTAACAAGTAATCAAGTAGAATACAATAATTTAATTACCTTATTTTTCAGACTTATTGTTGTTGTACCACATTGTTCTCATTCAGCTTGGTTTGATGGCCCTTTTAATGTTAGTAGTATTAACAATAATAGCTTTAGCTCCAAAAGGCATTAAATTTCTGTCATCTAAAATCAATCATGAGATGTATTTTACAATAGTCTTTACCCAAACAGCAGCATGTTAACATAACTCAGCTAGTTCCATACAGGATACCCAAGGCCTTTACAAACCTGAGAGACCAACAATTCTCAGAAGAAATTATAAAAGTAATTTTATCCACTTCTCTTTCCCAGAAGTGACAGTAGCCAGAAGAAAACTAATTTGGAGTCACATATCCTGTAACTTATTCTGCTGGGCGTTCCTCTGTAACAAGAGGAACAAGTGGGGAATGAAATGAATAGCTGAGGGCCTGTTTGCCCCAACAGGATGATATAACCGACTAAAATATACCCACAGAGCCATGCAAAGACTAAACTGCTCCTTTAAAGTATGGAAAGAATTCAGGTTACGACATACAGCTTACTGTATGCACCAATCATGACGTGGCAGCACTCCCAGGCAGAGGGCAGGCTTGCCTGCCTCAAGTCCCCAGCAAACATCTATCAGCAGAGTCGTGTCTCTTCAGAGTGAAGATATCCTAAGGCCTTCTGGAAGTTACTTTTATATTTCTTCTGGTGGGTTTATATGTTTACCCTCACCAACTGTTCTTGTACCCATGAGGCACAAGTTAACAGGTAACATCCCTAGCATTTTTCTGAGCGTTTACTGCAGGACCTAAGTGTTTACTGGTGCACCATCAGTTTTCTAGGAACAATTTTCCAGTTAACAGGCTCAGGATTTAGGTATGATGGGATCTAGTCTTTCACTGAGTAATTATCAGATCAATATAGACAGTCTTAAATGAGGCCCCATCTTCTCAGTAGCATAGTTTGTTAGAGTAATGGGCGAAAGTGAGGAGGAGACTAAATTAATCTAAGCCATCTATCACTGACATTTCTAGCCTTTGTATAACGTTTTGTATAACAGTTGTCAAAGAAGAAAGGAAATGAATGGCTTATATTGTCAAAAGATTGAAAACAAACACTAAATCAAGCATTAAAAAAAGTTTAAATGAAAGCAGTATTTCTGTAGATAATTAACTATATTAATTGTATACCTGACAGAACTGTTTCCTTTATCATTACTGAATATCATGAAAATCATTCCTACACTGAAAGATATTAACTCAAATTTTTAAAAATGAGCTCCTACAGAGTCTCAATTGCATTGCTGCACCCCTATCTTGGGCTGAATTGTATCCCCCTAAAATTCATATGGGAAAATGCCAAGCCCCAGTACCCCAGAGCATGATTATACTTGGAGATACACTGTATACGCAGACCCTATTCCAATCTGACTGGTGTCCTTATAACAAGAGGAAATTTAGACACACGAATAGATACCAAGGATGTCTGTGCACTACAAGAAAGCAGCGACCAGTAAGCCAAAGACAGAAGCTTCAGAAGATGCCAGCCCTGCCAAAATTTTGATCTTGGACTTCCATCCTCTAGAACTGTGAGAAAATGAATTTCTATTGTTTAAGCCAGCCACCAAGTCTGTGATACTTTGTAACAGCAGCCAGAGCAAACTAATACAACCCCCATTCACTCAACAAATACTACCTGAGCACCATCATGGGTTGGGAGGGCGCTAGCTACTGGGATGAGTACAGCACTGGGAGACTGGTCCCATCCCAGCTGCTCAGTGCATTACAGAAACCCTTCACGTAATTGAGAAGCACAATTACTAAAACACTGTATAAAAATCGACAAAGAGTTTTCAACTTCCCAAGAACAGTTATCTTCCCTAATCTACTTTAGCTTTACCTCATTTGTTTTTTTATTCTGATGAAAATTATCTAACTCCTTCACTGCCTGTTTTCAAAGATGCTGCTTCTTTCAGCCCTGATAATTTCACCAGTTATTGACACTATTCTCCCTTGCTGCATTATAAAGAAGTGACTCACAGCCTTTTTTTCATGACACACATAGAAATAAAATTTTCACAAAACTGACTCTGGGAGCATCTATATAAGACTTAGAGGAAAAAAGTGTTACATTTCCTTTGCATTTTATGATTATAATATAAATAAAATACAAAGTATTAGGGAAGATTTAAAATATCAACTATAAATGCACTTTCCAAAAAATGTTTTCTAACTTTTAATAAGAAACATGAAATTTCGTCTGTGGACATAATGCTTTAGTATACGGTTTTATGTTCGAAATAGCTATACACAAATCCTTATCAAGACTTTTTAATGATGATCTCCTTAAATTTTTCATAGTGATATTAATGACAAATTTTGTTCACACAAGTAGGTGGTATCAAATGAATATACGTTGCTTGTATTTCAATTGCTTTCTTACAAAATTACCAGAATTCAGATAATTCTGTTTAAATTATATCAATATTTCATGGGAGCAATCAGTCCTTTAAAATGTCTTCCCTCTTTTTTGTGTGGGACAAATTTAACAGTGAACAGTCTGGTGGTAATGCTGACTTTAAACCTTCAAGTATTTAAAAATATTAAAGATTTTCCTTAATCCTACACAGATGTTGCTTTGCTCATCTTAAATGTTTAGGATTCAGATTTTTCCATTAACTCTATCAGTACCTGTTAAAATACTTTAATTAAGCTCCTTAGAAGCTGAAAAAATACAAAATGCACTGTTTTGAAAGCCAACAACAATGCCTTTTAAAAATATGCAAAGTAAGAAACCAGCCCCTCCTCTTCCTTACACTCCTTCATCTCTCTCTCTCTGTCTCTCTCTCTCTCTCTCTCTCTCTCTCACACACACACACACACACACACACACACAATTCATCAATAATTTTATAAATTCTTGCCTAACTCTCCTTGAAGAACCAATGCACTTCAGTATGAAATTGTGTTCTGATCATATTTCTTTGAATAAAGATGAAAAAGATATTTTAACAGCTTGGATTTAATTACCATTATATACATATTACCCTCATTTTTTATTACCAATCACCATTTTAATAACATCTTTTAATATGGACTGTAAATCTATGGACAAACACTGACATATATAAATATATCTAATGTGAATTAAATAATGTATTTTTGAATTCTACGGTTTAAAAAGAACTTTTGATGTAAATCTCATGTTTTCCTACAACCTAACATAACCTTCAATGCCCAAAGATACTTTGGTGAGTGCTTCCTTAGTATGTTATTGGTTTCAAGTATCCCTTTACCACTTTGAACATTTTATTCTCAGATATTTGATATAGAGCTTCTTTGGAACAAATAATATTCTTCCAAGCATTTGTCTTCAGGGATTCCAAGCTGTATGATATTAGTAAGTATATTACTTCTGTGGAATCATCCACGTGTAATGAAAACTTTATGATGTACTATTCTTCTGGATTCATGTTGTCTCTCTCATATTTGATATGAACGTCAACATATTTACTAATAGCATTGTTTGAAAAGGCAACTTTTTTATTCTCTTCCCCTCTTTGATATCAAATACAGTATTGACAAGATTTTATATAGGCTGGTAAAATTAAAGGTTTGCAGTTATGTGAGGTGTCTTTTTTTCTAGCACTAGGACTTAATTCTAAAACTAGCTTCTTGCGCTTGATTTGCTGTTATAAGCAATCTCAAAATAATGGGTTTTTTTTAAATTTTGTGCCAGCATAATGTACTTTGCTCCACTGCTTTATAGCATATCTTTTCCAGGCAAGTAAGACATGTGGGAAGAGGAAGAGAGAAATTATTGGGGGACCAAAAAGCTATTTGAATTAGTAACAAGGTAATCTACCTTATGAATCAGTAACCTTCTAGCTTTGAGAAAGAAGTTGTACATTTTGGTGAAAAATTAATATCTATAAGTATTGAATTAAAAATAAAGTACTGAAGGAGACTGGGGGACTCTCTAGCTTCAGAAGATAAGTTTGTCAGTGTTTTTTAGATGTTGGCATTCTTAGAAATTATACAAAACAAAATGGATTGAAAACTTGATAGCTAAGCACATGGTTAGCAAAGTAGAAAATATTATAAATTATTTCATTTCATTGTAATCCTGGAAAATTCAAAAAATATAATTATCAATTATGATCATTATTTTAAATGTTTTTAAAAAATAGATTTCTGAATCCAGTAAGACACACAATCATGTTTAACAAAATTATTAAATTATTTTCATTTATTTGCTTTTAGAAGTAAACCTTTTCTACCTTTACATGAAAAAAGTTGTGAAACTGCATCAAGAATCAGGCTTGGCTAATTGTTAATATCAGTAGCCAATAAGGAAATAAGGAAAATAAGAATGAAGCTAGAGATAATTTAAAAAGTAATTCTGTTTTTATTACAAAAATAATAAAATTAAGCATGAAATAATTTCATTGTGAAAATTCAGAGGAAAATAAATCTTAAGAAAAACTGAATATTTTACTTGTACCCACAAAACAAAGAACTTTATTGATAAACATCATGACTTAAATAATAATCAGACTATGGTAGGAAAGTGAGTGGGATAGTCTCCATGCCATCATGCAAACTTTGACTAAAAATCAAAACAAAATAGAAAAATGCAGGTGGTATATCTTTGCCCCATTGGGATATAAGACCATCTGCAAAATGACTCTATACTTTGCAGACTGTACCAGAGGAATATGTGGATCTTCTTGTCTTGACTTAAATCTCCAATAAGTACATTAAGCTGCTTTGCCTGATGTTTTTAATTTAGCTCTATCCAGAGGGAGACAGAAGATTAGATGATCACTTGGCGTATGTTTCTGTCACAGGATCAGTAACTGCCTCATCATCGTTATATACACAAAGCCCAGAACACCAAAACTCTCACTTAGAAATATGTTTGATAACTTTCTATACTGGATATGTCATAATTTCATTAGAATAATAAACAAAATAACTGCAATTTGAATTCTAAGAATTATCTGAGGCTGAAAATAAAGCATATTAACTGTTAAAATTGGGTCCGGAGATGTGTTTTTCTCTATTATGTTCAATGTTACTAACACCCAAACACAATTGAAAAAAAAGGCCTAAGTATAAACCCAATAACCAAAAAGACACATTATTGTACCTTAAAGATCTACTGAGGAGTATAAAAGAATATTTAAATAAATTAATAAACAAATCACATTCTTGTATGGGATGACTCAGTTGCTATAGTCATTTATCTATTTATCTATCTGTCAACTATTAAGTGCAATATAAATTAAAATACCAAGAAAATGTTGAAATCAGACAGAGGGATTATACATTTCAATTGGAAAAATAAGGAGGAAAGTCTAGAAATTTCTAAAAGAAGTCATATAATTAAAATAGCTTCTTAATGAATTTAAAAAATTGATAAACAGATGAATGCAACAGAAGTAAAAAAAAAAAGCTTAATTCAGGTAAGAATTTATTTTAATTCCTTAAATGACAAAGGTAACATTTCAAATCAATGGAGAAAGAAAAAGATTACTCAATAAATTATCTTAGAAAAACTAGATAACCTTTTGGAAAATTCTCTACCTTAACTCTTACAAATGGATGAAGCATGTCTCTCTCTCTCTCTCTCTCTCTCTCTCTCACACACACACACACACACACACACACTCACACACATAAAACCATAAATTTGTAGAAGAAAAAAAAAATTAAGTTTATATTGCCAGAGTTAGGATGACCTTTGGAAGCTGAACAATAAACGGATAAGTAATAGGACACCTCCTGCTATTCCTCAGACACACAAGGCCCACTGTGGGCTCAAGGCCTTGCATTTACTGTTGGCTTTTCCTAGATCTCTTCCATCCACCTCAAATAGGGCCCAAACAGCCTCAAGGTTTGCTCACTTATTTCAGATTTTTATTCAAATGTTACTTGCTCAGTAAAGCCTTTGTTCTCAAATGGCAACCCACTGGAATCTTCCTATTCCTCTATTCCTTTACCTTGCATTAATTTTCTCCTTAGTACTTGACACCACCTAAAATATTATATGTCATTTAATTTATCTCACTTATTATCTGACTTCCCCTACTAGACTGCAAGTTTCATGAAAGCAAAGGTGCTTTTTCTGTATTGTTCCCTTCTCAGTGCCTACAAGACTACCTGGAGCATACAAAGTGCTCAAAACATATTTGATAAATGAAGAAAGAATGAATAAAAAGTCAAAGGAGTAAGAAGAAAGCCTAGAGAAAATGGTGTAATTAAACCAGAATGGGTAAAATGACAACGGAGCCATAAGCTGTAAGAGATCAAGTTAGATAAGCAGGCAAAAGTACACGTTAGAACAAAAATTAGAATGTCACTAATGACTTTGGCAAAAGCAGTTTGGGAGACAGTTCTCCATGGATCTCTCATTTCTACACCCATTGCTAGTAAGGATACTGACTGTCCTTTATTCCAGAAGATCGTTTCAAGTATGTTTGTATTGTGAACAGCCTTGGAAGATGTGGTATTTACTCTGCAGTAAGAGACACATTTGTTTACAACTTTGGAAGATAAAGACATTGTCTCCCCTCTGTAGCAAAAGGCAGGATGCTTACTACCCATTAATAAAAACTCTGGGCTCTGTATGCTCTGGATTCTTCTCCTGTAATGCAACCCATGGAGTGTGCAGGTATCAGCTCACCCTCTTTGTGTTTCCTTATGGGAACTGGAGCCCAGAAAACAGGTGCAAAAAATGCTGATTTTCTGGTTGCTGCTAATGCTGTGAATAATAAATTGTTCTGACCCAAGAGCCTTGTCTCCTGTCAGCATCTATAAACCTATAGCAGGCTAACTTATTAGTGTGCAAGTAGGGTAAAATCCCAGGCCTTTTTACAGTTCTAGATAGAGAGATGGCAAAATAACAGGATTTTTGTATAGCTACACTAGCATTAGCACTGATATAGTAATTTACTTCCACTCAATACAGTACTAAATTACACCTTCAAAACTCAAAACCATTATTCAACTTCTCTTTCACCTACATGATATTCATAAATGCATAATAGTTCACTATTATGTAGGACAGTTCACTACAGTCATTTATCTGGCTCTCATAACTCTTAGCTACAAACAGTATACACACTCATATCTTAGGAGAAGTATGAGAATATGAAGCAGAATTTACCATTTTACCTGAAGTATGAAATAGAACTGTTCCAACCAATTCATAAAATCATGAGCAAGAAATAAATGATTATTTTTGTATGTCACTGAAATTTTTATATTGTTTGTTATGCAGCAATAGCTGACTGATACAAGACCCAAATATCAACCCTCTTAATGTAATAAAAGTTTACTTCTCCCTTGTGAAATATTCTTAAGGGAAGCAATACAGAACTAGTATGGGAGCTCTGCTACACAAAGTTACCCAAGGACAAAAGCTCCTTCTATCTTACTGATCTACCTTTCCAACAAAATCATCCTTAGTTCTTGTTCCAAGGTAGCTCACTACCTCATTTGTGTTCGAAAAAATGGGATAGAGGAAGGATGACAGAAATGCAACACACTTGCCTTTTAAAAACATCCCAGATTCTGCACCCACAAAGTCTCCTTACATCCATTAGATATTAGTCATGTGGCCACACCTAACTACAAGGAAGGTAAAAAACAACTTTATTTTTGGCAGTCCTGCACATAGCCAAAACTCAGAGGCTTTACAGGCATACCTTGTTTTGTTGTGCTTCTCTTTATTACACTTCAGAGTTATTGTGTTTTCTACAAATTGAAGGTTTGTGGCAACCCTGCATGGAGCAAGTCTATTGGTGCCACTTTTCCAACAGTATTTGCTCACTTCATGTCTCTGTGTCACAGTCTGGTTAACTCTCACAATATTTCAAATTTTTTCATTATTATTATATTTGTTGTGATGATCTGAAATCTGTGATCTTTAATGTAACTACTATGACTCAACTGAAGGCTCAGATGATGATTAGCATTTTTTAGCAATAAAGTACTTTTAATTAAGGCATGAACGTTGTTTTCTTAGACATAATGCTATTCCACATTTAATACACTATGGTATGGTATAAACATAACTCATACACTGGGAAACAAAAAAAAAATTGTGTATCTCAATTGTGATACTCACTTTATTGTGGTGGTTTAAAATTGAACCTGCAACATCTCAGAGGTATGCCTGTGTCTCTGTTAACTGAGAGAATGGACATTTAAATACAACTAGCATTATTTGCCACAGTCTATTCATGTGGCAACCCAAATATCCATCACAATCTCTCTCCTTCACATAGAATACATTGATCACCTCCACAAAGGAGAAAATTCCGAAGTCCCACTGGTTACTGTACCCAGCTAAAAGTCTCCCCTCTGGATGACGTATAGCCCTTTCCCTTCATTAATCATGGATGTGGAGCCTCATGATTTGGCAACCTACAAACTAAAACAAGTTTATCTGTCCCCATACACTCAATACTCACGGCTTGTGAAGAAGTAGATATTGCAAACTAAACTGCCCCTATTGAGCAAAGAGGGATTGGGAAACTTACAGCAGTCTCTGGGCCATGGCAATAATCAAATCCTACTAGATAGGCGTTACAAATATTCCATGAACCAACAATGGATTAGTCTCATCTGGAAGGCCCTGATTCTGCTTTCCTGGAAGAAATGTGTGCTTTCTTCCAAAGCCTTTGGTTCTACCCCCTGGCGGGTGCTTTCCTATCTTTTGTCCTCCCTTGCCATGAATCAAGCAGGTGGTACAAAGATTGCTCTTCTTGGAGACTGCAATATTTTTGTAGCCTTCTCCTTGCTGGTCCAGATTTGGCGGCCCAGGAATTTTCTAAAGGGTTGAACAATTACAGGCTTTTGCAGGCTATGTTGTTGTTCTGTAGCCATACAATTCCCTCAAAACCTTAGCAAGATTCCAGGCAATTTGTTTTGGATTAGTTCCATATGTAAGTAACTATAGCCAAAGATTTAATCTAGATGTACTCTTTAAGCCTGAAGATGCTTGTCTTTTCCTTATTACCCTCTGTGTTTCCTTACCCCCTCTCTGGATGGAAGCTACATCCAGGCTATCTAAACCATTTTGTTTGGGTGGAAAAGCAATACTCTTAATTTGATTTTGCTTCTCGTCTGGCTCGCAAATCTGGCAGGACATTGAATTTATCTCCTAGTAAGGCAGTGGCTTTGAAGCTACCAGCTATAATTGCTTTGGTTTGGAATACAGAAGGAGTTGACTTTTTCAACCCTCAAAGGCCTCAAATTATAGGACTCTCAGTGAAATTATTTTGCTAACCTGGCACAAAGAGCCTTTCTTAACAGAACTATATGCCCTTCCACCTCTGCTTGCAGACTGGTTAACGCTAGCCTGAGTTCATCTCTGTCATAGGATTTTGCTGGAAGAGCAAGAAGCTGCCAACACACATGAAGATCCTGCAGCTTTCCAGTGATTTCCCCTAATGTTATATATGGCCTCCGTCACCATTTAATCTGCCTTCTAAAATACTGTAATCAACAGTTATATCAATGTTTTGCCTCAGCATATCAGGGATCAACCAGCTTTTCAACTTCCAATATCTGTGTCTGTGCTTCCTGCCTCCCAAGTGCTAAACATATTATGCCACAGACCTAGGTTATGCCACTTCATGCACCCCATTTCTGGTACCAAATTCTGCCTTAGGAAATGCATAACAGAGATTCAAATACAGTCCATAAAGAAAATAGGGCTTCCCTGGTGGCGCAGTGGTTGAGAGTCCGCCTGCCAATGCAGGGGACACGGGTTCGTGCCCCGGTCCGGGAAGATCCCACATGCCGCGGAGTGGCTGGGCCCGTGAGCCATGGCCGCTGAGCCTGCGCGTCCGGAGCCTGTGCTCCCCAACGGGAGAGGCCACAACAGTGAGTGGCCCGCGTACCGCAAAAAAAAAAAAAAAAAAAGAAAGAAAATAGAGGTTTATTCCTTTCACATTACAGTATGGAAATGATAGTCTAGGGATTTTATGGGGGACCCAGGCTTTTTCTATCACGTAGTTCTGTCATCCCTCAGATACTGCTCTTATCCACATGGTACAAGATGATCCATCACCATAAACACTTTTCAAAGCAGCAGGATGGGGAAAAGGTGGCAGAGGGCCAGCTCTTCGTCCTTTAAGGAAAATCTGGAAACCGCACACATCACCTCCAAGGGAGCTTAGAAAATGTAGTGCTTACTCTGTAGCCACATGTCCTGCTACAAAACAAGAGTCCTTTCATTATAGGAGAAGAGGATCACGGATATCAGGGAGCAAAAAATGTCCTTGCTACAGCCTTAAAATAAGTGACATTATTGGGATCTAACATGGTGTTTTGTGAACCAGTATTTATAACAATAAGAACTAAGGTGAATAGAACATTATTTTAGGAATAACTGCTCACCTAATGATATTTATAGAATATTTTCCAAGGTATAACATCCAAAATATAAATTTTGATATAAATAAATGTAAATTTAGTTTACCTTTTGCATTAAATATCTGATACATAATAGGCATTTGATAAATAATTGTTGAATGAAAGAATGAATGAACTGACTAAGCAGCAAATATATACTGAATCACTGCAATGAGGCCATGATTGTGTAGACACCAAAGACATATTAAAAAAAGGTATGACATATGGAAGGGGTTGGCAGCATTTTACTTGATGATACTGGCAACGTGAAGTGCTATACACATCTAATAAACATATAAAATAATAATAATATATAAATAATAAATATAATAAATTTTCTACACAATTCCCAATGATTATACAGAAAAATAAAACTTCCTAAATTAAATTTTTTCTTAAAATAATTTTATAATTTCAAATAAGATAAAAAATTGGGTATCCTTTTTTTAACTCACTCTTAGTAAGAAGGTTACTCTAAGACCAAATGAATTAATTGGTATTTATTTATGTAATTTTTATATTATACTGAATCTTACACTTAAGATTTTAGTAAAAAGTAACAACATATTTAGCATGAAATTGTGACATGTAATTATTTGCTTAAAATTGGAATGGTTTTCAAGTAATTTAAATCAATGACACATACATGAACTATTTCTTTATAACCATCAAAGCTATTTGTGCTTACATACGAAGAATAAAATAATTCATTTGTAGCTTTGAGAAACAGAAAAGAAGAACTTGAACCAATACTTTCAATGAGGTAAACTATTCTTCTCATTTTTTCACAAATCTTTCTCTTTTCTATTCTTCCATTCCTAGAAGCAGCATTTAGTTATCACCATGGATTATTTTTAGGAATGCATTGCTATAGACTATTGGGATATATTATTTTGAAGGCTGTGCACACATTAAGGGAAATGACCTGTTTATAAACATATATAAAATGTTTGTTTTATAATCACTCAGGTGCATGACACACCCAGATGTTTCTACAGAATAACACCTTAGGAGAAATCACATATCGTTAGGCTTTGATAACTTTTTTTCTCTGTAGTTTTGCATATTTGGGAATGAAGAGATGAACAGAAAAAAATTAAGGACAATAGGTGCAGGAAAACAACTGCTCAATACCTGCCTTGTCACACAAAGAACAGATATTTTTTTAAGTCTCCTTGATGAGAATGAATTTTTGTTCTTTGAGAGTGGACAAAGTCATTTATTGCTCTGTCAAGCATATAAGGTGAGCAAAAAAGCTGAGAAGTATTTTTCATTACAACACATTTATTAAAAAATATAAACATTGGTGAAAATATTCTGGGAAAGATGGCAAGCTAGGCACACTCATTTCTCTCCATCCAGCTCCAGATTCCCATTAACATGAATGAAAGTATATAAAAAATAGGGTGTACACTGTATAAGAACTGGAAACTTTGTGCCAAAAAATGACAAAGACTTTTTTTAGAAATAGCATAGATAAAACAAATGAAAGAAAAAAACTATGTTCTTATTACCAATATTTTATCATCATAAAATAGTTTTCATCTTTATTTTTTTATAGATTTTTATAGATTTTTTATAGATTTTTCTATCTATAAGTGTAATTTAGACATTCCTTCATTTATTCAACAAATATTTATTTTCGTGACCAAGGCAGTGTCCTAGGCCTTGCTATTCAAAAAATGTTCCTATTCTCATAGAGCTTACAATTTACTGCCATGGAGAACAATAAATGAGTTTGTGAATGTAGCACAGTATCATAGGAGGTACTAAAGGAGGGTTATCCAGAGCCACGATGGTGGGCAGCAGCTTGGACACTCACTAGAAGAACAAGCCACTCCCCAAACAGAACGTTTGCAGCCACATATCAATGGCATTCAATGACTGGTGAGTTGCCAGGAGCAGAATTCAAATTATAGGGTTAATAGGCTGTGACTCTGATAGATGCGCCACGGCTTCAGTAGGGACCGCTCCTCTCTAAGGGTCTGAGCCTCGCCAGCTTCTCCCCCAGGAGACCGTTGCAGTCGGCCAGCCGCTGCTCTTTGGTAACTATGTGTGATCGAAAGGCCGTGATCAAAAATGCCGATATGTTGGAGGAGATGCAACAGGACTTGGTGGAGTGTGCTACTCAGGCATTGGAGAAATGTAGATAAGGACACTGCTGCCCGTATCAAGAAGGAGTTTGACAAGAAGTAGAACCCCACCTGGCACTGCATTGTGGGGAGGAACTTCGGTACTTACGTGACACATGAAACCAAACACTTCATCTACTTCTACCTGGGCCGAGTGGCCATTCTCCTGTTCAAATATTGTTAAAAGCATGGACTGTGCCACACACCCAATGATCCATCCAAAAACAAGGACTGTAGCCTAAATTCCAAATACCACAGACTGAAAACTTCAGTCTTGCCCAAGGGAACACCTCGACCTTTATTGTGTTGCTTTGTACAGGGCATACTCTGTACTAGTTTGTTGTGGTTACAAAGCAATTAGCAAAACAAAACAACAAAAAAAATAGGCCATGACCCTGAAGATGAAGAGGCTTCTATGATGTCCAGGCAGCCCACACCTCAGGAAGACTAGGCACGGATTTCCCAATAACCAAGTGACTGCCAATCCAAACAATGAGCCAGAAATAGAAAACTGGCTTTAACTCAGCAGCTTCTCCAAGCCTATTAAGAACAATGAAGAAAGAGGAGGAAGAAGAAGGGGGCCGGGGAAGGGAGGAAGGAAGGGAGATAAAGAGGGAAGGAAGAAGGGAAGGAGGGGAAATGGTGAGGGAAGAAGGAGGGAGGAAAACCCTGCAGAGATGTGGTTCCTCTGCTCTGGAGCCCCACATTCCACTGAGGATTTACCGCATGCCAGATACCACTCCAGGTACAGAGCAAAACATGAAATTTCCTGCCCATGGAGCTCACATTCTAGCAGGAGAGGAGCTAGCAAAAGTACAAAGGAAGTAAAATACACAGTATGTTAGGCAGGGATAAATGCAATAAAGAAAAACTTAGGAAGGAACATAAATAAGGAGTGTATAATTTTTCAATAGGTCAGGGAAGGTTTCACAGAAGTTAGTTTGGGAACAAACCTGAAGGATGTGAGGCAGTGTGCCATGAGTAAATCTGGGAGATGAGATTTCCAGCAGAAGGCCCTCGGGCTGAACCATATACAGTGTACTGGAGGAACAGCACGGAGGCTAGAATGGCTGGAGTTGGGAAAATGAGGGGTAATGAGATCAAAAAGACAATGGACTAGAGATGTGTTAGAAGAGAAAGAGAAGTGAACGACAGCTCTTAGATTTTTGGCTGGGGATACCATTTACTAAAATGGAAAAGCCTGCAGGACAAGCCAATCTGGAAGGTACAATCAGGACTTTACGTGTATCAGATATTAAAGAAGATATATGGAGTGAACAATTCCATAGTGAACCTGGAGATCAAGGGAGAGGTCTAAGTTGGAGACTAATGAGTAGGCAGTTGTCAGAGTACAGAGTGTATTTAAAGCCATGCTAATAAATACAATCATCAAGGATGCAAAGAAGACAAGAAGAAGAAGTTCAAGGACAGCCCTGGAGCATGTCAATATTAAGAAATCAAGAAGATAAGGAGGAACCAGCAAAGGAAATAGAGAATGAACAGACAGAGAAGAAAACCTGGGGAAATCCCAAAACTAAGTGAAGAAAGAGTTGCAAGGTATTGAAAAAGATCAGCTCTGTTGAATGCTTCTGTAAGTCAACTAAGATGAGAACTAAGAATTAGTCATTGGATTTGTTTGTTTATTGTCTTCTCTCCTGCTATAATGTAAACATCATTATGGTAGGAAGTTTCTTCCTGTCTTAGTCATTAGTAAATTCTGAGGGATAGAACAGTGTCTGGTACATAATTCATGTTCAATAAATGCATATTAATAAATGGATGAATCTCTGTTGTGAATATAAACATAAAAATAAAATATAAAGTGAAAAATATTTTATGATGGTGAAATGCTTGTAAACATTGTTAGATAGAAAAAAGTAGAACTTTGCTATAAAGCTTCAGGTTCTACATAGCACCAATTTAACTACAAAATGCACAGAGAGTTGATAGTATACAGGAAGAAAACTTGGAAATAAAAAAATAATATGCATCCCTAATTTTTGCTTTAGCATCCAAATTACTTATTTTACCTAAACCTTGCATATTTACAAACATGGCCATTTTACATAATGTTTTGCAATGGCACATTACAAATTACAGCTCTTAATCCCAAATTAACTTCTTTCAAAAAGCAATATTTAATTCTATTGGAAGACACTGAAGAACTCCACTAGAATTACATTAGTTGTTCAACATTTCACAGCCTGCTTGAAACCAAGCAGGACCCTGTGGGGCCCTCCCAGGTACAAAAGCCTTTTCATGTCCCCACTTTCATTTGTAGGGAAAAGACTTCAGCCTCCTAAACCTTTCCTGAGTTTCAAAGGTCAGATTCAAACAGTTACTAAGCAGGAAAGTGAAAGAATGCAGAAACAAAGGAAAAGCAGTCAAACAATAGTGCAGCAATAAGGTCCTAGCTCCTCCTCAAGGGATGTACCTAACTATCTTTGAGTTCTTCTGCAGGAAGTAAGGACTCCACCCAGGTGGAGGACGGTAACTTCAGGCTGAGCACAAGATCCCTGGAGCACCACCCTGTTACCTCACTGCCAACCAATCAGAAGAAAATCACACAACCTGCAGCCCGCAACCCAAATTCTGCCTTTAAAACCTCTTTCCTGAAAACCATCATGGAGTTTGGGTTTTTTTAGCATGAGTTGCCTGTTCTCCTTCCTTGGCCCTCACAATAAACCTTTCTCAGCTCCAAATTCTGGCATTTCGGTTTCTTTGGCCTTACTGTGCGTCAGTCACACAAACTTGGATTCAGCAACATGCTCACACTCCTAAAATCAAATTTTAGACTCACACTATAATAGCCAATCTGAGTCTATACTCTCTGAATACCACTATAATATTTTCCATGAGGCAGAGTCCATAGTTCTAAATGACATAAAATTTCAGCACTATAGCCACCAAAATAAATTAACAAGTGAGAATGTTGATGGCATAGTAAGAGTACAACAGTAACATGTCATTAAATGAAGTTAGAGCAGAAACATTTCTAAGAAGTTCCTACTTAGATTTTATCCTGAGATATATAGATATTTCTATAACTTACCAATAATATAATTGTCATATTATCAAAGATACAAATTCAACATATATTTTCTCACCAATTTTTAGGCAAAAGAATATTTGAGTCTTTCAATTAAATGTGTCCTATTGTTTCAACAAGTCTAATGGAGAGTTATCTTATTCAGATAAATAACTCTAGAGCAATTAGTTAGTCCCAGCTGATGACTGATTTTACAATATTAGTTGAATATTGGGTGGGATGCAAGGAAACCTACCAGAATTTTCCTAGGCAATTTGCCAGAGAGAATTCTTGTCAAGGAAAACAGTGCTGTGATTTCAACTTTGAACCCTGAACTGTACATTGTGTGAACATGTCAAATACTCATCCCCCAAATAACCTCATGCTCTTTCTGAAAATCTTGCCAAATGCAATGAATCTGATTTAGTGGAAAAAAAATTTTAAGGCCAAGAAAAATACACACGTTGTATATGGAGTGTCAGTAATTCCGGAAATATTAGTTTACCTCTATTCATGATTTCACTTTAAAAGAATGCAGTGTTGTTTCTGCTGAAAATTTTTTACCATAATTAATTCATTTTTCTCCCAAGGAAACATTTTCTTCATATGTTACTACACTTGTACATTATTTTCTTAGAGTAATTAATTCAGCGTTTTCAAACATGATGCTATTAAGGTCAAGGTTTCAGATTTTGCACCCTCAGCCATTCCCCATTCCCGGGCGGATCACTTAAATTATTAAAATTACATGCTGGGACCTAAATCCTGCCCACATCACTTTATAGAATACAGATAAAAAATAGTCCCTGCCTGTTTTCAATATAAAATAGACTTTTTATAAAAAGATGTTGGATGGATAGGAATAGTGGAAGAATGAAAATAGAAATTTTATGGAATTAAGAATCAAACTGGAAATAAAAGGACAGTCATTAATGGGAAGTTCTGTGATACAGAGCCAAGGAATAGCATCAGAACAGGTGTCTGAAGTAACAAAACAGGAGTAAGTTTAGCTGTTCAACAAACTGCTGAAAATGCATCCCTTCAATTTCTGTTTTTTTTTGGGGCGGGGGCGGGGAACACCTTCTGCAATGGCCTGCTCTCTAGCATATTAACCTTACTAATTATTGTCCAAGAAATGTAAAGTTCAAATGAAGACTTATCCCTTAAAATCACCTGATGATTCTTCTTTTTATTTCATAATATCTAATATATGGCACTAGTCGCTATTTAGTAGCCATTTGTGAATAAATATAAACAGACAAAAAAAACACATCAGGAAACTAAAGCAACAATAAAAAAAATTTGAGTCTGCTATTTAATATAAAAACATGAAGAGTGTTACTTCCCCTGCCCTTTTATACAAGTTATAATCATTATAGGTAGTTGAAATAAAATGTCCTAAATGCCTTCACCCATATATTATAATGTATCTTTATATCTTGTTTAGATACATAAATTGCTGTTTAATGCAGTACCTTGATTTGGGAAAGGAAAAACTACACTAATGGTGGCAACTACCTCCTATAGAAGAGTAGGTCTTAATCTTACAAGGGTCACAAACTCTTTGAAGACTGAATTTTAAAACAATGAGCCCTTTCTACAGAAATGTGCACACCTTACACAAAATACCATACCCAATTTGGGGACTGTTCATGCCATTCATTGGAACCTGAAAAGGTCCATAAAATGCAGATTAAGAGAACTTCCTATAGAGGAGATGACAGTAAAGTTACAGATTTGTTATTAACTTTAAAAAGCCAAAAAGATTAATTATATCAGTTCATAGTACAACATCCCACATATTGTAGAAACCAAATAAATAATTTTTAACTTACATTTCCCAAGCTAAAATTGGTTTTAATAGTCATTAATAGACTAAAACTTATTAATTGGTTATATGCAAAGTAAAATAAAATGAAATATACTGGAGAGGAATTATGTAGTTAAATAAATTTGGATTATTTAATTATGTAGAATTATATAGTTAAATGCTAGATTAAACTAAGTTAAGCAAGAATTTCTTTACTACATAACTTTTGAGAGTTGTTACTATATAAATATACAAAAATGGGATAGATTATGTACCATTTTCTCAACTTTTTTTGACCATGAAGTCCCCTTTCCCTCAAAACACCTGTTACCTGTTGTTGGAAATTACTTTTGATGGGTGTGGTAAGAGCTACAATTGCTTTTATTAATACTGAATTTTGAATAGAAATAAATCTACATTTAACTTATATTTTATTCCTCTTGAAAGAAACCAAGATATCAGAATAAAAGAAAAATAATATATCTGAGCAGATTTCTTAGAAAATTTCTTTAGATCAAAACATGAGAGAAATTCAGAGAGGTAAGGCAGGTTCACAGGTAACAGTGAGGCAGGTTGAGCCCATCACAGAGGGACCCTGCTAAGATGGTGAGGGTAGAAAATTTAGCCCACATATTGTGGGGCTAGAGCAGCCCTAAAAATGGCACCTTTTTACAATTCTTCCCCCAGTGGGAGTGTTTTCCTCTACTTTTCACAGACACTGTGTATATTAGCAGGAACCCTGAAGCAAGGATACAGATATTGAGAAATAGAAACTAATTTCTTAAATGTTATATTTGGGTTTTTAACACATTTTGCACTTCTTTCTATAAGCATTCCAAATTTCTTACCATTCGTAACCCAAAGAAAATGAGAAAGAAACTTAATGAAAACAAAAATGACAAAAACTAAAATATTGCCCTACTGGCCAATGAACTTGACCCTACTCCCATACCTTACCCCTGACTGAGTATGGAGACTATTTTGTAGTTCCTGTGCTCAGCAGAGTGGCACTGATATTACCCCATCTACAGCACTTTATCTCTGGTTTATCTTTTATAAGTAATAAGTGGGGCAGATGAGTGGTAGTTAAGCTAGAGTGAAACAAGGAAGAGGTAAATGAACTATTAGGTAACTGATGGTTGAAGCAAAAAATGTAACACTGTCTGATTGATTAAATGTATGGAGAGGAGAGGTTTAAAACAATTATGTTCTAACAAAGGAAAATAAAATGATTAAACGGTTGGTAAGCCTTCTATATTTAACTCAAACGAGAAAAATGATAATAGTGGCAGACTGTGATAAATTACGTACATATAAATATAATTAATCAAGTGCAACCACCAAAAAGCTACGCAAAAAGACACACCAAAAACAATACAGATACTGGACACCCTATGCCAAACAACTGGGAAGACAGGAATACAGCCCCATCCATTAGCAGAGAGGCTGCCTAAAATCATAATAAGGTAACAGACACCCCAAAATACACCACCAGACGTGGACCTGCCCACCAGAAAGACAAGATCCAGCCTCATCCACCAGAACACAGGAACTAGTCCCCTCCACCAGGAAGCCTACACAACCCACTGAACCAACCTTAGCCACTAGGGGTCGACACCAAAAACAATGGGAACTACGAACCTGCAATCTGCGAAAAGGAGACCCCAAACACAGTAAGTTAAGCAAAATGAGAAGACAAGGAAACACACAGCAGATGAAGGAGCAAGGTAAAAACCCACCAGACCAAACAAATGAAGAGGAAATAGGCAGTCTACCTGAAAAATAATTCAGAATAATGATAGTAAATATGATCCAAAATATTGGAAATAGAATGGAGAAAATACAAGAAACATTTAACAACGACTTAGAAGAATTAAAGAGCAAACAAACAATCATGAACAACACAATAAATGAAATTAAAAATTCTCTAGAAGGGATCAATAGCAAAATAACTGAGGCAGAAGAACGTATAAGCGACCTGGAAGATAAAATAGTGGAAATAACTACTGCAGAGCAGAATAAACAAAAATGAATGAAAAGAATTGAGGACAGTCTCAGAGACCGCTGCAACAATATTAAATGAACCAACATTAGAATTATAGGGATCCCAGAAGTAGAAGAGAAAAAGGGACTGAGAAAAAATTTGAAGAGATTATATTGAAAACTACCCTAATATGGTAAAGGAAATAGTCTATCAAGTCCAGAAAGTACAGAGAGTCCCATACAGGATAAATCCAAGGAGAAACACACCAAGACACATATTAATCAAACTACCAAAAATTAAACAAAAAGAAAAAAATATTAAAAGCAGCAAGGGAAAAACAACAAATAACACACAAGGGAATCTCCATAAGGTTAACAGCTGATCTTTCAGCAGAAACTGCAAGCCAGAAGGGAGTGGCAGGATATATTTAAAGTGATGAAGGAGAAAAACCTAAAACCAAGATTACTTTATCCAGCAATGATCTCACTCAGATTTGACAGAGAAATTAAAACCTTTACAGACAAGCAAAAGCTAAGAGAATTCAGCACCATCAAACCAGCTTTACAACAAATGCTAAAGGAACTTCTTTAGTCAGGAAACATAAGAGAAGGAAAAGACCTGCAATAACAAACCCAAAACAATTAAGAAAATGGTAATAGGAATATACATATCAATAATTGCCTTAAATGTAATTGGATTAAGTGCTCCAACCAAAAGACACAGACTGGCTGAATGGATACAAAAACAAGACCTGCATATGTGCTGTCTACAAGAGACACACTTCACACCTAGGGACACATACAGACTGAAAGTGAGGGGATGGAAAAAGATATTCCATGCAAATGGAAATCAAAAGAAAGCTGGAGTAGCAATTCTCATATCAGACAAAATAGACTTTAAAACAAAGACTGTTACAAGAGACAGAGAAGGACACTACATAATGATCAAATGATCAATCCAAGAAGAAGATATAACAATTGTAAATATTTATGCACCCAACATAGGAGCACCTCAATACATAAGGCAAATGCTAGCAGCCATAAAAGGGGAAATTGACAGTAACACAATAGTAGGGGACTTTAACACCCCACTTTCACCAATGGACAGATCATCCAAAATGAAAATAACTGAGGAAATACAAGCTTTAAATGATACATTAAACAAGATGGACTTAATCGATATTTATAGGACATTCTATTCAAAAACAAAAACAACAGAATACACTTTCTTCTCAAGTGCTCATGGAACATTCTCCAGGATAAATCATATCTTGGGTCACAAGTCAAGCTTTGGTAATTTTAAGAAAATTGAAATCATATCAAGTATCTTTTCTGACCACAATGCTATGAGACTAGATATAAATTACAGGAAAAAATCTGTAAAAAAATACAAACACATGGAGGCTAAACAATACACTACTTAATAACCAAGAGATCACTGAAGAAATAAAACAGGAAATCAAAAAATACCTACAAACAAATGACAATGAAAACACAACAACCCAAAACCTATGGGAAAGAGCAAAAGCAGTTCTAAGAGGAAATTTTATAGCAATACAATCCTACCTTAAGAAACAAGAAACATCTCAAATAAACAACCTAACCTTACACCTAAAGCAATTAGGGAAAGAAGAACAAAAAACCTCCCAAAGTTAGCAGAAGGAAAGACATCATAAAGATCAGATCAGAAATAAATGAAAAAGAAATGAAGGTAATGATAGCAAAGATCAATAAAACTAAAAGCTGGTTCTTCGAGAAGATAAACAAAATTGATAAACCATTAGCCAGACTCATCAAGAAAAAAAGGGAGAAGACTCAAATCAATAGATTTAGAAATGAAAAAGGGGAAGTAAGAACTGACACAGCAGAAATACAAAGGATCATGAGAAATTACTTCAAGCAACTATATGCCAAAAAAATGGACAACCTGGAAGAAATGAACAAATTCTTAGAAATGCACAACCTTCCAAGACTGAACCAGGAAGAAATAGAAAATATGAACAGACCAATCACAAGCACTGAAATTAAAATTGTGATTAAAAATCTTCCAACAAACAAAAGGACCAGATGTTTTCACAGGCGAATTCTATCAAACATTCAGAGAAAAGCTAACAGCTATCCTTCTCAAACTCCTCTAAAAAATTGCAGAGAAGGGAACATTCCCAAACTCATTCTACGAGGCCACCATCACCCTGATACCAAAACCAGACAAAGATGTCACAAAAAAAGAAAACTACAGACCAATATCACTGATGAACATAGATGCAAAAATCCTCAACAGAATACTAGCAAGCAGAATCCAACAGCACATTAAAAGGATCATATACCATGATCAAGTGGGGTTTACCCCAAGAATGCAAGGATTCTTCAATATACGTAAGTCAATCAATGGGATACACCATATTAACAAATTGAAGGAGAAAAACCATATGATCATCTCAATAGATGCAGAGAAACTTTTGACAAAATTCAACATCCATTTATGATAAAAACCCTCCAGAAAGTAGTCATAGAGGGAACTTACCTCAACATAATAAAGGCCATATATGACAAACCCACAGCCAACATCATTCTCAATGGTGAAAAACTGAAACCATTTCCACTAAGATCAGGAACAAGACAAGGTTGCCCACTCTCACCACTCTTATTCAACATAGTTTTGGAAGTTTTAGCCACAGCAATCAGAGAAGAAAATGAAATAAAAGGAATCCAAATCGGAAAAGAAGAAGTAAAGCTGTCACTGTTTGCAGATGACATGATACTATACATAGAGAATCCTAAAGATGCCACCAGAAAACTATTAGAGCTAATCAATGAATTTAGTAAAGTAGCAGGATACAAAATGAATGCACAGAAATCTCTTGCATTCCTATACACTAATCATGAAAAATCTGAAAGTGAAATTAAGAAAACACTCCCATTTACCATTGCAAAAAAAATAAAATAAAATACCTAGGAATAAACCTACCTAAGGAGACAAAAGACCTGTATGCAGAAAATTATAAGATGATGAAAGAAATTAAAGATGATACAAATAGATGGAGAGATATACCATGTTCTTGGATTGGAAGAATCAACATTGTGAAAATGACTCTACTACCCAAAGCAATCTACAGATTCAATGCAATCCCTATCAAACTACCACTGGCAATTTTCACAGAACTAGAACAAAAAATTTCACAATTTGTATGGAAACACAAAAGACCCCAAGTAGCCAAAGCAATCTTGGAAAAGAAAAATGGAGCTGGAGGAATCAGGCTCCTGGACTTCTGACAAAGCTACAGTAATCAAAACAGTATGGTACTGGAACAAAAACAGAAATATAGATCAATGGAACAGGCTAGAAAGCCCAGCGATAAACCCACACACATATGGTCACCTTATTTTTGACAAAGGAGGCAAGAATATACAATGAAGAAAAGACAGCCTCTTCAATAAATGATGCTAGGAAAACTGGACACCTACGTGTAAAAGAATGAAATTAGAACACTTCCTAACATCATACACAAAAATAAACTCAAAATGGATTAAAGACCTAAACGTAAGGCCAGACACTATCAAATTCTTAGAGGAAAACATAGGCAGAACACTCTATGACATAAATCACAGCAAGATTCTTTTTGACCCACCTCCTAGAGAAATGGAAATAAAAACAAAAATAAATAAATGTGACCTAATGAAACTTAAAATCTTTTGCACAGCAAAGGAAACCATAAACAAGATGAAAAGACAACCCTCAGAATGGGAGGAAATATTTGCGAATGAAGCAACTGACAAAGGATTAATCTCCAAAATTTACAAGCAGCTCATACAGTTCAATAACAAAAAAACAAACAACCCAATCCAAAAATGGGCCGAAGACCTAAATAGACATTTCTCCAAAGATATACAGATTGCCAACAAACATATGAAAGGAGGCTCAACGTCATTAAAAATTAGAGAAATGCAAATCAAAACTACAATGCAATATCATCTCACACCGGTCAGAATGCCCATCATCAAAAAATCTACAAACAATAAATGCTGGAAAGGGTGTGGAGAAAAGGGAACCTTCTTGCACTGCTGGTAGGAATGTAAATTGATACAGCCACTATGGAGAACAGTATGTAGGGTCCTTAAAAAACTAAAAATAGAATTACCCTATGACCCAGTAATCCCAATACTGGGCATATACCCTGAGAAATCCATAATTCAAAAAGAGTCATGTACCACAATGTTCATTGCAGTTCTATTTACAATAGCCCGGAGATGGAAACAACCTAAGTGTCCATCATCAGATGAATGGATAAAGAAGATGTGGCACATATATACAATGGAATATTACTCAGCCATAAAAAGCAACGAAATTGAGTTATTTGTAGTGAGGTGGATAGACCTAGGGTCTGTCATACAGAGTGAAGTAAGTCAGAAAGAGAAAAACAAATACCGTATACTAACACATATATATGGAATCTAAAAAAAAAAAAAAAAATGGTCATGAAGAACCTAGGGGCAAGATGGGAATAAAGACACAGACCTACTAGAGAAGGGACTTGGGGACACAGGGACAGGGAAGGGTAAGCTGGGACAAAGTGTGAGAGTGGTAGTGTATACATAGACATATATACACTACCAAATGTAAAATAGCTAGTGGGAAGCAGTAGCATAACACAGGGAGATCAACTTTGTGCTTTGTGACTAGCTAGAAGGGTGGGATAGGGAGGGTAAGAGGGAGGGAAACGCAAGAGGGAAGAGATATGGGGATATATGTATATGTATAACTGATTCACTTTGTTGTAAAGCAGAAACTAACACATACACACAAAGAACAATACAGATAAATGAAAATAAGTTCTAAAACAGGTTCAAGAAATACATAGGAATATAGGCAAAAGAAAACACGAAACAAAAAATAAAATGGCAGACTTAAACCCCAACATATCAATACATACATTATATGAAATGGCCTAATACACTTATTAAAAGACAAAGATTGGCAGAGTGAATTAAACACATGGACTAACTATGTGCTGTCTAAAGAAACTCACTTTAAATGTAACAATATAGGTCACCTGGAAGTAAAAGGATTAAAAAAGACATATCATGTAAACATTAATCAAAGGCAAATAGGAGTGGCTCTATTAATATGACATAAAATAGACTTTAGAGCAAAGGAAATTACCAGAAACAGAGAGACACATTATCTAGTTATAAAAGGGTAAATCGACCATGAAGACATAACAATCCTAAATGAGTATGAACCAAATAACAGAGCTGCAAATTATGTGAATCCCAAACTGCTAGAACTGAAAATAAAAAGAAGTAAATTCCAAAGTATACTTGTAGACTTCAACACTCCTCTCTCAACAATTGATAAAACAACCACCAAACAGAAAATCAGCAAGGACATAGAACTTGACATTATCAACCAACAGAATCTCAACATTTATAGAACAGTTCACCCAACAACAGCATAATACACCTTCTTTTCAACTGCCCAAGAAATATACTCCAAGATAGATATTCTGGGCCATAAAACAAGTCTTAACAATTTAAAAGAATTCAAATCACATGCAGTGTGTTCTTCAAAAAGAGATTAAGCTAGAAATCAACAAGAAAGATAATGGGAAAATCTACAAACACTTAGGAATTAAATAACACACTTCTAAATAGTAAATGGATAAAAAAGGAAAGAGTCAAGAGAAATTAAAAATACATTGAACAGAATGAAAATGAAAATACATCATCAATTTGTGGGAGACTGCTAATAGTGCTGAGAGAAAAAATTTATAGTGTGAACTTAATGCAGTAGAAAAGGAGAAAATTCTCAAATCAATAATTTAAGCTCCCACTTCAAGAACCTTGAAAAAGAAGGACAAAATAAACCCTGAGCAAGCAGAAGGATGAAAAAAAGTAGAGAGCAAAAATCAATGAAATTGGAACAGCACAGAGAAGCCAGAATGGGCCCACACAAATATAACCAATTGTTTTTTGACAGAAGTTCAAAAGCACTTCAATGTAAAAAAAATCACCTTTTCCATAAACAATGCTGGACAATTAAACATCCATAAACCAAAAAATAAAACTCACCTAAGTCTCACTCTTTATACAAAAATTAGCTCAAAATAGACCACAGATTAAATCTAAAATATAAAACTATATATATATATATATATATATAAAACTATAAAACTTTTGGAAGGAAAAAAAAAATCCTGAAGATCTAGGATTAAGCAAAGCCCTCTTAGTCAACACCAAAAAGAAAAAAATGATAAATTGGAACTTATAAAAATTAAAATCTCTTGTTCTGCAAAAGATCATATGATAAATGTGAAAAGACAAGCTATAGTCCAGGAGAAAACATTTACAAACCACATATTTGCCAAAGGACTAGCCTAAAATATCTAAAGAACTCTCAAAACTCAACAGTCAAAAAAAAAATCCGATTAGAAAATGGGAAAAAGACATGAAGAGACATGTCAACAAAGAAGATATACAGATGGCAAATAAATACAAGAAAATATGTCCAGCATCATTAGCCAGTAAGAATGCCTTAAAACCACAATGAGATACACCTGCAAGAATGGCTGAAATAAAAACTAGTCACATGCCCACATGCTGGCAAGGATACAGAAACTCTGGATCTCTCATACTTTGCTGATGGGAATGTAAAAATGATACAGAACTCTAAAAAGTGTGGCACATTCTTTAAAAACTTAAATGTGACGACCATATAACCCAGCAATTGCACTCCTGGGCATATATCCCAGAAAAATAAAAAATTACATTCACCAAAAAACCTGTACACCCATGTTTATAACAGCCTTATTCATAACAGCCAAAACAACCCAGATATCCGTCAATGGGTAAATGATTAAACAAACTGTGGTACATCCACACCATGAATAACCACCAAGCAATAAAAAGGAATGAACTTTTGATACACACAGTGACCTCAATGAAGCTTCAGAGAATTACGCTGAGTGAAAAAAAGCCAATCCCAAGGTTACATATTGTATTACTCCAGTTACATAACATTCTTGAAATGACAAAATTATAGAAATGAAGAACACATTTATGGTTGTCAAGGGTTATAAGGAAGGAGTGGTGGTGAGTGGGAGTGGCCATGGCTATCAAAGGGCATTAGGACGGATCCTTGTACTGATGGAAATGTTCTGTATCTTGACTACATCAGTGTCAATGTCAAGGCTATGGTGTTACAGTTTTGTAGAATGTTGCCACTGAGGGAGAATGGGTAAAGGGTACATGGGATCTCTGTATTATTTCATACAACTGCAAATAAATCTACAAATATCTCAAAATAAAAAAAATTAACTGAAGAACATTTACATAAAGAACAATAAATATGTTACCAATCTTTATTACCAACAGAAAATTAAGAGATGCTTGTGGAAATTAATACATGAACCTTAGTTTCTTTATTCAGCTCCATCACCTGTCTTGGTTTTATCTGGGTTTTATCTCTGAATTTCATCTAAAACCAACCTCTTCTGCCAAAGGCCCAGGCCAATTCTGTGCTTCTAGCTGGCTGTATTCCACATTGTCTCCCAGCAATGCAATGTGGTCCAGAAAGAAAGCAAGAAATTTATAAGCTTTTTAAGTATTTGCCGACCTTTATCTTCTATGCAAAGGTACTATTCTGAATCTTTTTTAAATCCAGTGAATCATGAGTACAGACCTGTCAGAATGGACACCAGACCATGAAAGTCTAGGTAAATATTTAGCAAACAGCTCTGCGGGGGGATGGTTGGGGAAGTTTGTGGAGTTTGCCAACTTGTGAACATTCCTGCCACGTTCTATTTCAAGCTGCCAATGAACCTGGAAGAGATATGCAGAATTGCCACTTTTGAGTGAATATATGATACCAAGGACTGAAAAACGAATACTAAAATCCCTAAGATTTTGACCTTCAACCTTTAAAACTTGCAATGAAACTAGGAGGTATGCGTGAATTGAAGTAAACTTATGTGGTGTTAAATTAAGTAAACAAAGAAGCCATCAGACTGCGGTGGTACTAATGTCTGGGTGGCCTATGTAAGCAAACCAAAATCTCAGCCTGTAAATGCCTCATGGTTTTGAAATCAAAATGCTAAGCACAACCAATCACAAACAGCCAGCAGGGCTTTAAGCCAATCAATAATTTCCTTTCTTTGCTTCTTCATCCTCTCTAGGTAAGTCTTTCCCCTGGCTCCTGTCCAAGGAGTGCTCCTAACCACTTCTGGTTTGGCACTGCCCAATTCAAGTCAATTTTCGCTCAACAACACTTTTAAAAATTTTAATATGTCTCAGTTCATGTTTTAACAGTGGTCACTCAAAATTGGTCACATTTTTTTTTTCTGAGTATCTCTTGCTTAGTAGCTTTAATGATCAAAGGCAGGTGAGTGCTGCACGTGTCCTTTTCTACAACTCACCACCAGAATATGTGAAAAACAAAGTTAGCTTCACAATGAATTCCCCCACATGTATAAACATTTATAGAAAGGAGGCACAAACCCAGGTCTGTAAGCGAGATGAAGTCCTCACTTGCCCTTGGGCTCTCCAGGAAGAGCCTCACATTAAAGATTCAGAGACAAACACAGCATTCTGTGGGCAGGATGAGCTGATCTGAGTGCCTAGCTGAATCACACAATGGCCCATCCTTTAAGTGTTGGGATAAAGGACTGAAGGAAAGTCAACATATCTGTATCAATCTGAAGGGATCAAGCTGACGGACGATCCTAATTTTTCTACCTCAACCATGCAAAAGTGGTGGTGCATTATAGTATCTACCCAATCCACGTAAATTGACAGCTCCAATTTAATCAATGAAAATGTTTTTCTAAAATCACTTATGATAGTTAATAAACCCTCTCTTGCAGATTCAGATAATCGTCTCTTTGAATGCTAACTAACTTCCCTTAGCCTGTGGATTCCTGATTAGGTCATTTCAAATGTTAACAGTTGTGGTTTAAAAACAATTTACAGGACTTCTCTGGTGGTGCAGTGGTTAAGAATCCACCTGCCAATGCAGGGCACATGGGTTCGAGCCCTGGTCCGGGAAGATCCCACATGCTGCAGAGCAGCTAAGCCCCTGCACCACAACTATTGAGCCTGCGCTCTAGAGCCCTTGAGCCACAACTACTGAGTCTGCATGCTGCAACTACTGCAGCCGGCATGCCTAGAGCCTGTGCTCCACAACAAGAGAAGCCCTCACACCACAACGAAGAGTAGCCCTCGCTCGCCGCAACTAGAGAAAGCCCGCTCACAGCAACAAAGACCCAACGCAGCCAATAAATAAATAAATAAATTTATTTATTTTTAAAAAAACAAAACAATTTACACATATATATCACACTTTCTATGCTTAAGTATTTAAAAGTAACTTACAGACAATACAACAAAAACCATCTTTTAGATCTGTTGCAACATTTTACTTCAGGAAAATGCTGTATTTTTTAAAATGCCAGAATATATGTGGCATAAATGTGCCTTTTTTTTTTTTTTTTTTTTTTTTTTTTTTGTGGTACGTGGGCCTCTCACTGTTGTGGCCACTCCTGTTGCGGAGACAGGCTCCGGACGCGCAGGCTCAGCAGCCATGGTTCACAGGCCTAGCCGCTCCAGGGCATGTGGGATCTTCCCAGACCGGGGCACGAACCCGTGTCCCCTGCATTGGCAGGCGGACTCTCAACCACTGCGCCACCAGAGAAGCCCAAATGTGCCTTTTTGTTAGGGAAAAGCTCAAAAGACTGAATTAGCTTCAAAGAGCTGAAAATAGCATTTTGGTTCATTTGATTCTCACATTAAATAGTAGCCAACCTATTTAAATAATCAGTGTATTTCATAATTTCTTTGAGAAAATTTATTTGAATATGTACTAAATATTATACTACAAATGATAGTAGCTAATATTTATTGAACGTTTACCTAGTGCCAGGTCTTGTACTAAATACCTGACACAATTTACCATCTCATCTAATCCATACAGCAACCCTCTTAGTAGGCATTACCACTTCCCCCATTTTATGTGCGAGAAAACTGAGGCTTAGAACTTTTAATACCTTCTCCATGAATAACCTGTTAAAAAATGATGAAATCAAGGTTCTACCTCAGATATTCTAGTCCCAAACACCTGCTCTTAACCACTACCCAATGTTTTGTATGTTAAACAAGCACTCCAGGCCGTCTCCCTGGAGATTCTGATTCTGCAGGCCTGGGGGACCCAAGAATCTACATTAGCAAGAAGTCCTCCTGTAAGCAGATGTGATAGGGGGTCCCTGGAGAAAGAGAACCAGGCATGGCTTTCTTGACATAAGAGAAGCTATTTTGGGCCTGAGCCATTTTGTGATCTAAGCCGGGCCACAGTGCTTGTCCTTGAACAGATCTCAGTAATTAATGATCCTTAGGGAAGTAAGGGAATTCAGGAACAAAGGAAAAGCAGTCAAGAAACAATAGTTCAGTGATCAAACAGAGTCCTAGTTCCTCCTCAAGGGATATAACATGATAATCTGATACATATCTCTGAGTTCTGCAGGAACAAAGGCCTTCACCCAGGTGAAGAAGGGATGATGATGTTGACCTTTCCAGACTTCAGTCAAGCTAGAGCTTGGCCTCTGAAGACCTTTGCCCCACTTCTATGCTGAATTCTCCTCTGCTGAAACCCCTTCATGAATATGCATGATGTTTAGTTTAAAACTTCCCCAATTTTGCTGTTCAGGAAGACATTACTTTGGGAAATATCCCTCGTGTTCTCCTTACTGCTGCAAGTAATAAATACTTCCGCCTCCCGATCTTTGGCTTGGTTGTGCCTTTTGTCTTGACACTCACCAAGGTGACACACCCAGAAGATCTTATGAACAAGCAAGTTTGGGAAATCCCACACTATGTTATGCTGAATCTCTGAAAATTCTAACATATATGTCACCTAATTTCTAACATATATTAACCTAAATTCATACATTTTATTTGTTTTCTTTACATCTTTATTGGATTATAATTGCTTTACAATGTTGTGTTAGTTTCTACTGTACAACCAAGTGAATCAGCTATATGTATACATATATTCCCATATCTCTTCCCTCTTGAGCCTCCGTCCCACCCTCCCTATCCCATGCCTCTAGGTCATCACAAAGAACGGAGCTGATCTCCCTGTGCTATATGGAAGCTTCCCACTAGCTAGCTTTATACATGGTAGTGTATATATGTCAATGCTACTCTCTCAATTCGTCCCACCCTTCCCTTCCCCACCTGTGTCCACAAGTCCGCTCTCTACCTCTGCGTCTCTATTCCTGCCCTGCCACTAGATTCATCAGTACCACTAAATTCTTACATTTTAGTTTTTTTGTGTACTTTTTTACCTGAGGATGAAGAACAGCAGATACTTTTTCATCTGTATCTATTCTCCACCTTTTGAGAAAAACTCCATATTAGAGAACTCCATATTCCAATATAAAGAAAATATCTAGAGTCTTCCAGAAAACAGAGCAAAACATAATGCATTGATCATATTAAAATATACAGTAAAAAAATAAAGGCTAATAAGAATAACTTTTTTCCCTTTCATAATTCCTTTTAAAAAATAACTGAAATAATCTCTATTAAATAAGCATTGAATATGTTCAGGTAAATAAATGTGGAAACAGTCAACATGAAATAAGTCTAATATTTGTTAAAAGTCAAGTAACAAGAAGAAAACTGACAGCCCTAGGAACTCTGTTAAACTGTCTTTGGTTGTGTTGGGGAGGAAGTATCATTTTCCCTCCACCTTTCCAGGTTCTCAGTTGAGATCATCTATAATAAAACACAGATTAACAGGAGAAAACAAACAGAAGCTTAATACTATGTATACATTTTATAAATATGGGAGATACCCAGGAAAACTGGGTACCCAGGAAATGGCCCAAGCAGCGCCTTAAATACCATCTCCACCTAAAGACAAAAACGTTGGGGTAGGGGAACCAGTTATGGGAAATCATCAGGCAAAGCACAATAAACAAGGCTAACACTGTTATACAGATTTAAGTCATAGCCTTCTCCATGATAAGAGTTTCTAGAGATTTGGTCATCATCCTCCTCCTGTTACAGCAGGGTGACATCCTTCCAAATGGAGATTTCCCTTATAACTGTCAACGTCTCTTACTTCTATTCAGTTTTCGAAGCTTTTCTGTTCCTGCTGTTTCTTAAAAAATAACCAGGTAAAGGTAATCCTTATGCCAAACAGGCATATTTTGGGGTGGCAAAATCTGCTCCCCTTCCCTTCAGAGGTCAATTTTATTAAATATATTGATGTTATCAAAATTTTAATATACATAGCTGTCGACTAAATGATCCTTTTCTGTGTGTTTAGATAAAAATTCTACTTCATCTATAACCTTAAATACACACACACACTTGAAGCATTTCTAGTGAGCACAGCTTTCATCAAGCATTTTTACCAGTCTTTTTCACTTTAACCTAAGAGTCTGATATTTTTACACAAGACTATAATCATTCCCCAGTGTAAAATCACTCCCCAGGCCATTCAGTGGCTTAACTGGCAACACCGCCTTTTTACTAACAGCTCCACAATAAAGGAAATGTTTTTAAACAGTGAATATGTAACAAGGCAGCATGTGATTAAAATTCAATACATTATCTCTCTCGAATTTTATTACTGCAGGTGCAAAAAACAACTGTTCAGAGGCTTGCTAAGGGCAAGGCTCCCTTTCATTGAAAACAATTCTATTTATACACCTGTTTTACAAGGATTCTAAATGAAAAGACCTAGGAACAGATAATGGAACAAGAAAACAACACTAAACATTTTCTTCACAAAGCCTGAATCAGTTCTCCCCAAGGACAAGAAAGGGTGAGAATAATCCCTGGTATAACAAAGGTATCCCCAGAGCTATGTGAGTGTGTTCTCAGAAATTTATCTGTAGTAGTAAATAACAGGAAAATATTTTTTATTATCCCCCAATGGAGAAATAATTACCAGGAGTAACAGCTAAGCATTTTCTCTGTGCCATTTGTTATACAGTTATCCTTTTTAATTCAATAGGTATGTATTAAGCAGCTATTATTCATTCAACAAATATTTATTGAGAGCTTACCATAGGTCCTCAGAGTACAATGTGAAAAAAAAAATCATGTGAGAAACTATGGGCTAGGCCTTGCAAGAGGTAAAAAATGACTAATAAATAAAACAGTCTCCAGGAACAGATGGTACCATTCCTTCCAAACAATCCATGGACAAAGTGCTGATTCTGGCTAGGTTGCCCTTAGAGTGTGTAGGGTCCCTGTCTATATAAACTAGTTGATTAAATAATGTATTTTAAAAATTCATGTATCTATATGATGTCTAGTGATTGATAACAATTTAGTAAAATGGGTAGAAAACAGGTATTTAAGTATTTTTGTATTGTCCAATCAGTGTGTGTAAAACCAAGTACCCCTAAAACCGAGTTTCTCTGTCAGATTAACTTCTTTATCCAAAACTTTATTCTCTTTCTTGCCCTGCCCTCTGTTCCCATCAGGATTGAGAAATATCAAAGAAAAAGAACGGTTGAAACCAAGCAGGACCATGCAGGGCCTTCCCAGGTATAAAAGCCCCTCTTTGTCCCCAGTTTCTTATTTGTAGAAAAAAAACTTTAGTCTCCTAAGCCTCCCCTGAATTCCAAAGAGCAGACTCAAGCAGTTACTAATTAGGGAAGTGAGGGAATGCAGAAACAAAGAAAAAGCAATTAAGCAAGAAAAGTAGCTTAAACAATAATTCAGTGATAAAACAGAGTCCTATTCCTCCTCAAGGGATATTTATAACAAACTGATGGATATCTTTGAATTGCTCTACAGAAACTAAGATCCCCCTGCCACCCAGGTAGAGGTCAGGACACACTGACCACAAGCAGCAGACCCTAAACTGGTTAGAACCAGAAGGTTGATGGTTAAGATTCCTAAAACATCACCCTGTTACCTCACCACCAATGAATCAGAAGAAAGTCCATGAGCTGTAACTCTCACCCCAAATGTTGCCTTTAAAACACCCTTACCTGAAAGCCATCAGGGAGTTCAGGTCATTTGAGCATAAGCCACCCATTCTCCTTGCTTGGTGCCTGCAATAAATGCTATACTCTCCTTCACCACAACCCAGTGGTGTCAGTAGATTGGCTTGGCTGTGTGGTGGGCAAGCAGACCCAAATTCAGTCCAGTAACACATGTGACAATTCCTCCTAACGTCTAGGTAGCATCCCCTCTTGAACAAGTCCAGGAACTATCTCTTTGTGTTCTTTATTATCAAGTGTGCTTTTCTTGGTTAATTTCCTATCCCCTTCAGCAAGTAAAAGCTAGCAGCACTATTATTACTCATAATGCCATGACTCTTTGGCACTTGTTTGTATTGAAACAATATACACCTTCTTGCCTCTGCACTTCCCTAATACCAGTTCTTTCATGCTAATTACGTCATTCCTTATGCCTCATCCCTCATGCCACTCGTGAATGCTGGCATGGCATCCAGTGACATTCAAAAGATGATACTTGCTTTACTGATGATAACCACAAAAGCAAGTCTTACCCAGAGCATGCAGGAAAGTGTGAATGATAATTCATTTTCTGGTCATATTAAATTTACCTTTGGATTTTTATAACACAGAACAAACATCTTTCAATAGTGCCTCTTCCTGAAGTCTTCTGGTTATAATCACTGCATTCATAGAATGTGGATTCTTTTGAAACCACAACCCTGCCTCCCACACACTGCCACTAGTGTCCTGGTTAGGGGAAGAGCCATGGTCCGCAAGAGAAGAGTCCCACCAGAGTAAGAAATGTCCCTCTTTTCCGACATAGCTTAAGATTGACCAGGAGAACATGCATCTACATAGATCAGAGACAAGAGAGGATATCAATCAGTAGGGCCCACTGGTGTTGAGAGCAATGATTTCTAAAGCTCTCAGAGGCAGAGGCATGCCCACTTTGGAGGAATACCTGCAGAGAGGTGGGTGGCTGCCCTGGATGCCAGTAGTGGGAGGGGTGGGCAGGGGTGGGGAGTGTTGAGAGTAGAGTAGACTCAAGGCAGCACCACAGTTGGAATACACTGACAATGCCTACACCTGCCCAAGTGGTTCAAGCACAAGGTTCTTTCAGTCTCCCAGAGCCCTGAATTTGTTCACTGACCTGCATGGGTGAGTCACCAATAATCTGTATGTCAGTACCATTCTTGTGACTCAATCTTGCCCAATCAGAGAAAGAATTACTGCACCAGTGAGAAGAGGGATCTTCCCAGCAGACTGCCCCCCAGAACCCCAGCCAAACTATGGTGGACTGAAGTGACCCCAAAAGCTCAAGTCCCAGAGCTCCCGTGACATCTAATTGGCTTCATCCTCAAGGTAGAGAGTTGGAGAGCTCCCCCAGCAGGAAACACAGGAACTGCAGCCCACACAGTCCAGAACTTGCCAGGTGCTGCTCCAGAACCCACCACTGGTCTTAACAGGTCCCAGGAACCAGAAGAGAACTCCAAACATTTGAGGAAAGGGCTTCTGGCAACCAAACTTAGCTGGGTGTCCTATATTTTTATTTGCTAAATCTGGCAATCCCAACTATATCAGGCTATTCTAGGGATTACCAATAGTCCAGTTATTATATCATGATTTCTCCATTATTAATTTTGATTAATTTTTGTCATTTAGAATAGTTTTCTGATGGTCTGAATATTTTTCGTTGCATTTGATCCCAGAAGCTCTGAAATCCAGCCCATCATAATCCAATTAAATTTTCAGGGTTCCTTTTCTCCTTTCTGTTCATTTATTCGGGAAACATTTATTGAGATACTATTCTTGCCTGGCACTGTGCTCTCTTCTTTTTCCACTGTTTTCTTATTGTATTTTTTACCCCCAGTTTTATTGACATATAATTGACACACAGCACTGTATAAGTTTAAGGTGTACAGTGTAACAGCTTGAATCACATATATCATGAAATGATTATCACAGCAATTTAACATCCATCATCTCATATAGATACAAAAAAAAAAGAAAAAGAAAAAAACCACTTGTCTCCTTGTGATAAGAACTCTCAGGATTTACTCTCTTAACAACTTTCAAATATATAACACAGCAGTGTTAGCTGTAGTCATCGTATTGTACATCACATCCCCAGGACTTATTTATAACTGGAAGTTTGTACCTTTTGATCACTTTCCTCCAATTCCCCCTCCCACTTCCACCCAGCTCTGGCAACCACAAATCTGATCTCTTATACTATGAGTTTGCATTTCTTCTTTTTCTTTTTCCTTTTTCTTTTTTGGTTTTAGATATAAGTGAAATTATACAGTATTTGTCTTTCTCTGTCTGCTTATTTCACTTAGCATAATGTCCTCTAGGGCCATCCATGCTGTCACAAAAGGCAGGATTTCCTTCTTCTTAATGGCTGAATAATATTCCATTATATATACCACTTTTCATTTACTTTGAACATACTCCCAGATATGGAATTGCTGGATCATGATAGTTCTATTTTTAATTTTTTGAGGAATCTCCATACTGTTTTCTGTAGTGGCTGTACCAGTTTACAATCCCACCGATACTTCACAGGGGTTCTCCTTTTCTCCACATTCTCACTAGCATTTATCTCTTTTTGGTGATAGCCATTCTAAGTGGCATGAGCTGATATCTCATTGTGGTATTTATTTACATTTCCCTAATAATTAGTGATGCCGAGCACCTTTTCATATACCTGTTGACCATTCATATAGCTTCTTTGGAAAATGTCTATTCAGGTCCTTTGCCCATTTTTAATTAGATTATTGTCATTTCTTTTTATTTTTTGCTATTGAGTTGCATGAGTTTTTTTATATATTTTGGATATTAACACCTTATCAAATATATGATTTGCAAATATTTTTCCCGTTCTGTAGGTTGTCATTTTATTTTGTTGATAATTTCTTTGGCTGTGCAGAAGCTTTTTAGTTTGATGTAGTTTCACTTGTTTATTTTTTATTTTGTTGCTTGTGCTTTAGGTGTCATATCCAAAAAATCATTGCAAAGACTTAAGCTTTTTTCCTATGTTTTCTTACTTGGAGTTTTATGATTTCAGACCTTACATTTAAGTCTTTAGTACATTTCCAATTCATTTTTGTGAGTGGTATGATACAGGAGTATCCAGTTGCATTCTTTTACATGTAAATATCCAGTTTTCCCAGCACCGTCTATTGAAGAGATTGTCTTTTTTTTTTTTTTAAAGGCTATATTGAATTTGTTACAATATTCCTTCTGTTCTATGTTTTAGTTTTTTGGCTGCAAGACATGTGGGATCTTAGCTCCCCGACCAGGGATCGAACCTGCACCCCCTGCATTGGGAGGTGAAGTCTCAACCACTGGACTGCCAGGGAAGTTCTGAAGAGAGTATCTTTTCTCCATTGAGTATTCTTGTCAAAAATTAATTCACAATATAGAATATTTCTTAAAATAATGTTTTCAAGAAAGGCACATAGGTAAGGATGTGTTAGTTGATGATCAGTATGTTTGTCTGTTATACATATACAGTACAAGTATCCAGGCAGAAAAAAATAGGTTCTCTACATGAAAATGTGTAAATGACTGTGAAGGCTATTTTATATACATTTTTATGTATATAAAATGTATACTGATCATCTACTAATACTTTATCCTATCTAATTACCCTATCTAATGGCCAGGGCAGGGTATTGACTGCCTGAAGACTATATCTTACTTATCAGTAAGTAAGATACTTGGTGCTCAGTCCTGGTACAGGGTACTTACTCAATAAAAACTGGTGGAATAAATAATTGAGTTAGTTAACTCCTTTTAAGGAAAAAATAACAGGATGAGGAAAAGTAAAATGCTGAAAAAGTACAAGGCCCTGCAAGGAATCTCATTTGTAAGAAACTTAGGTTCTATGTATGAAGGTCTTGGGAGATGCAGTTAGAAATGCAGCTCACTAACCATGCTGTGGAGGGCTAAGTGGAAGATTTTTTTCTTAATTTGGGTAGCACTGGAAAAACCAATGCTTTTAGATTACTAAGGAGGAAAACTATTTATTTCCTAAACTACAGAGGACTGTTCTCCATCAGGTATGTAATATCAGTGACTTTATAGGACACTGAATTATGGTGGATAGTTATGAGTACAACTTCAATGGAATGAGAGTGGCATTCCAGAATCATTGCATTCTCTGTTTCCTTAAACCTTGGCCAGCTTTAAGCAAGGCAGCATTTTTTCACTCTTTTAGTATTTAGGGAACAAATCACATGCTCTTTCATAATAGTATACCAGCCCTTGGGACTGCTGTATTCACATTTTTGTATTTTATCTCATTAAGACAGGAAAAAAAATGACTTTGGCATTCACTTCTCTAAGTCTTACTAATGAATGGTCTCTTAGTGAACTATACTAAATAACTGTTCTTATCACATGGACTTTTGCTGACAACAATAATGCCTAAAATTAATTTATACATAGAATTTAGTTTCCAAAAACCCTTTCATATATAATGACCTTTTCTGAAATTCTGGGATAAAGTAGAAGGATGAAGAAGACTAATTAGAATGGTGGGGTTCTTTGTTCTTATTGTTGTTATTTTGTTTTGCTTTTGTGTAAAAGATTCCTTTGAGAATTGGATAAAAACTACTGACTCACCCACAAGATCTGCATATAATATCATGGAGTTCCCAGACCCTCTAAAGGCCATTCATGGAATCCCCTCTTTAAGGAGTTTGGGGAACATACGTTCAAAACCTGATTTGGTCTACATTAAATTATTTTCTATTTTTTTCCTACTTATCTTTCTTATCCAAACATTTTAAATAAGAGAAAGACAAGACAGAGGGAAATAAAAATTCATGGGACTATAAGATAAGTAATCAGTAAGTGCTAATTATTTAGAAAGCTACTGTACCAAGACCACAAAATGTCATAAAGTAGATATATCAGTCTCCTCATTTCTCAACATGGAAATCAGTTTGAATTAAAACTGGTCTAAAATCTAATTTCTGTTTTTTTATTCTGCAAATGCCTATGACAATCTAAAAAGTACCACACTAGGGATTATGGAGAAAGCCAAAGGACTAAAACAAAATCTATGTCCTCAAGGAGACTATAATCTAATAGAAGCTCTAAAAGCCTTACATAAGTAATGATAATGCAAGACTGAATGTGATTTGTCATGAGCAAAATACAGATAATGTGACAATATGTCATAAGCTCCCAGAAGAATGGGGCTATCAAGGTATAACATGGAAGATTTCATGAAGTATCTCAGTTGGGCTTTGAATAATGGATAGGATTCTACAGCATATGAGGAGGTTAAGAAAGACAGGTGCCTGGCATGAAGCAGCCCCAACACTTGGTTATTCAAAAAACAAACAAAGGAATATGAAAAGGTAAAGAAGCAGGGCAGTCCAAGGCCTGTGTGAGCCATAAGAAGCATCTTATCTTGGTCAAAGTAAATAGCAAGAGGAGAAGTGAAGAATTTGATAGTAAAAGTAAGTTGGAACAATGAGTGAAGGGAAGCTGAGTGAACAATGAGTGAAGAGTAGCCCCTGCTCGCTGCAACTAGAGAAAGCCCACGTGCAGCAACGAAGACCCAACACAGCCATAAATAAATAAATAAATATCTCTCAATTATTTGCTGGATTATGACCTAGAGAGAAGCAAAACCAGAGCTCTGTTTTAGTGAGAGGAGAGTAGGATATAAGATCCAAGGGCAGAGATGAGGGCTGGGAGCCACAGAATCATGGGGCACGTCATAACCACCCCCTTGTCAAAACCTCCCTAAAACATGGCAAGGCATCACCCGGCATCTTAGGTGCAAAGCTCTGGAAACACTCTTCAGTGTAATGAAATATAGAATATAATTGGATTTCAAATTGCCACCCAACAGTGAAACTAATCCTTCTGTAATAGTAAAAATGACCTAGTATTGGCAAAATAGAAACACAACAGGCTGAGCGCCGCCTCAAGGAAAGAGCCACCAGCACAACATCTGAGCATTTATTCTCGATCTCACATGCAGAATGGGGCTATCTTACTGTTGGTGAGCTGTTGTGATAGAACTCCTGCCACGGTGCCTTCCTTTTCTGAATGTCAATGTTATGGGCCTTTACCAAATCGCCAGGTTTCAACATCTATACGTGGGAGATCATTTTAAATTAATTTTTAAGTCAGTAATTATAACACAATGATGCAATTTATAAAGTAACTTCATTTATTTGGTTTGCTCATTATAACAGCATCTTTTGAGAACTGTCCTCATTTTACTCAAATCAGTGAATGGTAGGATGAAGTTTATGGAAATGTCATAGAGAAAGTTGCTATACTTCTTTTATTTCTGATGAGCAGAAATGTGTGGATATACAAGTTCAGACAAATAGGTGGTGCCGCCATTTATACCTATGTAGACTATGCAGACAATGAAATAATCAGCACTCAAAAGAAATGAACTATCAAGCCATGAAGACATGGAGGAAACTTAAGTGCATATTTTACTAAATGTATAAAACAATCTGAAAAGGCTGCATACTGTATGATTACAAAGATACAATATTCAGGAAAAGGTCAAACTGTAGAGACAGTGAAAAGATCAGGGATTGATAGGGGAGGAATGAATAGATGGAACACAGAGGATGTTTAGGGCAGTGAAAATACTCCATACGATACCATAATAATGGATACGTGTCATTATACATTTGTCCAAATCCACCGAATGGACAACATCAAGAGTGAACCATATTTAAGCTATGAATTTGGGGTGGTTACAATGTGTCAATGTAAGGTCATCCGTTATAAAAAATGTACCCCTGTGGTAGGGGATGTTGATAATGGGAAAGGTTATGCATGTGTCGGAAGGAGGCATATGGGAAATATCTATACCTCCCTCTCAATTTTGCTGTGAACCCAGAAATCCTTTAAAAAGTAAAGTCTTAATTAAAAGTCTTAATTAAAATATTTAAATACATATACACATATATAAAACAAAATTCAAAAATTTATTTCACTCAGATTCAATGTGTTGAGGTAGGATTATACACAAATTAATAATCCACTATACAAGTGGCAGTAATTTTTATGCAAGTGGTAAATGTTTGAAAGAGTATTTTTTTATTTGACCTCCTTTACAGTATAGAATTATTTGGGGAAAAAACTCAGAAATGGAAAATTAGTAACAACTTTTAAGCCTCCTAAGTCATTTTTTTAGGCCTGAACTGCACCTTAGTTAATCCAGAAAGACTGGCAAATTTCCACTAGATATGTTATCACAGCCACAATTGTAATACTACCAAGGAACACTAGATAGAGGTTCTATTTTTATTTTTAAGTTGACTTAATTAAGCGAATATTTATTGCACAACTACTAGACTTTTGTTAGGTGAATGGTTTTTACAGTGTGACACGGTCCCTCTCTTTATAATTTTATTAATTTATCTATATTCATTCAATACAACTATGGCTTCAGCACATCTGTGTTCCAGCCAGGGGTCTGGGTTGGTAGGGTCACCCTGGTGAATCAAAAAGTTCAACAGTCCCTTCAAGGTCCCTAACATAAATGTATATGAAACTATTCACATAGAATGCACATGTGAAAATGAAAAGTAAAATTAAAATAAATATGTCAAGAAAGATGAAATTCCTCTACAGTACACCAAGGGTAATTTCATGTGGATGCTGGATGTGGAAAAAGGGCTAGAAATAGAAGTAGAAGATGGAACCTATTAGGATGTAACATATATTTCAGAGAATGGGGCAGCGAGGGTTCCATACCCCTTGACAATACTTCTGCCACAGCACTCCACCCACATCTGTTCTATCTTGTGCAGTTGCACATGAGATTTCATTTGCAAAAAGATTCTGCTGAAGGAAAAACAAAAAACAAAAAAAATTGAACATCACTGACCTATTTACTATGCTTCATTTTATTCCTTAAACTTGATGCAAAACCACTTTAGAACTATGTAAAAATCCTTTGATTATCATGGATAAAGTTTTGAACTGGTTTCTATTAAAAAATTAGATTTGGAATAATATTCTTCTCTAGCTGCGTTTTCCAGACATATCCCAGTACATCAGAAATGCCCATCCATTTCCTGCATGGCCTTCACACCCCACTCCAAGACAATGACTGGGTCTGCTTTTCAGAGAAGATATTCATGCTCGTTAAGAGGACAACGGACCATAGACTTTGCTCCCTTAGCCAGAAGTGACTGGACCTGGGTCAATCACACTTTTTGCTCCTAGAAATCTGCAGTTGTGACTCATGACTTTTATGAGTTTCTGATTGCTTGAACAGAAAGATATATAAGGCTGCATCCATCATTTTTTGTCATAAACACAGAAATAGAGAAGCAGGATTGTAGCTAAAGACAGAAAAGAATGACACAGATAGGCAGACAAAGCCGAAGTGAGTGACCATGAGACACTGGAGAGGCAGAGAAAGAAAACTTCATTCCTGACTTTTTAGTTCCTGGGTTCTGCTGCCTTATGAGACCCAGCCATAAAATGGGCTTCTGTTCCTTTCATCCAGAAATCTAAGGCATCCACCACTCTCCACAGTTCCTCCAGTTTCTTGGTGCCTTCATTGTCCCAGACTTTTCTTCCTCTTTTTTACTCTTGTAGAGTGAGTTTCAGACTCAGAAGTCTGTATATCACAAACAGGGTTTTACTAAAGGTAATAAGCCACATTTGCAGGTGTTAGCCCCTGTCTGCATAGCTGCAAGCAGCCCCAGCTCCTGAATCTCACCTTGGGAGGTGTCACAGGTGAGCTCATGCACAGTCTTGTCATCTTTCCCCACTCTGGTCCCTCTCAGGAAGACTGCTGCTTGTACAATCATTTAAGGGTAAGACTTCAAAGCTGTGGCCAGCACCACAGTCAACACCTAAGTAATGACACTAATGTCTGGGTCTATACTTGGGTCTACGGTTGCTGTCCAATTCCACTCCTCCCATTCTCTCTTAAAACCATTCCAATTAGACTTTTACCCCTATAATTGATGTTATCACACAGGCAGCTTTGGGATACAAATGTAACATCTTTTCTAGCCTTTTAAACTCTGCTGATAAATCTTCCTTATAAGCCTAGAAATTTTTAAGGGTCTGTTTAAGCAGTGTTTGATTGACATTTTGTTCCATTTATAAAATTAAATACATTCAAACATATTAAAGTGCATTCATAAATTCAATATACTCAATTTCCTTTTTAAATACTTCAATTATCTTCCTGGAAAAAAAGCTTTCCGAAGCATTTAAGTATTTTTTATATATTTAGTAAATTAAACATATAAAAAGGGTAATCTTAAGTTCTCTTAAATGTTCTAATACAACATATAAATTTAGAAATATTTATACATAAAACCACAAGTTGAAACTACTTAGTCAATTACACATTTTAATTTGAAGCTACCAGGTTATCATTTTAAAAGCTTGAGATCTGCTCATTTGAAGCAAACACAATGTTAATTATGAAGATTCTTCCTTAACACAGAGATATTAATGCTCTAAAATTTTGAGTCTTAAACACCTTTACACTCATTTTAAATCTTCTTGAGGTTGAAAAAATGCATACTTGGGACTTCCCTGGTGGCGCACTGGTTAAGAATCTGCCTGCCAATGCAGGGGACACGGGTTCGAGCCCTGGTCTGGGAAGATCCCACATGCCGCTGTGGGATCCCACATCCCACAGCAACTGGGTCCGTGAGCCATGGCCACTGCGTCTGCACTCTAGAGCCCGCGAGCTACAATTACTGAGCCCACGAGCCACAACCACTGAAGCCCACGTGCCTAGAGTCCGTGCTCCGCAACAAGAGAAGCCACCACAATGAGAAGCCCGTGCACTGCAAGGAAGAGTAGCCCCTGCTCACTGCAACTAGAGAAGGCCCACGCGCAGCAACGAAGACCCAACGCAGCCAAAAATAAATAAATAAATAAATAATTTTTAAAAAACTGCATACTTATTAAGGAAGACAATCACCATCCCAATTAACTGATATTACTTTAACCAGAGATTTGATAAAAGAGTGAATAGCCAGATGGATGGATATGTGTGTGTGTCAAAGTGCCATTTCTGATGTTCATAATCCAGCAAATAATTGAGAGATATATCTACACATTGCTGCATTCCCTACAGTCCTCAATGGGCATAAGCTGCTGGAAAGAATGTCTCTCTTTCCCTTACTGCACATCGTATGTGCCCACGTCTTGTAGTTACCCTACTTAATACATATCCTTTAGCTCTCTCTCCCTATAGCAAGCTCCATGGCACTACACTTGCCAAGTGAGAATGAATCTGTCCCTCCTCTGTGCTTCTGGAATATGTTGTTTATACTTCTCTTATACCAGTTAGCACATTCTGCTTCAAGCAATATATTTAGTTGAATTTATGTGTTAATCTCTCTGAACTATAAGTTCCTTAACAAAACAAAAAGAGCTTTTTCATGCTTAACTTTTATCCTAAAATGTGTCATGCAAAACGCATTCATTTTGGTCATAGCTTAGAAGAAACAAATAATTATTTGAATTGTAACGGTTCTATGTTAGTGTTTAATAAGCAAAAAAATAAAAACACTATGTTGATTCAAACTATTAATTAGAAATAAGGTACAGAAAGCTTGGATTATTGAAATGACAGTTATGAGATTTTCCATAGGCAAGGTGATCTCAAAAAGACAGGCAGCACGGTATGAGGCCAAAAGCAGAGTTACTAGATTGCCGGAGTATGAATCCTTACTCTTCCACTTACTAGCTGGGTGACCTGATTCATTAGCTAACCTCTTTGTGACTGTAGTCTACATACAACATACTCTGTTTCTTATTCCATAAGAGGAGCCTAATCAAAGTCCCATTCATAGGATGAGTATCAGGATTAGATGAGATAATACCTTCAGAGCATTTAGATGATTACCTGTCATACAAAAAAGAAACCACTGCATAGACTGTACCATAGATGGTGCCCTCTGTGGCACTGACTTGAAGTGTTCAATAAATGTTATTTATTATCTTTCTTTCTCTTTACTACAAAGTAAAAGAAATCTAAATTATGGAATACAAAAGAGAAATTGGGCAGAGAGAAATCTTATCCTAGAAAATAATATTCAAGTGCTCTTAACATTATTTGCCTGATAAGCTTCCCAAGAATCACAGCAATGAAACAGTAATGAAACAGGGTGAAAGACTTCACATTTCTACTACCCTAACAAATTAAGACTTCATAATACATAGCCGCAGGTTCTTTAAAGTTTATCATTGGATAGATTAATGAGAAAGGTATTATTTTTCTAAAAACAAGATAAATACTGTAGTATGTTAATTGCTAATCTTTTAATTTAAAAAATAGATTGTTTATATCCCTTTTATCTATTTAGATTTTCCCAGAAGTATTTTTACTAGAAATACAAAGAGTCAGATTAAGTTCACTCTAAACAAACTTTAGGCAGTGATAAAGTTAAATGAGGTATTGACTGAGGACCATTAAGAATCAGTGAATCAAACATCAAATTAAACATATACCATTTGATTCATTTAAATTTCCTCTAAAATAGTTATATTATCATTTTGTGTTTAACTTAATTGTGGAAGTTTGCAATATCCCATGTCACTCATGTCTTTAGGAAGTATAGATGCTCAAACTTCAAAGCTTATTTGAATTGTAAAGTTTTTATGATTCATGAGGCCACTATTCAATTATCCTAACTATAGATCAAATAGCCAAAGTAAATAATCATCTTTGGTTACATAAAGTGCTGCTTTAGTGAAGGGGAGCAATTTAATTATGATGTATATCACAAAACATCACAAATTTTGCTTCAAATCTAAGTCTGGGTCATCATTCATTCAACACCTATTTCCTTATAGTCTAATGATGATTATTACTTTTGTACCCACATTCTGTTCTTAATAATAACAGAAGCTGGCATTATTAATGAAGAACACATCTAAATGTGTATAACCTCTCATTAGAACAGAGACAAACAAGAAGTTCGAACAAGAATTCTGCCTTTGTCACTAACTCATAGAAGGACCTTAAGCTAATGACTAAATTCTCAAAGTCTTGGTTTCCTTATATGTGAAAGGAGAAACACACCACCTGCCTCTGATTGAGATAATTTAGTGCAATGCCTGCCCTTCCATATCACAGTAGCTAGCATAATCCCTGAATTACCATTGCATTACCAGAAAGCTCTGGGAAGAAAGAACATATATACTATAGTTCTACAAATGAACAGGTAAGAAATACTTTCTCCTCTCTGGTCCAGTCACTAATATCTATGTAGTTAGAAGGAGATCAGAGATACTCAGGGGAACACCGGGTAGCCCTTTGATCTCTGCCTTTGCTGAATTCTAGCTTCTATCCTGGGATAGATACTAGTAACTGACTATCTTCCAGGTAACTCTGAAAGAGTAGAAACAACATGCATAGAATCTCAAAGTGGGAAGAGTTTCAAACAGAGAAACTGGGTAGCTCTCTGCACTGAGGTGGAAGACACTTAAACCGTCCTAGGCAGATGGCTGTCTATTCCTAGTTTTAAAGATCTCTAAGGATTGAATTTCCCTATATTCCTTGGTTACCTGTTTCAATGTTTAATCCCTTCTTCATAGTTATGTCCATCCTTATGATCAACTGAACTTTTTCTCTGGCTACAGTTTAAAACTATTTCCTTTTATTTGGTCTCCTGTGGAAGTAAAGAACATCTGTTCTGCATCTTCCATATAATAACCTTTCAAATACTTGAAGACAGTTAAATCACCCCTTAGTCTTCCCTTCTCCAAGTTAAACAGTCCTGATCGCACTGAGCCCTCTCTTAGGAGCTAGTCCCCGTTCCTTACATCACTTTTGCTGATCTTCGCTGGACCTTCTCCAGAGTCTCCATGTACTTTGCCAAATGCAAAGACCAAAATCGAACACAGCAATAATGCCAAATAAAGCAAAAGGATTACTTTTCACTTCTGTATCCCTCTCTTGATAAAACATTCCAAGTGGTGTGCTTGCCCTTTTTTCCAAAAATATATTGCTCTTTCTAATCCTCCTTGCTTTGTAATCATGTACGCTATCATCTTGTGGTACCTTCCTCCAAGGCTCTGATCAGATTTTGGGTGCTTCAAATAATTCCTCCCTGTCAGTAAGGACCAAATTTAGAAGTGCACAGCTTCAGCACATTTTTCTACCTTCTATCAAAGCTAAAATAGAAAAGCTGTGAAAACAAAATCAAAATTCACACAATCCATGAAATAACCATCAACATTTACATCTTGATGACATTTAAGAAATACGTTTTCTTCACATGTATGTAGAAATCCATTTTCTTCTAAGTTAAGATGACATATTCTAACAGATTTTATAGGAGTAACATGTAAACAAGTAATAACAACACCAGAAACTAAAAGGTTAAAATTTACAGATGAATTTGTCAATAAATTTGTAAAACTGGTGAGGCCAGCACATTTTAAATCTGATTTGAGTTTCATAATTTTAATCTAGACTCTATCTTTTAATGATATACATTAAGCATTTTCAGACACATATTGCTTTAAATGTTTAAATGTATTTATCAAGGGATACATTTCAGAGGGTGTTAAGAATTGCCAGTAACTCTAATTTTTTATCTTGAACTATTATAAATAACTATATTTGAAACCAGCTAATAGTTCTCATGTTTTTTCTGTTTACCTTCATGAAGCTACCGAACTATGTACAAATTCTCACTTCACAAACATGTTAAGCCAGAATTATACAGTTCCCTAACACATATATTTATCAGTTGTTCATATTTTTAAGACATCACTTGACCACTTTATTGTTTAGGAATGCTAAAACTGAAAGACGTAAAAAGAAAAGCATTACAATGATTTGAAGAAAAACAGTAAAGGCAATGTTTTCATTTTAGAAATTAATTTTTTAAATAGGGAATTTTCTTCCCAATTTGTTCCATATTTTCAGAGCCTCTTCTGGGTGCCTGCCATTCTTAACTATTCTCTTAAACAGCAGCACACAATCTAAGTAATGTATGGAAGAGAGGACAATATGCATCTCTGTTTTGTGTGTGACAATGCAAATGTATAACTCACTCCATGACTCTTCATAACCTCACACCCAAATTAATTTCACATTCTGACTATCAAAAGACACCTTAAACTAAGGGAGAAGACAAATTACAGACTAGAAGGAACTACTTGAAGTATACAATCCTGAAACAAGTATAAATAAAATATTCCTGCAAGAAAATAAGAAAAGCTCAAAAGAGAAACCTATATGGCCGATAAACATATTGGTATTTTCAATTCAATTTCTTTCGTGATTAGGGAACACAAAACTACATTGAGAAGTCACTTTAAAAACATTCTAGTGGGCTTCCCTGGTGGCGCAGTGGTTGGGAGTCCGCCTGCCGATGCAGGGGACACGGGTTCATGCCCCGATCCGGGAAGATGCCACATGCCGCGGAGCGGCTGGGCCCGTGAGCCATGGCCGCCGAGCCTGCGCGTCCGGAGCCTGTGCTCCGCAACGGGAGAGGCCACAGCAGTGAGAGGCCCGCATACCGCAAAAAAAAAAAAAAAATTCTAGTGACAAAAATAAAACAAAATTCTGACCATACAAGTATTGGGTGGGATGGAGAGCCAAAAGATATTTTATTAATTGGTAGTAGGAAGGCAAATTGGCTCAACTACTTTGGAAGTAAAATTAAACATTCACATACTCTACAACTGATATATCCCAGTGTGTGGGATATGTCCAGGAGAAACATGCATTAGGAGATATGTTCACAACAGCAAGACCTATAAGCAACCCAAATTCCTATCAACAAGGATGTTTAAGACTCAGTGCTGATACCATCAACAGAATGTTATACAGAAGGCAAAAAATAAATAAAATATAGCAACACACAACAACATGAATTATTCTTAGTAATAAAATATTATGTGAAAAACTAAATCCCAAAAGAGGATATTTAGCAATACCATCCTTTGTAAAGTCAAAACAATTAAAATTAAAAATTTACTTTTTAGGAACACATATAGATATAAAATTATATTAAAAGGAAAGCAAGAAGATAGTGAATGCAGAATTCAGAATGTTGGTTAATTTGTGATAATAGAAATGAATCAAATTATTTAAAAAATGGGCTCAATCTTTCATACCTCTCCCTACAACTACCCCCTTTGCAATATCATTTTGCACCTTCTTCCATCAAGAGGCAGAGTCTGTTTTTCCATCCCGTGAGTCTGGACTGGCCCTGGGACTCGCTTTGGTGAATAAGATGGTATAGAAATGATAGTGTGCTGGTTCCAAGTCTGGGTCTCTCTCCCTTAGATCCCTGCCTCTGCCAGGAGAACATGCCCAGGACCCATGCTACTAACATTCTGGAAGCAAATATACAAGATCATTAAATAATGTGTGCTGAATATATCGACATCCCTATGCCTCTTTAAAATTATTCCTCTTGGGTCTTTCCTGTGTGTGATTTACCTTTTTTATTTTTCAGTTAAGACATGGCATACCCTGATGGGTAGGTACAATAAAAAATATCACAAATAATTCTGCAGTTTTTGATCAGCCAATTTAAAAAAAAGCATGTGAGCTGATAATAATTATTGTCAAGGCTAAATATAATAACTATATCCAGGATATAGTTAATACTTTTTCAGAAGCTGAAAAAAGACAAAAATGAAAAAAAAATAATATGCTCTTCAGAAAATGACAAAGGAAATTCTGACACATGCTACAACATGGATGAACCTTGCAGGACATCATGTTAAGTGAAATAAACAAGTCATAAAACAGAGAATACAGCATGATTCCACTTACATGAGGTATCTTAAGAGCAGTCAAATTCAGAGACGGAAAATAGGTTGCCAGGAGCTGGGGGGAAGGGGAAACATAGGGAGTTTTGTTTAACAGGTATAGAGTTTCAGTTTTGCAAGACCAAAAAGTTCTGGAGATTGGCTGCACAATAATGTGAATATACATTTCTGAATTGTACACTTTAAAATGGTTAGGATGGTAAATCTTATGTAATGTATATTTATACCACAAATATAGAATTTATATTATATATATTATATATATTATATATTACATATAATTGTTACTTAACCATTGACTTGTTAATCATTGCCATTGATTCACAATCTAAATTAGGAGCAATTTGCCTAAGTACCTAATTGCACATAGACGTAAGTTTGGGGTTTTTTTTTTTTTTTTTTTGCAGTACGCGGGCCTCTCACTGTTGTGGCCTCTCCTGTTGCGGAGTACAGGCTCCGGACGGGCAGGCTCAGCGGCCATGGCTCACGGGCCCAGCCGCTCCGCGGCATGCGGAATCTTTCCAGACTGGGGCACAAACCCGTGTCCCCTGCATCAGTAGGTGGACTCCCAACCACCACACCACCAGGGAAGCCCAGATGTAAGTTTTTAAAAGATATATGGAGGTATAGGTTTTGGCAGTGTGATTTATTTTGATAATGTAGGTTCAAAGTGCGTGTGTTAAGTTTCTGAACTCGGGTGAAGCTCTTGGGTGCCATTTCTGGGACTCCATTGTCAATGCTGGATAAACATTAGTGTTGCAAATTGAATGACAAATCATTTTACTGCTACCTTGTCCATAATACATCCAGTACCTGGCACTCTCAAGTCCTGAATCAAAAAGTCATTTATTCAACTAGTAGTTGAGAACCTACTATCTATCAGGCACTAAGGCTGACTTTGGTGAGCCAGTGGTGAGCAAAAGAAAAACGCCTGTTCATACAGAGCTTACATGTTGCTGAGGAGAAAGACTGCATATATCAATCAATCAATACAAACAAAAACCTATGAAGTTTGTTTTTTTTAATTTATTTTTATTTATTTATTTTTGGCTGCATTGGGTCTTCGTTGCTGCACTCAGGCTTTCCCTAGTTGCAGCGAGAGGGGGCTACTCTTCATTGCAGTGCGCAGGCTTCTCATTGCGGTGGCTTGACTTGCTGCAGAGCATAGGCTCTAGGCACGCAGGCTTCAGTAGTTGTGGCACACGGGCTCAGTAGTTGTGGCTCGTGGGCTCTAGAGCGCAGGCTCAGTAGTTGTGGCGCACAGGCTGAGTTGCTCCGTGGCATGTGGGATCTTCCTGGACTACGGTTCGAACCCATGTCCCCTGCATTGGCAGGTGGATTCTTACCCACTGGGCCACCAGGGAAGTCCAACCTGTGAAGTTTTTGACCTCAGAGAAGAATAAAATAGAGCAATGTTGAAGCAAATGACTGTGGCCAGATTAGATTGACAGTCTGGGGATACCTCTATTGAGATATTGAGATACGGACTGTGATCTGAATAACATAAAGAAGCCGGCCACATAATGATCAATCAGGCAGAAGAGTTTTCCAAACAAAAAGAACAGCTAGTGCAGAGTCTATATCAGGAACAAGCTTCATGTTCACAAAAGAAACAAATCAAAACTGTCAGTTAATATTGAAATAAAAGAGGAAAAGGATTCAAAAGAGCAGGATCCTTTTAAACCTATGCGTAACAGCCTTGGACTCCACAAACAAGTTACTGCCTCTAGCCCCTTTTGCTTGAAGATTATTAACTTATTACAAGTAGAAACAATTCCTATTAAAAGGAAATGTTTTGTTGCACCTATGTAAACAAATTTTATTTATTTATTGCTGCAGGGTTTTCCAAAATTATTTAGATTTAGACTATTTTTCAATCATAGAAAAAAAAATTTAAGGAGTCCAAATTTATTCTTAGGCTGAGAAAGTCTGTTATCGCTGTCCAAATCCAGGTGCAAAAACATTTTTGCTAATGTTACAAATTCACTACTAAGAGAGAAAAGCTACCCAAACACACCTGCACCTTTTCAGAACTGATTTAATATTGTGTTAAAGTAAACATATTAAGGACATGAAGTTTAGTCATCAAAAAGCTCTACTGCCCAATTTGCTACTTAAAGTGAATTAAACAAGCTACTTGGATTCTGATAAAGATAAACCTTCGCATTTCGTGAATTCTGTTTCAAATCCAATATTATCAGGTGGTACTTGGTGCTTATAATTTCACTTTAGTATTACCTTGGTCATAAGACATACGTGATTAAGAATACACAGCGTAATGTACTGAATATAAGGGAGAGACTATGTACTGAGGATATGGCATTTAATGACATATTTCATTACATGAGGCAAGGAGTGTAGTAGTTAAGAATCCAGGCTCTAACACCAGACTGCTTGCGCTTCATCCTACATCTGCCTCTTAATGGTTGTTTAAACTTGTATATAAACTCTATGTACTGAGTTTTTCCACTGTAAAACGGAGATACTTATATCCACGAAGGTGGTTGTGAACATTAAATAAGTTAAAACACATAAAATGATCTATGGTGCCTGGCACATATCAGCAAATGATAGCTACAATACTACTAACTATTATTACTATATTATACACAAAATATACTCAGATCACTATACTGTCAAACTATTCACTGCCATGAAAGTTTGTTTTTAAATACATATATATGTATATATTCTTGTTCTGTGATATATGTATATATCATTCAACATACAGATATAAAGAAAAAGATAATATATAAACTAAAGTCCAAAATTAAAAAGTCATAACAGGGCTTCCCTGGTGGCGCAGTGGTTGAGAGTCCACCTGCCGATGCAGGGGACACGGGTTCGTGCCCCGGTCCGGGAAGATCCCACATGCCGCAGAGCGGCTGGGCCCGTAAGCCATGGCCGCTGAGCCTGCACGTCCAGAGCCTGTGCTCCGCAACGGGAGAGGCCACAACAGTGAGAGGCCCGCATACCGCAAAAAAAAAAAAAAAAAAAAAAAAAAAAAAAGTCATAACATTAGCCCAACAAATAGGGAAATTAAATTTTAATGTTAAAAATCTAGTAGCTTTATGATGATAATTTGTTTCAAAGATGTGCCATACAATCATTTAATGTTATGGCAAAAACAAACAAACAAAAAACCCCTCTGGTTTAAAAGAAAATCTATGTTTTCTAAAATGTATAAGTTGTGTCAAGTAAAGAAATTAGCTCACATCTGGAAATTATTTCAACATTTTAATTGAAAAAGATCACTTACAATCATCTTGATTGGGATAATTCTACTAGTAGGATTCTGTACACTGGAAAGAACTTAATGCTTACTACCTGTCTCTAAAATTAATACTGATGCTAATAAAATTCATAGTATAAAATTTTAGAAATCATTATCTGAATTCATATATATGAAATGTTTTATATATATATATATAAAATATATATTTTATTTTCTCAATGGATGTTTGCAATTACCCTTGAAAATATGTTTGAGGAAAACAAGGGTGTTTACGAGGTACTGAACTGACTCATGAGAAACTGGAAGAAACTCTGTTTATCCTGCTCCTGACACCTCTCCTTATTATACATTGATTACTGGAAATGAACATTTCTAACTCTAAGTAGATGAAAGGACCATTGTAGTGAGGTTTTGCTATCCTTCTCAGATCAAATATATGGTTTGATGGTTATAAAGAATTTTCTCATCAAATAAAAACTAAAACAAAAAAGAAAAATAATTTGTCAACTAAGCAAACTAGTTAATCGAATATGCTAAAAAACTTGAGAGCAACATATAGCAATGTGGAAAATAGCTATTGTTCCATTTACTTATTTTCACTCAGTAGTGACTCTAAACACATTAAAAGAGAAAGGGAGAGGAAGAAAAGGGAAAGAGAGAATACGTGTGTGTGTGTTCTGTGTGTGTGTGTAGAACATAAGCATTTTTTAGGTTCTCCAGTTTCAATCTTAATACCATTCAATGTTAACCTATTATAATAAATACAGTAACCAGGGGTTAAAGGAATTAATAGATCGTTAACATAGTAAATTATTCAATGACTTGATAAAAAATGAACACTTTCATGGGCTTGAATTTAGTTTTAAAACTTCATTCAAATTAATAAAGATAGCAAAAAGCTACATGCCACAGATTTACTTAAATCATTCCATTTCTTTATCCAAATTTTTTACCTAATAACTTGTAATAATCAGGTTAAGACTCATTAAACTTCTCACTTAAGGCATGATACTTAGAAAATGTTTAAAAATCTCTAGTAATCAATTCTTAAACTAGAAAACCACTGTGGGCTCTGGCCTAGATTTAAATCTTCAGCTACATACCAACTGAAGGACTTTGGCCATGTTTCTTGATTTCTCTGTGCCCAATTTCATCATCCATGAAATGGTTTTAATAAGTAAATACTAAAAAAAGCATTTTAGTACTAAATATCTGAATGTTATTATGTGTTCAATAATGTCAGCTATTTTCATTATCAATTAAACAATCGAGGCAGAAAGTAAAAATGCCTCTAACTAGCTCCGTTAGCCAATGAGTTACCCAGGTAGTAGATCTTGATTTCTTAATGACAGAATCAAGCCCCTGTCTTCAAATAAACATTTTCTGCCAAAGTCTTATCATTCTACTCATCCCTGTTCCCCTGGTACAGTTAAAACCAAAAAGTATTCTATTTATCCTTCATCCCTCAGATACCACTGATTTTCTGCTGGGGTTTTTGTCCATTCCAAGCACAGGTCCCTTGCCTGGACTATGGATTTAGAAACAGCTGGGGACTGCCTTGTTCCTTAGTTCCATGAGGACCAGACCTATGTTAATTAAGTGTGTTTTTAAAAAATCCTTAGACTCTTAAAATGGGGCTTATAAAAGATTGATTTAACCCCAGAGGGGAGAGGTAGGGGAATGAAATAGGGAGATGGTTAGAAGGGAAAGTCCTGAAGAGAAGAGTTAGTTTGTTAAGGTGATACCAAATAAAGTGATTAACAGGTAATATTGGTAGAAAAATCCAAGAGACAATCCAGATAAGTTGCTATTATCTGAGTCCAAAAATGAATAAGAAACCTGACCAACTTAAGTTTATACCAGGAATGCAAGGATAGTTCAGTATTAGAAAAACCTTAAGTATCTTTCTCCACTTTAATAAAGGGGGAAAAAAACCCATATGATCGTCTATCTCAGTAAACTGAATATAGAAGGGAAATTTCCAGGTCAAACACATACAAACACACGCATGTGTACACACACACACACGTGCACGGACACACACACACACACACATACACCACTATAAACAGGGAAATAGTAGACCCATCCCCTTAAAATCAGGAACAATATAAGAAAGCCCACTATCAACATTCCCATTGACCCATGTACTTGAGTGCCTCACAAGGACAATTAAAAAAAGAAAAACAAATTAAGCGAAATAATTGGAAGAAACAATATGATATCATTATTTGCAAATGATAGGAATACCTACATTGAAATCCCACTGCCCCAAATAAACTACTAACAAATTATAAGAAATATAGTATATATAGTGCAATTCATATTTCTGCAAAAATTTAAACATGATTTTTCTAGAAAGCATACATTTAAATGTATGAAAAGAAGAAAGCGCGGGAAATAAATTAAATATTCTAGGGTAGGTATATTAGGAGGAAGAGAAGTGCAATGAAAAATGGGGGATAAAGAAGGAAAACATTAAAATTTTTTCATTAAAGAGGAGCCTAGTAAGGACTCATGGAAATAGCATGCAATGGAAAGAAGAGCACAATCAGATAAACTCTGTGTTCTGAGGTCCTTAAATTAAAAAGGGACTGGGAAGCATGACATCAGCTTTGCTTTCTGAAACAAATACCTTCAATGTTCTTGGTATTCTTTTTAAATTTTTATTGAAATATAGTTGATTTACAATGTTGTGTAAGTTTCAGGTGTACAGCAAAGTGATTCAGATATATATATATGAATATATAATTTTTTTTTACATTCTCTTCCATTATAGGTCATTACAAGATATTGAGTAGAGTTTCCTGTGCTATACCGTAGGTCCTTGTTGGTTATCTATTTTATATATAGTAGTGTGTATATGTTAATCCCAAACTCCTAATTTACCTCTCCCCCACCTTTGGCAACCATCAGTTTGTTATCTATGTCTGTGAGTTTATTTCTGTTTTGTAAATAAGTTCATTTGCGTCTTTTTTTTAGATTCCACAAAAATATAAGTGATATCATATGATATTTCTCTTTCTCTGTCTGACTTACTTCACTCAGTATGACAATCTCTAGGTCTATCCATGTTGCTACAAATGGCTTTATTCCATTGTTTTTTTATGGCTGAGTAATATTCCACTGTGTGTGTGTGTGTATATATATATATATATTAAAATATATATAGATATATTTTATATATATAGATATATTTTATATATATATATATATATATATATATATATATATATATATATATATATACCACATCTTCTTTATCCATTCATCTGTCAACAGACATTTAGGTTGCTTCAATGTCTTGGCTATTGTAAATAGTGCTGCTATAAACATTGGGGTATATGTATCTTTTCGAATGATGTTTTTCTCTGGATATATGCCCAGGAGTGGAACTGCAAGATTATATGGTAGCTCTATTTTCAGTTTTTTAAGGAACCTCCATACTTTTCTCCATAGTGGCTGTACCAATTTACATTCCCACCAACAACGTAGGAGGGTTTCTTTTTCCCCACACCCTCTTCAGCACTTATTATTTGTAGACTTTTTGATGTTGGCCATTCTGACCAGTGTGAGGTGATACCTCATTGTAGTTCTGATTTGCATTTCTCTAATAATTAGTGATCTTTTCATGTGCCTCCTGGTCATCTGTATGTCTTCTTTGGATAAATGTCTTTTTAGATCTTCTTCCCATGTTTTGATTGGGTTGTTTGGTTTTGATATTGAGCTGTATGAGCTGTTTGTATATTTTGGAGATTAATCCCTTGTCAGTCACAGTGTTTGCAAATATTTTCTCCCACTCTGTAGGCTGGCTTTTTTTGTTTGTTTATGATTTCCTTTGCTGTGCAAAAGCTTTTAAGTTTAGTTAGGGCCAGTTTGTTTATTTTTGTTTTTCTTTCCATTACTCTAGGAGACAAATCCAAAAAGATTTATGATTTATGTCAAAGGGTGTTCTGCCTATGTTTTCCTCTAAGAATTTTATAGTATTCAGTCTTACAGTTAGGTCTTTAATCCATTTTGAGTTTTTTTGTGTGTATGGTGTTAGAAAATGTTCTAATTTCATTATTTTACATGTAGCTGTCCAGTTTTCCCAGCATACTTATTGAAGAGACTGTTTTTTCTTCATTGCCTCCTTTGTCATAGATTAATTGACCATAGGTGCGTGGGTTTATCTCTGGGCTTTTGACCCTGTTCCATTGATCTATATTTCTGTTTTTGTGCCAGTACCATACTATTTTTATTACTGTAGCAATGTAGTATAGTCTGAAGTCAGGGAGCCTGATTCCTCCAGCTCTGTTTTGTTTTTTTTCCCTCAAGATTGCTTTAGCTATTTGGGGTCTTTTGTGTTTCTACACAAATTTAAAAATTTTTGGTTCTAGTTTTGTGAAAAATGCTATTGACTGTTTGATAGGGATTGTGCTGAATCTCTAGATTGCCTTGGGTAGTATAATCACTTTGACAATACTGATTCTTCCAATCCAAGAACATGGTGTATCTTTCTATTTTTTTGTATCATCTTTGATGTCTTTCATTAGCATCTTATAGTTTCAGAGGACAGGTCTTTTGCCTCCTGAGGTAGGTTTATTCCTAGGTATTTTATTCTTTTTGATGCAATGGTAAATAGGATTGTTTCCTTAATTTCTCTTTCTGAACTTTTATTGCTAGTGTATAGAAATGCAACAGATTTCTGTATATTAATTTTGCATCCTGCAATTTTACTGAATTCATTGATGAGCTCTAGTAGTTTTCTGGTAGAGTCTTTAGGATTTTCTATGTATAGTATCACGTCATCTGCAAACAGTGACAGTTTTACTTCCTCTTCTTTTCCAATTTGGACTCCTTTTATTTCTTTTTCTTCTCTGATTGCTGTGGCTAAGACTCCCAAAACTATGCTGAATAAAAGTGGAGAGAGAGTAGACAACCATGTCTTGTTCATAATCTTAGAGGAAATGCTTTCAGCTTTTCACTATTAAGTATGATGTTAGCTGTGAGCTTGTCATATATGGCCTTTACCATGTTGAGGTAGGTTCCCTCTATGCCCACTTTCTGGAGAGTTTTTATCATAAATGGATGTTGAATTTTATCAGAAGCTTTTTCTGCATCTATTGAGATGATCATATGGCTTTCATTCTTCAGTTTGTTAATGTGGTGTATCACACTGATTGATTTGCAGATATTGAACAATCATCACTTCTCTGAGGACAAAGAAATGCCAAGAAGAATCCTAACAAACAGGCCTTGCTAAGTTTCCCCCAGTTTACTATAATTACCTCATACTCCTTAACCTGTTATATTCCTTGATAACTGTCCACTTTTCATCAAACCTAGTATAAAATACTCAGGTCTGTTTCTTTAGGTCTTTATTTCCTCTTGAAGGATCCTGTATCATGTAAAACTTATATTAAATAAATTTTTATCCTTTTCTCCTGCTAATGTGTTTGTGAATTCAATTTTCAGATGCATCCAGGGACCCTAAATGGGTCGAAGAAATTTTTCCCTTCCCTACAGCTCTCAGAACCAGGAATATCTACACTTTTTGTCAATGGTTTTGTTGCTCCAGGTCGACATAATGAATTATGTAATGTAAATATTTACCTCTTTGCATTATCTTCCCAAATCTGGCATACATTTTGGGCACTAAGCTCAACCTCAGCTTCACTGCATTTCTTCCACCTTTACTTTTTCTTCTCTACCTTTTAAAGTCTTGTTGCTATGAGATATTCCTATTTCCCTTGTAAACTCATATTCATACCTCATATTCTTTTATAGAGATGCATATTTAGATGCTGATAGAAAGAGGAAGGAATGGAATGAGGAAGGGACAGGAGGAAAGAGACATTTTGAAAGCTGTTTCACAGATGTATGATCAGGCAGCATGGTATTAGAGAATGAAGAAAGTTGAGATTGAGCAATCAGGTAAGACATCGCAATAAAAGTCAATCTGAAGAAAAATTGGATTAGCAACGTGTAAGTAGAGTGAAAAATGTATGAACGTAGGAGCAAATGTGAACAAAGGAGTCAACAGAAATCCACTGTTAATTGCCTTTTAGAATTGCTCACAAGTAGACTTTGAAGATATTGTAAAATATAACGCCTATAGAGTTTTTTAAAAAATGGTATTACTGGCATTAAAAAATGGAATTTTTTTATGGGGAGTGGATCTGTAAGGGAACAATAATGAGACTTTATTTTACTATTTTGGTATTGGTTTGACAACACAGTATTAAAACAAACATGGAGTTAAAAACCCAAGAAAGAAATCAGGATTGGAGATCTGACACAGGAAAACTGGAAACGTAAAAGTGGTTGATATATGAAAATAGTGGAGTATTAAAAAGGGTGAAAAAAAACAAAGAACTGTCCTTTGGGAGAGATCCAAATTAGTGAGAAGGAAGAAGATACAGCAAAGATAGTGGACAACAGCAAATAGAAGAAAATGGGAGGTTAAAGGTAATAAAATTCAAAGGGAACATTTCAAGAAATGGATAATTCCAAATTGCTGTTAAAGGCATCAGTAGACATCAACCAAGCAAAGTGAATCTGAGAAGAAATCCTTGAATTTGCCTACAAAGGGACTATGAATGAGTATTGAATGAATCAACACAATTTAAATCAAGAGCTAAATTAAGAACACAAAAGAAACAAATCTAAATAATATTCTGAAGAAAAGGACTATAACGTTTTTAAACATGTGAATTTCATTTGCTTTTGATTAATCATTAGCTGAACTGTTATCAATATTGGATTTTGTCTACATAGTTTTCTCTGTGACTATTTTTAGATTTATTTTAAGCTCAAATAGGCTAAGATCTATAAATGTGGCAATGTTAACAACTTGCCAAATACAAAAATAATCAATTCATCTAAGCAATGGGTCCATTTACTCTCTGAGGCAGAATTAATTGCACTTATGAGCACGTTCATATAAGTACTCAACTAAAGAATAATATGGATACACCTGTAGACAGACAGACAGATAGATAGATAGATACAGATAATATGATGTTCCTTGGAAATATCAACACCATCTGTAATTGCTTGCTTGTTGGACAGAAAGGGAGGGAGGGAGAGAGAAAGAGAAGGAAAAAAAGGGTGAAAGAGAGGCAGAGGGAAGGAGGGAGGAAAGGAGGAAAAATTCAGTGTGTAATCTCAGTAATGTTACAATATCCAACTAGTTGAGAGTGAGCATTTACCAGTACCATATATTGCAGGCTCAGAAGTGGAGCTAAACCTCAAGAATCCAGGGACTTGTAATTATTATAAAGACCAACAAGCTCAGAGTCAAGGACCCTAACCTTGAAAGTCATGAAGTTGGTTTATTGAACACAACATCCCTTGAGGCAAAATAGATAGGCGGTCAACAAAGGTACTACTCAATCTGTATCACAACAAGAAATCAAAGTTAATTATCTGAGGTTGAAGGCAGCCATCACAATAGAAAGTCAGGATGTGTTGCCCAGTATCTCTACCTGATCCAGTTCTCAGACTAGGAACCTGCTGACTAAAGAAGTTACCCTGTGCTAGAGGAATAGACCTGTAACACTATATCAATTATCCATTGCAATGATTCCCTCTGTTCTTCCCCCAAGGAATCTTTAACCATTTACTTAAATGAGTAGATACTAAGGAAAGGAGAATAGCCAGATAGTTGATAGAGTATTGGGTGCAGGGTCATAGCTGAGATTGGTATCTGGAGATCCAAAGCAACACCATGGTCCCACTATTAGAGTGAAGGCATAGGAGGGTAGGATAACACATGGAATCCTGGCCAAGGGTTGGTTTATAATAGGTCCACTGTGTCCATGGATCCACCCAGGGATCGTTGATCCAAATATCTGCAATGATCTTATTCCCAAATCAGGTCACATGCTAGGGTACTGGCCATTAGGATTTCAACATACCTTTGCTGGAGAACACATTTCAACCCATAAAATTCAAGGATGGCCTTAAATTACAGTAGGGAAGAAAAACTTTCCCAAATGGGCAGAACTTCGGGTGACACATCTGATCACCCACTTTGTGTAGAAGGATAAGGAAAAAGAAATGTCCCAAAGATTAGAAGAGACTCATAAGCAATGGTGAATGGACTGGCTGGCTGAGCAGGAAACTGTGAAGCAAAAAGGTGGAGACTAGGAATGTCTGAGTCACGTGGATGGACATAGGGGAATGAGTACAAGTGTGAAGATTTTTATAACACCCACCAAAAATGATGCACTAAACAACCCAAACAGACAAAAGGGCTCAGCCAGTCGATGTCAGCCAGCCTTGTCAGCAGTCTTCTCAATAATAGCATGATGGACACATGAACAATGTAGAGCAGATGAAGGTTATCCAAGGACCCAACAGAATAGACTCCCACTTACCAAGGCCAGTCTAGCTACTTCTACTTCTCCATGTCCAATTTGCCAGCAACAGAGACCAATGTTGAGCCCCTAGTAGGTCATTATTCCTCAAGGAGAACAATGGACTCAATCTGACTACACTGGGTCCTTTTTATAAACCAAGAAGGGACAACAGTTCATTCCCACAGGAATATCTACCTATTCCAGATATGAGTGTGCCTTTTCTGCCTCCTTGGTCTTAGTTGGTCCCACTATCTGGGTACTTACAAAATGCCTGATCCACAGGCATGGAATACAACACAGCATAGCATCCCAACCAGGGAACCTGCTATACAACAAAAAAGGTGTGGGAGAGAGCTCATGACCATGGGATCTTCCGGCCATATCACACAGTGCCCCATCAGAAGCTGTCAGCCTGAAAGTGTTGGAATGGTCCACTTAAGGCACAGCTGAATCACCAGCTTAGAGGCAATATTGTTCAAGGATAGGGCGCCATCTTTTAGAACACTCTCACCAGGGAAAACAGCAAGTGTCTCACTGAACTACAAACTATGGCTGCCACGTGAGCACTTTGAGCGTCTTGTGCCCAGGGAACAGCAGGCAAGACAGAGAGACACTATCTTGTGAAGAGTAATTGCTGCTGATCAGCAAGAGAGATAGGACTGTTGTTACAGAATGGGGGTAGAGAGTAACAAGTGACAAACTCGAGCGGCCCACCTAGCTACCTCTTGGTACTCCCTTATAGAGTTTTAAATGAGAATGAGAAATGCAACAACCCCAGCCTAAGGACAGTAGGATTACCAGGGCCTCCACCATCTTATGATTGAGACTCAGAGAGGTGACAGCTGAAGGCAGAGGATTTAGGATGGTTAATGGAAGAAGGAGATGATGAGAACCACCTCTGGCCTCCAGACCAACAGCAGTGTTGGGGACTAACTTTCCTCTTCTGAGTATCCTGCCCAGGAGAAAGGCCCTTGGTGCTCTGGAAGAACTGCTCCCTGCATGCACAAAATGGATCTGTATGTCACAAGGGGCGAACTGTGGCAGGCATATGGACACATCACTCAGATACCCCTTGGAGAAAGGCCTCTCTGCCTGGCTGTGAGGAGTTGCTGAGCTGACAGCCTCCAGCTGTGAACATTTTCAGGGTCTGCCTCAGTTTCAAGCTGAGATCACACTTTTGGGGGCAGCCCTCAGGCAATGACTGGGCACAGAAGAGGTACCAGGGCCTGAACATTTCACCCAATGTGGGACTTCTTTAATGGACAGCCTTTACCCTGGAGCTTTCCACTGTGCTGGGAGAGTCTCTGAAACTTTGGCATCAAGATTCTGACCCTGCTTAGTCCTGTTTCCTCACTTTTCCTTTCACAGGTGTTACGTCCCCATCAAACTTTCTGCACTCTTAACCCTCACTGTCTGCTTCCTGGAGCAGCTAGTCTGTGACAAGACACAACTCCATATTTTTTGTTTAAGAGCTATAAAATGTATCAGAATAACTTTTAAAACATAAAATATTTGAAACAAACCAAAAAGTTGAAACCATTTCACAGAAGCCAGATTTTATCTAGCAGAACATTTTAAACTTACAGAAATTCATTTAATTCACTAGCATATGGTATTCACTTTTGATCATAAAGTGAATGGAGTAAAGTCATTTTACATGAAACAAATTTTGGCCTTTTATCCAACTTCATCTTCATAAAATTAAAAGAGCATGTTATCAATTAATAGATACTTCCACCTCCTATTTTTAAAAACAAATTGAAGAAGAATACTCCAGTCACACCAGAAATAGTTGACAGTTGATAAACTGACTAGATTGGCTAGAATAAAAAAGGCTGGGGACTTGTCCAACTTTTAAAATTTAGTCCCAGATGTACCAGAGGATAAAAGGACACAAGAGCCTTCTCCTTAATCACCACAGATACCCTCTTCATTTCAGCAAAAAGGATCACAGGGATCCCTATATATTCAGCATCTGAGACTCCTGTCAAGCTCACTTTACAAGAATTCCCAAAGGCTCATCACAAAGTCTCTTGAGAAGATAGCAACAACCAAGCAGTATAATTATCAGTTCCATCAGGGCTGCCATTTATTCCATCTATGTTTCAGATTCTGTGTTTCAGTAAAATAAGGTCATTATCTCAGAAGCAGTTTTAAGAAGTGCTAATTCATCTCCTACAAAGATAAGCTGACCCAAAGTGAAGAGGCCAATGGTCTTACAAGCTCGTCCAGGAAAGTGTTCCACCTGAGAGATGACTCAGTTACAACTACTAACTAGATCCCAAGAACCCAATATTCAACTTCTGTGCAGTCAAAGTCTATCTCTCCATCACCCATAGAAATCAACTGAACTTCTCACTACAAACAGAAATTCTCCAGGACTTATGATAGGAGCTACCTCAGTGACCACCAGCTAAACTTATCCCATCCCTTCTTTCCAAACTTTATAGTCTCTGCCTTGTGGCTACTAAACCCAGCTGGCATGAATCTCAGGGTAAGAGAGATGAGAGATGCTGTTTACATGATAGTGAAGCAGAGATGGCTTTGAAGCAAAGCTTGAAGAAGCTAGGAGAATGCAGAGCCCACCTACCACCACCATTGCCACCACCACAAATCCAGTACACGTGGAAATGAGTGGCCTCTAGCTGGCACAACTTTAGGGGGGAAAAAGTCTTAGCAAGGGAATAGGCACAAGTTAAAACAAAGAGGTAGAGAGAATGATTTGTGAAGAAGAAAAATTTATAGAATTGAGGCAAAGTAAATGTGTCCATTTTCATACCCTTGTTTGCCTGCTTGGCTCCTACTTATCCTTTAAAGGTAAATTTAGCAGTCATGCCTTAAGAAGAGCCTTCCCTGTTCTCCACATCCTTCAAATCTTGACTTAGTATTACTTTAGGGTGTTGCCACAACACCTATGATAGCATATGTTATCTTCAGTTGTAACTGCCTTTTTTAATTGAGATATAATTCACATACCATAAAATTCAAACTTTTAAGGTATACAATTCAATGGCTCTTAGTATAGTCACAAAGTTGTGCAGTCATCACCCATATCTAATTCCAGAACACTCTATCACCTCAGAAGGAATCTCCATACCCATTAGCAATCATTCTTCTTTCACTCTTCCTTCCAGCCCTTGGCCACCACAAATCTACTTTCTGTCCCTATGGATTTACCTATTCCGAATATTTTATATAAATGGGACTATACAATTTACAATCTTTTTGTCTGCCTTCTTTTGCTAAGCCTAATGTTTTCAAGGTTTACCCATGTTGTAGCAGGTAAGAGTACTTCACTCCTTTTTATGACTAAATAATATTCCATTTTATCTATGTACCACATTTTTTAATCCATTCATCAGTTGGTGGACATTTGGGTTGTTGCTTCTTTATGGCTACTATGAATAACGTTGCTAGGAACACTGGTTTTTAAGTGGACCTCTGTTTTCAATTCCCTTGGATATACATCTAAGAGTGGAATTATTGGGTCATATGGTAACTCTATGTTTAACTATTTGAAGAATTGCCAAACTATTTTCCATTGTATACTCCCACCAGCAACGTAACTGTCTTTCATTTATCTAACCCTCAAATTTCTTGAGGTCAGGGACTAAGTCTTATGTTCTATTGTATCCCCAGCACCTAGCATAGTGCCTAATGGCGTATGGTTGTCTATGAGTATTTGTGAAGTGAATGACTAAATAAAGGGTCAAAATAATTTTTTTCACTTTATGACTTCTTCTGGCAAAATACTTATCAAAATACCCCCTCCCAATATCTTTAACCAGACCCTTTTTATCTATGAAACTATTCTAAGTAAGTGACATACTCTTAGGTGCCAGCACTTCTTGAAACGGGTGCTCTATGATTGCTAGTGAAGAGGATTGTGATCTGCTTGGGGCTGCTCACCCACACATTAGAGAATTTAAGATAATCTGATAGTAGAATCACGTGTTTCCAAGTTGGTACCAGTTGGCGGGCAGTCACATGTTCATGCATATTTTCAAAGTGATCCTCAAGCAAATATAGGCACAGGACATATTTGGTGTCCACACTCTGCTGGCCCTGCTGCCAATAACACTACAATGGACCTGGCAGGGAAGGAAAGAGGAAACATATGGGGCCCATCCCACTACAAAGGCAGATGAGAAGATGCGCAGATGAAAAGGCTTTCCGATTCTAGCAGCTCTGTGTGGGGATTAGTCTCCCAAGACTGGCACTTAAGTAGTCTGATGACTTCCAGCTCTGGCCAGTTAAAGAGACTATCGATAGAATAAATACTCATTTTGAGCCAAACACAAAATGAACATGTACATGGATAGAATTTATACTGTAAACATGACCAACTCCTCTTGATATAAAATAGGATACATCTCTAATAAAATATGAATATACATTAATTCCTTATAAAATCTCACAAAAATCTCTACACTTCTGCTCCTGACTGATAAACATTTATTGATTAAAAACAGAAAGAGAAGACTCCCCTGATGTTTTATATGACACATCACATGTACACATATATTTTGCATCATTTCAATTTTCTACAAATAGAAGCCAAGTATACTTGTGTTGCATAAACTAGTGAAGTTTTATATAAATTTACCTTTGGTAAGAAGAATGGCCCCTTCAAAGATCCCCATGCCTAATCCTATTAGTATGTTACAGTACGTGACACAAGGGACTTTGCAGATGTAATGAAGGTTATAGACCTTAAAATAGGGAGATTATCCTAGATTATCTAGAGGGACCCAGTGTGATCACATGAGCCCTCAGAAGGAGAGATTTTTCTGTGGCTGGAGTCAGGGAAGACTTGCATAAGGAGAAGTCAGAGAGATTTAAAGGTTGGCAGGATCTTGACCCATTCTTGCTGGCGGGCAGCCACATGGAAAGCATGAGAAGGAATGTGGGCAGCCTACAGGAGCAAAGAGGAGTCCCCAGATTGACGGGTGACAGGGAAATGAGACCTCAGTCCTATAATCACAAAGAAATGAATTTGGCCTAAATGAGGGTGGAAGCAGACTCATTCACAGAGTGTCCAGAAAAGAACTCAGTCCAGCCAACACCAGGATTTTAACTTTGTGATATATGTAGCAGGGAATCCAGCTGAGCCACTGTACTCTGATTTCTGACCTACAGAACTATGAATAAATACGTTTGTGTCGTGTTCAGCGACTACATTTGTGGTAATGTGTTATGACAGCAATAGAAAACTAGTATATTACTGAAGGTTACTGTATTAAATGACAATATTCTAGGGTTCTGAAATACAAGAACCACTGGAACAATCAATTAAAATTGCACATTCCCAGAACCAATTCACATTCCACTACCAAATGTTATTTTTATAATAAATACATGGGAGACTTCTACTCATAATTACTGGGTATTTTTTAAAATGTTATCTAAGAATAATATACCAATTTCTAAGTAATTTTTCTCACCAACATTTAAAACTTTAGCATTCATTTTTTAAAAGTAAATAGATAATTACTTTGTCAAGTCTTTTTCAGATTGTCTTAGTTTGATACGGTTCACTTTAGGTGTACATCTCTTTCCTAACATACTTTATTAGATTCATATTTTATATAACCACATATGAGTCATATTAACAAAAGCCAGTGATCGTTTAAATAGAGTTCAATGAATCAATGTCTACAAAAATGTGAGAACATAAATGAAGCCAAAGATTTACAGGCCTCGAAAGTACAAAGAACTCTAAGGCAAAGGTCACTCATACTTTTAGTATATAAATGTGTAAAGCCAATAATACTGAGCTATGCGTAAACAGGACTTTATTGGTATGATGGCCATATTTTGGTATTTATATTTTTAAATTTGTAGCTCCCAGTTTCATGTGGCTTTATCGCAATATCACAGTTCCTCCAGTTCCTGATCTGCAGAACAAACGCTTGGAATATTCCAAGTTCTACCTGCTCCAACCAATGTTTCTAAATTAAAACACTGCCAACAAAATTGGATTTTTCCAGAGACTCTACAATATAATATAAAATCCATTTGGAACATGGACACTTACTTTTTCTGAGTTCTTTCAGCCAACCTTGCAATCTCTATAGCTGCCTTCCTTGCTTCAAAATCTTCCCTTTTCACCACCTCTCCAGTCCCGCGGTAGCCTAGCTCCACCAACTGGCGGGCCAGGCCTTCATCCTAAAAAGAAAATCAATTGTTACATTTGTGGATTAATGAGACATCTTATTTTATCCAATGTATACTGAATAATTGTTTTAAATGAAAAATCAAATGGAATATTTAAATATGAGACAAGATCTATTAGATTGAAAAGTTAGAATTCCTTCTAACAATAGTTTTATAAACATCTGATTTGTCATCCCTTTCCCAAAGATGTAAGATGAAAAAAAAATAATAATAACATCAAGCACTAAATTTTCTCTAAGGGATTGCAGGACAAAAGTCTGTAATGTTTTTAATCAATTTATGAGAACAGCTGTAGGTAATAAAGTATCTTTAAAACAATAAAACTATAGACAATAGTATTTATACAAGAAAGACTTTTTAAAAACCAACTGCACAAAAAGAAAATTGGGTTGCTTTCAGCAAGTTCAACATTTCAGAGACTTACTTCCTTGAAGTCAATTAACTGATGACACAGAGCATTATAACTTCAAATACAAAACAAAGGGCAGATGAATTTCCTATTTGAGTAGAAAGATATTGTTTCCATGTAATGTTGGTACCAATAAAAGCAGAGAAGTAGAAACCCAAGAAGATGACAAGAAGCTTCAAACTGAAAAAAAAAAAAATTTCCCCACAGTCCTTTAGACCTTTTATATTTCAGTTACTTTAAGAACTGTCACACACATTTTTGTCACTGCATAGCATCTTCAAAAAAGAACAGCATTTCCCCAAAACTTGAATAGGTGACATTTTACTTGAAGTTACTAATATAAAGGCTTATGTATTACATAAAAATATGTATATTAACATATTACATTATCCTTACATTAAACATGAAATGTCTGAAATATAGAGAAAACAGCATATATTTTATTGTTACAGACCCTTACTACATCACTGCTGAATGCAAGAACTGTCTAACAGAATTAAATAAGAAAACTTAAGATTCGTGGTTAATAATCTATACAACCCATGGTGGCTATTTTAAAGTTCCAACTATTCTAACAAAAAAAAATTAGACACCATCAACCTAGAAAACTTTGCTACTTTGCTTTGCTAAACACTAAAAGCAAATTGCTGAACTCTGTGTAGCAATATGGATACATTTGCCAAGTTAAGGCAAAGCACCAGGCTTTGCACAAGGGCGCTTTGCCTTCTTTCTGACTTGTTCCCCTGCTCACTATACTTGCTATCCCAGGTTGCTGTAGTGCGAACAACAAAACTGAGCAAATGCCTCCACCTAGTGGAGTTAATATTTAAATGAAAAAGCGATGCAGATTTCGGGTTTGATTTACAAAAGTGGAATGACTTTCTTAAATACATTACTTAAAGTGAGCTTACGGGAAGAACTCGCAGTGAGCTCTGCTGAGACTGTGGGGTTCTTCTAGTGGAATATAAGTTGCTTGTGGTCAACAGAGTATTTTACATAATAAAGGGCATTAAAAATTTCCTGTACTAACTTTGTATATGGAATGAATTATGCATTCCTGTGTGCCTTACCTGAGCCACACAGAATCATTTGGATAGTTCTGCACTCACTGACACTCACGTATATTGCTACAAATGACAAGATCAGATACAAAGTTGAAGCTGTTGCCCCACTTAACCATTACCATGTTTTAACTGGTGGAATTACAAGCCATCTCTCTCCTGTAAATGGTCAATAATCTTTAAAGAATTATCTTTAAAGAAACTGAGAAATAAAATACTTTTATTTATTCACGTATTTAGCATTTCTGGTGATTTTCATTCCTTTGTGTAGACCTAAGTTTCCTACTAATATATGATTTTCCTTCTACCTAAAAAACTTTAACAATTCTTATAGTAAAGGTCTGCTAACAACAAAAGTATTGTGGCTTCTGTTTTACTGAAAAAAATATTGACTTCACCTTAATTTTTTTCTTCCAGTTTTATTGAGATATAATTGACTTATAGACATCACGAAATGATTACCTTAGTAAGTTTAGTGAACGTCTATCATCTCATATAGATACAAAATTAAAGAAATAGAAAAATATATTTTTTTTCCCTTGGGATGAGAACTCTTAGGATTTACTTTCATATATAACATAAAGCCGTGTTAATTATATTTATCATGCTGTATATTAGATCCCTAGTACTTATTTCTCTTATAATTGGCAGTTCAATACCTTTTCACTGCCTTCATTCAATTCCCCCTCCCTCCACACCCCAACCTCTGGTAACCACAAATCTGATGTTTTTCTATGAGTATGTTTGTTTGTTTGTTTTTGAAGTATAATTGACCTACAACACTAAGTTAGGTCCTATCACACAACATAGTGATTCGATATTTCTATATATTACAAGATGATCACCATGATATCTAGTTAACAAATATGTCACCATACAAAGATATTACATAGTTATTGACTATATTCCCCACACTGTACATTTCATACCTGTGACTCATTTAATTCTGTGCAACTGGAAGATTGTACCTCTTAATCTCCCTCACCTATTTCTCTCCTCTCTCCAGTTCCCTCCCCTTTGGCAACCACTGGTTTGTTCTCTGTATCTCTGACTCTATTTCTGCTTTGTTATATTTGTTCATTTGTTTTGATTTTTTTGATTCTACATATAAGTGAGATCATACAGTATCTTTCTCTGTCTGACTTATTTTACTAAGCATAATGCCCTTTAGGTCCATCCATGTTTTCAGAAATGGTACGATTTCATTCTTTTTTATGGCTGAGTAATATGCTATTGCAACCACATCTTCTTTATCCATTCATCTGTGGATGGGTGCTTAGGTTCCTTCTATATCTTGCCTACTGTAAATAGTGCTATGATGAAAACAGGGGTGCATGTCTTTTCAAATTAGTGTTTTTCATTTTCTTTGGATAAATACCCAAGAGTAGAACTGCTGGATTGTATGGTAGTTCTGGTTTTAATTTTTGAGGAATCTCCATACTCTTTTCCACAGTGGCTGCAGCAATTTACATTCCCACCAACAGTACATGAAGGTTCCCTTTTCTCCACACCCTCGCCAATACTTGTTATTTGTTATTTGTTAATAGTCATTCTGAAAGTTGTGAGGTGATATCTCTTTGTGGGTTTGATTTGCATTTTCCTGATGACTAGTGATATTGAGCATCTTTTCATATACCTCTTGGCCATCTGTATATCTTCTGTGGAAAAATGTCTATTCAGATTCTCTGTCATTTCTTTAATCAGGTTGCTTGGGGGTTTTTTGATGTTGAGCTGTATGAGTTCTTTGTATATTTTGGATATTAACCCCTTCTCAGATATATCATTTGTAAATATATTCTCCCATTCAGTATGTGGCCTTTTTGTTTTGTTGATAGTTTCCTTTGTTGTGCAAAAGCTTTTTAGCTTGATGTAATCCCATTTGTTTATTTTTCCTTTTGTTTTCCTTGCCTGGGGAGAAATATCCAAAAATATATTATCTAGACCAATGTCAAAGAGCACACTGCCTATGCTTTCTTCTAGAAGTTTCATGGTTACAGGTCTTACATTGAAGTCTTTTGGTGCATGGTGTGAGAAGGTAGTCCAGTTTGACCCTTTTGCATACAGCTATCCAGTTTTCCCAACAGCATTTATTAAAGAGGTTGTCTTTTTCCCCTTGTATATTCTTGTCTGCTTTGTCAAAGATTAATTTCCCATTAAAGTGTGGGTTCATTTCTGGGCTCTGTATTCTGTTCCATTGATCTATGTGTCTGTTTTTGTGCCAGTACCATGTTTTTTTGATTACCATAGTTTTGTATTATAGTTTGAAATCCAGCTTTGTTTCTTTATCAAGATTGTTTTGGATATTTGAAGTCTTCTGTGTTTCCATACAAATCTTAGAATTTGTTCTAGTTCTATGAAAAAATCCCATTGGTATTTTTATAGGGATTGCATTGAATCTGTAGATTGCCTTGGGTAGTATGGTCATTTTAACAATAATTCCTCCAATCCATGAGTACTGTGTATCTTTCCATCTGTTTGTGTCACCTTCACTTTTCTTCATCAGTGTCTTAAATTTTTCCAAGTACAGGTCTTCTGCCTCCTTAGTTAGATTTATTCCTAACTATTTTATTCTTTTTGATGCAATTGCAAACAGGATTGTTTTCTTAGTTTCCCTTTCTGATAGTTCATTGTTAGCATATAGAAAAGCAACAGGTTTCTGTATATTAATTTTGTATACTGCAACTTTACCAAATCCCTTGATGAGTCCTAGTAGTTTTTTGATGACATCTTTAGAATTTATTATGTATAGTATCATGTCATCTGCAAACAGGGACACTTTTACTTTTTCCTTTCCAGTTTGGATTCCTTTTATTTCTTCTTCTTCTCTGACTGCTGTGGTTAGGATTTACAATACTATGTTGAACAAAAGTGCCATGTGTGGGCATCCTTGTCTTACTCCTGATCTTAGAGGAAACACTTTCAGCCTTCCACTGTTGAGTATGATGTTAGCTGTGGGCTTGTCATATATGGTCTTTATTACATTGAGGTATGTTTCCTTTATACCCACTTCGTTGAGAGTTTTTATCATAAATGGATATTGAATTTTGTCGAAAGCTTCTACTGCATCTATCGAAATGGTCATATGATTTTCCTTCATCAGTTTGTTAATAGGGTGTATCACTTTGATTGATTTGTGGATATTGAGCCATCCTTGCATCTCTGGGATAAATCTCACTTGATCATGCTGTATGATCCTTTCCATATAGTGTTGAATTCAGTTTGCTAATATTTTGTTGAGAATTTTTGAGGCTATTGGGCTGTAATTTTCTTTTTTGGCCTGATTTTGTCTGGTTTTGGTATCTGGGTGATGCTGGCTTTGTAGAATGGGTTTGGAAGCATTACTTCTGCCTTAATTTTTTGAAGTGTTTGAAAGGTATAGGTGCTAACTCTTCTCTAAATATTTAGTAGAATTCACCTGAGAAGCCATCTGGTCCTGGGCTTTTGTTTGTTGGGAGTTTGTTTATTACTGATTCAATTTCATTACTGGTAATTGGTCTGTTCGTATTTTCTATTTCTTCCTGGTTCAGTTTTAGGACATTGTACATTTCTAGGAATTTGTCCACTTCTTCTAGGTTGTCCATTTTATTGGCATATAGGTGTTCATAGTAGTCTCTTATGATCCTTTGTATTTTTGTGGTGTCAGTTGTAATTTCTCCTTTTTCATTTCTGATTTTCTTTGTTTGGGTCCTCTCTGTTTTTTCTTTGATGAGGCTGGCTAAAGGTTTATCAACTATGTTTATCTTTTCAAAGAAACAGCTCCTAGCTTCAATGATCTTTTCTATTGTTTTTCTAGTCTCTACATCATTTATTTCTGCTCTGATCTTTATGATTTCTTTCTGTTTACTCACTTTGGGTTATGTTTGTTCTTCTTTTTCTAGTTCCTTTAGGTGTAAGGTTAGGTTGTTTATTTGAGATTTTTCTTGTCTCTTGAAAACCTTCTTTCATTATACACTTCCCTCTTAGACCTGATTTTGCTTCATCCCCTAGATTTTGGATCGTTTGGTTTTCTTTTTCATTTTCCTCCAGGAATTTTTTTAAATTTTCTCTTTGATTTCTTCAGTGATTTCACCTTAATTTTTGAAAGACATTTTTGCTGGATTAGTGTTCCAGGCTGACTTTTTACCTTTCAGCACTTTAGAGATGTCATCCCATTGTCCCATGACTTGTATTATTTCTGATGAGAAGTTCAATCTTTCCTGTCTGAACTCATCGTTGCATTCCTATGATAAATCATACTACTTAGGAGTAGTATTTAGTAGTCTCTGATCTATTATTTCTTAATATAGTCCTAGATCATTTTTCACTTTTTTCCTCCAGTTCATAAGTAAAATTAGTCTTTAGCTTTCCATTTTGTGCTATTCTTCTCTAGATTGATGTCAGGGTTACACAAGTCCTATAAAATGGTTTAAGAAAATTACATGCTTTTCTTTTCATTAATTTTTAATTATATAAGTCAGACATAAATACATTCTCCTTGTGAAAAAATTAACATGTGGCAGATGTAGTGAATTTGTATTCTGTCAACTTAGCTAAGCTGGAGCTTTGTTTCCATAATTTTTCTTCCTTAGATAGTTACAGGTTACATTGGGCCACAAGAGACATTTGCAATAGATTTGGAAGACAGAAAAGGAGAAGCCATATTGTTCTAGCTCTTATAGAAGCTTCTCCTGTACCTCCTCCAACTCCTGGGCCAAGTGCATGAGTGTGTTAAGCTCTGTGACTAAAGGTGCCAGCTTCTTCTGCAGATCTCTTCTACCATCAAAGTTGGAGGTGTGAAAGAGGTGAGGGCCTGATCCAAGTTCCAGTTTGTCCTTATGAATTCTAGCTCATCCTTGCAGGTCTGTTTGCCCTTGTTTCCCATAATTCTCATGTACGTTTCCTTCTTGGCTGTCTGTCCTAATGACTTCAGGTTCCAGCACCAGACACCAAAGAAACAGCCTTTCATTGACCATTTAAACAGTTCTCATAATTGTGTAGGGGCAAATCTCTATAAAAAAGTAAATACATGTGACACACATATATCTACATCTACATATATATGTATGTGTGTGTGTTCTGCTTCTCTGACTGAACCCTGAATGAGTCACAATTAGCTATTGGCAATGGTTCCAGAGGAACAGAAATTTAAGGGTGGGTTCTCTGAGTGGGTTCTGGTTACCTAGAATTGGTTCTCTGATCTTATTAAAAGTATTACAAGCCCTGTTTACACTAGAAAAGATTACACTGTAGTCAGTGAAATGCAGAGGCCAAGTTATTTATCACCTTTAAAGACATGCAATGAAAACAGAGCTTTAGGTAACCAAGTGTTTGCTTCCAGAGGACAATTTAGTGGCAATAAGAAACATAATGGTATTGGTTGCTTCCAAGTGTGTTGAAGGCCTTGGGAAAAGAAAATGAGAAGCTCACGGTTTGGGGATTAGCCAGCCATTTGGTGGCAGGTTAGTTACACAGGACTACCCACATTATGAAAGGGGAAAATATTTGACATAGTTTCATGATTTTTAAAAGCTTTTTTCCATAAAGATATTATGCCATATATACACAACTTTTCAAATAATTATTATTTTTTAGTATCCATATAAGAATTACCTGTTTGTTAAATTTGCTCATTTTTCTATTGGATTTTATTTACTATTGATTTATAAAGCTATATTCTATACAGCAAGTCCTTGTTGAGTATACATTTTACAAATATTTATTCTCAGCTAGTTGCTTATCATTTGATTTATATTTTGTCATACAGAGTTTAAAAATTTTGGCAAGGAAATTGTATATGAAACCTTAATAAAATACACAGAAAAAGTGCATCAGTGCATTTAATAGAGAAAAGAAAGCTTGAAAATAAACAGCTAACCATTTAACTAGAGAAAGAATAACAAAATACATCAAAATGATATAGAAGGAAAGAATAAAAACAACTGAATGAACTGTTCATTTCATTATGAAACTGAATAAAATAGAAATTAAAATATACAAATCCAGTCAGCTTTAATTGTCTAATGAAAGCCAAGAGCTTATTCTGTTTTTTTTAATTGAAGTATAGTTGATTTCAAGAGCTTCCTCTTTGTTTTGTTTTTTTTAATATTTACTTATTTATTTATTTGGCTGCACTGGGTCTTAGTTGCGGCACACAGGATCTTCAGTGCAGTACATGGGATCTTTAGTTGCGGCATGCGGGATCTTTAGGTGTGGCATGTCGATCTAGTTCCTTGACCAGGGATCAAACCCAGGCCCCCTGCACTGGGAGTGCAAAGTCTTAGCCACTGGACCACCAGGGAAGTCCCTCAAGAGCTTATTCTTTTAAAAGACCAATAAAATAGATAACATTTGGCAAGATTTATGGTGGAAAAGAAGGAATACACAAACAATTTTAGAAATCAGAAAAGAGCCATAACAACAGATAAAAGAAAACTACATACAAGTTTATAGTAATAATTTGAAAATCTGTGTAAAAATATATGAAGCATTTGCTCAAGTTATGAATTCAGAAGAGATCTGTAGGTGGTTTTATGAGTCCTTGATTTTTCCCCAAAAATGTCTTCATTTTGCATTCCCATTTGAATATTAGTTTATTTAGTCAGAGTCCAGGCAGGAAATAGATGATGTATTTACATGGAGTAACTGAAGGAAACTGAATGGCTGAGTTAATTTACAAAGGTATTCACCAGGTTAAGAGAAATCCAAGTGGGACAATGAAATACCCTGCAGCTAGCAACAGCAGTAAGCTACTGTATTAGTAGCCATTAACCTATGCAAATGAGGTAAGGGGAGGGAGCAACTAATAGGACACAGGGAGATGGCTGTAGGACAGTGTTATCAGACCCTGAGTTTTGGCTTGGTGGAAGAAAATATCGACTGCTAACCTGCAGCGTAGTATGGAAGGAGTCTGAAAAACAATGCCCAGCCTCCTGGCTTCTAATTTCTTACTGGTGCCTCTTATTGGCTGAACCCAACTGGCCAAATGTAAAGGGAGTCCAGTTGAAGTAGTCAACAGAAATCAACCTCTTGGGGCACACAGCACAGAGCACGTTGGGGTAGGATAGAACTCAAGGTAAGACAGAATCTCAGGGGCCAAACAGGGACAGAATATAGCCAGGGACAGAATTCTAGGCTCAAAGTAAAGTTTCCTAAGAAGTTTAAAGATATTACTCCATTTTCTTCTAGGAATCACTATTAGGAATGCAAAGTCTAGGATCAAGCTGATTCCCATTTACAGGTTATTTGTTGACACTCTGAATTATTTTTAAAATTGTGGTAAAATATACATGACATAAAACTAACCATTTTAAGTGTACGGTACAGTGGTATTAAATACATTCATGTTATTGTGACATTATCATCACTACCATCTGCCACCACAACTCTTTTTATCTTACAAAACTGAAACTATGTGCCAGTTAAACATTAGCTCCCCATCTTCCCTTCCCCCAAGACCCTGGCAATGACCATTCTACTTTCTGTCTCCGTGAATTTGACTACCCTAGGCACCTCATATAAGTGGAATTACACAGTGTTTGTCTTTTTGTGGCTACTTATTTTGCTTAGAATAATGTCCTCAAGACTTCCATGTTGTAGCATGTTTCAGAATTTCCTTCATTTTAAAGGCTTAATAATATTCCATTGTAGATATATACCACATTCTGTTTATGCATTCATCCATCAGTAGACACTTGAGTTGCTTCTACCTTTGGCAATTGTGAATAATGCTACTATCAACATGAGTATACAAATATCTATTCAAGTTCCTGCTTTCAATTCTTTCGGCTACATAGTATCCAGAAATGGAATCTCTAGATCATATGGTAATTTTCTTTCTAATTTTTTGAGGAGCTGCCATACTATTTCCGCAATGGCTGCACCTTTTCACATCCCCACCAGCAGTGTACAGTGTTCCAGTCTCTCCACATCCTCACCACCACTTGTCATTTTCTACTTTTTTTTGATAATAGCTATCCTAATGGGTGTGAAGTGATATGCCATTGTGGTTTTGACTTGCATTTCCCTAATGATTAATGATGTTGACACCTTTTTATGTGCTTATTGGTCATTTGCATACATTCTTTGGAGAAACATCTTTTCAAGTTCTTTGCCCAATTTTTAATTGGATTATTTGCTTTTGTGTTGTTCAACTGTAGTTTTTTTCCGTATTCTGGATATTAACCCCTATCAGATATATAATTTGCAAATATTTCCTCCCATTCTATGGGTTGCCTTTTGACTCTATTGATGGTGTCTTTCAATACACATAAGTTTTTAATTTTGATGTCATGTAATTTGAATTATTTTTGAACTATCATTTTATTCTCAGAGTTCTGTAATTCTACCACTATCTGCCAAGGTGTGGATCTTTTTCATTCATCCTACTAAGCAAGTGATTGTAAGATGGGCACTTACAATCTTGCACTTATCTCCAACACAGAGAATTTTTGTTGTTGTTGTTATTTCATTGATTTTTTTTTTTTTTTTTTTTTTGCGGTACGCGGGCCTCTCACTGTTGTGGCCTCTCCCGTTGTGGAGCACAGGCTCCGGACGCGCAGGCTCAGCGGCCATGGCTCACGGGCCCAGCCGCTCCATTGCATGTGGGATCTTCCCGAACCGGGGCACGAACCCGTGTCCCCTGCATCGGCAGGCGGACTCTCAACCACTGCGCCACCAGGGAAGCCCTCATTGATTATTTTATCCCCCTCATTTTCTGTATAATTTCTTTCTGGAATGTCTATTAGATAAATATTGAGCCTCCTGGAATTATTTGTTCATACTTTCCTTCATATAATTCTTATTCTCCTCATTTTTTTCGTACTGCATTCTGGGTAATTACATCAACTTTAACTTCCAGATCATTAAATTGTCCTTTAAAAGTGACATTCTCCTTCCATTAATTACCTCTTTTAAAAATGGCATCAAGTTTTTAATTTCTAAGGATTCTTTCTTGCTCTCTGATTGCTCCCTTTTCATACCAGTCTATTATTTTGCTTACAGACTTCATATTATACATATTAAAATGCCTGTAAGGTAGAAAATTGGAATTTATTTAAAGTTGCCTCAGGGTTTTGAGTGTTTTGTTTTGTCTGACATTACTTGTTCTCCTCTATTCATCTTAGGCCCTCTCTTTCATGCTCCTGTGTTCCCTCAAACATCTCGGAATACATAGTTATGAATAGAGAACTGGGTAATTAGCAAAGTCATTAGCATGGATTCCCTCTATAGTCGTACAGATCTGATTCCCTAACTGGTTTCTCCTCTGAATAGATGAACTGAGGAAGTTATGTGTAAAACAACAGAGTATAGCAATGTACAGACTCCACTTGAGGATGCGGACATGAAGAAGGAAGGCGGTCTGGGGTAAATCCCACCCTCTCCAACCTAATTACCAAAATAAGAAGGACTTGGTAATAAGGGTAACTCTCTCCAGATTATCTTCTCCTCTCCAACATCTGTTCTGGACTTCTAGCACTATCTAGCTACTTCACACTTAGTTTTGATTATCTCTCAAGCCCCTTTACCTGCTCCAGGATTCCTTGCTAGGCACTTTTTATAGAGAGCAGTTCTCTCATTTACCCTTGGGTTAAACATTGTAGGTATATGCTGAGGATAGGATACACCTCTGGCTTAGCTAAGGCAGAATTAACTTCTTTAATCAATTATAGGTTCTCTCTTGCTCTTTGTATTATTGTTACCTCTGACTTTTCTCTAAATCTGCTTTACCTTCCCAACACTGTTCTTATTTATTAATTTTGGGCTATGGTTTTCTCTATCTTGTCAATCTCTAACTTATCAGAAATAAGCACAATTTCTGATCCTGTAGAGTAGCATTCTTTCATGTCTCCTAGTGCTATTGTAGATTTATTCTATTTCATATTTACAAGGAAAATGGATAGACAGATGACGGGTAGGAAGGAAAGGAAGGAGGGAGGAAGGGTGGAGTGTGAGAGGGAGGGAAGGAAGGAAGCAAGCAAGGAAGGAAGGAAGCAAGCTTGATTATATCCAGGGCTCTACAATCCACAGTGTCTACTTCAGCCACAACTTCTTCTTTTTTTAATATACCTAAAAAGCTTCAGAAAAACTCTCTTGCCTCTAGTTGTAAAACAATCCAATCCATCCTTCCAATGGAAGACTGAATGATTAAACCAGAAAGTGTCCATTGGATTTAGTGACACATCCCTCACTTGTCACCATGGCAAGAACAATTTCTATTGAATGTGAAGATGGGAGCCAGCTAGCAGTGGGTTGAAAAACGGAAGATGGAGGAAATGAAGATTAAGGATTTTACAATTCATTCAAAAAGGATAACTGTAAAAAAGGAAGAAAAGACAGATATGGAGGGGAAAATGGGAGCTACCTCACTGAGCACAGAAGGGACTGTTGGAATTAAAGGTGAGAGGAGCTAATCAATAGAGGTAGTTCCCTAAATATATGAAAGGAAAGGGTAGAGAATGCAAGTGACCATCATCAGTCAAGCCTATTAGTTGTAAACAGCAGGGTTTACTGTAACCAGTCCAAGCATAAAAAGGAATTATTAAAATACAATAGCTCAAAAGATCCCTGGGAAAGTGAAATTTGAAGCCTACACAGCCAGAAACAATACTCTAAGCCATACAAACTATTTCAGCAAATATCCCTCACTGCCACCACTGAAAACATATACTGCAACTCACCATGTTGACCTAGGACATTACACGCCTGAATTTATGCCACTGCATCAACTGAAAGTCAAGAGCCTCAACCACCTCATTCAATACAAAATGGATTCTACATGGTGCTTTCTTCCTCACGTCACTCTTTTCCTATACAGCAGTCTCATGTAGGTGTATATGATTAGCAGTGCCTAAGTCACACAAGGATACACTAGCCGCAAGGAAAACTGAGAAGATGAATTTCTGCCTCTACCTTAGGGAGGTGGGACTCAGAGTTGGGAAAATTCCCAAAACATTATAATGATAATGGGTGTTCAAATGCCAGATTCGGTATATTCAGATAGGCACCATGCATGGTAGACACCATTAACACAGGTGGGAAGGAAGAGAGGATGGCCAGAATTTAAGGTGGTTTTATAAGTTTCATGGTAGAAAACCGAAGAGGGTTCCAGCCTGATTGACTCTTTTTGTTGATTTAGAAGATGAAGTCATCCACTAAGAGCCTGAAGAGAGGAAAGAAAGTTTGAAAAACAAGCTGGGGGTGGGGGGCGGTGGAATCAAGGAAGAGCAATAGGCAATTCGCAAAAGAAATGCAAATGGCCAGGAAAAATGTAAAAGATGGTCAACCTCACTAATAATCAGAGAAATTAAAATTAAAACAACGAGTTTTTTTTCACATATGATTTGACAAAAAATAAAAGGGTCGACAATATCAAGTGCTGGTGACTGTCTGAGAGAAAAGGTGTCTCATACATGCTGGTGGGAGAGTAAATGACTACTCTGGAGGGCACTTTGACCATGTTTATTATGACCCATCAATTCTACTTTTTGATTCACTTACAACTGCACACAAAGAGGATGTACAAAAGACACTCATTTCACTGTTGTTTGAGATATTGCAATAAGGAAAATGAACTTCCAAAGGACCAACCTAAGTAAACAGTGGATTCAATGTAGCAACTTATAAAGAATAGGAAGACCTATATAGAGTGACATTAAATGGCCTCCAAGATTTAATGTCATTTTTTTTGTTACAGAAAGATATAAATATTACCTTCTGTGTGGAAAATATAAATGAAGAATAATATATATATTTACATATAATGAAAATATTTATGTAGTATAATACTGAAGCCCATGTGCCCTGGAGCCCGTGCTCTGCAACAGGACAAGCCACGGCAATGAGAAGCCCCTGCCCTCCGCAACTAGAGGAAGCCCGTGTGCAGCAACGAAGACCCAACGCAGCCATAAATAAATAAATAAATAAAATTTATTAAAAATATATATATTTTTGAAGACTACTCAGATGTATGCAAGAAGAAAGATACTGGGGTAAACTTCAGCCCTTGTTGCTGCAGCTTGACTCAGAACCACACAAATACCATCTCCTACCTCTGCCACCTAGTCTAGATTCTCCTCACCCTCAACTAACACCTCTACTGGTCTTGGTAGCATATCAAGTGGTGTGAGCCAGACCCTCATTCCTGAGGGCTCTGAAGCCCTTTTCAAGTCTGGGTTGCTGCCCTTGTACATTTACCACCACAACTGAGAGAGATTACCAAGAGGCATCCAAGTGAGTCACCAGAATTCCAAACACGTTCCTTCATGACTGATTTTATAAGTCCTAACTTTTCCTGACAGTAAAGCTCAATTATGCTTGCCAAGATGGTGACTCTCTTCTTGCCTCCTGATTCCTAGACAAGGAGCCTGAAGATTCCAGGCAAGAGTTATAACTCCTAATTCAACTGACTCTCACCAAGTCACCTGATGGCATGTTCCCCCATTTAGTACCAGGACAATTAACCCGCAGAGCCCCCAGTGAGGAAAGAAAGTCCAGATTCTTTAGGTTAGGTGCTTTAACCTCTTAGTTCCCAGAAAAAGGGAACAAAGCTCAGTGCAAAGATCTTGGATGCTAAGTATATGCTGTATCATGGTGGACGGCACCCATTCTCTGAAACTATCATCTCCAAATTGGCACTTATTTATGCTTTTAGCAACCCATTCCAATGATCTATCTGCTGGCAGCTCTGAATGTTTCTGAATATATCATTAAAAGTGAACCACATGCTCAGGTCCTTATTCCCACAGCTCCTCTGTTGTAGCCTAGGTCCCTAGTCTGACACAGTGGTAAATGGGACCCTGTGCCTGTGGATGAAATAGTCATTCCATAAGACCCCATCTATAGATGCTATGCAATTCCCATCAAGATTTTAATGACAATTTTTTACAGAAGTAGAAAAAAAATCCTAAAATTTATATGGAACTACAAAAGACCCCAAACAGTCAAAGTAATCTTGGAAAAGAACAACAAACTGGGAGGCATCACAATTCCTGATTTCAAGCTATATTAGGAAATTATAGTAATCAAAATAGTATGGTAATGGTATAAAACAGACACATAGACCAATGGAACATAATTGAGAGCCCAGAAATAAACCCATGCATATGGTCAACTAACATTTGACAAGTGAACCAAGAATATTCAATAGAGAAAAGACAGTCTTTTCCATAAGTGGTGCCAGGAAAATTTGATAGTCACATGTAAAATAACGAAACTAGACCCAAATCTTACATGACTCACAAAAATTAACTTGAAATGGATTAAAGACTTAAATGTAAAACCTGAAACCGTAAAACTCATAGAAGAAAACAGGAAAAAAGCTCATTGAAGGGTCTAGGCAATGATTTTTTGGATTTGACGCCAAAAGCATAAGCAACAAAATCAAAAGTAAATAAGTGGGACTACATCAAACTAAAAAGTTTCTGCACAGCAAAATGATCAACAAAATGAAAAGGCCACATATGGAATGGAAATCATATATCTGATAAGGAGTTAAAATCCAAAATATAAAAAAAAGAAAAACTCATATAACTCAATAGCAGAAAAATAAACAATCTAATTTAAAAATGGACAAAGAACCTGAATAGACATATTGTCCCAAGAAGATATTCAAATGGCCAACAGGTACATGACAAGGTGCTCAACATCACTAATCAGTAGGGTGAAAATCAAAATCACAATGAGATACTACCACAGCCTGTTAGAATGGCTATCGTCAAAAAGACAAGTGATAACAAATGCTAGTGAGGATATGGAGAAAAGGAAATGCTTGCAGCCACTATGGAAAACAATATGAAGTTCCTCAAAAAATTACAAATAGAACTACCACACAAGCCAGCAATTCCACTTCTGGGAATACATCCATAGGAAACAGAAACACTATGTTGAAGAGATATCTGCACCCGCATGTTCATTATAGCATTATTTACAACTGCCAAGACATGGAAACAACAACATAAGAGTCCATCAACAGATCAATGGATAAAGAAAAGTGGTGCACCATTCAGCCATACTGAATACTATTCAGCCATGAAAAAGAAGGAAATTCTGCCATCATCAACGACATGGATGGACCTTGAGGACATTATGCTAAGTGAAATAAGTCAGACTAAGAAAGACAAATACTGTATCTCACTTATATGTGGAATCTAAAAACAAACAAACAAACACACAAAAAAACAAACTCAAAGAGATCAGATATGTGGTTACCAGATGAAGGGATTGGATGCCCGTGGTCAAAAGGTACAAACTTCCAGGTATAAATTAGGCCTGGAGATGTAATGCACAACCTGATGACTATGGCTACCATTGCTGGGTGGTAGAGCTGAACGTTGCCAAGACAGTAAATCCTAAAAGTTCTCATCACAAGGAAAACACCATTTTTTCTTTTTTTCTCTTTCATCTACATGAGATGACAGATGTTAACTAAACTTATTGTGGTAATCATTTTGCAAAATATGTAAGTTAAGTCATTATGCTCTATACCTTAAACTTAGGCAGTGCTATATGTCAATGAGATCTCAATAAAGCCAAGAGAAAAAAATATTCCATTAGGTAGCAGAGCAGTGTTATGACTACAGCCAGAAGAGCAAACCCATTACTACCAAATGTGGCTGTTCCTATCACACTGAATTGCTGACCCTTCCAAAGTTGAAGGGGCCCAATGCTTTTAGTTGCCACCAAGTGGCTAGTTGATTCCCTTGAAAAATGGTGCTGTATCGGAGGCATTCGACTTGCTTGCTGACAGTCGAATGCCTGTCATCCAAGTTGGACATTCTGAGGTAGCCAGTAGCTACATCAGCCTTGACAAGTGGAAGCCAACCCTACTGGGCCCATGTGTAGCCTCCATCTTCCTCCCTGTGCCCATCATGCCAGCGCTAAGGTGGCCAATGAAAGAGGCTGGTTGACAGCAACTGTCTTAACCAATGCCAAATTTAAAAGTAAATTTCTTTACCTTTCGCCTAAACATGGTCACCATTTCCCATTTTGCAGAACTTTAAAATTCTGATTGATGAAACAAAGTATTAATTTCTCACTCCTAATCAACGTTAATGCTCTTAGTTTCTAATTCACGTGAAAAAAAAAAACCTCTGCCTTTAAAAAAGTTGAAACCCTTCTTAAGGATATCAAGCTTAAGCTTGACAATTTTCCACAAGTGCTACAAAGATGATTATAGCCTATTGGGATATTTATTGTCTATATTTCATTCTTGTTTATTTAGATATTCAAAACCTTAGATGCAAACATTGTTTGGCACCACTACTATTTCCCCTTCATTGCAGTGACTTCCATGCAAGGCATAAAACGGAACCTTCATGATTTTAAACATGTTATCTGTATAAAATATTCAAAAGCTTGTTTTTGAAATCAGAAGATATGTTGGAAATACCACCTGGCTTTTTTTAACAGTTAATTCCAGAAAGATCAAATTATCCGTCCAAGGTCACACAACTTGTTCTTAGCAGAGATAGGACTAAAATTAGATGATTCTAGCTCCTTAAAATTATGTTCCTATCTAGAACATGAATGTGTTTTGGAGGATAAGCACTTTTCAGACCTTGGAACCTACACTGAAGTAAAATCTCACTTTGAACATGATCACTGAAGTCCAAAAATTTCAGTCCCCTAAACGGCTGAATCACGTTGTTGCGCATAAGGAGTTTGGGGATTGGCTGCAGGATACAAATCCTTCTCAGACTCAGGTATGGTGTGACCCCAAACAGAGGCCCTTGTTCTTTCTGGCCTAAATAGAGAGGGGCAATTGGCGGCTCTGTGGCATGGGTCCAGGGCAGGAGAATCCAAGTCAGTGCCCATTTAGTCGGCCTAGTCTGGGAATACGCCACGGCTCTAGGGACCACTGTCCACCTCCTGCTTCCCAGGACTCGTAGTCTATTATTTTCCCCGCTCAACTTGGTTCTCCCCAAAGAGCACAAGAACTCCATCCCTCCGCGCCGCCCCCCCACCCGCCCCCTATCAGCTTCCTGCCCATCCCCACACCTTTAAGAGGCAGGTCGGAGGATGGCTGCTGAGAGGAAGACAGTAGCCAATCCCAATTACGTCCGATTTTGCTGTGTTGCAGGATTTTTTTTTTTTTAACTATCAACTATAGTTGTGAACAATCAACTCGATAAAAATGAATCAGCTCATGCCTGCAATGCCAGGGAGCTGTAACGTGTATCCGTAATTAAAGGGCTTTCTGAGTCAACTAGCTTGGCGTGGAAGTTCATGGAACCAAATGCCTAGTATATACTAGATACACCTGGGAGGATACTGTCTTCTGTTCTTTAGTACAAACTGGCAAAGGAGAGAGAAACAGTGTCAGACCTGAATTGCAGACCCCGGAAGGGTCTCAGTGGGCCTCGGAATCCAGCCCCGTTCCTCAAAGGAGCAGGACTTTGGAAAGGGTACGGACCAGGAGCGGGGCGACGGAGGCCGCCGTACAGACATTCCAGGCCCCGCAGCGAGTGTACGTGCGCGCGCGCGCGCGTGCGCGCGGTTCTGTGCCGGTCACGGACGCCAGGGCCCCGAATTCTGTACGGACCCAGGCCCCGCCGTACAGCAGTCGGGAAACTGCGGAGTCGGCCGTTCCCGCGGTCCACCGCCAGGCGGCGAACACCCCACGACGCGGGGGCTCGGGAGGCACCGAGGAACGCGAAGCTGTGGCCACCCTGCGGGGCTGCCGCCCTTACCTCCAGGTAGTACAAGTCCAGTGTAGTAATCTGCGAATCCAGGAAATCTTCATAGGTGTTGAACTGAGTGACTATATTGTCCACGGTGGTCCACCCCTCTTCCTGATCCATTGCGGTTGCCTTGATCGGAGCGTCCCCAGCAACGGAGGCGGGTGGGGGGGGGGCGGGGCAGGGTCAGAAGGTTCCACCCACTTCGTCCCTTCCAATCAGTTGGGAACCGGTGCGGAGCTGTGGACGTTAATCCCACCCCCGTGTCTTGCTAGCGTTTCAGGCTTCCTTCTAACTCCTAGGAACGCCGTCTCAAATTACCCAGTCCAAGTTCAGGTCTGACACCATCAACTGACCGGACTTCGGCGAAACATGCAGCCACGGGAGAGATGCAAATTGCAATCCAAAATTTAAAAGAATATGTAGACAAAATACTATAGATCAACGCTCCTAATCTTGTTCTAAAACAGTGCTGTGAAGGACAAAAATTTCATGGTTAGTTCTCAAGTAACTGAAGATCCACTTTTGCAGGGAGAGTATCTCAAAACAAGTTTCTGGAAATGGTCTTGTGAACAAATCCGATAACAAAATACATTAATGATTGTGTTATTTCAAAAATTTTGGTTACAAGGAAGAATTTGTGAATTTCCTAAAGGAAAGAAACTCAACGAAATGTCTTTGAAGACCTTTTTTGGCCCCAAGTGCTTGGGGTTTTTTGTTTGTTTGTTTGTTTGTTTGTTTGTTTGTTTGTTTTCCAAGTGCTTGTTTTTAATTTTTTTTTTTCTTTTTACTTTTTAAGTTTCAGTAAGCACACAATGAAAGACCTTGGCTTGTTGAAGCTGTCTTTTTCAAAGGGTACAATATCTGTGGAAACTTAGACAGTAAAGGTTTTTACTAAAGACTTTTCCTTTAGAACAGTTTTGCATTTTTAAAACATGGATTTAAAGTAATCCAACCTGGCAGCTGGCAAAACTTTTCAGAATCCATTTTTGGATTTTAACGTTCTACAAATGGTCCTTAGGAATTAACACATAATACAACACTTGAGCCTGAGGTAGTTGCTCTCTAAGTACTTATTGAATTGATTCTGAAGATTTTCACAGAAGTGCAAAAACATTTTTTAATGAAAACATCTGGTAAGATACTTCACCTTGAGTTAGCTTTCTTAGTTTAAAAAGTCATCTCAAAATTAGGATGTCATGAATGTACAAAGTTTAAGTGATGTAAACAATAATCTCTAGGATATTACTGACTTGTCTTTTAAATAATATATTCTGAAATGTTTTAAAAGGCACTTTGGACATTATTTTTAAATGCAATGTAATCATTTAATTTAGGAGAACAGAAAGAAAGGAGAGAGAAACCCTGGACACATAATAACAACAACATTAATAATAATAATACCATTTATTGAGTGCACCCTGCATACCAGGCACTGTCCTAAGTGTCAACAAAGAATTACATCTTTAACTAGTATTTATGCTAAAATTAACAACCACCAACACTTTGATATCATCTAATCTAAAAAGATTTTCATGTCTAAAAAGACTTGAAAATTCAAACAGCCCAAGGATGAGAAGAAATCCATGTGACTTAAGACATTCTAATTGATAAGGGACACAGGTCTCAGTATTCTCAATTATCCAGAGAGTTCTATAAATGCCTCCTGAAAGAGGCATTATTCTGGATGAACTGAGCATAAGGAAAGGCTTAGAAAAGTTCTAGCCACTTACTATGTATGGAAAATATATATTTGTTTCAGTATGATAATATTTATTAAAACTTTACCATGTGCCAGCCCTGTTCTAAATACATACTTTACATTCATTATCTTGTTTAATCATGACCTCAAATCCACCAGGAAAGTAACACTAGCGTTATCCATAATATAGAGACAGAATGAATTTTAGTGGATTGGCCAAAGTCCTAAAGATAAAAATAGCCACACAACAAATTACTCCTGATTTCCCAGAAAGAGAAAGCAGAGGTGAATAGAGGTTTGAAGGGCCACATGGAATTAACTATGAAAGTTGGTTTTTTTGTGTTTATTAGAAAAATAAGTCCAATTGTGAGAGGGAATACAGGTCAGTGCAAATAAAGGAGCAAAAGGTGATGGCATATTCCGAGACATGGAGGCAAGGAAGATTGTGTAGGGAAGAGCTGCACATCGATCCGGCAGCTGTGAGGGATCCAGTAAGGAGAGCAGAGGAAAGGAAGCTGACTAAGGAGGAAAACTGGTAGGAAGGTTTTGAGTGCTTGGATGAATCGCTTGCAGAGATAGTAATCGTGGAAGAAGAGAGGGTAAAATGAAAATGACTGTGAGTGATGATCACGTACTACTGAACAAAACGTGTCTTACTCTTAAAGCCTCCAGAGTGCTTATATTTATTATATTAGCTTTGAAGTCCTCCTCCATCACAATCTCATCGCTTTCAAGAAACTGTAAAGCATCTAGGGAATCTTTGGGTTCATTAAACTATGGCAGTTTGATTACAAGGACCTATATGTTAGTAAAATGTGAGGTTATTGTTTGCCTGTATATCATTCTATTATCTATTATCCATTGTGACTATGCATTTTCAATGGAAACCTCATTAAATCAACAGCTCTTTGATGAAGTAATCTCTGAAACATCTAAATTTAAACAATCATGAAAGTATTTTCAGTCAATGAATCTAGTAATGTGTTCCAACTCAAAACACTGAGGATGATTTTCAACAAATTAGTTTTTCTATGAATAGTGAAAGAAAAAATGAAAATGTGTAAACATAGGCTTGGTTCCCACAGAAAGGCTTGCATGATAATAGGCCTAATTTAATTGTATTTTGCTTAACTTTCAATTTAAGTTCAAAAGCAGTTTCAAACCTGTGCCTGAGAAATTGCATGAAAGAAATTGCGTGACATAGCACAGAGAGATCAGCTCGGTGCTTTGTGACCACCTAGAGGGGTGGGATAGGGAGGGTGGGAGGGAGGGAGATGCAAGAGGGAAGAGATATGGGGACATATGTATATATATAACTGATTCACTTTGTTATAAAGCAGAAACTGACACACCATTGTAAAGCAATTATACTCTAATAAAGATGTTTTTAAAAAAATTGCGTGAAAGAAATTAACAAGCTTCAGCAGGTTTCTATTTCCTATTGCAAAGTCTTTGTTATGATCGGGAAATACTTTATTTTGGATAACATGAATTCTTACATAAAGTTGAGGATTTTTAAAGATTGAAATCTGAATTTAGCACCCAATCCCAGATATTCCATTTTTTTGCAAGAGGACCAGCAAGGATTATATATATTCACAACAAAACTCTAAAAGATAAAAGAAACACGTGCTATGTAAGAGTAACAAAATATATACCATATTTAGCTTAGTTTACTGAGTTTAAAAAACTGACACAATATCAAAATAAAAATCATAGGACTGTAAGCAAAATCTAAGCATCATTATCTCTTTGAAATAAAAAGGCTCTGGTATTATACTTACTTGGTGAAAGTATATGAAAGAATTTCAAATTAAAGTCTATGCTTTTCTATGTCCAAATATCTAGCAATATACCATGAAATCTGGGAAAGTGAATAGAAAACATACTTTTGATATTTTGACGTGCTAAGAAGGGGAATGCCCTGCTTATTATGTTAATAAGATGCTAAACACTCTAAGAACTTGAAGCTCTATTAAAATGGACTTAATACATTACCATATTGTAAGAAAGAAAAACATATGCTCACGCTAAAAAGATAAGAGATTTGTGTCTGATGTTACCCAATTGCTTGTAAAGCTTCTGTGGATTACAGATGAGGACTATTGCTTAATCATCAGCTGAAGAGAGCTCTTTTGTGCTTTATAATAATGACGACACTGAATTTAAGATATTTGTTGTGATGAGATCACTGGACTTCCACACCATCTTATTTATCAAAGGTCCTGGAGTTCTGGTTCCACAGCTTCTCGGTCATGGAGACATGATGGGTTCGTGTGTCATAACTCCAGAGTTCTCTCCTTGCCTATATCTGACAGTGTAAAAGGAAGGATCCAGAAGAGAGAAAGACAAGTATAAGAGGGAACTGCTCCCAGGAGTGGAGATGACAGGTGTCAGAAGCTAATAAAAGTTTGAAAGTTACAGTGCTTTCAAGTTACAGTGCTTTCAGTTACAGTGGGATAGATGATGGATATGGTAGCCTCAACCATCTCCTTGGAACAGAAAAAAACTTGGGCTCTCAGTGACTCTATAGGATTTTCCTAACAATTTCACTGAAAATTCCCTCACCCTCCTTGCCTATATGGAAATCAGGCTCTACCCTGAAACACCACTTCCCTTGAGTGACCAAACACTCTCAAAAGACACCACCCGTGAATAGACCGTCATCACAATCAATGCAGAGCTGCCAGTTTCAAATGGCTGCTCAGCACTGCCCCCGATCTTTACTATGTTTTTTCCCTTCAATTCTCTCTTATTTCCTACAATGACTTTTCCTACTCTCTCTTCTCTCTGTACTCCTATATCCTCCGGTCTCAAAGCAGACAATCTTAACTCCTACATCACAAGGGAAGAAAAGGTCTTCGGATTAGATATCCTGTAGTCAAATATACAAGCTAACTCACATATCAATCCTTTACTTCTTCCCTTTTGTTTCAAAGGAAGATATTCATGTTCTCTTAGACCTTCATTCTACATTGGTTCTCTCCTTCTGCCTTCTCGGGATTTCTTACTTTCATTATCCCTTCTCACTACTGTATCACTATCTCTCTTCCTCTCTCTTTCCCTTCCTCTCTCTCTCTCTCTCTCGTACTTCCTTTCCCATTTTTAAAACAAGCAAATGAACCCCAAAACAACCCCCCATCAACCCCACAGCCTGCTTCAGCTATAGGCTCTCTCATCTTTCACAGCAAGGCTTCTTGAAAGAGTTAGCAACAATCCCTATCCCCATTTTCTTACCTTCCACTTTCGGCCCAGCACATTCCAATCTAGTGTTACACACTGTTCCATGAAACTATCTTCACCAATATGATCTCCTACGCATTTTTTCTGTCCTCATAGTACTTGACTCTCAGGGGCATTTGCCTCTGTGACCACTCCCTTCTCTTCAAAACTCTCCCATAGCTTCCATCACATTACTTTGCCCTAAGCCTAGTTAGTTGGTTGACTGGTTGGTTGGTTTTCCATTAGCTGGGTTTTTTTCTGTCTCCTTTGTTGGCTCCTCTTCCCCTTAACTAGCTTTTAAAAACTGGAGAGTCTCAGGGTTCTCTCATAGGCCTGTTTCTGCTTCTATACTCTCTGACTTTGAAACTAAATCCACATCCATAACTTATAACCTACATGCGTACAGTTCCGAGGTTTATACAACTAGCCCGGTCACTCTCCTGAGCTCCAGCCCAAATAACCAACTGCCTACAATACATCACCAGATGATAACATGTATAAAATGGAATTTTTTTCTCTTCCCATGCTTCCTAAACTTGCTGCTCCCCATGTGTTCCCTCCTTCAGTATACATCTTTCTTTCTCCTCTCTGTGGTTCATGGAAGAAACCTGGAAGACAGCTGTGATCCTTGCCTCTCCTTTACCCTTGAAATATATGACCTGTTATTTCAGTCTCCCAAATACATCACTTGAAGGCTTCAATTTCTGTCCAATCTCATTGCCTTTGCTTTCTTGCCTAAGCCAGAGACTGACATCTAGACTCCAAAGATAGCCCCTTTTCTGGTTTCCTTAGATCCCATAGGCACCCTTTCCATTCCACTCTTCACAACGGAGTCGAAGTGTTTATTTAAAAACACTGATCTGATTTCAGCACACTCCTCTGAAAACCTCCACGGGTTTCCCATTGTCCTCAAGAGTAAATTTTCTTTCCTTTTTTTTTTTTTTAAACATGGCTGACAAGGCCATCCACATTCTTTCATCTGACAATCTCTATCCTCCATCTCACACATTACACCTAGGAGAGATGGATTCTAGAAACCTTTGGGGAAGAAACTGTATAGAGGAACAACTGATTTCAAGTTCAACACATACTTTTACCCTCAAATAAGATTCAGAAAATTTTCATTTCAGATCAAACTTTTGCCTGCTCAAAATAAGAAATACAGTGATGTGGTTGGTTTTTAATGAAAGCTTGCAACTACTTAATAAACTCAAATAATGAAGCACTGATGTGAATGTAAAAAGAAAATTCAGATGAAATTTCTGGAGGAAAAAGAAAGTGACACTTTTAAAACTCCAGAGACAAGGTGGAAACAAGCTGCTTCCCTGAGGAGTATATTTAGCACCTCTAAAATACGCACTGACCTCTATAGAATTCATCAGAGGAGAAGCTTAATCTATTTTAAACCAACATCTTCTTTCTAGCTTCTGAGTACAGTGTCAGGGCTCATCAGGTACTAAAGTGTTTTTGCAGCCATGGTAATAATACAACTCCAGTCACAACTAAGCCAATACAACACAGGGAGAAAGATCACTAGACTTCTTTAATCGCTCTAGAAGAAGCATTAAAGGAAGGGACGCCAATTCCATTAAGAGGAAATTCACTCATTGAACTTGGCTCTAATTCTCCAGGATATCAAACATTCTCTGACTACAAAAAAATTAATCACAGTAATTATAATAAAAGATGTTTTGTCCCATCTTTCCCACTGACGCTTACTTATCACAGCAATAAACTTAATCACTCGGCAATAATTTAACATAACCAGATCAGGCACTGTGCTAGGCCCTGAAAGTGCAACAAAAAATAAAACCTGGTCCTTTATAGCTTCAAGGATATTATAATTTAGGCATGAGAGATAGCCTGAACTGGTAGTTGGTTGAGTAAAGGAAAAGAAGAAGATGAACTAAGCAGAATTGGGAAACACATTTTAAATTTATAGGAGTTATGATAAAAATATTTACAATGTACAGAGTGGGATATAGGTGAGAAAAATTGCTTCTATGTGTGAAGGACATACTTAATAGAAAGAATGCAAGAATGTTGTATTTTAAGAAGTCAGAAAATAATTTTGTCTTCTCTAAGAGAACTAGATGATCTGTGAGATCACATCTAGCTTCAAAATTCTGTGATACTCTAACATAACATAATGTTTATTAAGTGTTTGGATTTAACCTAAAGAAAGTCTCTGAAAAGAGGGGGAAATAGTAGAATTGCTCCCCTATAATGGGTTTTGCCTTAAGAAAAACATATATTGTACTAAATTATTTTATGACCAAAAATCCCAGCACGCTTGGGAAGACTATCATATTGTCTTAGTGTGTCCAAAAAATGTGAATTTACAATCTTCTCTCTTATTCAAAATTGTCTCTTTCCTTCTCCCTCCCTCCACCACTACTACCCACCCAATACTGACATCTACACAGCAATTTAATTTTTGAATGTTAAAACAGATCAGATGAATATTATTTTTAGGAAAATTCAGACTGATAAAGCTAACCCTAGCCAAATAATCTGAACACAAAATATATTAATATCTTAGAATGTATTTATGAAAAAAATGAAAAGCTTATATAAATAGATACTGTTACCACTTGCCAAAATGATGTGGTTAACTTTAGCTAAGGCACACAAAAATATTAATTTCAATAACCAAGAGTGAATATTTCTAGCAACTACAGTGTTTCAGCAATACGCACATTAAATGTGAAGTTATTTTAATGAACATAACACGAATGTGTTATTGTGTGACCGTGTTAAAAGATCCCCAGCTGCCACCTTTTCTATCTGGACCTCATTAACACTTTTATTTCTCAGTCCTTTTACCTTTCTCCTCAGACTTCTCCTTTTCCATGTCCATTCAGAATATCTACTGTCATATATAATGCCCACATTTTCTTTTTCAAAATTGTTGCTATTCTCAGAATTTCAAATTTCTTTAAAACTTGTTTGCTTCCAGGACACATTAGTGTTAGTATCTCTGATTTGCATTATAGAACATTGAGACAGATGAGGTGATGGCAACAACACAACTGAAATGGCTGTGAGTGAGTCTGTGATAAAGTTTTATCACATAAAGTGTAGCTCTATATGCATACCTATCAATAACCAAATGCATTAATAATGATAACTTAGGCGTCTGTTTACGATACCATGTGTAATGCACTATGCTTCTAATTTTTTCCCTTTCCATTTACTATTTAGTTTATGAGTCAGTTACTGGATTTTGAGGGATTTTGTAAAGGGGCTGATAATAAAAATTGATTGCAAAGTACTCTGAGAGCCTTTCATGGTAACCACTCCAGGGAGCAGAACACTGTTTTTACTTTGTGTTCTTTCATAATGTTTCCCAGTAGATTACGTATTCCAGAAAGAGTGTACATGTAGTATAAATTCCTGAATTTTTAAAAAATGTAGTTTAAGAATATTGTCCCTTACTTTAATTAAAAATCTAGTTATTTGCCTTAAAGTATTACTGCAATGGCAGCTATCAAGAACATGTGACTCTACAAAGCTATAGTAATCAAGATAGTATGGTACTGGCAGGAAAACAGAAATATAGACCAGTGGAACAGGATAGAAAGCCCAGAGATAAACCCATGCACCTATGGTCACCTAATCTCTGACAAAGGAGGCTAAAAAAATACACAATGACGAAAAGACAGCCTCTTGAATAAGTTGTGCTGGGAAAACTGGACAGCTACATGTAAAAGAATAAAATTAGAACCTCCCTAACACCATACACAAAAATAGATTCAAAATGGATTAAAGCCCTAAATGTAAGGCCAGACACTATAAAACTCTTAGAGGAAAACATACGAAGAACACTCTATGACATAAATCACAGCAAGATCTTTTTTGACCCACCTCCTAGAGTAATGAAAGTAAAAACAAAAATAAACAAATGGGACCTAATGAAACTTAAAAACTTTTGCACAACAAAGGAAACCATAAAAAAAGATGAAAAGACAACCCTCAGAATGGGAGAAAATATTTGCAAACAAAGCAACTGACAAAGGATTAATCTCCAAAATATACAAGCAGCTCATGCAGCTCAATAGCAAAAAAACAAACAACCCAATCCAAAAATGGTCAGAAGACCTAAACAGACATTTCTCCAAAGAAGACATACAGATTGCCAGCAAACACATGAAAAGATGCTCAACATCACTAATCATTAGAGAAATGCAAATCAAAACTACAATGAGGTATCACCTCACACCGGTCAGAATGGCCATCTTCAAAAAACCTAGAAACAATAAATGCTGGAGAGGGTGTGGAGAAAAGGGAACCCTCATGCACTGTTGGTGAGAATGTAAATCTATACAGCCACTATGGAGAACAGTATGGAGGTTCCTTAGAAAGCTAAAAATAGACCACCATATGACCCATCAATCCCACTACTGGGCATGTATCCAGAGAAAACCATAATTCAAAAAGACACATGTACCACAATGTTCATTGCCACACAATTTTCAATAGCCAGGACATGGAAGCAACCTAAATGTCCATCAACAGAAGAATGGATAAAGAAGATGTGGCACATATATACAATGGACTATTACTCAGCCATAAAAAGGACTGAAGTTGGGTTACTTGTAGAGACATGGATAGACCTAGAGAGTGTCATACAGAGTGAAGTAAGAAAGAGAAAAACAAAATATCATATATTAATGCATATATGTGGAATCTAGAAAAATGGTATAGATGATCTTATTTGCAAAGCAGAAATAGAGACACAGACGTAGAGAACAAAAGTATGGATACCAAGGGGGGAAGTGGGCAGGAGGAACTGGGAGATTGAGATTGACACATATACACTATTGATTCTATGTATAAAACAGACAACAAATGAGAGCATACTGTATAGCACAGGGAACTCTATTTAATGCACTATGGTGACCTAAATGGGAAGGAAATCCAAAAAGGGGGGATATATGTATACGTATAGCTGATTCATTTTGCTGTACAGTAGAAACTAACACAACATTGTAAAGCAACTATACTCCAATAAAAATTAATTTTAAAAAAGAAAAAAGATGTCTTTTGCCAATCATTCTGATTAAACTAAGTCACTCAATGTTTCCAAATAATTATTAGTACAAAGGAGGAAATCTAATTTTTAAGTTAAAACAAACTAAAAATATGCTAAGTAATTTTAAAATAGAATTAACGCTTCTACTGATTTCTGAAAGTTTGGCCTGCATAATTATTCAAGAGTAAAGAATGATATTATTTTTATGAAATACTTGCACACTTTCTATTATAGGCCTATATAATTATTGACCAATATACATGATTACATAACGAATTTGTTCCTCCACATGCTAATCAATCTTAATCAATAGCTTTCTTAGGCTAATGTAATTTTTATGTAGGTCTTTGGATACTAACAGAAAAAAAGTAATTAAACATTTTGTTGTGTCAAGAAAAAACTATTTAAGACAGTTTTCCTGAGAAGCCAGCATTTAACATATCGTGTTGGTTTAGGTTCGAAAAAATCAAGGCCCAATTATGTTTATTTAGCTGGGAACCATAGTCAAATCCTATAAATCCTTTATATCTTACTTTATTGAGAGACAGTGATAATTACAGCTTCAAGCCATAGTTAAACAGTGAAGTTAATTAAGAGAAATGAGCTACATAAAACAGAGACCATGTTTTCTTCCTTTTTTTTTGAAGTCATGAGCTCTTCAATCCATAAACTCTGCACCCAAGACATTAGATGACAGCTGGCTTCTAATCACTATTCAAAGTTTTTGGTCCAGAACCAATTGCCCTAATTTATACACTGTGTTCCAACTAGTTTCTGACCTCTCTATTACTGATTAAGTTTGTTACTCTTCCATTTACAATCTGACTTTGCCTTTCCACCCCATATTTTACCCTACTCTCCCAGTTATGACCTTGGCCATTGCTTCTGGCCTGGAGATGGATTTTTCTTCCACGTTGCTTCCTCTTTCCCTGAGTAATGCATTTATTCCAACTTCCTGTGGGTGGCGCTCCTGCCTGAGTCTCCCCAATCTGAAAGCATGATCCAATGGTTACTTCTGTGTCTGCCAATGGTGCCCTTCAGGAACAGCTTTACCTACAGGTGAAAGCTGTAATACGGGGTGGTTTGAAGGGCATCGGGCCTGTCAGCCAAAAACTCCGCGGGAAGCCTACCTGAAATTCCAGCCGAGGATCATTAGTGTTGCTCCTTAAAAGAACTTCGTTGTTTTGACTCTGAATCCTTCTTGCACCCCTCCTACCTTTTCCTCTTTGAAATAATTGTTTCCCTACATGATTATTGAGAACTCAAGGTTTCCTAAGATTTCAACAATTGCGCTTTAGCAGAACGGATGGTGCTTGGCAAGCAAGATTTTTACGTTTCTTGTAATCCTTTTATTCTACTTTAGTATTTAGAAAGGAAAAAAAAAGTGTTAAAAATAAGTTTGCCTAAAGACAAGAGATTGTATGCACCTAAGAAGAGAGTGGCCCAGGGGTGATGGTAACAGAAGTAATGGAAACTGTAACCAGAATGAGAAAAATCCAAGCAAACACAGGTACTCAGGGAACATTCCTCACCAGATGATTCTACTTCCTAAAACACAAGAAGTTCTGAGTTTTCCTTTCCCTGTGGATGTTATTTTCCTTATAAATGCCTTCTGAGGGCTTCCCTGGTGGCGCAGTGGTTGAGAGTCCGCCTGTCGATGCAGGGGACACGGGTTCGTGCCCGGTCCGTGAAGATCCCACATGCCGTGGAGCGGCTGGGCCCCTGAGCCATGGCCGCTGAGCCTGCGCGTCCGGAGCCTGTGCTCCGCAACGGGAGAGGCCACAACAGTGAGAGGCCCGCGTACCCCCCCCCAAAAAAAGAACACGTTAATTAGTAAATGGATCATTAAAGATACATTTAATTAATTAATTAAGCTGCTTACAACAGCACAGTACTTCCTGGAACAAATGGAGACCTAGCCATGTTGATTTGGGGTAGGGAGGGATGAGGAATCAAAGGAGTGAGCTTGGTCCAGGTGAGGTAACCTGTTTGGTAGAGATTTAAGAGCAGCCAGTGATAAACGTGTGGGAATACAGGGTGATGGGGTGTTGGAAAGGAATCACCAACATGACTGAGAGATGCATAAAGGAGGGGCAGAGGAAACCGAAGGATCTTTTTAATCTAAAGCTTTAAAAAATATTTCTTTATTGAAAATTGTAACACACCAAGAGAAAAATACCCAGAATGATTTATACCAAGTGAATACCCATATTAATTCCCCCAAGGACAAGAAGTATTTCCAGTACCCTTCCAAATCCTTTTTTCTCCTTCTACTTGCTGTTTTCTCTCTCCCCTACCAAAATGTTAGTTATACTGATTTTTGCACCAATCTCTCCTCCCTCAAAGGGAGATCTTAACCAAGTTTACCATTCTGCCCAGGGTTTAGAGTTAAATTGCTCTGAAAATGTGTGCTCCTTGCAGAAAAGAGGGAGTGACCATGGAAACGTACACATAGGAGGATGTCTTAGAAAGAGTAGTTAATATCTACTCTCAGGCCCAGCCCCAATATTTACATGGCCTGGAGCCCAATTCTCCCCTCTCCTCTCATCCCTGATGCACATGCAAAGGTTTATTCTGGGTCCATGCCTAGCCTGACCACCCTTCAGGCAGAGTCCATACACCTGCAGTGTGGAGGCCCTGTTAACAGAGAATTCTGGAATCCCAGTACCAAAAGCCCAGTCTAAAAGGAAAGGATCCAGATCTGAGTGGAGTTGTTCTTTTAACCACTTAACTCTTCAAATTGGGAGGGGCATGGCAGGAAAAGGAGGGTGCACTTAAAAATACAGAGCCCAGGTCTTCCCTGGTGGCGCAGTGGTTGAGAGTCCGCCTGCCGATGCAGGGGACGCGGCTTCGTGCCCCGGCCCGGGAAGATCCCACATGCCGCGGAGCGGCTGGACCCGTGAGCCATGGTCGCTGAGCCTGTGCATCCGGAGCCTGTGTTCCGCAGCGGGAGAGGCCACAATAGTAAGAGGCCCGTGGACCGCAAATAAAAAATAAAAAAATAAAAAACAAATACAGAGCCCAGGCTTCAGTGTCCTCCTCCCCATCCCCCGTCATGAGGAAGCAGATTGATTGTGAGCAGGGCTGAAGGACCAAAGGGCAGTTTATAAAGTGGCCCGTATCCCATACTGTGACTGCGACTAAGAACACTTGCTAGCCCCTACTGGGCTACAGCTACACTGGTCCTCATTGCATTTGGTCATTTTTTTTTTCTTGAAAAGGGGGAGAAGAATAAAGGAGCAAGTGGACTAGAATCCAGCAGTTTTTTAAGACTAACAAAACATCTTGTCATTCCTCCCTGTTCAGACTGGAGGGAATCTCAAGTCATTTAAAATTGTGACACCGTACCATAAGTTGCCCAATGTCACATTTCCACTGCTGACTTTCCTGTCGGGTTGTATGCACACACACAATTTTCATTTAAAGTGACTTTCAAAATTTAGTTTAAGGCATGTACAAGACTTTATTAACATCACTTAGAATAGAGGGTGCTTCCCTATGAGTGAGAAATCATGGTGTACAAATATGGGTAAAATTTCTGATTTCTCTAGAACAAAGGTCAAATGTGTTAACCTCTGCTCTCTGGGTCCTAGGAGAATAATCTACTTTACAGCTTAAAAATCATGTTTCATTTTACAGATGAGGAAACTGAACTCCTATGAGTCTAGACATCTAGACCGTACTTTGCGCATTCACACTATGTGCTTATAAATATCTGTTGGATGATGGAAATATTACCCAAAGGCAGAGTTAGTGACAGAGCCAGTGTTAGAAGCCAGAAGGACTCCTAGTTCCTGGTCAGTTGTTCTGGCACTATTCATCCTCATATTTTCCCTAGCCATAGTCAGCAATGCAATAAGACATAATTGTAGTCATGTAGGTCTGAAATCCAGTAAGGAAAAGAATGTACTCCCAATCACAGAAATGCATCTTTGTACACTTCTAGTTAAATGAAACATAATGCCTATCCTTTTAAAGGGCAGAACAAAATGTCTTTGCCTGATGCTCCATGGGCACAAGACCCTGGCAAAAAGGAAGCTATTCTAACCTTCTGCTCAAAAGAGGTTGAAGAAGTGTTTTAACTTCTTTAAGCCAGATGCACCAAAAAAAAAAAAAAAAAAAAAAGTTTTGAAGTAAATCCAAATGTACCTAAAACTCTTTCTTCTGAAGAATTACTAGACAAAAATCTGGCCTACGATAACTTCCTAGGTACCTTAGCAAAGGGCCAGTGCTGATTTTATTTTACAGTATTGAATATTTTAACACAATAGTTACTTGAGACAGAGAACCGGATTCAGTGAGTCCTTTATTAATAGTCTATTGTTTTTTAAAATACTACTACTACAGGGGACTTTCCTGGCGGTCCAGTGGTTAAGACTCCATGCTTCCACTGCAGGGGGCATGGGTTCGATCCCTGGTCAGGGAACTAAAATCCCCACATGCCACAGCGAGGCCAAAAAATAAATAAGTAAAAATACTACAATTACAGATCTGCTGAAAGCATGGAGTCATTCCCTACTAAACCCATGTTCCAAATGTAATTCCATCTGCTTGATACTTTGACATTTTAGGAAAGGAAAAGCACAGGGTGAAAGATGGCAAAGAGCGGGGAAATTTTAATTCAGAAGCGCAACAACTCACTTAGAAGAGAGCTTTAGGAAAGCAGAATCCAAAACCACTGTGACTAATACATTTTTCAGATTTATTAAGTAGAAAGGCTCAGAAGCAAAAGAGAGACAAGAGGCAAACAGAATTGGCTCTTGCGCCAGCTCTTCAGGATTCTGGTGCAATGCCCTAAGATTATTTTTGTAGCTGGGCAAGAATGACAGGTTGTAAACGTATAACTCGTTGGCAAGACAATACTTTCTGAAAATAGTCTTTTCTACTGAGATATCAACAAAAAAGATGGATATAGGGGTTACACCAACTGTTTCTCTGGATATGGTGCACCTGTTAAAAAAGAAAAAAGTCTAAAGAATTTGTTCTCCTATTTCACATCCCTTGACCTTTTCAACTATAACTTCACAATGCTAGTAAGCATTGTGACATACCAAAGCTTAAATGAATCTGTATTTTCGAAGTATAGTGGATGTTTCTTCATCCAGAACAAATAAAGTTCTCTTCAGAAATGTTTCCTTATTTTGCACAGGTATAACTGGAAAACCCATGTTGAAAGGACTGGATACTTAAAAGTGTGTGTTTGTTGCCTCAGAAATAATGCTTTCCTTGGCCACAGCTGTATTTAAATATAATTCACATACCATATAATTCACAAATTTAGAGTGTATAACTCAATGGTTTTTAGTCTATTCAAAGAGTTGTGCAACCATTAACACAATTAGTTTTACAACATTCTATCACTCCCCAAAGAAACCCTGTACACTTTAGTTATTCCCAGCCAGCCAGACTCCCACCCCCAGTCCTAGGCAACCACTAGTTTACTTTCTGTCTCTGTAGATTTGCCTATCCTGAATAATTTATGTAAATGAAATCTCAAAATACATGGTATTTTGTGTTTGACTTCTTTCTCTTAGCATCTGGTTCATCTATGTTATAGCATGTATACACACTTCATACCTATTTTTAGCCAAATAATATTCCATTTCATGGATATACCACATTTTGTTTATCCATTCATTAGTTGATGGACATTTGGGTTGTTTCTACCCTTTGACTATTATGAATAATGCTGCTATGAAAATTAATGTACATGTCTTTGTATGTATATGTTTTCATATCTGTTGAATATATACCTGGAATTTGAATTCTTGGGCCATGTAGTAACTCCATGTGTGACTTTTTGAGGAATTGCCACACTGCTTTGCAAAGTGGCTGTACCGTTTTACATTCCCACCAGCAGTGTATAAGGATTCCAATTTCTTCACATTCTCATCAACCCTTGTTATCTGACTTTTTGATTATAGCCACCCTAGTGGATGAAAATATGGTATCTCATTGTGGCTTTGATTTGCACTTCTCTGATTAAAAAAACCTTTTCATGAACCTATTGACCATTTGTATATCTTCTTGAGAGAAATGTCTGTACATATCCTTTGCCCATTTTTTAACTGGGTTACTTGTCCTTTCAGTATTGAATCATAGGAATCCTTTCTATATTCTAGATACAATCCCCTTATCAGACATATGATTTGCAAATAATTTCTCTCATTCTGACAGTTATCTTTTTTTTTAACATCTTTATTGGAGAATAATTGCTTTACAATAGTGTGTTAGTTTCTGCTTTATAACAAAGTGAATCAGTTATACATATACATATGTTCCCATATCTCTTCCTCTTGTGTCTCCCTCCCTCCCACTCTCTCTATCCCACCCCTCTAGGTGGTCACAAAGCACCTAGCTGATCTCCCTGTGCTATGCGGCTGCTTCCCACTAGGTATCTATTTTACGTTTGGTAGTGTATATATGTCCACGCCACTTTCTCACTTTGTCGTAGCTTACACTTCCCCCTCCCCATATCCTCAAGTCCATTCTCTAGTAGGGCTGTGTCTTTATTTCCGTCTTACTCCTAGGTTCTTCATGACCTTTTCTTTTTATTCTTTCTTAGATTCCATACATATGTGTTAGCATACGGTATTTGTTTTTCTCTTTCTGACTTACTTCACTCTGTATGACAGACCCTAGTTCTATCCACCTCACTACAAATAACTCAATTTCGTTTCTTTTTATGGCTGAGTAATATTCCATTGTATATATGTGCCACATCTTCTTTATCCATTCATTTGTTGATGGACACTTAGGTTGCTTCTGTGTCCTGGCTATTGTAAATAGAGCTGCAATGAACATTTTGATACATAACTCTTTTTGAATTATGGTTTTCTCAGGGTATATGTCCAGTAGTGGGATTGCTGGGTCATATGGTAGTTCTAGTTTTAGTTTTTTAAGGAACCTCCATACTGTTCTCCATAGTGGTTGTATAGATTTACATTCCCACCAACAATGCAAGAGTGTTCCCTTTTCTCCACACCCTCTCCAGCACTTATTATTTCTAGAATTTTTCATGATGGCCATTCTGACCGGTGTGAGATGGTATCTCATTGTAGTTTTGATTTGCATTTCTCTAATGATTAGTGATGTTGAGCATTCTTTCATGTGTTTGTAGGCAATCTGTATATCTTCTTTGGAGAAATGTTTATTTAGGTCTTCTGCCCATTTTTGGATTGGGTTGTTTGTATTTTTGTTATTGAGCTGCATGAGCTGCTCGTACATTTTGGAGATTAATCCTTTGTCAGTTGCTTTGTTTGCAAATATTTTCTCCCATTCTGAGGGTTGTCTTTAGGTCTTGTTTATGGTTTCCTTTGCTGTGCAAAAGATTTTAATTTTCATTAGGTCCCATTTGTTTATTTTTGTTCTTATTTCCATTTCTCTAGGAGGTGGGTCAAAAAGGATCTTGCTGTGATTTATGTCATAGAGTGTTCTGCTATGTTTTCCTCTAAGAGTTTGATAGTGTCTGGCCTTACATTTAGGTCTCTGATCCATTTTTAGTTTATTTTTGTGTATGGTGTTAGGGAGTGTTCTAATTTCATACTTTTACATGTACCTGTCCAGTTTTCCCAGCACCACTTATTGAAGAGGCTGTCTCTTCTCCACTGTATATTCTTGCTTCCTTTATCAAAGATAAGGTGACCATATGTGAATGGGTTTATCTCTGGGCTTTGTATCCTGTTCCATTGATCTATATTTCTGTTTTTGTGCCAGTACCATACTGTCTTGATTACTGTAGCTTTGTAGTATAGTCTAAAGTCACGAAGCCTGATTCCTCCAGCCCCATTTTTCGTTCTCAAGATTGCTTTGGCTATTCGAGATGACAGTTGTCTTTTCACTCTTTTGGTAGTGTCCTTGGAAGCACAAAAGTTGTAAATTTTTATAAAGTCCATTTAACCTTTTTCTTTTGTTGCTCATGTCTTTGGTATTGTATCTAAGAAATCATTGCTAAATCCAAGGTCATGATGATTTATCCCTATGTTTTCTTTTAAGAATTTTATAGTTTTAGAGATTCCATTTAACAAATTTCAAGTTAATTTTCACATGGAGTATGCAGTAGTAGTCCAACTTTTTTTTTTCAAGGTGAATATTCAGTTATCCTATTGAAATTTGTTGAAAAGACTCTACTTTCCTCATTGAATGGTCTTGGCACCCTTATTGAAAATCAACTGACGATAGAGATGTTGATTCTTTTCTATAGATCTATATGTCTATCCTTATGCCAATACTATGCTGTCTTAATTACTGTTGCTTTGTAGTAGTGAGCTTTGAAATTGGGAAATTCGATTTCTCCAACTTTGTTCTTTTTCAGAATTGCTTTGGTTATTTTGGGTGTTCTGAATTTCTATATACATTTTAGGATCAGCATGTCAGTTTCTACAAAGAAGCCAGTTGGGATTCTGATAGGGATTTCTAATCCATGAGCACAGGATGTCTTTCTATTTATTTAGATGATTGGTTTCTTTCAACAATATTTTGTAGTTTTCAGAGTATTCGTTTCACACTCTTTTGTTAAATTTACTCCTAAGCGTTTTATTCTTTTTGATGCTATTATATGAATTAAATTGTTTTAGGTTTCATTTTTGGATTGTTCACTGCAAGAGTATATAATATATACTCATATATATATATATATATATATATATACACACAATATAGATTTTTTTAAATTTAATTTAATTTTATTTTATTTTATTTATTTTTTGCGGTACACGCGCCTCCCACTGTTGTGGCCTCTCCCGTTGAGGAGCACAGGCTCCGGATGCACAGGCTCAGTGGCCATGGCTCACGGGCCCAGCCGCTCTATGGCATGTGGGATCTTTCCGGACCAGGGCACGAACCCACGTCCCCTGCATCGGCAGGCGGACTCTCAACCACTGTGCCACCAGGGAAGCCCCTACAATATAGATTTTTATATATTTATCTTACATGCTGCAACCTGGCTGAATTTGTCCATTACTTCTAATGGTTTTTTAGTTGATTCCTTAGTTTCTTCTATATACAAGTTCATGTCATCTCAAATAGAGATAGTTTTACTTCTTAGTAATGCCTTTAAAATAATAATTTACCACATTTTAGCCTTAAATGAAATCATTGAGTATACTAAGTCCAAATGTAAGAATTTATACATGGATTTTTCATTTTTGTCAAATCTACTTTTCACTAATATATGATTCTCTGATAAATATTCCTTTTCTTCCCTTTTTTTTCTTTTCTTAAATATATGCTTGGACCGTTGTTTCCTCTGACCACTTTACTTCCCCAGAGTAAAACTGTTACCTTTCTGCCAAAAAATAAAGATGTTATTACCATTTATTTTGAAAGGATTATGTTATCTAACCAATTGCAGGGTCAGTAGTATCTGATTCAACAAAATAAGACAAATTTCTTTAGAATAGAGTTTTACACAGCAATCAAAAGTACAGAAGAGCAATGTCACATCACTATGGCAGTAAATTTGTAGTAATATAAATAAGACAATAGAACATCTGCCCACAAGAGGCCAATTAAAATTTTGATGTATGTGTCCCCCACATCACAAAACATAAATACCTGCCACTTATGGCTAATTTCTCCTCTACAGAAGAAAAATGCCCCTGTAGTCACTTTGTAACATATTGAATTAAAAAACAAATCTACCAGCATTTGGCACAAGACTAATAGCAAAGCAATAAAAATTAGTCAAGAATTATATAATTGATTCTGGGAACACTGTGAAGCTTTCAACATGTCTCTCTGTCTCTGTCCAAACTCCATCTATCAGCCACATATGGCTGTCTTCATTAGAATTATGTTTCTGAGGCACTCATTAAGGAGCTCAGCTGATGGGTTACTGTGTTACCAAAGAGGGTACCGAGTTCAGGAGCAACCTCCTGACCCCAGGATGTGGAGTGATCCCAGAACCAATGTATATTATAAGGAATATGTCCATGAAATTTCTGAGAAAATATCTCTTTTAAGGAGTTTTATCTAGAAGTTAGGAGAGTGACACACAGAAAAAGATGCTGCATTTAGAATGAGGTTAAAATCCTTAATCAGAAGGAAATAGATTAATCTGTGATAGAACTTCAGCTCTGTTCTGGGATATTTTGTATTACATGCTTCTAGAAGTGAAATATATATAATCACAGGAAAGGTTTAAGTAATTAGTCTTCTAGTCTGGCTGGTTATATTTCATATTTTTAACCACTGCCACTCATACATTTTTTTAAGACCAAGCTTTAACTGTTATAAAAACAGTTATTGAACATATATTAAAATTTGGCAGAGTTGATAGCCTCCGTTATCATTAATTCATAACAAAACAAACCGTGAGAATGCTTACTTACAAGTGACTTATCCGAACATGCCTCCACAAACTGTACTTAAATGCTGTTGATTTCAATCTCAGTGAAAACACTGGAGCATCCCTATTAGTAAAGAGGTAGGAAAGTCAGTCTAGAATTGACTCCAGAGCCTTAGCTATTAACCAGAATAATCTGAATTGTAGTCTTGGATCTACCCTTTTGTGGCTGTGTCATATTGGGTAAATCACAAAATCTCTCCTAAGCCTGCTCTCTTCTTTGTAAACTGAAAGTAATGGAACTACTTAGTTTAAGAGTTATCTTAAAAGATGAAATGAGAATATGTACATTGAAAAATTTAGCACAATGCTTGGCACATGGTAAGTTCTCATATAGACTTTGAATTCTATTCCTTTCTTTGCCTACTAATCTGAAAATCTTAACTAATAATTTGTCTTACACTCATGTTTATTTTAATTATAATTGAGAGCTAATAAGAATACACTATAATTTCCTCTTATAACATATATATTGATACTGTCTACTATTAGTATTACTGAAACACTTTAAATTTAAAAGATAAATATATAACATATCATATATATACCATATATGCTGTATATAAAGCATATATATTTATGTATAAAGTATATATATGCTATATATATTATATATATAATTTTCCAACTTTTGTACCTTAGCATTCACTTTATTATCTCCTTTACTTCCAGGAAGGCAGTACTACCTGTATGGAGGACTAGCAGATAACCAACCACAGCCTGCATTGAACCATATGCCCTCATTAATTCAACAGCTGCTATGATGTCTAGGGTGTATATTTTTCAGAGGCACTAGGCACACAATAGATGAGATATGACAACCCTATTTCCTCTATGTATCACCTAGAGGTCTTAGTATTGTACCTAGGAAATAGTAGGAGTTCAAAAAGTGTTCAATGAACAAAAACTACATCCTGTACCTGGTGAAAGATAGGGGGGAGATGATAAGGTAGATTAAAAACTCAATAATACAAAAAAAGTCCCCTTGGATATGCTATAAAGCAATATAAAAATATTTACTCTGTTTTGATACATATTACTGATAATTATATATTGGTACAATAGAACTTTATGCAATTTATAAATAAAGATATAAAATTTGGGGTTTGGGTTCAAATAATCTTTTATTAATAGGGTTAATTTTAAAAGGTATGGAGACTTTGGTGGGGGGTGCTGAAATAGCTTTCACCTATACATCTATCTACCTATTGATTCATCCATCTTTTTTTTTTCAGCTTGAAATTTCTCTCACCTGAAATCCTTGTTTAAATCCAGATATGATGGAAGAGAAAACAGGAGGTACAATTGATCACCAGTGGTTATAAAATGGATTGTGAAAAGTCTCTTAACATCTAATTCCCCAAGCCTCACACACATCATAGCATCCAAGAAACTCTACTTGTCAAACTCTTAATATGTATTAGAAATATTTCACAACTCATAGTTGGAGAACTTGTCTTGATATACAGCTTGCATCTCTCTTGCTGAATTAAAACAATCACCTTCTTATAAGTCCTCAATAAGATTTGTAGGAGTTTTGGATTGTTATTTTTGGTTTGTCTGTTTATTTTCATAAAAGAACTATAATTGCCTTTGTTTGTGGATGAACCCAATACTCTAATTCACCCACTTAGTGGTCTTTTTTGTTACAATTTTCTGTTATAGATTGTCCCCTATATAGGTGACCTTCCCTTATAAACATAAAAAATGTAATACATATTTATATCGTGTTTGTGTTATAAATATATATGAAATTGAAAAGGATGAGATAAAATGTAATCCATAAAGTTTTAAATAATTTTTGTTATTTACCAATAGTTCAAATAATTTTTGTCTCACTAATATTAATATTTTAATTAAGAGCAAAATGATTGAGTGTCTTGTAATGTTTTTAACTTGATTTAACCCTTTGTGGTACAGCAATTCAAAGCTATGGGTCTAAATTCAGCATGTTTCGATACACGATTTTAAATAGCTGTTATAACTGAAAAATATTCTTCCTAAGCTTCATAGACCCATATGGGAGAGGTGCAACATAGACGCTGCTTGTTGAATCACAATAGCATTTTTCAATCTCATCTGCCAATTAGGTAAAAGAGTTTTGTTGAAATCCAGCAAATATATCTCTGTCTTCCCTGATAACAATCTTTCATGCTAGTTAGAAAGAACTGTGCATCTTTAACTAGAAGAGGTCTCATTTCCTCCAGTTCAGTACTTCCTGGTTCAACCTCTAGTCCTGGCCCATGTGACTGCCTCCAAGACCATGTTTTGGTTAAAGAGAAGGGAATAGTTTTGCTATTAAGGCTGCAAATGTGTGTGTTTGTGTGTGTGTGTGTGCGCGCGCGCACGCATGCGGATGTGCACGCACTCACACATGCACACACGTGTATCCATAGGCACATATGTATTTTGAGATTTGTTAAAAGCATGTAAATGAAAACTGGCATTTATCAATTGACCTATGCCTCAACAAAAATGAAAGTTTATATGAACCTCTTAAGTGAACTTTTCTGACTTAATAATACTTGGAGATACGTTAGAGTAAGAGGGCAAAAGGGAAGGTAGGGAGAGAGAGAGAGAGGGGAAAAGAGTCCTTTTATGCTACAGCAGAACGAATATTTACAATATTAATATGTAAGAAGGATAGAGTACAGGAGCAATAAAGCCAGAGGCCATATCTGTCTCCTTCCTAAGTACTCCATTTAGAATCTGATCTTTGCACGGTTTCCAGATCCAGTGGTTGAAACCAACCATGATGAATGGACTGTAATAATTATATGATACGCTTCATATGGTACCTGTCAGAATCACATACTATCTGGAGCATCATTTATGAGAGGACGGGAATGTGCTTCTCAGCTTATAAGTTGACTTGATAATAAAAAAGAATCATGAAATCAAATTTAAGCACATCTAATCGCAGCTTGTTAAAAAAGGCAGCCAGAGAAACTTATTTTCTATAGCCAATTCCATTCCTTTCATGAAAACTTGATTTTACAGGTACCTGAATGGATTGCTTTCAACTGATTTTACAGTTGAAAGAGGTAAAGTGGACACTCTCAGTTCATAGTGTGAACTCAATTTCAGGAATTTCTGTGTTTCCCTTAGAGCATCAATCTTATTTATCAAAAGGGGAAAGGTTAACTCTAACAAATGAAAGAGCCAAAGGAATAAGATTCAAGGATTGAGATCTGTGATGCATCAGACCATGTTGTCTCTTAATAAGTAAATGTACAAATATCTGCTTTGCATGAAACTAAAGAAGGTGGAGGAAGGGTATTGAGTAGCACAGACAAGGAAACAGGTGCAGGGTACTTAAGTTATTTGACCTCACTGTAGAGCTTGTTAGTGGTGAGGCAGGTGCTCCAGTGTAGATTTTCTCCCTCTGAGACCAAGTTCTTTCCATGAGCCTCCCTACTTTCCCCTCACACAGAGCACAGTTGCAAAAGGGGCAGTGGGCTCTGTTCAAGGGTATACAACTCTACTTGTGCATGTGTCCAGCAGCCTGCAAAGGCTGCTGACAGGTCAGACTAGGAACAATGGCAGTGGCCTTGCAATCTAGACAGTCTCCTAATTGTGACAGGAGCTCTGATAACTCAGCTAACTGATGGCTGTTATCATCCCGTACTTAAATTGTGTTTTTAAGGAAATATCACTAACTTTCTCTTATGGTATCTTAAGTTCCAAACTTCAGGTCTCTACAACAGTGATTCTCAACCCAGGCCACCACATTAGTCATCTGAGCGAGCCTTAAAATTATGGAAGCCTGGGACCCCACCTCAAGGAAAATGCAATTGCTAGGATGTAGCCCGGAGTGGAGTTTTTTTCATTTGGTTGGTTGGTTTTTTGGTGGTTGGTAGTATTTTTTAAAGTGCCCCCAAGTGATGCTAATGTGCAACCACGAGTTGAGAATCACCTTTATACTGCTCCACTGTTAAGCTGTCCTTATGAAAGACTCTACTGCGAGTGATAGACCAAAGTCATAGCTAATATCCCAGGTCTTTTGAGCCTTTCTTTAGGAAAATTGTTCTAAGACTGTGTTCTCAAACTTTCCTATTCATGAGGATCCTCTGGAGAGCTTGCTAGAACACAGATTTCCATGCCCTAGCCCAAGGTTTCTACTTCAGTAGGTCTAGGATGAGATCAGAGAATTTGTATTTCACAGGGGATGCTGTTGCTGCTGGTCTAGGGACCACACTTTAAGAACCACTACTCTGAGCAGTTGATAAAAGCCCACCAGGTTTCTTCTTCCTTAATGATCTTTCCCCACAGAAGGCAATATTCTTTGACAACTAACTGCCAAGTCCCCTTCTGATCAGTACCTAACCTCTCGCAAATGTACATCCCTCTGAGTAGCTTTAGTAAGCGTCTAGCAGATTTTATCAGCTAGACTCTGCCATTTACTTCTAGTTCTTAAAGAACAGCTCTCTTTCCCTCAAAATATTTCTAATGCATTTGAAGAGTAACCTTCTAAAGACATGATCTTTTTCCACAGATGCAGCACAACTGCGATTACACTACACTGTCTCTTGTCCGTGCCAGGTAGATTTTGCTTCTTCGTGCAGTACAAATAAGTGGGTAAAAATGCCCCTGATTTTCCTTCTAAATGCATTAATTCAAGAAACCTGCTGTTGGTTAATAGGAAACTGATATTCAAAGCCTGGGGAACACCAAGGTAAACATAAATCGGGAAGATATGAGGATCATTTAAAATGTAGACTAAAAAAGGAACTAACATTTATTGAGTGCCTACCAGGAGCCAGAGCATTACACATTTTTAATTCACAAGATGGCCATCTGTGTTTTAGCAAGTGCTCCAGGTAATTCTTATGCAGACTAATGTTGGAGAACCATTAATCTAAATAAATAAATATTTGAATGTTGGTATTTTAGAAAAAAAAAAAAACACTTTGGCATTTTTAACAGGTCTGGTAAGGTTTCCCCTGAAAGAGAAACATTTAATGAGAAAAGATAGCTGGGAACTTGAGGAGATTACTGGGGGCGGACAGGAGCAATGTATAGAGAAGAAACAGAGCTGTCATCTGTTTCAAGCAATCCATGTGTGTGCCCTACTGCCTTACTATGGGGTACTCGCAGAATATGCTAGGGGACCCTTTTTGGAGAGGTGGAAGAAGGAGCTTTTATTTTATTTTATTTTAAACTATAGTTGATTTACAATGTTGTGTTAATTTCTGCTGTACAACAAAGTGATTCCAAGATATATATATACACACATATATATATTTTTTCAGATTCTTTTCCATCATAGGTTATTACAAGGTAGTGCGTATAGTTCCCTGTGCTATACAGTAGGTTCTTGTTGTTTATCCATTCTATATATAATAGTCTACATCTGCTAACCCCAAACTCCCAATCCTTCTCTCCCCCTTGGCAACCACAAGTCTGTTCCAAGAGTGATGTTTTAGACATAGCCTGACTCAGTGACTTTCAGGGATTACACCATTCTGAATGTTCATAGGACGGCCTCACAAGTATGTCAAAAATAGAGATGGAGTTCAGAAAGAAATCGGACTTGTGGGGAAGGATGGGTGATACAAAGCAGGGGAAGGAGGGAAAATGCTGCCGGAGTCAGACAGATTCAGACTTAATTCCAAAAGTCACTTCCTAGCTGGTGATCTCAGGCAAATTACTTAATCTAACTCAGGTTTTGTCCTTATCTGTAAAAGGGGATAATCATACCTACCTCAGAGAATTGTTGAGAGGATTACAAGAGATAATGACATGCTTGGTACCCAGTAGGAACTCAATTGTCCAAAGGCAGCTGGCAGACCCACTCTCCCTCTGGCATAATGGAAGTAGTCCTACCTTTTTCTTAAGATGAAGCTTTTCTAGGTGGGTTTTTGCTTTTCATTATCTGCTTTGTCTTGTATGAATAGAAATGACCAAAGAGAAAGAGCTCCGTCTTCCCCTGTGAGTAGGTGGGAACTGGTTAGTAGCAGCTTGCTCTCATCCGGCTCTCAACATTTCCAGTCATTCCCTCCCGGGGGGTGGGGGTGGGGGGGATGCCACCACAGGCGTGTCTATGTACTCTTCCAACACAGCCAGCTCTGCTCGGAGACTCAGCCTTAATTAGTCATTTACCTAGCATAACTCAGCAAATCTGTGTTCTCAGTAGAACTACCCTATATAAAACTTAATTTATCTATTACCCATTTTGCCTCAAAAAGGAGGAGAATGGAGAAGGAGAGGCAGAATGGAGGAGACTTAGGTCTTATTTTTTCTTCAATGTGCCTGGTTTGGATTGGGGAATTTTTAAAGTAAATACTTATGATTCATAGATGAATTCTGCATGCCAGCTACCTGTCAAGTGTAGCAAGTCCTCAGCCAGCTACTGCATTAGGTTTTGGTTTAAAGCCACTCTAAATGATTTATTGTTTTTAAATTATTTACATGGTATTGTTCCTTTCTTGTAAAATGCAATAGTGCTGTCAGGAACAGCACAGCAGCAAGGTTATGAATGGAACTACAAGTAAATCAAGGTAATTAGAAGCTACCAGTTGCAAATACATACAAGTTCTCCACCAGCCAGCCACCAATTCACTGACGATAATAAAATTTGCATGATTTCCTGACATTATACTCACCACATATTTTCATTGCATGCTTACTGTAATTACTTAGGTCATGATCTCATGCTCATGGCAAGCAGAACTTTCACTGAACCCAGCCGTGACTATTACAGATGCTTAGAAATGAAGCAGGTGGAATTAAGGGAAGAGTTCCCTACATAGTTTTAGGGATCTGTGATGTATCAACTGAATTTTGACAGCTAAGAAAAAGGGAAATATTCTCAACTACTCCCCAGCTACAATCAGGTCAAATTTTAACGAGACAAACGTATCTCAAAGACAGGATTTGAGTCCTGAGTTTTGTGATGATTGATTCCTACCATTTGTTTTCTGGTTCTTTGATGTAAAAATTTTTAAAATTGAAGGTGATATTAATCCCTGATATGTAGGTGTAACAACGGAAAGAAAAATTGTATGTTATTCATCAAAAATCAGAATGGACAATTTAGAGAAGAGCTATCACCTATCCTTCTCAGACTCTTCCAAAATATAGCAGAGGGAGGAACACTCCCCAACTCATTCTACGAGGCCACCATCACCCTGATACCAAAACCAGACAAGGATGTCACAAAGAAAGAAAACTACAGGCCAATATCACTGATGAACATAGATGCAAAAATCCTCAACAAAATACTAGCAAACAGAATCCAACAGCACATTAAACGGATCATACACCATGATCAAGTGGGGTTTATTCCAGGAATGCAAGGATTCTTCAATATACGCAAATCAATCAACGTGATACACCATATTAACAAATTGAAGGAGAAAAACCATATGATCATCTCAATAGATGCAGAGAAAGCTTTTGACAAAATTCAAAACCCATTTAGGATAAAAACCCTGCAGAAAGTAGACATAGAGGGAACTTTCCTCAACATAATAAAGGCCATATATGACAAACCCACAGCCAACATCGTCCTCAATGGTGAAAAACTGAAAGCATTTCCACTAAGATCAGGAAAAGACAAGGTTGCCCACTCTCACCACTCTTATTCAACATAGTTTTGGAAGTTTTAGCCACAGCAATCAGAGAAGAAAAGGAAATAAAAGGAATCCAAATCGAAAAAGAAGAAGTAAAGCTGTCACTGTTTGCAGATGACATGATACTATACATAGAGAATCCTAAAGATGCTACCAGAAAACTAGTAGAGCTAATCAATGAATTTGGTAAAGTAGCAGGATACAAAATTAATGCACAGAAATCTCTGACATTCCTATACACTAAGGATGAAAAATCTGAAAGTGAAATCAAGAAAACACTCCCATTTACCATTGCAACAAAAAGAATAAAATATCTAGGAATAAACCTACCTAAGGAGACAAAAGACCTGTATGCAGAAAATTATAAGACACTGATAAAAGAAATTAAAGATGATACAAATAGATGGAGAGATATACCATGTTCTTGGATTGGAAGAATCAACATTGTGAAAATGACTCTACTACCCAAAGCAATCTACAGATTCAATGCAATCCCTATCAAACTACCACTGGCATTTTTCACAGAACTAGAACAAAAAATTTCACAATTTGTATGGAGACACAAAAGACCCCGAATAGCCAAAGCAATCTTGAGAATGAAAAACGGAGCTGGAGGAATCAGGCTTCCTGACTTCAGACTATACTACAAAGCTACAGTAATCACTACAGTATGGTACTGGCACAAAAACAGAAAGATAGATCAATGGAACAGGATAGAAAGCCCAGAGATAAACCCACGCACATATGGTCACCTTATCTTTGACAAAGGAGGCAGGAATGTACAGTGGAGAAAGGACAGCCTATTCAATAAGTGGTGCTGGGAAAACTGGACAGCTACATGTAAAAGTATGAAATTAGATCACTCCCTAACACCATACACAAAAATAAGCTCAAAATGGATTAAAGACCTAAATGTAAGGCCAGAAACTATCAAACTCTTAGAGGAAAACATAGGCAGGACACTCTATGACATAAATCACAGCGAGGTCCTTTTTGACCCACCTCCTAGAGAAATGGAAATAAAAACAAAAGTAAACAAATGGGACCTAATGAAACTTAAAAGCTTTTGCGCAGCAAAGGAAACCATAAAGAAGACCAAAAGACAACCCTCAGAATGGGAGAAAATATTTGCAAATGAAGCAACTGACAAAGGATTAATCTCCAAAATTTGTAAGCAGCTCATGCAGCTTAATAACAAAAAAACAAACAACCCAATCCAAAAATGGGCAGAAGACCTAAACAGACATTTCTCCAAAGAAGATATACAGAGTGCCAACAAGCACATGAAAGAATGCTCAACATCACTAATCATTAGAGAAATGCAAATCAAAACTACAATGAGATATCATCTCACACCAGTCAGAATGGCCATCATCAAAAAATCTAGAAACAATAAATGCTGGAGAGGGTGTGGAGAAAAGGGAACCCTCTTACACTGTTGGTGGGAATGTAAATTGATACAGCCACTGTGGAGAACAGTATGGAGGTTCCTTAAAAAACTACAAATAGAACTACCATATGACCCAGCAATCCCACTACTGGGCATATACCCTGAGAAAACCATAATTCAAAAAGAATCATGTACCAAAATATTCATTGCAGCTCTATTTACAATAGCCCAGAGATGAAAACAACCTAGGTGTCCATCATCGGATGAATGGATAAAGAAGATGTGGCACATATATACAATGGAATATTACTCAGCCATAAAAAGAAACGAAATTGAGCTATTTGTAATGAGGTGGATACACCTAGAGTCTGTCATACAGAGTGAAGTAAGTCAGAAAGAGAGAGACAAATACTGTATGCTAACACATATATATGGAATTTAAGGGAAAAAATGTCATGAAAAACCTAGGGGTGAAACAGGAATAAAGACACAGACTTACTAGAGAATGGACTTGAGGCTATGGGGAGGGGGAAGGGTAAATGGTGACAAAGCGAGAAAGAGGCATGGACATATATACACTACCAAACGTAAGGTAGATAGCTAGTGTGAAGCAGCCGCACAGCGCAGGGAGATCAGCTCGGTGTTGTGTGACCGCCTGGAGGGGTGGGATAGGGAGGGTGGGAGGGAGGGAGATGCAAGAGGGAAGATATATGGGAACATATGTATATATATAACTGATTCATTTTGTTGTGAAGCTGAAACTAACATACCATTGTAAAGCAATTATACTCCAATAAAGATGTTAAAAAAATATCAGAATGGACAAGTAAAAAGGATTCAATACCTTAAAAGATCAGTGGGCATCTCCAGATGTATAGGCTGACATACATGTCATTCAGTACCCATAATCCTTATCCAACCAGTCATTTTGTTATTTCTCAGAGCTTGGTGCATCTCTCCTGTATACCAACACACAGATTCATAAACTCTCCACGTGCAGGCTCCGAAAACTGAATTTACATCTGACCATTTGCTCTTCTTTTCTAAACCCTATATGCCCCCTGTACCCTACCCCCCATAGCTGTCTCAATAGAGAAGGTAACATTTAGGTTTTGAACGGTGTAATATATAACAGAGTTTCAAGGATGAACACACTGCTTTTAAGCTAAAACTTGGGGAACACAGGGGCAAAAAACAAACCTGATTTGATTCTCAGTTTTGCCCTGTGATCCTAGAAGACTTAATCCCTCAGCCTCAGTTTCATCAGCCTGAGAAGGGAGAAATTACTCATTCACCTACAGTGGTTGTGAAGGCTAAAGATATAGGATGAAAGCACTGAGCACTGTACCTGGCCTATTAGAAGTAATGGTCGATTATGAAATGAAAAAATAGAGCTAATTATCTGGAAACAACCTTATTTCATAAGTCTTTTAGCAAGTCCACATAGAATGGAAAGCTTTACTATGGAAAGTTTGTGTCTGAGTTAAGAGAAAACTATGAGACAGCAAGAAAAGGAGCCTTACTTTCTAGAATTTGATAACACTCCACCAGACCTGAACAAAAAAGAGAATTTTATAAATCAGTCCTCTCTCCCCCCACCATGGAAAGCAGCTTGTGGCACAGCAATAAAAGCAACTTAACGTTGAGACAGTCATATCTTAGGAAGTTAATACCCCAAATCACAGTACTCCCAAACACAGAGGTATGTACTGGTAAATCTCTGAAGTAGTGAAATTCATGAAGGATCCCCAGATCTTAGCCGGGCTCTGGTCAAAGTGACAACCATAGTTACTGGATTTACCTCCTCTAGAACTGCTTTTTTATTTTATTTTTTTACACCTTTATTGGAGTATAATTGCTTTACAATGGTGTGTTAGTTTCTGCTTTATAACAAAGTGAATCAGTTATACATATACATATGTTCCCATATCTCTTCCCTCTTGCGTCTCCCTCCCTCCCACCCTCCCTATCCCACCCCTCCAGGTGGTCACAAAACACCTAGCTGATATCCCTGTGCTATGTGGGTGCTTCCCACTAGCTATCTACCTTATGTTTGGTAGTGTATATATGTCCATGCTTCTCTCCCTTTGTCACAGCTTACCCTTCCCCCTCCCCATATCCTCAAGTCCATTCTCTAGTAGGTCTGTGTCTGTATTCCTGTCTTACCCCTAGGTTCTTCATGACATTTTTTTCCCCTTAAATTCCATATATATGTGTTAGCATACGGTATTTGTCTTTCTCTTTCTGACTTACTTCACTCTGTATGACAGACTCTAGGTCTGTTACAATGCAGATATCTCTTTGCTTTGTGTGAATATGTTGGGGGAGGGGTTGCTTTTGTAATGGTAAGGTATATGAACTTGTAGTAACATACATGCAATCTTTAGAAAAGTGGAATAAAAGTCCATTGTAAATAGTTTGTGTTAATTACCGTTAAAGATTACATCAAGCTCTGCGGTAGGTTTACTCATCTTTAATTATATCCATTTTTAGACCAGTAGTAATTTATGAGATTTCTGGAATGTGTTTAGTAATCCACTGAGGAGACTGACTCAGTCACAGAAGAAAGATTTTCAGAGTGTCCAATTGCCATGACTGTTGACTTCTATCACTTGCTACCCACACTTTTACATGAATAGAGAATGCATCAAAAGTACAGAGTTCAATTAACACAATAGTAAGCATGATGCTATTATGTAGATGGGACATATTTTTTATTGGATCATATGAGTGGTCATAACTTCTGCTAAAAATATGTGTGTCATTTTCCTTAAAGTGCCCTTTCCTTTGCCCCCTACTGTATTCTGAAGACAAAACAGACTATCTTTTGTAGAACACAGCCAGCCGTTCATTTTCTTGTTGTTGTTGAGAACAAGAGTGTTCTCATTTCTCCCACTCAAGATATGTGGAAAATGAACCTTAACTCTCTCAGAGACAAGATCAGAAGCTTGGTTTAAAGCCACTCTAAATGATTTATTGTTTTTATATTATTTACATGGTATTGTTCCTTTCTTGTAAAATGAGTACCTCACTACTAGAATGTATGGCTTATCACTGAAATATTCAAGCACATCTTAAGGTCAGTTCCTATGTGGGCTATTACCATGGTTTTCTACTTCAGTGAGATTTTCAAAAAATGGCTTAAATTATAATTAATGTAGCAGCTGGTCAATCAACATATCTAAAACTAGTGAGTTTTATGTAATTTTAAAAGCTTAAATTTGGATAGTGCCTTAGAAGCAATTTAAGATGCAACTTCCTACATGTTACTATAAACATTTCTATCTTTGTCTTGTTTTTTGTCACATTTGTGTTTATAACTGTAAGATTTTCTCTCTCTCTCTCTTTAATTTGGAAAATATTCACTGTAAGAAAGGAAAACAAGTCTTAAAAGAGAATTGAGTTTCTATATCAATAGGTTAATGGGAGCTACATTAGGAAGTGTGATTTATTTGGGGAAAGTCAAGTTGAAAACAAGATTTAAATCTAGTAGGAGAGTTTAAAAGTTTTGGTTACCTCTAAATTGAAATAATCTCATCAACTCCTTCTACCTCAGAGTGGAATGTTATTAAAAGACTTTCGAGAGTTGACCTACATCAGAAAAGAAAGTAATCTTTGTTAATTCTTTCATTCATTCAATTAACTGTACTGATTAAACTAACCATGTCTTATTGATATCCTCTCCCCCTTCTCGCCCTATAGTCTGTAATTATTAAGTAGATCATTTCTGAGTGAACCATGTTCCAAAGTTAGAAGGACTCTGTGTTCTTACAGAAGACTTTGTCTTATTCCTATTCATCCACTAAGGTCTTCCTAAAGGAAGCTTACAGAGGTCTGTGGACTTTTGGTGGAAGAACAAAGAGTTCTCCACAATATCATTTACAGCCTAAACAGAGGTTCAACCCTAAATGTAGCCAATTTGGAAGCTGGACTGGAGGGAAAAGAGCAGAAAACCCAGCTGTGATGGTGAATTTTATGTGTCAACTTGACTGGACTAAGGGATGCCCAGATAACTGGCAAAACATTATTTCTAAATGTGTTTTGGAGAGTGTTTCCAGGAGAGATTACCATTTGAATGGGTAGACTGAGTAAAGAAGATCACCCTCCCCAATGTGCTTGGGCATCCTTCAATCCACTGAGGGCTTATATAGAATTAAAGATGGAGGGAGGGTAAATTTATTTTCTCTGTTTGAGCTGGGGCATCCATCTTTTCCTGCCCTCAGACATCAGTGTTCCTGGTTCTAGGCCTTTGGACTCAGACTGAATTATACCATTGGCTTTCCTCGTTCTCCAGCTTGTAGATGACAGATGGGGGGACTCTCAGACTCCATAATCATACAAATCAATTCCTATATAAATTGCCTCTTTAGATAGATAGATAGATGATAGTTACATAGACAGATAGATAGATTGATCCTATTGGTTCTGTTTCTCTAGAGAACCCTGACTAATTCACCAGCTCATGCTGCTGGGGAACTTTACAAATCAACAGCTTAATCCCCATTAAGATGTCCAACCCCTTCCAGTTAATTCGTGGCAGGGCCAAGGTCAGGACACTGACTCACATCTGCCAATTGCAGCTCTTTCTATTACAAGCAGTTCACCCAATGGCTCCCCGCCTTGGAGAATGCACCCAGTAAATGGAACAACTAACAGAAGAAGTCTTCTTTAGTCATTTTTACAGATTTGTACATAGTTTGTGTTTGATAAATATTATCTGATAATAAAATGCATAGCTTCTTAAAACTGTAATAACCCAACATATGCATTTCTAAAAAATCATGCAATACACAAAATTATGCAATAAAAACCACAGGAGAAAATTGGGGGGGTGTTAGGAATACAACACTCAAAACTTCCTCAGGTGACCCATTAAAAAAGGGATAGAAACCTAATAAAAATGGCAGATTATACATGTTAAATGGTTAAGAAATATATACATATGTATGTATATCTATACATATCTATATATATAGATATAATATATGTATAGATATATACATATGTATAGATATAAATATAAATATGCCATTTTACCTTTTCAAAAGTCTTAAGTTTGCTTATACTTAAGTTTCCAGTATAAGTAACAGAGAAAGAAAGCGATAGAAAAAAAGTGAGACAATACTTTTATAATAAAAGAGCGCTAAAGAGAGGAAAAGAACACAGATGAAAAAAATACCAAAAAGGCTAAGAGGAGAAAGGGGGAAATTAAAAGGAGGGAGGGTGCCAGACTGTGTGACCAGGGTGGCTGTAGGGAGGGGTGTGGCTTGTGAGTTATTGCCAAGTGGTTTGTACCAGTCTGCTGCGGCTGCCGTCACCAAAGCCTACAGAACGGATGGCTTGAACAACAGGGAGGGTAGAGGGAGCTCTCTGCTGCCTCTTACTCTTCTTATAAGGACCAATCCCAACCAATCCATCAAATTAGGGCCCCACTCTTATACGCTTGGCTAACTTTAATTATCTCCTTAAAGGTCCTATCCTCAAATACATGGGGGATAGAACTTGGACATATGAATTTGTGGGAGACACAATTCAGTCCATAAAATGGTTGAAGGAGGGTTGTCTAAATCAAGTGGAAAGTTGTAAAACCAGATGTGGACAGGTGTGACTCACTGACTTCATGAGAAGTGTGCAGTATATGTTGTGTATGTCTATGCAGTTTGGTTATCTGAAATGCATAATATTTCTCATGGATGAAATTTCATATAAGCAAACACAAATTCTCATTTTGTTCAAGTTGTTCCTTTACATATCAATCAAGTTGGAACAAATTAGCGTTCTCAAAAGAAGCATCGCAACAAAACTGACCATATTCATTCATTCAATCAATAAATATTGGGTGCCTCCTACATGCCAGGCACATTGCTTGGTGCCTGAGATACTGCAATGAATAAACCAAACAAGGTGGCTTCCCTCAAGGAGCTTACATTCTACTGGGAAGAGACAGACTACTTACATTCCCCTGGGGAAACCAGTAAACACAGAAGGATGTAAGATAATTAAGGAGTGTGTAAGATGCGCTAAAGAAAATAAAGAGAGGATGATATGAACTTGGGGAAGAGGCTTTAAACAGAGCTGTCAGAGAAGGCATCTCTGAGGAAAGAGAGAGAGTGCAGTTGGTGGAGAACTGGAGGGAAGGCATTCCAGGCCATTGTGTTTGGAGCAGAGGGAGTGAGGCTGCTGGAGAGTGGGAGATGTGATGGGAGAGTGAAGAGAGGACCAGGTCCGTTCTAGTGGGCAGAGAAGGAAATAAAGTGTTCTGAGCAGGGCTTTGACATGATTTAAGTTTTGAAAATTTTACTCTGATTTCTCTTGTAAAATCCACTCTTGCGAGAAGAGAGACCAGTTGGGAGGCTGTAGCAATAAATGGAGTGAGAAGTGAGGGTGGCTTGGACTGAGGTATGGAGTAGAGAGAGAGGATTCAGGATTTATTTCAAAGGTTTGGGCAAAAGGAGTTTCTGGTAGGTTGGATGAGGGTTATGAAAGAAAGAGGAGGCACAAGAATGATTCCTATTAGATTTTTGGCTCATGTCACTAAATATATCATCATGCTGTTTATTAAACTGTGGCAGTCTGGACACTTCAGCTGTTTGGGAACAAGGGTTGAGTTTTGGACAGTCTAGAGCTCAAATTCCTGTTAGAAATCCAAGGAGCAACGTCGAATAGGCAGCTGATTATGTGAGCCTGGAGCTCTGGGAGAGGTTGAGGTTGGAGATTTAAATTGGAGAGTCATCAGCATACAAATCACACAGAGAGTGAGTTTTGAGAGAGAGAGTTGAAAGGAGCCGAAAACTGAGCCCTGGGGTCCTGCAAGATTTAGAGGTCAGCTGCAAGAGGGGTAGCCCAAGAGATGAGGAAGGAACGGCTCATGAGTGTCACAGCAGTGAAGAGGGAATCTGCACGGAGCTAGCCACTGAGCTGGCAGGAAGACCAAGGGCATGTGGCACTTTGGAAAATAACTAAAACATGTGGTTCACAAAGGCGGGAGTGACCACCTTTTTAAGAGACTTTCAGAAATGGTGGTGGTAAGTCTCAAAATGATTACATTCCTTGCATAATTTTAGGAAAATACAGTCCAAATGCTTTGGTATAACACATACAAACACATAGACAGATGGCCAATATCTTGGTGGAGTGAAGGGTTGATGCCTTAAGATCACACTTAGGATAAAAAATAATTTAGGGGTTGTATAGCCACTGAAACGTCTGAATTTGGCATTGCTTATGAGTATAACGGTCTTTATGCCCATGAAAATGTTGAAATACGTCCCCCCAAATGTGGAAGGTGAAACTTCTAGATCCTATTCTTGTTCCTCTCTGAGTTTTCATTGGCAATCCAAGGTAACCCTTGGTGTTTAGTGCCCATAGTACATTTTCCTGGAGAATGGATTCCCTGGAAACAATCTGTGGCTGACAGTAGCACACAGAAGGTTTATTGGGGAGTACGCTCGAGAGCAACTTCCCTAAGTATGGTTGCCAAACTTAGCAAATAAAAATACAGGGAGCCCATGCAACATCTGAATACACTAATACTAAAACATTATCTGGTTTATACCTGGAATTTTAATTAAACTGAAAATGTTGTATTTTATCTGCATCCTTACCTGTAAGGAGGTGAAGAAGGCAGGTTAGAAGGAGGTGATCCTTTGTATGATTACAACAAAGGCCTCAGATGATCCTGGGAGCTCTTTGAAGCTAGCGTGATCCTCCTTATTTATTGCAAATTGTGGCAAGTGGGCTAGGCCATTGAATCTCTGAATCAGCCAGTCACTGGCCTCATGGTGCCCCTGGGAGTGGGTATAATCTTGGACAGGACTGTTCTCTAAGGGCCAAGGGCCACAGCCTTGAGTAGGTGCATTTCTGGCAGCTGGGGAATGAGTGTCACAGCACTGAAGAAGGAATCTGCACGGAGCACCACAGGGTTCAAGGTTCAAATGCCAACATTTTAGAAACTATTCATTTCCTTCAAAGTGTTTTAAATATACATCTAGTTAGGTAAGGTAGCTAAATATATTCTGAAAACCAAAAGTGCTAAGTTAAAACCAAAAAGCACTGTTCCAATATAAGGTAGTAGTAGTAATTAGAGTAGTCAAGTTCTGATACTAATATTATTGCCTACCTGGCCCAGCCCCTCCACTATAGCATGTATAGGGCTTATTTGCTGAATTGTCCATCTTCCCATCTAGACTAGAAGCTTCTTGAGAGAAGAAGCCATGTCTTATTTATCTCTGTGTACCCAACACTTGGTACTGTATTAGGTATACAGTAGGTACTCAACCAGTGTCAATGGAAAATAAAGAGGCAGGAGATGAATAAGTAAGCCATCCAAATGATGGTTTACAACAACTAGACCCACCCTCCATTAGGGTGCAAGGAAGGTAATATATTAGGTCCCAAATCTATGTGAGACTTCATTTTCATTTTTCCTTGTATTTTCTTCAGCGATACAAAACTCATAATACCCTCTCTGGCCTGTGAGTTTCTTTATTAGGCAATCAGAACCCTGACCATATCTTAAATCATTTGGTTTATTAGATATTCACTTAGTGCATTACTGTTTCAATGCACCATTCATGACAGGTTTTAAAGAGTTAAGGAGACAAGAACCCTTTCTCATTTGTGTGCCTGCCTTTGGGAAGTTTTGAGAGTTTCCTTCCTAAATGGAAGGTGGCATTGTACATTACCTTAACAGTGAAAGCCCTGGTGAGAAGTCCGAGAGGCCTCCATTTCTCCCTTAACCTGCAACTTCACCTCTTATGAATGCTTCCTTCCATTACCCCTTGAGTGAGTCACACTGATGCTTGATGATAATCCTCTGGTGGACATACTTCTCCTCCCAGAATGAGTGTTGACATGAAGAAGTCTCCAGATTCCCTACAGCCAGATCAGTGATCCCAAATTTTAACCACATTGGATCCTGCCTGCACATCCTGCCTCTGGTTCGACACCCACCTTTCCTCCCACAGCATGACCATGACCACAGAGGCAGACACTTGCAGGGTGGTCCTCTGAGCACACCCTGGGGGCAAGAGACACGACATACTTATTGACTGCGGGCCAACGTTACAGGAACACTGCCTGAAAGAACTGCAAGGGTGCCTCTGTAACACTCAAGGTAGACACCGCAACATTTGCCAACCCCCTCACACGTCCTGGGGGAGGTTGGTTTGCAGTAATCTTAGCAGCCCCCAAAGCAACAGCTGTTCTCAAAGGGAGTCTGATATAATCCTTTGTTTAAGACCAACAGTGGGAGGTAGTTTTGTTTTGTTTTGTTTTTAAGTTCTAAATTGTTAACAATTTTTCCAGCTTCCTGCAAACAGGTAGAATAGAGCTGAACATTTAGGCAAGACTCAGGGCCACGTTCACGTTTTGATTTTTTACCCACACACTTGTTCCTATCCCATGGACATCTTTGTCGTGGGAAAAATATTAGACTCTGGGAAGCACAAGTCAGTTTTTCCCATTTCTAAGCAATACTGAAATCAGTTGGCCATTGATCTTCCAATCCCAGCGATCAGGTCAGTGTTACAATAGACAGAATTAGAGGTCTCCATAGAAAAATGTACGTCCCATTTTCCTATGTTCTATTGTCTTCCTAATTGTCTTTCAATGAGTGTAGAATAATCTTCCATCTTTTTCAATAACCATTAGAAAGCATGCTTTCCAAAGGGAGCACCAAAGAATTTTCTGAAGTACTTCCAAAGTTATAATGTAACCTGCAGCTTAAGCTTTGGGGTCTATTGTGGTAAATAGTATCCTAACATATTACATTCTTTTGGCAAGAATAAGTGTCATTTTTAACTAACTGAGAACTGGATAAAACACTCAAAAGAAATAATCCACTACCCTGACGATAGAAGCAAGAATGTAAGTTTCCTCCCAAACAGGTGCTATGTTTAGTTCTATCCCTAGAACCCCAGCGCTATGCCAGTGTCTTGTAAGGGGTTAAATGAACATTGAATATCTTTATTAGAAATTTATTAGAGATTTCTGCCATAAATTATTAGCAACCAAGAAATCATTACCCCTTTTAGTTTGAGTGGGTTCCTTTGGACCTTGGAGTTTGCTGGACAGAGTTGATTTCTCATCATTAAATGTTAAACTCTCTTGACTAGTAGAGAGATCTTGTGGTTTGTGCTCTGTACCAGCACATCGGGCTCTGTTTTTTTCTCATTTGCTCTCTTGCTCTCCAGACAGTAAAGGCTGAGAATCTCAGGTAGCATGATTTCCAAGGTGAAAGCAAACTCTCACTCAGAGCTGACTCAGTTTTATAACCCAGTGATATATAAAGGTGGCAACATAACATTTACAGGAATTGCAGGTCTCAGAGGATATTTATAGTAGTCATTGCCATGACTGTTATTCTTTCATTACCTAAACAGAAAACATGTTTTCGCCCCTTTGTAATGCATCTTATATGCGAAGAGAGAGAGAGAGAATAGACAGTGAACATACAACTTTTGACTGCTTTTCGCTTCTAGACTTTAAGCTCGTCCTGTCCCATTCTCCATTAGGATGTTGACTATTAGGGAGGTCTTTGTATCTTCTTCTGGTGCATTTAATATTCTAGTATATTTCCACTTGCTCTCAGGAGCCTTTTACAGAGAAGAATGTAGAACAGCTAGCAAACTTTTAAAAATGTAAATATATAACCTGTGTCAAAGTATGGAAACAGGTTATGGAATGCATGCATCCCACAAAGAGAGCCCTATGGAAGACGAAGCAGGGCTGTGGCAGCAGAATGATAATTGCACTCCGGAGAGTAAAAGACATTGTGTTGCCTCCTCAGCAGAAATTCACCTCCCTGTATGAAAATCTGTTAAATTTTCCAGTTTCCCACAGAGGGAATGATAGAGAATTTAATGAGAAACACATTGGAACGGGACCTGTCACTGTGTGATTATGCATTCACTAATCTCTCTGTAGGGTACAGAAAAAGGCGGTCTTCTCTGAGAGAGTTTATCTGACAAAAGGGAAAAAAAACATGTCTAGAAACAAATTACCAAAAAGTAATGTCTTCACCCTCCCACTGATACCTACTGACACCCCACTGGACTGCTTATTTGGCCTGCAAACAGCAAAATCATCAGGATTTGCACAGTCACCTGTTTTTCTGATTGTCAATGAAACTGAAGTTTCATACGATGACTAATTTATTGATATTTAAATGCAGCTTGCAAGGGCCTGATATTTCTAGTCTGGACTTGGGATTTGTGTGTGGGAAATCCAAGCAGAGTGAGGGAAGCAGCCAGTGTTCTTACTCTTGTTGTTGGAGCCATTTTGTATCTCACAGGAATTCTCTTAACCATCATCAACCTCTTCATCAAGTAAATCTTATTCAGTGCTAATATCCATCCTACAAGCTTTTTTTTTGAGCACCTAACATATTCCATATAGGGACCTGTAGATATAATTATATAGCCAGTACTTTGAATAAATAGAATGTCCAATAGCCTCCACGAAGTGTTTAATTCAGAGGAACACATCGTTCAAAATTGCTATATCAGCTAAGAACATTTCTTAAGTTCCTTTTATTAGCCTGAACTTGGGTTGGGCAATGTGCAAGGAGAGAGCAGCTATATTCCCTGCAGGAGTTCAAAATCTAAGACTATGTTGATGTCAACCTCTACAAGGAACATACTGAACAAGTATTGAGCAAATGAAGAACTGTTTCACTAGCTGAGTGTCTTGGCGAAGCAGGATCTCAGAAAATACTGAATTATTGGGATAGTAAGGGAATGGTGGTGGAATGTCATGAGTTATACATATTTGAAGGAGTGGTGTCAAGATGAGATTATTCATATTTCTTCATGAATTTCTAGAAGGCTTCATGGAGAAAGTGTGATTTTGGTCAAAACAGAGATGTTCAATAATTACATGTTTAGTTAAGGTCATGAACTATGTATTATCAACAGTGATGTTACTCTGACCGTTCCTATCTGGATTAATAGGAAATTTGATTTAATTAATAGGAAATTACTGCAAATTTGCAAAGTCCCTTATGAAAAGGTAAGCCCAGGGGAATTCCCTGGTGGTCGGTTGGTTAGGACTCACTGTCAAGGGCCTGGGTTCAATCCCTGGTCGGGGAACTAAGATCCCACAAGCTTCTTGGCAGTGCAAAAGAAAAGAAAAGAAAAGTAAGCCCAGAATGGATTCCCATTTTTTAAATGTCTTGATCCAATCTCGCACTCAGTTTATTTTTCTTCTTAATCTAAGACAAGGCCTTTTTAAAATATCTGTTTATTATTTCTTTCACAATTCTTTTCATGTGGTTGTGCAATTTCAACTGGACATAGACTTTTAGTTTTGCCTGAAGAGGGACCATGTCCTCTTTTTGGTACGTCAACATTTTAAGACTCAAACAATCACTGATGACAAAGCTGAAAATGACGCTTGAGATAGCATGGGTGAAACAAGGCCTAGAGATTGACCTCCGGTAATCGCACATCAGAGTCAGGAAAAAGACAATAAAATTAGAAGTATGTAAGAGCTATTGCTTCCTAATCTAGTATTTTTATTACATAAAATTGTTTAAATACTGATGGATGATTTGTAGCTCAGTTGTCTGATGGTATCTCTGAATGTTGTATGTGATTCTTTTTTTTTTTTCTTTACATCTTTATTGGAGTATAATTGCTTTGCAATGGTGTGTTAATTTCTGCTTTGTATGTGATTCTTGGATGTAAAAAATGCCTCCACTGACTCAGGCTGCGTTCTCCTCCCTTCTTTCCTGTGGAATGACATAGAGGAGGTAACGCTTTTCTTGGACTAATGCCTAATCATTTGATAATCTTATTTCAAAAACCGACTAGTACAATTAGATGACTTACAAAAGAAAAATAGAGGAGTCATGTTCACTTACCTAAAAGTCTCTTTTGGGCTTCCCTGGTGGCGCAGTGGTTAAGAATCCACCTGCCAATGCAGGGGACATGGGTTCGAGCCCTGGTCCGGGAAGATCCCACATGCCGCGGAGCAGCTAAGCCCGTGTGCCACAACTACTGAGCCTGTGCTCTAGAGCCCACAAACCACTACTGAGCCCGCGTGCCACAACTACTGAAGCCCGCGTGCCTAGAGCCCATGCTCCACAACAAGAGAAGCCACTGAAATGAGAAGCCCGTGCACCGCAACGAAGAGTGACCCCCACTCCTGCAACTAGAGAAAGCCCATGTGCAGCAACGAAGACCCAACACAGCCAAAAATAAATAAATTTTAAATAAAGAAAGAAAAGTTTCTTTCAAAATGTGCAAAAAGATGATTGGCTTAAAAAAAGATTTTAAGTGATCAAAATTTAGTTGTAGCAATGAAATAAATCTTGAAGAAGGTGTAGAATTCCTTGGACAAGATATTTTTGTTTTCTTCCCATTGCAGCATTGTCTACAATACTGTTTTTATTTTTTAAATTAACTGTACAAGAAATTTTCTGCAGCTGTAAAAATCATGCCAGAATTCAAGTTTTTGGTTAGTGCAGTATTTTCATTTCGTGATTGAAAATGTGGGAAGTTATAGCTTAATTCCGCTGTCCTTTGGAAGGGTAAAAATGTTAATGTAAGACAATTGTTCAGTTTTCTATTTCAAGATCAACTTTATAGAAAATTTACCTACTAGATTTATGGTGTTTTATTTTCAGGTACAAGAAATAAAAGCATCTAAGATGATATAACTGTTAAATTTAGAAATAACTTTTGTCAGCGTCCTTTATCGCCATCACACAGTTTTATACAGCTGAGTCACTATAACTCAGCTAAAAGAACTAAAAGATAATTTATATATAACCACACTCTCAAATTAGTTTCTTGAGAAAGAAGTGACAGTATATTTTGCAAAATAAAAACCATGATATTATTACATCTTATTGAAAACCTCTATTTACCTCTACTGATGCTCCAAATAAAGATTATCTTAAATTAAATTAATGTAATTAATAAAGTTGAAATGTCATTCTGAAGGTGTTTGTCATCTCTCTTCTAGACAAATGAGGTTCCAAAATTGTAATGTAAAATTCATTGACATTTTTAGGTGAACACAATCTCAATTAAACAATTTTATTTAATATGAGATAGGTCTAGTTACTTCAAAATTACCAAAACTACATAAGCAAAGACCCCTTTTAAAAGGCCTAGGGGGCTTCCCTGGTGGCGCTGTGGTTGAGAGTCCGCCTGCCGATGCAGGGGACACAGGTTCGTGCCCCGGTCCGGGAAGATCCCACATGCCCGCGGAGTGGCTGGGCCCGTGAGCCATGGCTGCTGAGCCTGCGCGTCCGGAGCCTGTGCTCCGCAGCGGGAGAGGCCACAACAGTGGGAGGCCTGCGTACCGCAAAAAAAAAAAAAAGTGCTAGGTATTGGTAAGGAATTATATTTATACATATTTTCTCTACATGAGTTCTTTCAATTAATTAATTTAGGTAACTTTTTGCTTCAGTGAGCTTTAAATAAATATAATTGTGTATGGCCAGTAAACTAAAGAGAAGTGTAATTTAAAGTTATTTCTTTTTAATTTTAGCTTGGCTTTAAATTTTGAAATTAATGAATCCTGACTTGCATAATATATATTTGGTAGCTATTCTACTTGAACTTCCAAATGCTAATCAAATCAAACTAGGAGTACAAGATAAGGTAATTTTTTTAGTTTAACATAAATTACCAGCAACATTTGTCGAATACAATATATACATTAACTTAGTTTGTTGTTAATCATCATTAAAGTCATCTTTTCCTTGCCCATTTAGGGACATATGTCTACTGTTCTCCTGTTCTGCAATTTTATTTCTCATGTGTAGTAAGAACTTGATATACAGTGTACAATTTTTAACGATATATTAAAATAAACTAGAGGATTATTTTTAGCTTTATACCATGTATATATGTGATATACCAATTAGATAAGAGTAAGATATCTGTGTTGGCAAAATTTCATTTCATTTAATCCAGGAGATTTTTAATGTATAAATTAGTTAAAACTATTGTAGCATTGTATTTTGTTTTTAAAAAATCATGTATTAAGGGATGTCCCTGGTGGCCCAGTGGTTAAGACTCCATGCTTCCACTGCAGGGGGCACGGGTTCCATCCCTGGTCGGGGAACTAGGATCCGGCATGCCTCGTGGTGTGACAATAATAATAATAATAATAATAATAATAGATTTTAAAAATAAAAAATTATGCATTAAATGCAAACAATGTTTAATCATATTATAGTTTTATAATAAAACACCATTCTAGAGTATACGTGTGATGTTTTAGTTGATGGATGGATTTTATATATATTGTATAAAATATATGTGTATAGTTTCCATTAAAACAAAGCAGTCTGCTTAAATGGTAGTAAGTTCAATTTTGCTGAGTTTCTATTTTGCATTTGTGCATCAAAATAAAACATACTTTGTTTTTAAAAGAAGTTTAGCAATATTCTCTAAAAGAAAAGAAACATGCTTAAATACAAACCATAAACTTTCTGTGAATGCTTTTGTTCTTCCTATGAGACATACTTTTAAACATTAGCTTTACCGTTTTTATTGCCACATTTCTGAAGATAAACACTTATGTTTCATAGAACGCCATAAAAATGATTACCCAAGAAAATAAATTATATAAATTCTTTTAAGTTAAATTTTCTGTGATTTATGCCCAACATCCAGTATTTGGGTTGACAATTAAGTGCCGTTTTCAACTCATCAAATTCCCAAATTAAGTTTCCCATATCGCACAGCCAACTTTTTAAAAACATACATCAGAAATTTTCCTTATAAAAGGGCAGATCTATTCACTGGGATGGTTACCTTTAGGATAGGAAACTCAAAGTGTGTTTAACTGAGTAATAAGAATATTTTTGACAATGGGACTTGACATGGGTAACTGTTACATGATTCATCTCCTTCGGTTCTCTGTGTGTTTCCACTAAGTGGGTTGCTCCCTGTGGATCTATACAGTGGAGATAGAAGAGGGTCATAAAAGAGGTATTTTAAGCACTCTGGTTTCATAGTGTATGTTTGATGGACAGAATAAAATGTATTCCTCCAGCAGTTAAAGAATGAGGGCAGGGTAGATAAAAGGAGAAGTGAAGGCAAGGCAGAATTAGATATCAGTAAATGCTGCAAACTCAGTGTACTTGTACCTCTAATCCTCTTCCTTATCTCCAACTTTTAATTCCACCAAAAAAGTCCTTATATTTTCTCCTTACTTCCAATTCATTGTAGCCCAGCCACCAAAAAGACAGGATTCCATATAATAGCATGAATTTATACACACACACACACACACACACACACACACACACACACACATACAAACCCAAGCTCAACATTTGGTGCTGTTGAAGAGAATTTAAACATTTTAAGATGCAAGACTAACTTACATTATCTGAGGTATGGTAAAAAAAAATAATCACAATAAAAATTAAAAGTGCAATGAATAAGAAAAATGAAAAATAAATCCACATGTTATAAACAGGCTATAAACACATTTATAATTCATAAATTGCATTAAAATGGCTGTTTTATGTCTTATTAATTAAAAATAACAAAAGTAAGAAAATATGCTCAATGCAAGGTACTTTAAAAAAAACCAAAACCCAAAAAACAAACGTTAATAAAATATTTTTATCTGCATCAAAATAGTCTTTGGAAACCAAAAATAAAAATGTATCGTATGCTTTTTCAGGTTGATCTGTAAAAGTCAGAAAAATACATAATCCCCACCATTTAACTTTCTGGAAACAGAGTCCCAGTATGCACCAAGCATAAAGCAAAAGGCTTTATGTCATACTGAACTAAAGCAGTGAGCTCCCTGTATTGGTACAAAGAATTCCAGTTTAGTTCCTATCAGGAGACATTTTTGTTTCAGCCAAACTGAAACAAATGTCCTGACTTCAGTACAGTGTAGTGTAACTGAAGCTGTGTCCAAAAAGTTGTCTTCAGAGCACAAAGACACCTACAGAAACTCCTGAAGGGAAGGCATGGTTTCTCACAAGGCCAAGATGAGTATTATCCAAAGCGAAACTTGAGTCTGTATTTCACTGTGTTGGGACTTCTCCGAGGTGCGGAGAGGGGAACCTTTGGCTTGATGGGATTAGGTGGCTTTTTCTTTTCAGGAACAGTAACTGTGAAAGAAAGTTCTGGCTGCTCTGATTGCTTGAATCTTGGCAGAAAGTGGGTAGAGATGTGCTGAGGTTTAACACGGGGGCTGCAGCCCCGTTTAGCTTTCCCTCTCTTGTTCAGGGCCACGTACCACTCCCGCCCCGTTTTTTCAGTTCGGTGTATTGCTGAGGCATAGGTATTATAGCTGTTTTCTTGAAATCGCTCCCTGAACTTGCAGTCATCTGTAAATTTGGCCTAGGGAATAAAAGAAGAAGAGGAAATTCAAGTAGTGATAATATGTTCAGCATGTAATAAAATGAGGTCTTCTACTGTAAAGAAAAAACAGAATTCCGTTGACCCCTGCCCTCCTACTCCATTCTCTTTTATAAAGACACATTTGCTTCTTTTAGAGTTGCTTTAAAATTACTATTTTCGTTTCTATATTCCTACTTTATTCATCTTTGTAATGCTGATTTCTGTTTATTATGTACAATCGTGAAATAATATCAATGTATATAAAAGTGATAACAGGAACTCGTATATTTAAATTCTATTACTCTTTCTAATTACTTTGATATTTTTAGTTAAAAAGTTAACTTATAAGATTTTTCCCCCTCTTAAGCCATCAAGAAAATAAATAGTTCTATATTATTCAGAGGAATGGGGTCATATTATCCTTTGAAACAAGAATACATTTTTCAATCTTATCAGCATGCTTCATGGTGCTGAGAAAGGGGTAGCATATGGCCCTATTAATATTGCATATGTTAGAGTTCTTTAGGAAAGAATGTATCTTCACACAGTGATACAGGAGAGTATATTTGATGGCAGGAAGAAAAAAATTACCTTTGGAGTCACTAACAATACTTCAGCCAGATCTCTCTCTCTCTCTCTACACACACACACACACACACACACACACACACACACACACACACACACAACTCTGCCCTTGAAATGCTCACAGAAACAGTGGATTAAGCAAAGAAGTAGACATCCATCACGATGCAGCTTGATAAATGGAATTATGACAGCGGTATGCAGAGGATACAATGATAGCATAGAGGAAGGGCATCTGAGAGGATGGAGGTAGCAGGGAAGAGGGCAGGAAGTCTTCCTAGAAAAGCTGACTTCTGAGCTGAGTCTTCAAGTCCGACAAGGTGTGAGCAAGGCAGGTGACATGAGAAAGGATTTCAGGGAGCAGAACTGGTGTGTTCACAGGTCAGCAGGACAGCACTATAAGTAGTTCAGTGTGATTTCCACTTAGGACGCATGGAGAAAGGAAGAAGAGATGAGGACGACAAAGCAGGCCACAACAAGCTCTGAAAAGGCTGAGTTTGCCGTATTGAGGAAATTGAATGACCGCAGTACAGGGGAAGCAAGTGAGAATGTGTCAGACAGACATGCAATCAAATGTCAATCCTGCCAGTTGAGTTCTCAGCTTTAGGCTCTTTATCCACAATCCTTGCAACTGTAGGGCTATTGTGAGAATCAAAATATTTTTCTAAGGAAAGGATCTGGAGCTTTTATCAAATACAAGATTCCATAGCCCCCAAAGAATTCAAATCCCTAACCTGGACTAGACCAACATGTTTCACAATTTCAGGGAACACCATTTGTATAAACGTCCTGGGCTTAGAAATACCAAATATCTTGACTCCTATATAAGAACACTACACATACACACACACACACACACACACACACACACACAGAGAGAGATATGATTCTTTCTATATCAAACCAAGAGGTTCTAACATGGAATTAAAAGTCCTTTAATTCCTTTGCTTTTCTAATAATGCCAAACTTTCTTCTGCAATACAGATCCCAACCCTGTAATATAGAAGTCTGAACATTGCAAGGCAGTTTACACAGAACTACTGTTGATGGCCACGTGGAATTTTTGAGTTGTGCAGGGTACTGACAATATCAGGAGACAACCAGTTTCAGAGTATTTCCAGCAGCACATTTATCTTATGTACGATAGTCTATCCAGGTTATTTACATTCGAGTGTAGTTCAATCAATACAGCTCTTTATTTGGAGGCTATGAAGCTATATACCCTGGACTGGGTCTCTAGCAGGCTGTAAGCCGCTATTTTAAAGAACCACTGCCAATGGCTTTCTCTCATCCCATCATAACCTACAAGCCCCTGACCAGGACAAGGGTGCTATGTTGCCATTCCTTTAGAAGAGCACACATTTATTGTTCCTTATTTTTTTTTAATTAAAAAGTCTTTCTTACAAGTCAAACATAGATTCGTCTGCTTAGCTCTTGAAAGGACTTCAATGCTCTCCCATTCAATTAGATAATCCCAAAGTTTTACTTTAAAATAAAAGCTATAACCATCTGGAATATTTTCTGCTACAGAAAAGACCAAGCATTTTAGAAAGGTGTGGGAGATTTCACTAAAAACGGTAGCAGGTATATTTACCCTGCCTCAGATTTTTTTCCTAAAATTTATTTGAATAACATTTTTAATGTATAATACATTATAGACCTGACTTCTACCCTTGTTTCACACACAAAAAATCATTTTCCTGAAATAAAGATAGCAGTGATTGCTTTATTCAATTTTGACAGTTAGATTTTTTTAAGTGTACTGCATAATTTAACCTTATTTTTTCCTTAATGGTGTCAAAAAAAAAATAAAGAAGGAACATGTCTTTTTTAATTGATGTGGCCAACAGACACACATGCGTGTGCATGCACACATACACACACACACACGGTATATTAACCTATAGCAATTCCATCTTACTGTCTTTCATGGGGTGAAAACCTACCGATGCCACCCCCGAAAATTATTCCATCTGAAAACTTTCTCTTTCCCCCTCAAGGTTCATGTTCTAAGTTCTTTCTTAAGAGAAGACTTAAAGAGGATGGCTGTTCAGGCTCTAGATTTTTCGAGGGTCACCTAACTGTCACATGGGATAGGGATGTTCAGAATTCTGAGGACCCACATTACTTGCTGGCCCTCAGCCATTCCAAACCCCACATTAAAACAGGAGTGAAGGCAGTCAGACTGTTTTGGATTTCTTAATTGACTTCTAATTTAATATTTTGTCTGAAAAATTCTTCCAGCTATGATGGAACAAAACCATTTGAAACAAACATAGTGAGTTTTTCATCAGGAGATCTGGTTTCTTCTGGAGGGATGGACTGTCCCTGTCAGTATTCCCGGCCCTGTTCAGACAACACGGCGACATTAAGCAGTTCATCTCTGTCCCTAATGTTACGTATGAGGCATCTTCACAACAGAGTCACCAAGCAGCAGAGCCATTTAAATATATTTACCATTTACCATTACACAATTTTAGATAATAAACTTTCCAGGTTACTTTTAATTTTTGAAATCTCCTTTGAATTATAAAAAGTGCTTTAGCAATATATATACTTTTAAAACAATAGAACTGGATTATTTCCCTAGAAAATGGGAAGAGGATGTAAAGACTTTATCTACAGTTCAGCTGTGAAGTAGAGAGGTAAATCTAATTTCAAATAAGCTATTGAAATCAGGACCCCCATAACTTCCACCCTACCACCATCAGCCACTACAACAAACGCATTCATTAAAATGTTCGTAAAGAGCCCCTATCTTTGTTTCAAACTCAGTTTTTTGTGGATTCATTCCACAGATATTTATCGACTGTATATCACATGCCAGACACTGTGCTGGTTGTCACTTTTACAATGAAAAACAATATAGCCATGGTCCTGCCCATGTTCTTTGTTGACTTAAATTATCTATGTTTTCCTCTATAATTTCTCCTTGATCTTGCAAGTGTAAAAATAAGTTATAGTCAACAAGCCATAATTGCAAAACTAACAAGTTTAAACTGGCTGATTTCTACGTAATTTAAAGGAGTCTTAACTGAAAAACATAGATGAAAATGAAATTAAACTACTTTTGCCTGAATATGCAAATGCAAATTATTCAGAGGTGGGGCAATATAGTGCTATTAAATAAAACAAGAATTTTGGGCTTAGGAGGATACTTTACCTTGATTCTACTCATCTCCTCATGTGATGAGGGCACACAGTGAATATTTAAAAGAAAGGTCAAATTCAGTTCAAAGAAAGTAAAACTTTGACTGTGATATTCCAGAAAAGACCGATTCTGCTTAATTAAAATCTGAAGGTCAATTAAACCAGAGAATTCTTTCTGAAACAATATTTTTAAAAACTTTCTAAAACCTCTTAACATAGATTCGTTCCTTAGTAAACGTGCTCTATGATGATTGAGAATATTGTAGCAAATGCATTGAGGCTATGCCTACAAGTCCCGATTCTCATTACATGTGACTGAAGAAGTAAATACGCATTGTATGAAAGAGGTATATAAAGAGGATTGAACTTGGACTAACAGTAGTACCAACCCTGGAGTCTGCAGATTATTTAATCATTTAATCAATTTTACTTCTTTATTTCACTTTGTTTTCTTTGATTTGCCTCTTTCTCTTGAAAAGCTTTATAAAGTTAAGAAATAATTAAATATAAGCAACTAAAATGCTATTATAGACTATATAATGTTATTAAATAATTAAACTATTATTATAGACTGTAACGAAAACAATTAAAGACCAGATTGTGCTCTAAGCAAAGTTTTCTTGCTGCCTGCATCCCTACACTTCTTGTTCCCCTGCCTCCTTTCAATGCATTTTGGTTCCCACCCCTAGTCTCACCAATGGGACTGCCCGGGTCAGGTCCCCTAAGCCCAGGCTGTTTTGTATGGCTGTGTAGGATGTGCCCAGCACAAAAGCACCCACCTTTGGTGGTGAGTGAAGGCTGAAAGCTAGACCCTGCTCCAACTGCTCCCAAGCAGAGAACCCCAGAACAGAGCAGCATGCATGTACAGGAGCTGCCTCTTTCTCTTTAGTTCACAAGCCTTATATGGGTCAGTTGATGTATGACCATCTCCAGAGCATGGTCATACTTCCTGCTTGGCACTAGGTATCTGGCCATTCTGTGTCTCAGTTCTTCATGCAACCAAGGGAATATACAAGTTGGATTTAAATCAACCTGAGGTAAGGTAGTGAAGAATGCTAGCCACATGATTTCTCCTCCTCTGAACCTCTTGAATTTGACTTCAAATTACTCAGGGAGCCAGGTCAAAATGCAGATTCCCAAGGCCCTATCTCCAGAGATTGTTTTAGTAAGTCTGAGCTGAGACCCTGGAATCACATCATTAACCAGCATCCTGTGTGATCTTGATGCAGGTGAGGTGAGAACCACACTTGTAGAAACATGGTATAAGATAGTTCACTGTCTGATGCTCTTAATAGCTCAAAAAAGCTGGGCTATTGAGGGCTACCATGTGCCAGGTGTTTTACATATATTATTTCATTCTTGATATAATTCCATGACTATTAGGATGTTATTACCTGATTTTCCAGACAGAAGAGTAAAGAAAAGAATTAGTCTAAATCCCCTCATTTATCACGTGCCAGGGTAGGCCTGTGACTTAAATCTCACCTACTGATTCCTAGATTCAAACTCTTTCAGTAACACTGTACAAACCCAAGGCATCTCCTAGGTTTCTATATAGTCCTACCTGCCCTGCAGTTGCTCCATATTAAAATACTGATGAAAAACAAGTGCCATTCCCCCAACCATCTAAGACGTAGAACACCATCTCTCACTTTAGGCTGAAATGGATCTCTGAAATTACAAGTCGATTCATCACAGGCAGATTTCCTCAATAAAATAAGCCCTCTAACCAGATTGACATAGTGTGAAATTAAGAGAAAACTGACATTTACTGCAAAGGTAGAACACTGAACTCATTTTTTAGCCTGAATTACTAGCTATTCAGTTTTACTATGTAAATTGAAAGCTCTTAGAGGGCAAGGCGAGTTTCTATTCAAGGCCTTTATAGAGCTCAGGGTCTTGACTGCAAGAGTGGAGTGCTTAATAACTTATTTTTTTAATGATGATGATAACCGTTACTCAAGATTCCGTTTCCCCTTTCAATAAACATGCCCAGCTTTAGGGGCTGCGGACTCATCCTCACTCTGCCCCCAGCTCAGGAAGTCTAGTCCAGACTCTCATCCCAGGCAAGCCAGCTGGCGCCCTCTGAAACCAGGAAAGGAGGCTGTTCTAGTCCTTGCTTAGGGCTGATCAAGCACACATTCCATGCCTATTTCGTAAACTCTGCAATTAGCTTTCCTTCCAAACACGATTCCCTAAAACCCTGAGAAACAAAAATAATTCCACCACGTGCTTCTTTCTGTATCTTTAAAATGAGCAAAAATGTTTTTCCCCCAACAGGCAATAAGTGAACATGCATACTTAATGAAAAGACTGAAGAATTCATGATAACCACCTTTTTCAAGATTGAGATTTTTTAAGGGGAAAACCACAATGCACAAGAAGGATCTTAAAAAATTATGAGATTATGACCATTGGAAATCCTTGCCTCTTTAAGATCTTGAACCTGGGAATTTTGCTTTCAAATTAGGTTCCTTGGAAAAAGGAAAACCCAGAAGAAAAGGGGCTACTGTATGCAAGATGAGTTTGGACCTAAAGAAAAAAGGGGCAAATAATAAATGGGATTTGTGGCTGGTCTAAATATCTGAGGGGGTCACAGCTGCTTGACCCCAAAATCAGAAAGTATTCTGAGAGGAGATAGAGGATCATCAAACAGCTGCCTGAGAGCAAATTCAGGAAGATCTGTTCTAACATTAAATGCTGAATACTTTCCAGGAACTATTCTAAGTGTTTTATACATATTATCTCATTTAAAATGCTCAACTATCACCATGTATTTTTACTTTAATTTTCTTCCATGTATAGCTGATAAAACCAAGGAATAGAAAGATTAAGTAAAATGACACAGTGTATCTCAAGTAGAATGACACAATTGAACTGTGCTCTTCACCACCACACTCAAGACCTTCTACACTTACATCTGGACACACCTCAGATAAATCCAGAAAGGCTGCCTATGCAACTTTGGATAAAGACAGTAAACCTGAGGAGAGAGCACAAACAGACAGGCAGGCAGAGGTAGAGACCAAAAGAGAAGGGTGCTCAGCCCCACAAAGCACCGCAGTCTGGGAATAAGTCGAGAAAGAGGATACAGGCCACAGTGAAGGCTCTGACTAACCCTCATGGCTCTTGGGGAAGCAATTACCTGCTCTTACTCTCAGTGATTCCCAAGGCATCTCGAGAAGAAGACCAGACACCTTCATCCTTGTAAAGAATGCTGAAAAAACCCTGCACACTAGGAATTGAAATGCATTGTCTACTTAGGGTCTATCAGTCAAGGTCTTAAGGAAAGCTGCAAGGAGATTACTATGAGTATATAGGTGGACTGAGTGCATGAGCAGAGCACACCGAGATGGCTGAAGTTCAATGAAAACTTCTCTTACCAAATTAACAAACTTAGCACACAAAGGAAATCAGCATATATGTTACCTAAGTTTAAACTTTCTGGCCTGATAATAGTGTTTACCATCTTCCTGTCCACTGACAATGAAGCATTTCCTAAATGAAGAGTTTCTGTGAACAAAACAGATCTCTTTTCTGTTCTGAAAGTACATCCTAAAAGGGGTTCCCTATGCAACTCATCTTCACACTGAATAACCAACATTTATAAAACTGTGTGACAAGTTTTGTGGTGCACACATCCCCTCCTTTCTAGACTTTAAAATCAAGTAGGAGACACAGAAGTAGAAGGGGAAAAAAGATCCTCCAAAAGGGTTTGGAATGAGAGAGAGTGAGAGAGAGAGAGAGAAGCAACCAAAAATATTCTAAGGATGAACCACAGTATTCATTCTTTAAAACGTAATACAAAAATATTATTAAAACATACAATTAATAATTCCTATAAAATAATAGCTGAAAACAGTGTAAATAGTTCCAAATGAAACAAAATGCCTTCTTTCAAGCTAACTTTTCCCTACCAAGTATTATAGCATTTAAAAGGAGAGAAAATTTTTGAATTATGTAATTCTGGTTCAATCAATTGTTACCTGTGGTAACTTAGGAAAATATTTAACATCTCTGAGACTATTTCCTCACCTAACTATGTAATGAGATAATGTGAATGAAAGAGATTTTAAAGAAATATGCAAATCTTTTACCTCTGCCAAGTAGCTAATTTTTAATAGTCTCATTGTTACTATAAAAACGAAGTTGAAAATCTCCTATTATCCATGAGTATTTCTCAATACGCTATAGGTTTACTTTCCCCAGAATTATATGACTACTTTAGATTTATAGTTTATATTTACTTTGTAAATAAAACCCTAAAGTTACTCTTTATTTATTTACATTTTTTTCTAGTTTTATTGACATATAATTGACATACGACATTGTTTAAGTTTAAGATGCACAACATGGTTTTATATACATATATTTTTGAAATGATTATAAAGGTATTCTTTAAATGCCTCTGCACAATTATTAATTTAAAGCAACTCACTAATCCTAAGCAACATTTAATCCTAAAAGTATAAGGGGTTTTAGCATTTTTAGTGGTGATGAAATTTTGTAAAAACCAAAACTAAATCAAATAAGTATATTTAAAGCTAGCTATAAGAACAATTTTTCAACATGTTTAACTAGAAACTGAAAAGAGGAAAGAAACCATCTGGCATAAAACTAATAATGGTTAGAATTAATACTATTTCAAAATTCAACTTCCTTAAAAATAAATCACTTTATAATTTAATTAGGTTTCCATCTAGAGAAAAAGTGCTAATAAATGCTAAGAGAAAGTGGGCTTGGACAAATGGTTTAGAAAGAATCCACATAATCGTAGGGCTTAATTTTTTATCTACAATTCAGCTCAAAGTCATCAGAATGACTTTTATATCAAAGGGCTTCAGTGAGTGACAAGAGCAAGGCTTGCTTTGTACTGTTTAAAAGTCATTATTCCATGAAATAACTTTAGCCTGCCAAGATGAGAAAGAATAACAGATGCTGTTTTTGCATTATCTGCATTATTTCGGCCAGCCATCCTTAGACATTTGGGTCAAGTTTCTGGAAATTTGTTACTTGCATTTGACAGAGGAATCATGTAACCTAACCTTTCAGTTTGACCTTTCTAATTGGCATCCATTTGTAGTACTTCGCTTTCTGTTGTAATTATCCTTAAGCTGCCCCAAGGTAGTCTATTTTTTTGCATGTACTAAAGCATGAATCAGAATATTTAAAAAATTAAGATTTTCACCCAAAACAAGCAAACCAATAAAAGACAATTTCTTTTTAGGCATTGCATATTGTTATGATGCTTAGATTTTGAAGGTGTTTCAATCTTTTACCACCTTAAAGTAGATCGAGGAAAAGTTATTCAGTGTAGATGCATTTGATCATTGTTTTTTATTTTGTATGTGGATTTTTAAAAATCAAATATTTTTTAAAAAATAAAATGGCATGTCCTACTTTTCCACAGCAATGAAGAACGTTTTCCCTTAAGATATGTAATAAATTAAAGAGCAATTATTTTATGAACACTGTATTGTGGTTTACTAGAATATAGTAACCAGCTCAGAAGATGAAATAAGTAAATCTGGTTATAATGCTTGTAATGGATGATCAGAGAGGTTACCAAAGATTTCCCATCTATCTTAATAAACTGAGATTTTAGTAGTTTATTATATTTAGAATATATTTAAATTATCATTCAATAATAGGTCATATTTATTGGGTACTTACAAGGTATTTAATATTGTTCTAACAAGCTTTATATACATTATCTCATTTAATCCTCAAATAACTGTAGAAATAGCTTGAATTCTACTGTCTCCTCCAAGAGATATTAACAAACCACATTTAGATGCTAGAGAAAGGAAAATTGAAAGTCTTAAACATTAAACCAAGTGAAATTCTCATTCAATTTTTTAAAGGTCTGTAAAGAAGAAATCATAATTAGCAAGTTCCAATTGATTGCACTCAGTTAAAACTTCCTATATACTTTGAAAACTGGAAAAGTGATATTTCTCCAATTTGTTTAATAAGAATTAAAGTGAATAAGGATTAAAGGAGTAGCTTTAAAGAAGAATTGCTTTTTAAAATAATTTAACATGACAAAACTCAGTACACTACAAAAAAAGCATAAATCACTTTTAAGGGCTGTGCATACTACTAATACTAATAAACAGAACCTGTGAGCGGGAAAACTAAGCTAAATATATTTTATTATCTTTAAAACATTTTAATGCTTCCCAAGTAATGAACATTTTCAGAACAAAGCATAGAAATCTATAATTTGTAAATTGATTACAAACTGTGTTAAGTGGGCTGAAGAAATTTTTAAGAGTGCAAAACTAGTCTTCATAGTTTTAAGAAGTGTTTTTGATGCAACAAAAAAACAAGATGAAAATTTCTCAAATGAGTCAAATTAAATTTCTCTATTAAAGGTCAAAGTCTTCTCACTATTTGTTTCTTCCCTCCATACTTATTAATATGAATATACGTTACATTACTTAGACTCCATTTTTGACATCATAAGTAGCTTTTAAAATTAAGAACATGATCTACCGAACACACACACACAACCACCATAAACATGTAAATTAAAAACATAGTATTTCCATAATATTTCTCCTCACTTGGACCACTTTTAAGAAGTAAATAATGGCAATCACTTAGAAAATGCTGTTTTCAAATACACTTACCCTTAAAACTTTTTGTGGATTCTATATTATCTTCTCAAGTAAATAAAATATTTAAACGATTACTTACAAAAACACATACATTTCTCTTGGTTTAATGTACATATAATTTTACAAAAACAAAAAAACATTAAGTTCTCTGGGCAAATTGTCCTATCAATTTGGAAAATCACTTCATTCCACTTTACAAATGTAAAATCTCTATAACACCTTTAACAAATACAAAGTGGTTCTACTTACACTTGCATGGAGTTTTCCTTTTTTTGACATCGCTAAAAATTTGTTGCTGAAAACTCCTCGTATTCCTACAATCCCCTGAGACACAGCAAATATTTCCAAAATACCTAGGATGACAGAAATCCCAAAATAAAACACAGACTCTTCTATATACCATTGTGAAGAATTAAATTTCTATGTAGATTGTCTCCATTCTTTATCACTGTGATTTTTAAAAAAGTATTTAACATCTTTATTTTTTGTGACATTTATTATGTAAAAGAAATAAAAAGGTCTAGCACTCAAGTATTCATTTAAAATAATAAATTTCAAGGTTCAAAAATTTGTGCTTCATTAGTAATTCTTTTTCTCCTTACAAATGATAAGTCACTTTTAGTAATCAATGTTTGACAGTAGAATCTTTTCAAGTTCTAAAGGAATGGCAAAGACTTTTTAAAATGTTTTACAAAACAGTTCTCATGCATTGTTTTTCTGTCAGAGATAATACAGTACTTTTAATATTAAAGCACAGAAGATGGTACTCAAGATTAGTATAAATCATTGGAAGCCTTGAAAATAATACTTATTTACATAAAAGAAATCCCTCTTCTCAAATGATCATAATACAAATCGATAAATCAATATATATCACACTCTATCATTTAGTGACTTGCTCATTTAAAGAGTATACATAAGATACTGAAAGCAATATAAATAATCTGAGACTATTGGCTCAGTGAAGTGTTTGATGGATTATGGTTTGAGACATCTTGCATTTTGAGTGACTTTTCTGGAAAAAATTTAATGAGGTATTTATTACGTTATTGTTTATATTTGGCATTTAGTAGTCAGAATTATCAAGTCGATGTCCCTCTGTCTCCTTTAATAATTTGAAAGTCCATATCCACTGGGTCAAGAGAGTCACACACCACAGTTTAGAGTATTTTAAGAAGATGAAACTCATAGTTTGTATATAATTGGGATTCCTGCCTGTTTACCATAAACTTGTATTAATGTTATATGAACAGAAGAAAAGCATAGAGCTTTTTGTTAATTGCCTACAACAAAATGCAAAAAAAAAAAAGGACAAAATAATATGGTTCACTAAAGCTAAAAAAGGACTTGTCCTGGAAGAAAGGAAGGAAGCAAGCAAGGATGGGAGGGAGGAGGGAAAAAACATCTCAACATTTCAATCTGTAATATTTTGAGTACATATTCTAATTAGAATATGTCAATAGGACTATGACAAATAGAGAAAATCACCAGGTTTTCTTAAAATAGCAGTCTCCCCCTGCAGTATTTGAAGTACATATAAAATTATTCAACTTACCAAATGCAGTGTATTGTGGATACACATATATATAATACATGTAAACACATATATGAATATCGTTATAGAGCACTTATGTTGAATAATGCGACCTAATACCTATAATTGTAGCAAATACTGTCGCTTATTTATTTAACCTGATTTCTTAAAAATAATTAATCAGAAAGTTTGTGAAGGAACTATTGATCTTGTGATGAGCATTCTTAGCCTAGAGTAAATAAAACACATCTCAAGAAAACTGCAGCTACCACTTTATTAGTGGATATTTCTTTAAAACAAACCCAAAAAAATCTAAAAACTTGGAAAGGAACTACTTCTGCTTCTAGGAAGAAACTCCTAAAAAAAAACTGTCTCAAAAAATTCTTTCCTTCAAAATGTTTTCAAAATGCTATTTACAATAGATTTTGCTATGCAAATTATTTGACTGTGATGCATACCCAAAAAAGATTTAAAAGCATCATCATTTTATGAAATAGTAGCAAAACACACAGAATCCTTTGTAAAGATAAATTTACTACACAATGTAGTGCTGTAATAATATTATTAATAAAACATGAATAGAACATCTGATACAAAGTTATATTTCTATCAAAATTACAGAATGATATTGAAAAACAGCATTAATGATTTTGGATATTTCAGAGATGGGAGATGTGATTGTGAATACTGTGTAAATGTCTGTTAAAAAATGAGACAGGGAGAACATGAGAAATCATCTATGTGTAGAATGACAGCCACAAAAGAGACAATGTGGAGTTGGTAGAAAAGGAGACTTGACCATATGTTTCCCCCAATTTACTCCTGGTTCTGCTTTGTTAAAGGTTTTTTATACCATTGTCTGGAAAATTACCTGGTTTTGTAAATGAAAATCTATTTTGTATTAGTGGGAAAAAAAATACATGGTAGCATAAAAGATAAAATTCTCATTAAGCATATATGTTTGCAGGCTATCATTTAAGAGGTCAAGACAAAAGGACTCTGTACATACTTCTTTAATGGGAGCATTGCTTTGCTTATGTAAACTATTGGTTTCTGACAACATATTCTATTTTTAAGAAAGACCCATTTTGACTCAACTTGTTTCCCAATACACTGTACATTCTGCATGTATCTGTTATATAAATTTGCATTGTAATAAATTTTAAATATGGGGAAGATGAAATAATATATGTGAAAGTGTTATTTTATTACATACTATGTGGTTTCTTTTCTTGTAAGTTCCAGTATAAAAAATGATATAGTGCCTGAGAATGAAAAGATTTTATAATATTAAGAAAATTATACTTAATTGAAAGCTTAAAAACATACTTTTACATACATCATTCTATTTAAAATTATGAAGAATGCAGGAAAGAAAAAAGATGAGATTAGATGAAATAATTGTTTTTTTTCAAATAGGCAACTTTGGTATGATGTTCTAAATAATGTAATTATGGTGTAATATTAGGAACCTTGTTAAGATCATAGTTTCCAAAGTAATTTCAACAGCAATTTCATGATGTCTTTTTTCCTAGAATATAGGAGCAGATTCTACAAGCTCCACAATTTAACCTCCTGCCCCCGCTCCCCAAAAAGATCACAGGCCTATTGATTTTTCATGCCAAGTCTCAGTAACTCATTAAAGAATTCTAAGTATTTTAAACCCATGTGCGTTAAATCACACGTATATAAATTCCAGAAAATATTTCTCTAAAACTGATTTATTTTTTCAATTTCAGTAATTTCCTCAGTAATAATAAATTTGATGGGAATTTACAATTCACGTGGAAGCCCAGATGGTATCCCTAAGCAAAATTGTGGAAGGCCAACTGTGTCTCACAGATCATAGATAGTCAATGAATGTTTGCTAAATTGGATTGTTTCTTTGACCTTCTCACTACCTCTCTTCCTTTTCAGGACACCCCATGTGTACACATGTATGGACACATGTCTTAGTACTCTCCTGCTATTTTGGCCCTCTACTGCTGGCGGAGTGGGGCAGGGAGAGAGTTAAAGTGCAAGTGACAATGTGTTATCTTTCCTAGGGTGTTCACATTTAAGAGGATCAAAAGAAAAAAACAGTGCTTAACTGAAGGAGTTATTCTCTCTTGGTGGAATTTTGTGATTGACATCTAGGTTGAAGGATGCAAGAACTCAGTGTCTCTCAGATTATACACTGTTTAATCCACTTACTTACAAGCATAAGTATGCGTTACAAAGTAAAATTATTCTGGATATAGATTTTCTTACTTAGCCCCCTCTAGAGTTTTTAATACATTAGGACTCTATCAATGATGGTTGATACAATTATGTAGACTTCTCCTTTTTCTCTCTTTTCTCAGTGAATGAGAAAGATATACAGATATTCCATGTATTCAGAAGCTATCAACAGCCCATCTGAAAAATCCTCAAAGAAAAATGATTTTTTTTTTAGATGTTGGGGGTAGGAGTTTATTAATTAATTTATTTATTTTTGCTGTGTTGGGTCTTCGTTTCTATGCGAGGGCTTTCTCTAGTTGTGGCAAGCGGGGGCCACTCTTCATCACGGTGCGTGGACCTCTCACTATCGCGGCCTCTCTTGTTGCGGAGCACAAGCTCCAGACTCGCAGGCTCAGTAGTTGTGGCTCACAGGCCTAGTTGCTCCGCGGCATGTGGGATCCTCCCAGACCAGGGCTCGAACCCGTGTCCTCTGCATTAGCAGGCAGATTCTCAACCACTGTGCCACCAGGGAAGCCCCAAGAAAAACCATTTAAAACTGAAGTTTCTCTACTTGTGCTCACACAGCAACAAATATGCCATGTCTTTATCAAATCTGAGTCTTGAAATATCCAGTTTAGTAGTCTTCATTGATTAAGTTAGCAACATAGAAATTTCCTACTTGAGTTTTTCCATACAGAAGATAGAGATTCTGGTTTATTTAGGCTTTGGGGACTATATAAAGTTTGACTGTACATTAACATCAAAATTGATAGTGAATTCAGATTTTTTAAAGTTAGTAAAACTGAGGGTTTGGTTTAGCCAAAATACATAATTGGAATTTCTATATTTTATGTAAACAATTTGGCTTTGTGTAGCTATAGCCTTAAGCTTTTGCTCCCTAAATTGACAATTACTTGATTGCCTATTCTTCAATGGCCCAAGATAAGCAAACAGAAGCATTGTTTTGGAATTAAACTTGAAAGCATAGAAATTAAAACAAAGTCTTTGTTTCTATTCAGTAGTGGGATTTTATCACCTATCTTGTCTGGCCCATCTTTCTTCACTCTTCCCTAGTATTTCCTTATAATAAGAGTTTATGTGCAATGAGCTTGATTCTTTTTCCTGTCTTCAAAACCTGAGATAACTACTGTATAAGAGAAGCTAGGAATATGTTAAGTGGTATTCCTTAACTAAACAAATTATGTTTCAAATCTATGGTCAGTGTACTTCTGATAGCCAAACTAGAAAATATTCACAGTTTGCAAAATTTTTAATGTCAAAAGATAGTTGTGAAACATATATTCCAACATATATTTATTTCTTCTGACAAACATTACAGAAAATTATTGAGTTTAAAAGAACCTGTTAGAATGTTTGGCATGGCAAAGTTTTGACTCTTTACAGAAGTAGTAAGCTGTGACAAAATAATGTAAGTTTTCTATCACTGTTAACTCACAGACCGTAGAATTAGATGATGAGGTAAAACTCTGATGTATTCTCCATGATCCTCATGGTCCGAGCTCGCTCAGTTTCTCTTGAGAGACTTGGACGAATGGTTCCTCCTCTACTCTAACCAACATTCCATAAACAACTCCTGAGGTTACATTATGTATCAGGAAAGCATCAAGTGCTATCTACAAAGAGGTATATGACCAACTGCAATTAGCAGGTCCTGTTTCTCTTTCACAGCTACTTAAAGACAGAGATTCATTTTAAACTTCCAAATTACTTGCTATCCTTTTAAACATGACGTATTTCATAAATTCTTCATGGATCTATGGTAGCGAAATCTTATGATATATTATTGGACATTCCAGACATCACAAAGCTGAAAATCACCATGATTTAAACACTTAAATTATACTTTCCTCTGTGAGAAAAACCTATGGAAGGCAAAGGAAAAAAAAAATCCCAACTAACCCCAAAGTAATCAAAATAACAAGCTTGGTGAGCTAGGTATCCTATGTTGGGTACATGAATAAATGGATAAATGAATAAGTGAATGATTGCAAGCCAAGTGAAAGGCACAGACTAAACTCTGAAAGGCTGTTATAAACTGAAATGAATTAGGAAAGTGTTCATTAAATTAAGAAAGTTTTATTTAGGCACTTCAGTTTTGTTTAAGAAACAAAGCAGTGTTTTGTGTCTGTTCTTTGTTAGATATCTTTCAAAGTGGATGTTAAAATAAAATGTACCTTGGAAATAAATACTGGCCAATGTCTTCTTTAGCTGAATGTGTTCTTTGTTGATCTGTTCTCATTTTCCTTTCTATCCTTTTCTACAATTTCCCCTCCACAAGGCCTAAGCTGCAAAAATCTTTGTCTCTTATGGTTTCTTCCAAGAGAAGAGGGTGAATATCTTGGGAATAAGTCTGGTTTTCAGAGATCCCTAGCACACCGAAACCCACCTCCCACACATCCTTTTACCCCCTGGGGTCCAATCTGCCCTCCTTACAGGCTAACTTTGGATGTTCCCTTGGGAACACAGAAGTTATCCTCTGTTGAGGCTGCAAGAAGAACAGAATAGAAACAGTGTTCATGTAAGTGAAAGGGGAAAATACTACTAGAAGTGGGGAATAGGGCTCTGATGGCTGGTGGAGGAAAAGAGTTTGGTGGGACAAAATGAGGACAAATGGAAATACTGAACTAGACACAACTCTTGCTTACCCTTAAATCTCAGGAAATTCCCCTTCGCCCTAACTGACCTTGCCTTTTATCACCGAAGATGGTCAGTTGCTTAGTGAGTGTAATGAACCTTAAAACATAAAAGCAGACGCCTCTAAGGAGTGTGTGGGAGGGCCTGGGACTCGCTGGGGCAGACAGGGAAGGCCCCTCTCGTGTTTGCTGCTCCAGGCCACCTCGCCACGTGCAACACAGACAGCTGGAGCGGCAGAGCCCGAAAGACCAGTCAGGGGCAGGAGGCTGGCGTGGACCCGCTCCCCTTCCGGCGCGAACCGCCAGCTCTTCCACTTCCAGCCTCCTGAATCCCCCGGAGGAAGCTTGCCGACCAGCCATCCCACAGACGTGCATACCTCCAACCCTTGTCGGGGGCGGGTGCCAGATGCCAGCCCCTCTGTGGAGCCCGCGCTCCTCCGGAGCTTGGGTAAGAAGAAACCCGTCGGGTCGTTGGTTTGAGACGGAGAAAGTTAAGTACACCTGGGAGCCACCAGGCTGACACTCCGGAGCCGGGTGACCGTGTGCGCATCGGTATCTCCTGGCCATGTTTCCGCTCTCCCTGGGTGCCTCTGAGGCCCGGGCTGTGCTTCTGTCTGTTGGACTAACCCCGGCTGGAAGACCATCTGGCCCTACGGAGGAAAAGGCCTGCAGAGATCTCCCCAGTCCCGCATACAACCGCAAATCATCTCTCCCCTCTGCTGCCTAGAGGGGCAGTGAGAGGAATCAGAGGAATGGCAGTGATGGTCTGAAAACTCAGACGGGGTGGAAGGGAGGAGAAGATGAGAAAGGAGGGAAAGAGAGCGAGCTAAACTCCGAAAGAAAATTTGAAACTTGGCTTAAAAAAAAAACCTACAAAATTTTCACCTGTACCGAATTAAACCGCCTCTGAATTTCTTCTAAAATAAAGAACTTTCCCCTAATTGTCCTTGGGGACCAAAGGCAGGCCACGCTTCCTCAAGGTCTGGTCATAGTTTCAAGATACTAAAAGGTGCTAAACCCAACTCTGCAATTATTAATTCTAATGTCCATCACGTCTTCCTCTCTAAACGTGTCCAGTTTTCTAGATCACTGTCTTCTTCCAAACAGGGAATGTCTGGTCTCCCGTATAATATACATATATATTCTATATGTATATAATGTGTAAATATGTACGTATCTACAATAGACATATCCGTATACACATATGTATATATACATTATATATAATATTAATTTGGGGTTATGGTAGCCGTTGTGAGGGGCAGTATGTGAGATTTGATTATTCTAAATAAAACTGTTCAGTTATGGGCAGGGAAAAGGGGTGCGCTTTGATGCCCAGTGAAAAATGCGAGTCTGGTAAACAGAAGCTAAACGAGGAGAAAGGAGATTTTTGGTTTTTCTCCAGGCACTGGCTGGAGCTCCTCTTTGGGACCAGGGCAAACTGGAAACAAGGTGCCTGTCTGCGCCAGCCTCCGGGTAGCCTATACCTCAGTAATCGCCATTCCTCGTACTCACGAGAGGGGAAAGTGTGTGCCCGCCACGTAGACGCATCTCCACGCAACCCGCCCGGCTGTTTCGAGGGCCGGCTGCATCCCAGTGGCCGGGGCTCCGGAAGGTGGGCTTGCAGACCAGGGAATCACCAGCTGTCCCCTCCCGAGGCTCCCGCCGCCCGCTTAGGACAGGTTTTGTAGGAGAGCAGGCAACTTACTTAACATATTGGCTTCGTGGGAGCCATTGACTTTGCCATCCGGGTAGATCTGCAGATGGAAACCGATGCCCACTCTGCAGTAGAGGCTGCCGGTCCGGCGCCCCGAGGGGGTCCACTGGAAACTGCTCTGCTCCAAGCCATTTCCTTGACTGCCCAGAGGAGCGCCGGGGGAGGAGGAGACAGAGGAAGAAGAGGAAGACTTCGTGCTACTGCTGCTCCGGCTGCTGCTGGCTCCTCCGGGGTTCCTACCGGTGGCAGCCTGTCCGGGTTGCCCTTTGGGTGCGAGGCGCTCCTCCCCTTGAGCCCAGGCGCTGAGGATCAGGTGACTGAGGAAGAGCAGGAGGAGGAAGGACAAGCTCATTCTTCCAGCCGCGGGGGTCCTAAGTGCATTTTGCAGGGCTGGTTCTGGGCTCTGTAGCCCGCGCGCGGCTGTGTGCCTCTGGCGCTGCCCCCCTCGCCGCACCGGGTGGACATAGCCTCGGGGAAGAGAGAGGGAGAGGGGGAGAGAGAGAGAGGCCACCCGAACGGATCTCGGCGCTGGCACTGGGATATTTATAACGCCAGTGATCTCACTGCTCGGTGCACGCCTGCGAGGCTTCCCCTCACCCGCCGCTTTGTGTACTCTCCGGCCGGTGCGGGGAGGAAGCCTCGCCGTCCCGGGGGCGGGGGTGTGGAGGAGGGAGGAGACGGGAGAGGGTGAGTGGGAGGAGAAGCCAGGCGGAGAGAAGCTGCGCCCCGACGCTGGGCGCGCGCACACCGAGGCCACGCACCCCAGCACTTCTCACGCGCCACACGGCCACCCTCCACTCGAGCTAACGCTGCGCGGAACTCAGCTCCCCGCGAGCCCTGGAGTCCTCCTGGGGCAGTCACGGGAATGGAAGGGTGAAACGTGGGAGTGAGTTCTCGTCTCTCGCACCTCTGCCGCAGGCTTGCGTCCCAGCAATGCGCTCTCGCCTACCCAGGACACAGTTTCCAGGTTCCCTTCCCTTTGCCCAGCAGACCCGACTGTTACAACCCCTGCCCCAGGGATCTCTCGGGAACTGCGTCCCGCCGAGGGATCCCACCGCTGCTAGCGTTTGCGGCCAGGATCCCACCGCTGCAACTGTTCGCAGCGCAAGTTGGAAGGCTTTGATGTGGCGCGGTGGGGAGAAGGCTTTTGTTGCTGCTACTGATTTACTAAAGAGCTAATGAATGGATTTACTCAGCATTTAGAGAGCCGCCCTAAGCCTTTACGCCAGGGCTCGAGCTGCTTTCCTGTTGGGAAACTCTTGGTCGCGCTAAGCATAATGCCACCGAATTTGTTTTTCCTTCTGGGAAGCTCTAGGTCTGCGCCCGGGAGAGTGAGCGCACACGCACACCGTGCTCGGAGCCGGGCAAGAGGGGTAGGTTCTGGGCACCGGCACATGTGACTAACTGTCCAGTTGTCCTCTCTCGCCCCAGGATCCCCGTGGCAGGAAGGATTAGCTAACGGCTCGCTTCAGCTTACTCAGAGCTGCCATTGACTGAAGGCCGACTCCAATGAATGATTAATGATGCGCGCGCTGGATTTCAGGAAACCTGAGAACGGAGAATTCCCGTGTATGCAATGCCCCTACTGTCATTTATCTGAGAAATATACCTGGCTTGCATTCTTGAAATATTTCCATCTGAAAACATATTTGAAGCTTTAAACTACACTCCGGCACATTATTCATTGCTCATTTTAATGAAAAGGCTGTGATTTGGACCGATAAGGTCAATTCATATAAGCCAAGGTTGATGCTAAGAGGTGGCTTTCTCCATTTTTGAGACCCACTTAAGGATTCCTATCTCAATAATGAAAGGCATATAAAACATATGTTTATTTTTCAGGATTGGAAATCTCCCATGGTTAGAATACTTAACATCAAGGCAGCTGTAAACAGAAAATCAACTGGACAACTTAGTGAAGCCACGGGGTGGTTGGGGGGGGGGGAAGAAAGGGCACATCACACATAGATGTGCATGGCCTGGGCACTATATAAGATGCTGTCCTGGGCTGAACACCCCTTCTTTTTCTGCTGTGCTAGGCTCAAGCTTTTTGCTTCTGGTTTAACCACCATAGGTAAGCAGACCCTTGCAAGGCAATCCTGAAAGTGGACATTGAGGACGAGTGGTCCCTCAGGACTATCCACTTGACTGGCATTGCCTCTTTCCAGGGTTAATGATTGTGGAATGCTGGGCCTGGGCACTGTGCTTTCTGCAAGTGATGTCCTTGGGTCTCTAAAAAAGCTGTCAGGGTTTAAGACCCATTGGTGGTGCTGGATGCCATCACTAAGTTCCCCTGTGTGTCACCCATTCCTCAAGTGACAAAGATTTTCCAAAGTAAATCCAGTTGCTTGTGTCTCACTGGAGACACTATCAGGCATTATCAGCCTCCTTCCCAAACCCAGGAGGTCAAAACCACTCTGGGGCTGAGCCTCTGGAACTGAGATTATGCCTTTTCTCTTCTTCTTTCTTTCAGCTCCTCAAGCCCCACCCCCAGTGAAAGAACCATTCCCGTATCCCTCTCATGTCCTGCAAGATTCCAGCTGGGGGTCAAACTCTTGTCTAGGGATGGCCCAGGAAGGCCAAGACACCTGCTCAGGTTTTAGCCCAGCTCAGCCTGGAGGGTGGCAAGGTGCACTCCGACCTCCTCTGGGGTCTGAGGTTGAAACTTTCAGAAAAGCAGAGCATTCACTAAGTGGAGAGCACTGACCAGCTCTTGTGACTGAGTTTGGCAAACTAGACCTCAGGTTCCTTCTCAACTCTCCTGGATGCTAGGAGACTTTTTTTTAAAGTGCGCCCTTAAAACGGAATCGGTATGGTGTGCGTGAGCAAGTAGGGTGGGTGCCAGTAACATTTTAAAAATCTACAAGAGGGTTGAACATGTATTTGGGTCTTTTTTTTTTTTTTTTTTAATGTAAAGACCTGCAAAAACTGAGCAGTGAAAGAAGACAGCACTGCGCCTGTCCCGTGCACTGAACAGCCAAACTCCCTCTCTCCGCAGCTCCGCCGAGAGAGGAGCCAGTCGCCCTGCGCTCCCGGCTGCGCCCTCCCTGGCCAGCGCGCTGCCTCACGCTTGGCGCAGCAGATCCGCGGAGCCTGGGTGCACCGCAAATCTGCGGTCGGAAAAATTCTCATTTCACGGTCTTGGCTACCCGGGCTCTACTCCCATAAATTCCACTCAAAAGAGAGTGCAAGCTTGTGCCACTTGTTTTTTGTTTTTGTTTTTTTTTTCTGGATCATCAAAAGCCCCCTGGCTGGAGACGATCCCTCAGTCCATTCACAGGCCAGTGAGCCTGGTCAAGGTCGCCAGGGCATAGGCGGAGACGCGCCCGCGGCCGCTGCGTCGTGCTGTTCTTGATTCATGCGCTCCCCCTGCCGCGGAAGCAAGGTCGGGGAGAAGGTGCAGGCTCCTGGCTACCCGCAGAGATAAAGGCTAGTTTCCACTCATCTCCACTGGACGGGGCACCGAAAAACTAACAGGTGAATGGGTCCCACCAGTCATCTAGGCATAGCTCTGGTCCCCATCTCTTCGGGTTTACCTTCCTCATCTCTTCAATCCCTCGGCCTCATGTTCTGTAGCCTCACCACCTCAGGTTCACCTTTCCTAGCCCCAGCACCTGAACTTTCTTTCCAGGCCTCCCCTAGTTCTGTGTGGGAACCAAAGGATGAATTTCTCATAGGTCTTTTGTAGCTATAGCTATGATCCAGTTACTAGCAACAGGAGTCAATTCAAAGCAAGATACGATGACTTGTATCCTCAGGCTGCCACTTAAAAGTCTAGGAAGAAAGAGATCAGGGCAAAGACAAGCTTCCCTTCACCCGAGGGACAAGCTTACTAATTACAACCCTCCTCTGGTTGTAAACAGATGTTGGAGGTCTCTGAGACCAGAGCTCCAGTGGAGAGGCCAAAGCCTGGTCCGTCCTACAGTGCATCACTGTGATGGAGGGAAGGACCAGAGATAGATGGTGGGATAGGATGAGCAACCCTGGGCAGTGCAAACCACAGTGCGCGGAAGGCTCTCCAACCCACGAACGAGGCTGCCAGGGTCCCCGCGGACCTCGCACAGGTTTCTGTTCAGAGCAAGTCAGTCTCTCCTCATTTCTTCTGCTGGAGGTGCCCACAATCTATGAGGTTTGCCTAGTCTGGTTTGTTGCAGTTCAAGGCAAGGACTGGTTTTCTTTGCTTGATTCTAGCAGACAAAAGCCCAGAGGATTTCAGAAATTTTTCCTAAGTGAAGGGCTTGAATCTCGCCCTCCCTCTCCATCCCTGCCGCCCTTCCACACACTCAGAGGCTGAATCCAGACAGCAGCACCGCTTTTTGCTAACCAGGTCCCTGGTGACCCCACAATCACTTCTAGTTCCATAGGATTTTTGTCGGAGGCACAATTGCATTGTGGGAGGACTCAGGCGCTGACCCTGTTGGGGCCGTCAGTCTGTGTTCTTGCCAGGACCCTCTATTTCCTCCAGGCCTGGCTTCTCACCAGCCAAGTTGGCAGCAATTACAGGAACAAATAGCATGTGGCTAAAGGAGCCCTGAGCAGGCTGAGCAGGGTGGGAAGGGCTGGCTGTGCGGGAAAGAAACAGAGAGCGAGGGCGCACAGGCAGGGTGCTGACAGAGTGATTAGGCACTCCGCAGGTCCGGAGGTTAGATCTCTTCTTCTTTCTCCAGGGTCTATTACTTCTTGCTGAAGAGGCAGCTGTTTTGAAATGGCCACAGGCAGCTGGTCTCCTCCATATCTGTGGAGTCAGAAAGCAAAGCAGCCCTTGCTAGTAGAAAGAGATCTTTTGTGAATTGACTCAATGAAATCCGTTACTTTTTCTCATAAAGCTCATTTCTAGTGCTTTCCAACTAACCTGGTGACTAGTTTTGCTTTAGTTTCTGGTACATCCATGCACTGAGTCCCAAAGCACTACAGGCCCCCAGTTATCTCAGCACACAATATCCAATTGCAGGAAATAACTGCTCTTAAAGTACTAGAAGCCCCTTATCCTGTCCAGGGCCAGCCATTGAAGATGGAGGATGTATTTCCTTGTACTGGCTACATATGAGTACAAAAGTCGTGATCTGAGATCATGCCACCATCCCCTGACCCAAACAGAGCCCACTTTGCCTTTATGATGGGTTTTGTTCCTGGCACAATCTGTATCTAATAATGTCTAGAGAGGTCGTTCTGAGCATAAGAGGAGAGGTGTGGTACTTCCAGTCTCAATTCTTAGTAAGAAGTGGGTTAGGTAGCAAAAAGAGTGAGGAATCAGAGACTTTTCTCATCTCTCATCTTTATCATGAGAGATAAAGAGGGTGAATTAGAGTTGCTGCTATTGTTGGTTTGTATCCAGAGAGACAGGCCATAAGCAAATGGGCACTCATTCAAGAAAAATGAGGATGGGGGGATGAAGAGAAAGGAAGCACAGTGTCCTCTTCTAGGACATCCCTTTTGTGCCAAATGAGACAGGAGGAAGAGAACAGAAGTGAGACCAAGCCTGGTACCAGTAATAAACAGATAGGAAGCTGCTGAAACCCAGGACACATGGGCTATCTTTTCACCGACCCAGTCAAAGTCCATTTGTTCAGAAAGTAATTTGATCAAAGCTGATTTCTCAGACTAAGTCTGAGAGCCAGTCCACACAGACAGTTTTTTTTTTCCCATAATAAGATGCTTATTTTTCTTCAGTTGTTAAAGCAGTATGGGGACCAAAATTGAAGATGCAACTGTTGGCTGGGAAGTACACAGAATTTGAAAGATATCTTCAACAATACCAAGTGGATGTTTTGCTTCGGTTTAGTTTTTTTCCCAATAAAACTTTAGACATCACATTCTAGAGAAATACTCCTTTCATACTTTTTTTATAATCAAGAACTTTCTGAGAAGCCCAAAAATCTTTTTCAGCTTAACCAAAAGCTGTTAAAAAAAAAAAAAGCATTCCATTCCTGTGTCCTATAGAAGAATTATTTGTGAACTGCCTTTTTTATTTCTTTCAATGTTTTTTTTTTTACACGGAAAAATACCTAGCTGAAAAATCCAGGACCATTCTTTTGGCAATCACAGTATAAAAGTATTTAATAATCACAGCATGTAAATTATTTATTACTCTATTTTAGTGAATCATAATACATTATTTATCCCTTTAATAATTATAGAGGGCTTCCCTGGTGGCTCAGTGGTTGAGAGTCCGCCTGCCGATGCAAGGGACACGGGTTCATGCCCTGGTCTGGGAGGATTCCACATGCCGTGGAGCTGCTGGGCCCGTGAGCCACGGCCGCTGAGCCTGCGCATCCGGAGCCTATGCTCCGCAACGGGAGAGGCCACAACAGTGAGAGGCCAGCGTACCGCAAAAAAAATAAATAATAATAATAACTATAGAAAACTGAAATAAAATATGCTCTTAGTATGTAATACACTAAGAAAATCAAAATAAAAGGCATAAAAATTTTAAACTTGGCTAGAGAGTTAAGAGAGGGGAATATAAAAGCCTACAAAATTGAAAATTGTATAAGCATTTTTAAACCATACATGATGAATAATAATTATATTGTTTACTGGACAAAAAGAATATCTATAAGTTTTCCACTTCTGTAAATTTGTTAAAATAAAGAAACTCCTGATGGCAAAAATAATAGAAATAGTAATCACAGTATGCAACAGCTAGAATTGAACTACCCATATGCCTCCCTTCAGCTCCCATGTAAACATGGGATTGAAAATGGAGCTGAGGGACTTAACAGTTATAATTTATTTTGCATATTGTGATCATATATGCATAATATGAAAATCATATTGATAAAGTCCATGACGTCTTCTGACCTGTGTCCTCACCCTTGGTGCATTCCACACTTTGCTTTTCATTCCACTCAGATCAGAGCAGTGAGAGGACCCTTAGCTCCTGAAACACAAATGAGTGACTGATGTATGTTCACAGATTTTTAAGAAAGAAATATTTACCTTATGCACACCATTCTGCTATCTGCCCTAGCTCTGAAGCTCATGGATGCTTCCTAGGGGAGGAGTTGAGAAGCACACAGCATATTACTATCAAGACTTTTCCTGGTTGTAAATGAGGCCATTTCCTGCTGGGAGGCCGTGGGGCGCACAGTGGAAGTCGCTGTAATGAGGGTCACCACCAAACGTATTGTGATTTGAGTATTGATTAGCTGTTTCACTTTTCTCATGGATGTATATGGGGCTCTCAAGTAAATCATAAGCCCCTCAAAGGCAGTCTCCTTCAGCATACACTGCCTTGTAATCCCCCAAATGCACAATAACATAAATTCTAAATGAGGATCCTTAAGAGGGATGGTTTCAAAAGATGCCTTAATAATCATTTCAATCTCTCCCCCAAAGAAGCGAGAACTTTAACATTTAAAAGTATATCATAATGCTGGGTGATCTGTAGTCTGTCATTTCCTCTATCCAGGGGAACAGAGAATTTGGGAGAGTGTAAGTGCGCATGTGTATGAGTTTTCATCGTTTGCATTACCGTAGCTCTTAATTACAGTAATCATTTTCACAAATGAGCTTTGTTTTCTACTCTGGCTCCTTGGCTTTTGGCAGCCTGCACCGGGCAAACACCTGTTGTCTGGTTGTACAGAGAAACACCTGTCAGTGGAGCCAGTAAGTACTAATGTAGAGACTGTCATCTGGGGTCTTGGGAACCTTTGCTATTGTCAGAAGAAAGGAAAGAGCACCTGCTTAGGGCCCGGGAGGGCTGAATAATAGCTTACTGACTTCTGACAGAAGATGTCGATGAATCCCTTCCCTCTACCTACTCCCCAGAAATGCAGCCTAGGGCCACAACATCTGTTAATGAGTGAATGAATGTGGTCAGGTTTGAGGAAATTCCTTTCTAAAGGAGACTGTAGTTTAACAGATATGAGGGCTTTGAGGCATCAAACTATAAATGGCTTTTATGTATGAATATCCAGTTGCTAAGAGTGGATGAAGGGAAGCAAGAAGAAAAGAGAGAGGATGGGAAGAAATGTTGGGAGAGCAAGAAAAATGGGACAAAGAAGATTTTTCCATATGACAACCTCCTTCAGAAAATCACCGTTTGGAGTGCATTCGTGGTACTGGGCTGGTCCTATGTAGAGACAGGTATAACCAGCTTAACGGACTTATCTGGAAAAAGTCAGTGTCAGTTCCTGAACTTATCGATTATTCTTTGACAGTTTAGCTATTAAGATACAGTTTATGTCCACACATGGAGAAGGAAGAAAATGAAATGATACAAAGTTTTGGGAAGGAGAGAGAGGAGATTAAAAGCCTACATTTTTCAAAGATAGATTTTAGCACCAATATTTATTTTTAGATTTCCTAACCTTTTGTTTCCCATAATCGAGATATATAGAAATCCACGCCAGCTCAGAGAAACGTCTTGATCCTGCCTCATCTGGTGAAAGATAACCCACAAAGCTAGGGAGTGTAAGAACGGGACCATCGAGCCTTTCCATTTGTATCTCTTTCCAGTAGGAACTGTTTTCCACTATATTGTGTGGGAGGAACTGTCAGCTTGAAATTCCTCCTCCAGATGGATTTTGCTTCTCTCTTCTGTCCCACTGTCTCCTTTCCCTACATTATGACTTTTCCTAGGCTCAGAGCTCTCTTGGCATTAGATAAAAAGAGGAAACGGGGGTGCATGAATAAAGTTGTAGGTAAGGAGAGCAGAGAGGAGAAATCATTAAGAGAACTTTTAATCTTGGATTCACTCTTGATTTTTCTCTTTCCTACACCCACTATATGCAATCTATCAGGAGCTCCTTTTGGCTTTATCTTCCAAATATATGCAGAATCCATACACTTCATACCATCTCCATTGTAACCACCCAGGTATAAGCCATCATCACCTCCCAAAAGACCTTGCTTTTGGCCTTTCCACCCTTTCAGTTTATTTTCAATGCAACATAGTAATCGTTTTCAAAAGAAAAGTCAGTGTATGCCACTCCTCTCCTTAAAACTACAAATCACTTCTCATTTCACACCTAAAATAAAAGCTAAACTCCTCCCAGTGGCCTTCCAGCCCCTAACTGAACCCCAGGCTCACTCTGTTCAAGCCAGACTGGTTCCCTGGCAGTTCTCAAAACTTAGCAGCCACACATTCATCTTACGACATTCACCAAGGTCACTTCCTCTGTTTGGACTACTCTTCTCAATATATTTGTCTCTTTCACCTCTTTCAAGGTTTTGCTCATACATTTTCTTCCCAAATATTACCTGCCCACCCTATAGAAAACTACAGGCTCCACACTCCCTAACTTTCATGCTGCTCTTCTTTTTAATTTTTTTTCCACAGCAGCTATTTGTTTAATAAACAGTTATGTGACTCTTACTATCAATCAGGCATTCTTGCCGGGTATTATTTCATCAAATGCACATAGCAACCTATGGAGTAGATTCTATTGTCTTGTCTATTTTATAGTCATAAGAAAACTGGGGCACAGAGAGGGTAAGTAACTTACCCAAGTCACACAGCTAGGGAGTGGTAGAGCTGAGGTTCAGGCTCAGTCTGATTCTAGGAGCAATACCCTTACAAATGTGCTCAAAGTACTTATCACTTTCTAATATACTATAGGATATACTTCTTATTATATTTATTGTTTATTGTCTGTTTCACCCTGCTAGCATGTAAGCTCCACGATGGTAACGATCTTTCTTCTGTTCACAAATATTTATCATTCACCTAGAATGATGCTTGACATATATTGTGGGTGCCAATAATTATTTGTTGAATGAATAAATAAACTGGATGATTGAGAGTCGGCTCCCCAGCTTGAGATACATTATTTTGGGTTCATTACCAAAACATCCACTTCTCAGTTTATCCTCCAGGGACTTCAGGTAGAATAAGAACAAGGAGAAACAGCATTCTAGTTCAGATATTTTATTTCACCCTACAATTTTTTTTTTTTTTTTTTTTTGCAGCACGTGGGCCCCTCACCGTTGCGGCCCCTCCCGCCGCGGAGCACAGGCCCCGGATGCGCAGGCCCAGCGGCCACGGCCCACAGGCCCAGCTGCTCCGCGGCACGCGGGATCCTCCCGGACTGGGGCACGAACCCGCGCCCCCTGCATCGACAGGCGGACGCTCAACCACTGCACCACCAGGGAAGCCCACCCTATAATTTTTGAATGAGAGAAACTGCCTCAGGGATGCTGCTGTTATTTCTCTCTAATTTTTTTTCACTGTAAGTTTCCTTTACAACTCCACCCACTCCTCTCCACCCTATATTTGGAGTGGGTAGATGTGAGAAGAGAGAAGTAAGGAAAGGAGTGAGGGTCGCACACACATACTAAACACCAGTTATCCTTTAAACCTTACTTCCTCTAAGAATTCTGTAATGATGACAACACGAAGAGAGACGGATCTGGAGCCAGAAAATGGGGATGGACTATGTGATAGCAATGGAGCTGGTTCTTTGTGGTACCCACACTTGACAAACAAAACAAAGCAAACCTCCTGCATCCAGATTTTTTTAAATTCCAGAGTGGAAGCCTGCAGTGAGTGCTTCACAACTCAGTTCATTTTGTAAAGACAACAGGGGCAATGGTGGAAAAGATCCCTAACAAGAACCAATATACCTGAATTCTAATCCCACAGCTCACCTCCACACATAAACACACACACAGTCACTGTGTGGTGACTCAAACCTTAGAGTCTCATTTTCATTCTCTGTAAAAATAGGGGTAATAATTTCTGTTTTGTTGTTCTTTGTTTAGAGAAGTAAATAGGAGCACAGGTGTGACTATAAATGTGAAATTATCACACAAATTTAATTTATAATTAAAATTATATAATTATAAAAATTATAGTTGTTCATATTAAATTTGTCAGAATAATGCACTTCCTTAATATACAAAAAATCTAACAATGTATGAGTATAAAAATATTTTAATCGGTTCACCTTGCCTTTGGAGAAATGTAGACGGTAAAATAGATAAATTTAATGCGCTGGTGTGTCATAATTTGTGACAGAAGACACAAGACAGAGGAACTCGGTCCAGCAACTTCTTACAAGGCTAGATTGTGATTCCCTATTGGTACTTCAGCAGCTGAAAGACAATCACAATGAACATTTCTGAATTATAAGATGAATGAGATTTATCGGCCTTATTTTGAGGAAAACTAAAGGAAAGGAAAATAATCGAAGTAAAGAAGCCCAATCTGCATTTGCCAGTGTCTTCTTCAAATAGTGATCCTAATACTGCTAGTACTTCTAAAAGCAGCAAGAGTCACTGGTGTGTCGTCTTTTCTGACTCTAAGGCCTTTAGCAGGTACAGCAGTTTGCAGAGTAGGAGAATTTATCCAGATAACTTGTCCTTTGAAAGAAAAGGAGTTCTGGTCAGATTTCCATATGGGAATACTTTGGTAGCAGACACATTGACGCCATGGTAGTGAAAGTTACTTGTCTTAAAATCAAACAAATAATTTACACAGACTGCATTGAATAACCTCAGTGTCTGAGGTGCCCGAGGAGAGCACTTTGAACAAACTCTAACCTGTTTTCACCGCATTTTCTCCATGAGTAAAATTGAGACACAAACGTGTCAGTTTTAAGAGTTTTCCTTATATATGATTAATTTTCAAAGTTTGTTTTAAAAAGCATTTTAGGACCTCTTACTTCATTAAGGTTCATCTGTAATGTGTTTTGATTTGTTCGGAGAAAGATGATCAACAGTGCTGTAGGTTTACTATAACAAGGCCTCATAGGGAAAATAGGGGGGCATGTCTAAGATTAAAAATTTTAAAGGTCAATGTGTTTTAAGAAAACAAAAAAATCAAAAAGAAACTATTTCAGTGGCAAAGACCACTGTTGGTTTGTTACCAAGGTAAAGCATTTTGAAACATTTGAAATTGTTATGGAAAATATTACCTTTGCGGGCTTCCCTGGTAGCGCAGTGGTTGAGAGTCCACCTGCCGATGCAGGGGACACGGATTCATGCCCCGGTCCGGGAAGATCCCACATGCCGTGGAGCGGCTGTGCCCGTGAGCCATGGCCGCTCAGCCTGCGTGTCCGGAGCCTGTGCTCTGCAACAGGAGAGGCCACAACAGTGAGAGGCCCGTGCACCACACACACACACACACACACAAAAAAATTACCTTTGCATTGATTAATAAGGAGGTAGGAAACTCTTGCACTCTCCATTGCAGTTGTTTCACACCTAATCTATTGACATTGAAAGCAGGACTGTTAACAAAGCAAAATCTGGGGGACACTTTGGTTACAGCTTCTTAAAGGGAATCACAGGAAACTAACTTCTATGTAAATTCTGGGAACCAGGAAGTACGGTACTGAGATCTTAATATGAATTGAAACAAGATGCAGGCCCAACAAGAGGAAATCAGCACCTAAACATGAGCATTAGAGGCTGATTGGATGAATTATGTAGCATTACTCCTCTCCACAAACACATCTGACCTTGGCACATGAAACACACACTCAATCATCTGCACAGGCATAATACTCCTAGCTCTGCAACCTGGACCAACTTTCTTAACCTCTCTGAACCTCACTCTACTCACTGGTAAAATGGAACTGGTGATAACCTCTGTCTCCAAGTGCTGTTTTGATAATTGTTGTAAAAGCTAAGGAACTAATGCACATAAAAGAAGCAGTACTATCCTTTCCTGGCACGTTGGGTGCCTCAGTACTGTTAACCATCAAAATGCAATTCCTCTTTTCCACTCACTTATTTTGGGGGAAATAATGTTGGAAGAGAGAGGGCTTCACATTTTGATGCAAGTTAACAAATGCATCTAAATGGGCCTTCCTTTTCTAAGTCAGATTTCTTCAGTTCTGTGAAAGGAAAAGTAAATGCTCTTTATCCTGATGGGTAAAAACCACAAGGGATTTCCTTTGTCATAAATATCAGAAACAATGTCATCAGATGACACGTAGCGAAGTGATAGGCATCCAATTTACCAACAATAGTACACAAGTTTTGCAGGCTATGGAATAATGATCACTCATGTCTTCCCATTTCTGGAGTGATGATATTCAGGCACCTATATCATGTGTTCTCCCAGTGCGGGTAGCATATCTTTTCTAGATACCAAAGACACCTGCCACCTAATGCCAGAATAAAGCCTTCAAATGACACTCCGTTTGTCACGTCCGTATGTCACAAAAAGTATTCTTCTTGCAGGGATTTTCCTAGCCAGTCCACATATTAGAGGCATATTAAAGAGTCCTTCCTGTATTAGAAAAATAAAACATAAAACACTCAAATAAAAACAAGTGCAAACAGTCCAGGGTAAGATTAGAATTTCCAGGAAGCACACATATATTTCTGTGTTACTTGCTGCTTCTTTACATGAAGCCCAAGGAGCAACTGGACAACAGTAGTCAGTGCTCTACTTTATTTCCATTTTGTTGTTTGTTTTTCTTTCTTTTAAAAATTTACATATAGTAAAATTCATTCTTTTTTGGCGTACCGATCTCAGTTTTACAAATGCATAGACATGTAACCATCGCCACAATCAAGACCTTCATTTGGTTGTAATTGGCCCTAAGATATACGTAACAAAATATAAATACAAAGTGTAAGTGATACAGTCCTTTAAATGGAAAACACAAAGAATGGGGGAAAATGTTAGAAGAAAGGTACATGGGCTTCTGTCTTCTGAAATAAGCCCTCCACTTCCCACAATTTTTCTTAACTAATTTCTTCTCTTTTGCTCCTTTTTTATAAAAAAACGATCTCAGCTTAAAAGCTATTTCCTCTCAAGTGCCTTCTCTGACTCATCTCCCACCCCAAATCTAGATTAGGTCCTCCCTTGATGTCTTTTCAATGTATCCCATTCTTTATAAAGTATTCTTACTTGCCACAATTATATCTATGCAGCTTTATTCTACATAGCTTTTTATGGGATAATTAACCAAAGTCCATCTCCCACATCACCTAAGCTGAAAAAGGAGTTGAGAATACAATTGGTCCTGCTAGTCTCTCCAAAAATGGTATTTTCTTCAACGATTTTTTCAGGCTCAAGGGTAAAACAAGCCTAATACTATCAAATATTTTTTTTATCTGTTTCATTTATTTTTTAAAATTGAAGTATAGTTTACAATGTTGTGTTAGTTTCAGGTGTATAGCAAAATGATTCAATTATATATACATATGTATATGTATGTATATATTATTTTTCAGATTCTTTTCCATCATAGGTAATTGCAAGATACTGAGTATAGTTCCCTATGCTATATAGTAGGTCCTTGTTTGTTATCTATTTTATTTTATTTTTTTTAATTTTTCTTGGAGCATAGTTGATTTACAATGTTGTGTTCATTTCAGGTGTACAGTGAAGTGAATCAGTTATATGTATACATATATCCACTCTTTTTTTAATTTTTAGATTCTTTTCCCATATAGGCCATTACAGAGCATTGAGTAGAGTTCCCTGTGCTATACAACACGTTCTTATTAGTTATCTATTTTATATATAGTAGTATGTATATGTTAATCCCAAACTCCTAATTTATCCCTTCCCCCTCTTCCACTTTGGTAACCATAAGTGTGTTTTCTATATCTGTGAGTCTATTTCTGTTTTGTAAATAAATTCATTTGTATCATTTTTTCAGATTCTTCATATAAGTGACATTATATGATATTTGTCTTTCTCTGTCTAGCTTACTTCACTTAGCATGATAATCTCTAGGTCCATCCATTTTGCTGCAAATAGCAATATTTCATTCTTTTTAATGGCTGAGTAATATTCTATTGTGTGTGTGTGTGTGTGTGTGTGTGTATAGATAGATAGAGATATAGATATTTATTTATTTATATATATACCACATCTTCTTTATCCATTCATTTGTTGATGGACATTTAGGTTGCTTCTATGTCTTGGTTATTGTAAACAGTGCTGCAATGAGCATGCATCTTTTTGAATTATAGTTTTCTCCAGATATATGCTCAGGAGTGGGACCATACCATACCAACCTTTCTCTAATGGTTGGGTAAAAACTGTGTGAAAGTAAAGATCAATGTGTATAGCTGAAAATCAGCATTAAGGTTTATAAAGTACATAAATGAAGTTAAATGTGGAGGCTTCCTTGTATGAACTTGTTTCCAATGAACAAATTGCATGAGACCTACCACCAGTGTCTCTCCTCCTAGGGTTAGACGCTATAGTCAGCTACACTTTTCAGTAGCTTTCAATGGACAATCAGCTCTAAGCCAGGCTGGCCCACAAAGGTTGATCTAGGTTCAAATACTGGCAAGAAAGGAAATCCTAACAAATGTTTCTTTCACTTTGTCTTACTACAGAACCAGCAGCCATATAGAGTATGGCTTACACACAGAAAGATCTTAGAAGGGAGTGCTCGTGACTGATCATTTCTCCTTAGTTCTTCACGCTACAGTGTGCAAAGTGTCACATTGGTTTATTCAGTCCTTTGAATAACTGACCAGGTAAAAGGAGACAAAAAACCTTAAGCCTACTGCCTTTTATACTATTCTTTTTCCATTACTCTAGGAGGTGGATCAAAAAAGATCTTGCTGTGATTTATGTCAAAGAGCGTTCTTCCTATGTTTTCCGCTAAGAGTTTCATAGTGTCCAGTCTTACATTTAGGTCTCTAATCCATTTTGAGTTTATTTTTGTGTATGGTATTAGGGAGTGTTCTAATTTCATTCTTTTACATGTAGCTGTCCAGTTTTCCCAGCACCACTTCTTAAAGAGACTGTCTTTTCTCCATTGTATATCCTTGCTTCCTTTGTCATAGATTAGTTGACCATAGGTGTGTGGTTTTATCTCTGGGCTTTCTATCCTGTTCTATTGATCTATCTTTCTGTTTTTGTGCCAGTACCATATTGTCTTGATTACTGTAGCTTTGTAGTATAGTCTGAAGTTAGTAGTATAGTCTGATTCCTCCAGCTCTGTTTTTTTTCCCTCAAGACTGCTTTGGCTATTCAGGGTCTTCTGTGTCTCCATACAAATTTTAAGACTGTTTGTTCTAGTTCTATAAAAAATGTCATTAGTAATTTGATAGGGATTGCATTGAATCTGTAGATTGCTTTGGGTAGTGTAGTCATTTTCACAATATTGATTTTTCCAATCCAAGAACATGGTATATCTCTCTATCTGTTGGTATCATCTTTAATTTCTTTCATCAGTGTCTTATAGTTTTCTGCATACAGGTATTTTGTCTCCCTAGGTAGGTTTATTCCTAGGTATTTTATTATTTTTGTTGCAGTGGTAAATGGGAGTGTTTCCTTAATTTCTCTTTCAGATTTTTCATCATCAGTGTACAGGAATGCAAGAGATGTCTGTGCCTTAATTTTGTATCCTGCAACTTTACCAAATTCATTGATTAGCTCTAGTAGTTTTCTGGTGGCATCTTTAGGATTCTCTACATATAATACCATGTGATCTTCAAACAGTGAGAGTTTTACTTCTTCTTTTCCAATTTGTATTTCTTTTATTTCTTTTTCTTCTCTGATTGCCATGGCTAGGACTTCCAAAACTAGGTTGAATAATAGTGGCGAGAGTGGACATCTTTGTCTTGTTCCTGATCTTAGAGGAAATGCTCTCAGTTTTTCACCATTGAGAAAGATGTTTGCTGTGGGTTTGTCATATATGGCCTTTATTATGTTGAGGTATGTTCACTCTGTGCCCACTTTCTGGAGAGTTTTTATCATAAACAGGTGTTGAATTTTGTCGAAAGCTTTTTCTGCATCTATTGAGATGATCACATAGTTTTTACTCTTCAATTTGTTAATATAGTGTATCAAACTGATTGATTTGCGCGTATTGAAGAATCTTTGCATCCCTGAGATAAATCCCACTTGATCGTGGTGTATGATCTTTTTAATGTGTTGTTGGATTCTGTTTGCTAGTATTGTGTTGAGGATTTTTGCATCTATATTCATCAGTGATATTGGTCTGTAATTTTCTTTTTTTGTAGTATGTTTGTCTGGTTTTGGTATCAGGGGGATGGTGGCCTCATAAAATGAGCTTGGGAGTGTTCCTTCCTCTGCAATTTTTTGGAAAAGTTTGAGAAGGATGGGTATTCTCTCTTCTCTAAATATTTGATAGAATTCACCTGTGAAGCCATCTGGTCCTGGACTTTTGTTTGTTGGAAGATTTTTAATCACAGTTTAAATTTCATTACTTGTGATTGGTCTGTTCATATTTTCTATTTCTTCCTGGTTCAGTCTTGGAGGTTATACCTTTCTAAGAATTTGTCTATTTCTTCCAGGTTGTACATTTTATTGGCATAGAGTTTCTTGTAGTAGTCTCTTAGGATGCTTTGTATTTCTGCAGTGTCTGTTGTAACTTCTCTTTTTTCATTTCTAATTTTATTGGCTTGAGTCCTCTCCCTCTTTTTCTTGATGAGTCTGGCTAAAGGTTTATCAATTTTGTTTATCTTCTCAAAGAACCAGATTTTAGTTTTATTGATCTTTGCTATTGTTTTCTTTGTTTCTACTTCATTGATTTCTTCTCTGATCTTTATGATTTCTTTCCTTCTACTAACTTTCAATTTTGTTTGTTCTTCTTTCTCTAGTTCATTTAGGTGTAAGGTTAGATTGTCTATTTGAGATTTTTCTTGTTTCTTGAGGTAGGTTTGTATTGCTATAAACTTCCCTCTTAGAACTGTTTTTGCTGCATCCCATAGGTTTTGGATCGTTGTGTTTTCATTGTAATTTGTTTCTAGGTATTTTTTGATTTCCTTTGATTTCTTCAGTGGTCTCTTGGTTATTTAGTAACATATTGTTTAGCCTCCATGTGTTTGTGTTTTTTATGTTTTTTTCCCTGTAATTGATTTCTAATCTCATAGTGTTGTGGTCAGAAAAGGTGCTTGATATGATCTCAGTTTTCTTAAATTTACTGAGACTTGATTTGTGACCCAAGATGTGATCTATCCTGGAGAATGTTCTGTGCACACTTGAGAAGAAAGTGTAATCTTTTGATTTTGGATGGAATATCCTATGAATATCAATTAAATCTATCTGGTCTATTGTGTTATTTAAAGCTTGTGTTTCCTTATTAATTTTCTGTTTGGATGATCTGTCCATTGATGTAAGTGAGGTGTTAATGTCCCCCACTATTATTGTGTTACTGTTGATTTCCTCTTTTATAGCTGTTAGCATTTGCCTTATGTATTGAGGTGCTCCTATGTTGGGTGCATACAGATTTACAATTGTTATACCTTCTTCTTGGATTGATCCATTGATCATTATGTAGTGTCCTTCCTTGTCACTTGTAACATTCTTTATTTTGAAGTCTATTTTATCTGATATGAGAATTGCTACTCCAGCTTTCTTTTGATTTCCATTTGCATGGAATATCTTTTTCTATCCCCTCAATTTCAGTCTGTATGTATCCCTAGGTCTGAAGTGGGTCTCTTGTAGGCAGCATATATATGGGTCTTGTTTTTGTATCCATTCAGCAAGCCTGTGTCTTTTGGTTGGAGCATTTAATCCATTCACGTTTAAGGTAATTATTGATATGTATGTTCCTATGACCATTTTCTTAATTGTTTTGGGTTTGTTTTTGTAGGTCCTTTTCTTCTCTTGTGTTTCCCACTTAGAGAAGTTCCTTGAGCATTAGTTGTAGAGCTGGTTTGGTGGTGCTGAGTTCTCTTAGCTTTTGCTTCTCTGTAAAGCTTTTGATTTCTCTGTCTAATCTGAATGAGATCCTTGCTGGGTAGAGTAATCTTGGTTGTAGGTTCTCCCCTTTCTTCACTTTAAATATATCATGCCACTCCCTTCTGGCTTGTAGAGTTTCTGCTGAAAAATCAGCTGTTAACCTTATGGAAGTTCCCTTGTATGTTATTTGTCATTTTTCCCTTGTTGCCTTCAATAATTTTTCTTTGTCTTTAATTTTTTTCAATTTGATTACTATGTGTCTCAGTGTGTTTCTCCTTGGGTTTATTCTTCCTGGGACTCTCTGCACTTCCTAGACTTGGCTGGCTATTTCCCTTCCCATGTTAGGGAAGTTTTCAACTATAACCTCTTCAAATACTCTCTCGGCTCCTTTCTCTCTCTCTTCTCCTTCTGGGACCCCTATAATGTGAATATTGTTGTGTTTAATGTTGCCCCAGAGGTCTCTTAGATAGTATTCATTTCTTTTCATTCTTTTCTCTTTATTCTGTTCCATGGCAGTGAATTCCACCCTTCTGTCTTCCAGGTCACTTATCCGTTCTTCTGCCTCAGTTATTCTGCTATTGATTCCTTCTAGTGTATTTTTCATTTCAGTTATTGTTTTGTCATCTCTGTTTGTTTGTTCTTTAATTCTTCTAGGTGTTTGTTCTTTAATTTTTCAAGGTCTTTGTTACACATTTCTTGCATCTTCTCGATCTTTGTTTCCATTCTTTTTCCGAGGTCCTGGATCATCTTCACTATCATTATTCTGAATTCTTTTTCTGGAAGCTTGCCTATCTCTCCTTCATTTAGTTGTTTTTCTGGGGTTTTATCTTCTTCCTTCATCTGGTGCATAGCCCTCTGTTTTTTCATCTTGTCGATCTTTCTGTCACCTTTCATACTTTTAGGCTGGGGGAATAGGCCACACCAGCAGCCAAGATCCTATCAATGAGGAATTCTTGCTACTCCACAATTAAATATTCCCACATTCTCTTTCTCATGTGATCATTGGATCTATAGCAGCCCAGCCATGGTCTCCATGGTCATGAACTCCATTACAGTGGGAACTGTGTTTATTTTGGTCACTAGTTGAATCCACATGATGCCAGCAACTGAGAATGCACTCAGGAAATATTTGTTGCCTGAGTGGAAAAATGAATGAGTGAATGCATCAATGGGTTCTGGTTCTGTCTCTGCCATCGATTAACCATGTGGTTGCCAACTTCTTTATTTTCTCCATACATCAGGTTTTCCTCAACAGTAACATGTAAAATCTGAAAAGCAATTCGATTAGATAATCACTAAGAGTCTTAAAAGAAAAAGACAGATGTTATAAACACAGGATCAACAGGAAAAGTCACTTATCCCTACATTATTTCAGGTTTTATAGACCACGTTACAGCCTATTTCAATTAAACTACATTAAATGATGGAAAGAGTATAGCTTAGTCCTGGCAAGGTTGATTATTTGTATGTGGTTTTGCATATTATATAAACTGCATGGACCTTCATTTTCTTATATACAAACAGGAGAAGAATCAGATATTTCTGACCATTTTTATCACCAATATTTGATTATTCTAGATTTTTTAATATGTTTTTTTGTTTAAAGTTACTCTTTTTTGTGAAAATTCTTGAATTAGTGTCTTTTAAATACCTAATTTCCAATAATTTTCTTTAAGCTTGTCAAACTAACAAGTTCTCTAAACCTTATAAAGACAATAAATATTGTAGAAAACAGTTACTTCCGAAAAAGACAATAGACAGTATATACAAAACCAGGAGAAACAAAGCATAGAGGAAAAGTTGATATCCCAGGAGATGGGGATCACTGTGCTTGCAGAAGGATTAAGATAAGGAAACATGATCACAGCATCCTTGCCACGAGAAGAGTACTTACAAGAGTGGATTAACATAATTTCATCTTCCAAACTCTTCACTTTTTGTTCTCTTTGAAACAACAGTTTTGATTCAAGCAGAACAATTTTACTTTTCCCAGACACAAACAGCTTTCATTATTGCAAGGATTTCTTTTAGCGTTTGGAAAATTGCCAAAGATCCAGGATTTCTCCAGATTTTAACCACATTTCTGACACTGTGTATCCAATAAGATATGACACATGGACATAACAGGTTCCTAGAGATTTTTTTTAAGAAAATAAAACTCACTTTGTTATAATACTAAACCTCTCTTAGACTGACAAGACCAAGCATGATCAAAATATCTTTTATTATGTTCTTTCCCATTGTTTTTAATGACACTGCTTTGCATTTGATGAAATAAAGGCTCATGGTAGGGAACATGCCCTTATTTAGAGCAATTAGATTTAGGAATAAATTAGGTGTGGTCCCAGGGCCAGAAACTCAAGAGAGACGAAAGATTCTCTGAAAAGAAGCTAGACCTGTATATAGTCACATATGATCCATTTGAGGAAGAAAAAGTTGAGGCATTTTAAACAAATTTTCTGTTTAGTAAACTTTCTTAAGATCTCAGACTTTATAAATAACAACAGTAAAATAGGAGAAGGGGCACAGAACAATGATAAATGCACATAAGGAGCAGAAAGAAAAATTTTGAAAGGGTGAAGAGCAAAATGGATCAAGACAATGGAAAGACTATTTTTGTGATGCCAGTAATTAATTTTTAACTTTCTAATATACATCTTCAATGAGTCTCCCAAAGACTCCTAAAACTTTATCATGTCCTAAATATAGTTCATTATCTTTATCTTAGATTTGATCAGAGCCCGAGACAAGGATTGGGTGTAGATGGTTTATTTGGAAGATAAACCTAGGAAGCAGACAAGAGAAATGAGAGAATGAAAGCAGAAATGAGGAGAGAGCCAAAAAAAGGATAAATTATTGAACTGGTTTCCAGCATCAGTAGCTGGGGCACAGACCCACAGGGGACATGCTGGGCACCTTGTAGAAACTGGCTTAAAATTGTCTCATAGAAGGATGGGGAAGTTGGAGCAATTATCCATTGATTCCTCTTCCTCCCACTTCCAGGCTGCATCTACGTGCTGGATGAGGGTACTGTCACCTTAGAATAAAGCCCTGTGGTAGAAAAGTAGAGAGGTACATTTCCTGTTTGAGATGTGACCCTGGCGATACACAAGGAGCTGCTTACTACAGCAAGGATGAAATATTTGGGCAAAAGAGAGATGGTGCAAAGCACCACATCATCTATTAATATCTTCACTCCAAACTGCTCCTCTTCATACATATTCACTTCTTCCATTAATGCAATAACCCTCTACCAAGTTTCTCCAAGCCAGAATGCTTTGAGTGATCATATTCTTCCCCATCCATCATATCTAATATTGAAGTTTGCTCTTTTCACACTTTTTTATAATTGTTGTAAACACACACATAACATAAAACTTACCATCTTAACCATTTTTAAGTAGTGTTAGTTCAGCAGTGTTAAGTACTGTCACATCATTGTGAAACAGACTTCCAGAACTTTTTCATCCTGCAAAACTAAAAATTTATACCCATTAAGCAACAGCTCCCCTTTTCCCTTTTGTCCTTTTAAGTCAGGAGACAGGCCACGTCAGCACCCAAGATCTTATCAACTGGGCACTCTTGCTTCTCCACTATTAAATTTTCCCAAGGTCTTTTTCTTATGTCATCATCAGATATATAGCAGTTTGTTCAAACAAAAAAGATGAAGGTTATTTTAATTTTAGTATTTAAAAGAATATAACTTTTCATTGAAATATCATTAAAGAGAATTAGAAAGCTATCAGAAGGGGGTGGGAGGACAAATCACTTATGATTCTAACCCCTAACCATACTCGCAGTCAATAATTCTGATCTGTTTATTTTCTTTTTCACTTCTTTTAACAAGTAGTGTATTTTTCATATAGTTTTAGTCACACTGTATGTACGATTTAGTTCCTTTTAAAATTTTAACATGGTGAACACAGTCAATGTGAAAATGGATAATGATAAAGCCCTACATGTAGGCTTAAAAAAATCAATATCTCAGGTACAAGATAGATGGGGCAGAGAATCTAACATTGTTTGTGTTAAAACATTCACAAGTACAACACAGGTAAAAGACCTTGGGACAGTTAGTTTGCCGCAATCTCAATGTAAATCTCTATTGAGACAAGGCTTCTCAAAATCAATTGCAGTATTGGGATACTTTAGAAAAGATATGGATGGGACTTCCCTGGTGGTCCAGTGGTGAAGACTCCATGCTTCCACTGCAGGGGGCACATTTTCCATCACTGGTCAGGGAACTAAGATCTGCACATGCGGTGCGGCGGGGACAAAAAAAAAAAGAAGATATGGAAAACTGTTTCCAAAACAGTGTGACATATTTTACAACGGGACCAGAAAGTTACAGAAAATACAGTATAAAAGATCTGATAATATTAGTATTTAATTGAATGATCAGAGGATGTTTATCATAGAAAATAGAATTGGAAGGACTATACCTCTTTTTGGAGTTATAACTTTTCTACATTTACTTGGTTGTGTTCCCAATTTCAATCGAAATATAAAAGTGAGGACTTAAACAAAACAGAGACCTTATTGCCATAACTATTAGAGTTGAACAATGATTAACAGGATCCTTAATGATTCATGTATGAAAACCAAGCATCTCTTAGGGATAAATTTGTCACTGTATAAATTTGTCACTGTGTATAATTTCCACACCAGAAGAAATTCTAAAAGCAACTTCAATTTCATGTATATTTCATATATAGTTATAGCATAGATTGAGATTTACTTTTAAAAATATGTTTTTATTTTTAGATATTAGTTTAAATTTTAAAAAGAATGCAAACATTCAAATAAAAGGGACCTATATATTTTTTTAAATTAGGGTATAGTTACTTTACAGTGTTGTGCTAGTTTCTGCTGTACAATGAAGTGAATCAGCTATATGTATACATATATACAGATCCTCTTGGATCTTCCTCCCATCCCTCCATCCCACCCATCTAGGTCACCACAGAACATGGAGCTGAGCTCCCTCTGCTATACAGCATGTTCCCACTAGCTATCTATTTTACATATGGTAGTGTATATATCTCAGTCCCAATCTCCCAATTCCATCCCACTCCCCCTTCCCCAACCCATGTCCACACATCCTCTCTCTACATCTGCATCTCGATTCCTGCCTGCCAATAGGTTCATCTGTACCACTTTTCTAGATTTCACAAATATGTGTTAATAATATACGATATTTATTTTTCTTTTTCTGATTTATTACACTCTGTATGACAGACTCTAGGTACATCCACATCTCTATAAATGACCCAATTTCATTCTGTTTATGGCTGAGTAGTATTCCATTGTATATATGTACCACATCTTCTTTATCCATTCATCTGTCCATGGACATTTAGGTTGATTCCATGTCCTGGCTATTGTAAAGAGTGCTACAATGAACACTGGGGTGCATGTATCTTTTTGAATTATATTTTCTCAAGGTATATGCCCAATAGTGGAATTGCTAGGCCATGTGGTAGCTCTATTTTTAGTCTTTTAAGGAAGCTCCATACTGTTTTTTTATAGTGGCTATATCAATTTACATTCCCACCAACAGTGCAAGAGGGTTCCCTTTTCTCCATACCCTCTCCATCATTTATTGTTTCTAGATTTTCTTGATGATGGCCTTTCTGAACGGTGTGAGGTGATACCTCATTGTAGTTTTGATTTGTATTTCTCTAATAGTGATGTTGAGCATCTTTTCATGTGCTCCTTGGCCATCTGTATGTCTTCTTTGGAGAAATGTCTATTTAGGTCTTCTGCCCATTTTTTGATTGGATTTTCTGTTTTTCTGATGTTGAGTTGCATGAGCTCAACATATATTTTGGAGATTTGTATATTTTGGAGATTAATTCCTTGTCAGTTGGTTCGTTAGCAAATATTTTCTCCCGTTCTGAGCGTTGTCTTTTCATCTCATTTATGGTTTTCTTTGCTGTGCAAAAGATTTTAAGTTTCATTAGGTCCCATTTGTTTATTTTTATTTTCATTACTCTAGGAAGTGGATCAAAAAAGATCTTGCCATTTGATTTATATCAAAGAGTGTTTTTTAAAAATATAATCAATGTTGGTTAGTAGTATGTTCCTCCATGCCTTTTTCTGTGCTATTTCAAACACGTATCCCCAAATATATATATTTGGGTTGTTTTTTTTGTTTGTTTTAAGAAATGAGACCATATGATACACATGATTGTGCTTCCCTCATATAAAAATATGCCAAGTGTGGCCTTCTTAGACTAGATCAGTACATATGAATCTAGTTCATTCTCTTAAATAATTGCTCTATGCTCCATAGAATCATATATAATAAATATATATTCTTTCACTGTTACTTAAGTTGTTTCCAGTATTTTTTAACCATAGTTACTTGGAATGCAAAACTTTCAAATGTACCTTTGATTTTATTTCTGTGGGATAGATTGCCAAAACTGGGATAGCTGGGTCAAATGTTATGAGGAATCTTTATTTGAATAAGTATTGCCAGATTACTTGTCAAAAAGCTATATATCTCTCCACAGACCCCCTCCACAATGCACAAAACTCTTGATTTTTCACTTTTACAGAAACATAGATATTCTGGAATTTACACTTACATCTTCAATTGTTTTAAAAGATTTGCTAATGAGATTGGGCTATTTTGTATCATTCTAGAACATAGAACTAGCATAAGTGAAATTAGCTTTTGGCTTGGTATAATTTTTCTAGCAGTGAGAGCTGTTCATAAATGAAATAGACTGCCTTTTTAAGAGATCACTTTACTGTTTCTAGCTGTGCTTCAGAAATAACCTCCTTAAAAATAATCCTTAGGGGCTTCCCGGGGATTCCCTGGTGGTGCAGTGGTTGAGAGTCCGCCTGCCGATGCAGGGGACGCGCGTTTGTGACCCGATCCGGGAAGATTCCACATGCCGCGGAGCGGCTGGGCCCGTGAGCCATGGCAGCCGAGCCTGCGCGTCCGGAGCCTGTGCTCCGCAACAGGAGAGGCCACAACAGTGAGAGGCCCGTGTATCGCAAAAAATAATAATAATAAATAATTATAATAATATAATAATAATAATCATCCTTATATTTGCATAATAATTGCTTACATAGCACATTCATATCATTTGATTTCTATTGATCTTTGGATCTGCATTAATCTATTATTCTATAGAAATAAGTTTTTAAAAAATCTTGTTTTCTGAAAATGTATATTAACCTCTAACATACTCTCTCACTTCCCTCGCTCTCCCTCTCCCACCACCGAGTTTTCTCTTTGGCATTTTGGAAAAAAACCCAGAATATTATGGGGCACATCATTCACCCAGATGTATGTGGCATAGTCATCAATATCCTAATTATGTATCTTTCTTTTCTTTTTTTTTTTTTTTTTTTTGCGGTACGCGGGCCTCTCACCGTTGTGGCCTCTCCCGTTGCGGAGCACAGGCTCCGGACTCGCAGGCGCAGCAGCCATGGCTCACGGGCCCAGCTGCTCTGCAGCATGTGGGATCTTCCCGGACCGGGTCACGAACCCACGTCCCCTGCATCGGCAGGCGGACTCTCAACCACTGAGCCTCCAGGGAAGCCCCTAATTATGTATCTTTTACAGATCGTATACCAAGTTAATATTCACCTTAAAATCTAAGTTTAATTCAGACTTACCTGTAAACATAATAGGGCTCTTTGATTTCGACTTATCTCTATCACCTTAGCTAACATGAGTGTTGCTGAAACCAAACTTTTGCAAAATATCCCTTCCTTCGTCTCCCCCTAAGTAAATTTTGATATGACAATCAAAGGAGAAGACTTTGAAAACAAGCTTAATGGAGTAATTTTAATTAACAGTTAGATTTTATTTTGGTAGAAGTTGCAGTTCTTAGAAAGCTGGGGAGTGGAGGAGTGGGGAGTGTTCTTAGAACAGTAAACACCACAGACCTCAGAACTTGGTGGTTAAATATCTAGGCAACAAAGAGAGTGAGTACACCAGCTCAAGGACAGATGACATGATATTTCCCAGATGTCACTGTTTAGTTGTGTCACTGTCCAGCAGCAGCCACCAATTAAAAAAAAAAAACCTTTTCCCCTGAAGGAGCATAACCAGCACTGAAGGCAGCAGGGGAGATGTTGGCAAGGTACCGGAACAGGTGGCAGCAGCAGGTGTGATAGGCGAGAGATGACAAGGGCACAGAGTGTGCTGTTGGCAAGCTGTCGGTAACCAGAGTTCAGGAACTACTGATAGCAGAGAAAGAGCAGAGATGATGGCACGGGGATAGAGGAGCAGGGCAGAACAGACTGTCATAGCAGGGTGACAGGTACCCCCTGAACAAACAGGAAATGTGATAAGAGTGGAAGTGGTGGCCTGCAGCCCCAAATTAGCTTGGGAGGATCACACCATGATGACAGCGAAGCCTGCAGTACCCCAGCAGACATGCGAGTCACCCAGAGCTCCCATGCCAGAAGGCAGTCCACACACTGCAGCCACATGGAGAGAGGAAAACAAAGAGAAAAGAGCCTTAGTGTTATTTCTTTTTTTTCATCTATTGTTGATGATTTGCTTTTTTTCCACTCAAAGAACCATGATCTGAGAGGAACATCTGGGTGTCCCCAAATACTCTAAGAACCCAGAGTTCTTAGACTGAGATTAAATATCTTGTTATAGCCCCAATTCTATCTGCTTGATAGCTGTGTTGAGACCACATATCAAGATGGCTAATTACCGATGATTGTAAAACACTTCTCTCATACAATTCAATTGAGTAAATATTTACTGATGCCAGATTACTGCATTAAAAGTCCTATAAAATAAGGAGTCACTGAGGATTGCTACTGTGCTGCATTTGGATACTGCCTTGTCACTATGTAACTATATGATTACATACATAATTCACTGTGATAAAATTGCATCAATATTTTATTATGTTTGTTTTGACAAGTTGTCTCACATTAGAAGATATTCCTCCAGGATTCCAAAGTGTCAATCTTGCTGAGGGGAGAGTTAAGTTGCAAAGCAGAGTTTAATTTCAGTACCTTACTGTATATTATGTTTTCTAATATACTTAATAATTTTTTTAAATAAATATTTTTATTTTTGGCTGCGTTGGGTCTTTGTTGCTGCACGCAGGCTTTCTCTAGTTGTGCTGAGTGGGGGTTACTCTACATTGTGGTGCGCGGGCTTCTCATAGCAGTGGCTTCTCTTGTTGCAGAGCACGGGCTCTAGGCGCGCGGGCTTCAGTAGTTGTGGCACGTGGGCTCAGTAGTTGTGGCTTGCAGGCTCTAGAGCTCAGGCTCAGTAGTTGTGGCGCACCGGCTTAGCTGCTCCGCGGCATGTGGGATCCTCCCAGACCAGGGCTCGAACCCATGTCTCCTGCATTGGCAGGCGGATTCTTAACCACTGCGCCACCAGGGAAGCCCATTAATAATTTTTTAAATGGAGGTTCTTAAAATGTCAACCTATAGGTATGACTAGATTGGTTTATTCATTCAAAAATTTTTTCTTAGTTCTTACTTTGTACCAGGTGCTGTCCTAGGTACTAGAGGTGTCATAATAAACAACAGCAACAAAAAACAAGCAAGAATTTTGTTGAACTTTCATTGCAGTGAAGGGCAGCAAATGATAAATAAACCACTAAAAAATTAATCATAGTAAGCAGGATGGAGATATTTGGTTGGAGGATAGAATGTTGCTATTTTATATAGAGTGATCAAGGACAGCTTTTTATTTTTTTAACAAATTGCCATTGCAAAGAGATTAAAATGTGAGGAAGCAAGCTGTGCAGATATGGACAAAAACATATTCTGAAAAAGACATGTCTGGTGCAATTCAGGAAGGGCAAGGAGGCCAATGTGATTGAAACATAATGAGAGAGAATGAGAGTTATAGGAGAACAGGTGGATGCTTATCATGTGCGACTTTACAGATGATGGTAAGGATTGTGAATTTTATTCTGAGAGCTAAGGGAAACTGTTGAAGGTTTCTGAGCAAAATTATATGATCTGACTTAATTTTCCAAAGGGTCACTCTGGCCGTTGGGTAGACAATAGACTGTAAGGGGCACAAAAGTCAAAGCTAGAAGTCCTGTTAGAAGACTATTGAAATAATCTAGTGCTGAGATGATATGGTTGGACTAAGGCATTTGCACTGAAAGAAACTGAAGTGGTTGGATGCTGGATACATTTTGAAGATAGACCAGCAGGAGCTACTCATGGATAGAATGTATGGAGTACAAGAGAAACAGAGAAACCAGAAAGGACACAAAGATTCTTGAACTAAGCAACTTGGTAGAAGGGATATGCCACTGAGTGAGATAGGGAAGACTCCTGGAAGGGTCGATCTGGAGAAGAAAATCAATTGGGAGTTCTATTTTGGCTATCTATTGGGTAACCACATGAAGACATTGACTGGGTATTGATTGTAAAAGTCTGGAGTTTGGGAGAAATTGGCTCTAGAGATACAAATTCCAAAGCCACGGGTGTATACATGAAACAAAAGCCCTGAGGCCAGACGAGGTCACCTGGGAAACTTGTGTAGATACAAATGAGGTCTAAAGGCTTTTTTTTAAAACACAAAGTAAAATTATTCTTTAATTATATTTTCAAGCAATCCAAATGAGGTCTAAAGACTTTAAAGTTAGGCTACAAATAAAATGAAAACAAAACAGACTGAAAACCCCTGGCCAGTGAGGTAAGAGAAAAACTGAGAGAAAAGTGGCCAGAAACCAAGAGAAGAAATTATTTCAAGGAGGAGGAAATGAGCATTCACATTAAATGTTGACAGTTCGGCTAGATAAGAACGAAGAATTTGACCATTAAATTTGGCAACAAGATCCTCATCAGTGACCTTGACAAACGCTATTTTTCTAAATGGTGAGAAAGAAAGCCTGATTGCAGTGGGTTCAAGAGAGAACAAGAAAAGAGAATTTGGAAAATTTATTCATTCATTCATGAATTTTGTTGTTCAGGGGATCTAAGAAATGGAAAGGTGGCTAGAAAGGAATGCAGGAATGAGAAAAAAAAGTTTTTTAAGATAGAGGGTATTAATCGTATATTGGTATCAAGACAAAATGATAAGGTAAGAGGAAAGACTTGATGATACAAAGAAGGGAGGAGAGAAACGCTGGGATGGGACTCAGGGCTCTAGAGTAGGTCAGGATCTCTCTACCTCAGCACTACTGACACATTGGGCCAGACAATTATTTATTGTGGGGATTCTCTTGTAAACTACAGGACTGCTTAGCAGAAACCATGACCCTACTATGCATTAGATGCCTGAAGCACCCCCTCCCCTATAGTCAAGTTGTGATAATCAAACATGTCTAGACTTTGTCAAGTGCCCCCTGAGGGATAAAATCACTGAGAACCAGTGGTGTAGGACTTGGTCTTAGGCAAGAGTACAGATAGTTCACCCACAGTAGCAAGGGGAAAGGCAGAGTCATGGATTCAGATAATCTTGAAGATGTGATAATGGGAATATAAGGATTGATTCTGTTTCATCTGAGAATGTAAAGGAGAAAGAATGTACTGGAAACTGGAGAAGAGAAGAGCAGTATCTCAGAGAGTGGGAGAATGAATGGAGTAGGGAAACGTAGTTGGATTACCAGAGAGCCCTAAAGCTAATGGTAATGAATTTAAAGTAAAGCCAATCAGCATGGTTAAGGCATTGTGACTATGGTTGTGGGTGAAGGACAATATCCTTAGAGGAAGGCAGATCAAAGAACTGCAAGGGTATTGAAGGATGTATAATATGGATATGGAAACCATTAAGAGATAGTTCAGATATCATAAATTATATACATGAGGGGGGAGAGGAGATAACATCTTCAGGAAATAAGATCTGGGCATCTGTAGACATCTCCAGCAAGGAGCAACAAGGAGGATAGCAAGTGGTATAGTCCAATGATATGACTCCAAAGCTGGGATTCAGAGAAGTGAGGGGCAAGAACACATACCTCAATTCTGGCTCAATGGCACAAAGGGACTGAAAGACATAGCTGTGACTTGAGAAAGCTGTCAGGGAAGCACAGCCCCTTGTTTAGAGGGGAACAGAGATTAAATTAGAGCAAAAAGATGAAGGAGCATTTAGAAATGCAGTTGAAGACATCGTGGATTTTTCTCATGACAAAACAGGAGCTTCAGATGTCATAGTGGAAAAAGGGTGAAGGCTAGAGAAGAAGGTGGAAAAGGGTTAGATGAAACGTGCAAAGTTGTATGGAGATGAAAGCCTTCTGGATGCAGTCAGCCAGAATGTAGGACATGGTGGCATTAGTCCTAGTAGTCTCCTGGGCCAAGCTCTTAAAACATTTTCTTTGAAGAAGTGCATTTTATGTGGCTTCCAATATACACTTTCACAAACTAACACTTAAGTTAGCCATGGGTGAGACTTTTTATGGACTCTCTTTTCTTTTCCTATCTATGCTATTCTCTCTACAATGTTGTAGCCCACCAATAAGATTTATAACCCACTAATAGACTATGCTTAGCAGGTTGAAAAATGCTATCTTAATCAGGTTGTGTGGAGGGAAGATTGTGAATGGCTGAAGAAAGAAGCCTTGTCTTAAATACTTTTCAGTCATGGGGAACTAAGCACAACTCGCCTATAATGGATATGAATTTCCAAATTCTTAGGTGTGAGGAATATAATTCATCTTATGTAACAACTGAGTTTATTTCTCTGGGTCCTTATTATGTCAGACTGGCAAAATACTAGTGATTCCTGGGATCTTCATCCCTCTCTCCATGTTGGGGGCAAGGTGGGGGAAAAGTAGGGAGTCTTGGCTATTAACTGTTTGTGAATATAGGTTGCCACTGGAATGACCATTCATCCATCCTGAACTATCCCTTCAGAATTATTAAACTTGTGTTGGTGTATGCTGTATTTGTAGTATGAATTCACCAGACACTTTTCTCAAAGGTTTTCTTCCTCTCTGACAATGCTACCTGAGCCTCAAAGACCCCAAATATCTCTCTCCTCATATGTCTGCCTCCAGGCTACCCTTACCCACAATATTGGAGGTTGTGCTTTTATTCTGTGGGTGGGAGAGCACTACCTATGCCCTTGAGTTCTGAGGCACCTTGTTGATATCTGAGAATTCCCTTGTCCCTGTGTCTTCATCCACAAACCCTCTCAGTTCTCCTAAGTGTTGTTTGGATTTTCAGTACCTTGAAATACTTACATGGTGCTTCGGCTTCCACCCAGCCATGTAGTTCCTCTAGCTCAATAAAGTGTATAGTCAGCCACTTGCTCTGATGGAGATCAGGGGAATGGGAAATACAGAGAAAAAGGAATTTAAATTAGCAACTCAAGGTATTACCTAATCACATTAAGAAGCTATTCATGGCTACTCCTAATAGACACCTCTAACAAGGGTCATATTTTGAAAATTGTAAATATGCTTCTCTCCTTAATCTTTCTGAGTGTAAGATCTTTACCAAGCTGATCCTAAATATACAACTGCCTGGAAAGGGAAAATAATGGTAAGAATTTGCTAGAAAACATGAAGAGAAAGGATAAAGTAATATTTTACTTCTGACATGGAAAACAGGATTAGGCAGCAGGGCTAGTTAGGAATAGCTTTGTCAAATGGACTACTGTCTTGATAGACCAGGGTTTATCAACCTCAGAAAAGCTCCTCTGTTTTGGGGGGACTGTCCTGTGCATTGTAGGCTGTTTAGCAGTATGCCTTGTTTCTACCTAGCAGCACCCCAAGTGTGGCAACCAAAAATATCTACAGACGCTGCCAAATATCTCCTGGAGGAAAAAAAAAAAAAACATCCTTAGTTGAGAACCACTGTGGTAGAAGATTTAATGAATTCCTTTTAGTTCCATTTAATATATCAAGCCAGTCCTGAAGGATTTACATGATAAAATCTTCCAAAGGATGGAGAAAATACCCCTTTCACCTAGAGTAGCTAAGCCATAGAAAAAAGATATAATCTGAAGAGAGGGGAAAATGTACAATTAGGCAAAAGACCCCCTCACTTTCTTTAAAGCAGTAAAAATATGCTTCCACTTTTGGTCTAATTATCATCCTCTAGAAATCAATTTGATTATTTATTTAATTGCTATTCTATTTAATAGCACTTCAGCTATTTGAGGACAGTTGTCATGTCCAATCTAGTTCTTCCTCTTTTTGAGTTAATCTTTCCCAATTCCATCAACCAATTTTGCATGTTGGTAAATTTTTGCTGTGAATCATTTTCATGGGAGCCCTGGAGGATAAAGCATAAGGTGTCTTTGTCTCTGTGTGAACTTAAGCAAGAGGATACATCCTCAGGGCTTCTTTACACACTCAACAGATATTCCTCTTAAGACACTGACAATATCCACAATTCTGTTTCTTTCATGAATGCATAATTATCTTATAATATCCCTTATTGGCATCTTACAAAAGTGAGGGTACTCACTTCTGTTCTGCTAGTGGCAAGCCAGGGTCTACTATAATGACTCATAATACTCAAGAAGTATGGGAGAACCCAGGAACTCCTAGGACTGGAGACACCAGCCTCTCGTCTAAGCTCCAAGATTAATGGTCAGTGTGACCCTTACTCGGTGACTTAAATAACTGATATTTCTTCTTTTTAACAATAATTGTATCTTTTTACCTGTATCCTGAAGCTGTAACATGATAACTACTGCCTAAAAGGGTAAGAAGTAATGATTGAAAGAATCCAGTAGCAGTTACAAGAAATTACCAAAGGAAGAAAGAATGGGGAGAATATGCTAGAAAAGAAGTTAATAGCCACAGAAAGGAAGGTGTGGGGGTAGGGGGAGAGGTAGAGGAGGAACAATAGTAGGAAAATAGCCAAAAGGATAGGGTGCGAATACATGCTTTCTCCTTCTCCTTTTTAGGAACTGACAACTCCTAGTCAGCTATAGCAACTGGAAGGAGGGAGTGGTGAGGAGAGGGTATGGAAGGACCTGAGGATAGAGAAACTGAACACCTGAGAAAGGAAAAGGAAGGAAAGTGAAACTACAGAGAGAGGAAGTGTGAATATTCAAAGGTATTCCAAGAATTGGTGTATCCCAGATGAAAGAATGGAAAGTGAGCAGAAGGAAGAGAAATCTGAATTTAAAATAGAAGTAGGTAATCAGAATAAAATGTAAAGAAGGCAACAAGCAATGAGACCTTTGTTAAAACTCGCCTAATAGATAGCTTAGAGCTTCTCTCAGATTATTATAAATTATAGAGATATATTTATATATTATATGTTCTATATCATACAATTATAAATATTATATTTATATATTATATTATATATATATATTATATTATATATATACATAATTTCCAAGAGAGTTAACTAGGTGATATAGTCAAAATGAGAAGGCATTTAGGAGTCTGCTAACTATGATGCTGTGTAACAGGGAATGTTGGTTCATTTGACCAGCAGGGAAAGTTGAATGGTTTTCCAAATTCTCCTTATATGTTGCCATGGTAAGAAAGAATATTTTACAGCAATTGTGATTTCAAGAATGAACCTATGTGGGCTTCACTGGTGGCACAGTTGTTGAGAGTCCATCTGCCGATGCAGGGGACACGGGTTTGTGTCCCAGTCCGGGAGGATCCCACATGCTGCGGAGCGGCTGGGCCCGTGAGCCACGGCCGCTGAGCCTGTGCATCCGGAGCCTGTGCTCCGCAACGGGAGAGGCCACAACAGTGAGAGGCCCACGTACCGCAAAAAAAAAAAAAAAAAAGAATGAAGCTATGTAATTTAAATTTTGGAAGGAGAAAATGCATGAAACATTTTCAAGGAAACTGGGGGCTTGGGTCTAGTTTTATGATATGTTTGTACCCATGTTTTGTAACAATGAAATACTAAGTTCTGCTTAACACAAGAGGTCACTGCAAAGAAACCAGGCCTGATTACTTGACCTCCTCTTTTACCATACTGTACATTTGACTTAGAAAATAAGCACAGAGCAAATTTAAAAAGTATTAGAATAAAGAAATATTTATTTTAAAATTATTCTATTGTGCTTTTAGACTGACTAACTGTAGTAAGCAACCAATCCAACTGACTTGACCTCAAAATGGCTATGTTTATTTATTTGCCATGAAGTTGGGGAGGAGGCTAATGTATCATTTCCAAAGAAGTGCTTGTAAAAATTTAAACCTCAGAATGAGAGGAATAAGTATGTTAATATGCTATTTAAAACATTATTTCTGGGTGGGGGAATTGGATGACAGTGGTCAAAAGGTACAAACTTTCAGTTATAAGATAAAGAAGTATTGGGGATATAAGGTACAACATGATGAATATAGTTAAAACTGCTGCATGGTATATTTGAAAGTTGTTAAGAGTTCTCATCACAAGGGAAAAAAGATTTTTTTTTTTTTATCTATATGAGATGATGGATGTTAACTAAGCCTATTATGGTCATCTTTGCACAATATATGTAAGTCAAATCATGCTGTACACCTTAAATTTATACAGTGCTGTATGTCAATTATATCTTAATAAAATTGGAAGAAAAAATAAAAATGCTTAAAATGATATAACACAAAATGTTATTTATTAATTTTAAAACTAAAAATACATTTGTGAATCATTTCCAGGGTTGCCATGAAGATCAGATGAGAATGTGTAAATGAAATGCTTTGGTAAGTATAAAATGCTAAAGAAATTCAAGCTCTATTATTCATATTTCTTCTGAAATAAAAGTCATTGAAAATGTGCATTTCTGATGGCTCAACTAAATGAAAACATTAAATGATAAACTACATGTGAAGAAAGATAATTCAATTCCTACACATTTAGAGGAAAATAAAGTTTGGAAGATACAAATATTTAAAAGAGAAAACCAAGTAATGTGGACTAAAGTTTAAAGAGGCAAAATATTTACTACTGTTAGTCTTATAAAGAGACGATCACCCTTGCAACATGGAAACTTATGAAATTTACTCATGGGGAAAATTTCTGGTAGAAATACCTTGTATTTGTAGGACACATTTCAGAAGGAATAACAAAAATAGACAAGCAGTAGTTTTGTTATAATGTACAATGTTAATAATAAATAATTTTGTAAAGATGGGGAAGTTTAGTAAAGAGAAATAGTGCCTCAGATCATTTAGATAACTGGCACAAAGATAAATTAAATTAAATTAAAGTGATATAAAATAAAATAAAATGTCAGTAAGCAATGGAAACCCTGTAGAAGATGAGTGTCAGGAATGAAGGGAGAGTTTCTGGATAAAAGCTGCTTGAAAGAGTAAGGGAGGAAGGGAAGAGGTGATGCAAAGCAGACCAGCTTGGTGCCAATGCACAGGCAAGCCAGGGATCTCCTGACTGATTTCAGGAAAATGTGAAGTAGGGTCAGCTTCATGGTCACGTGACCTGTGCAGGTGCTCAGGGCCCTAGGCTCAGAAAGACCCTGCTTGGTTTAACACTCTGCTCTTGCTACCTTGAAATTTTTAATAATTTTATCATTGATATTATGTTTCAGATATGAAGTCTAGTGGGACAAGGAAGTATGTGGGAGAGCAGAGAAGATATGCCTAACATGAGTGTCCACCTCTGCTCCTCGCTGCCCCACTCACATTTCGTGCTTGTGATCCCCATGAGCATAGAATACCAGTGGACCCATGATGTGTGGGAGTTCATTGAGGCACAAAGCCAGTACCAGGTAAGTTTGATACATCTAAGACCAAGAAAGGGGGATGAGGGAGCACGGCTGACAGTCCCCAAGTGCCACACTTTCAGTCTGAACCAGAACTTGCTTTGACAGCAGAAAGAAGGCAATGGTGGTGTGCTGCTTTCTTGTATTAGCCAACGACTTATGCTGAAAATAAAGACATAGAAGGAAAGGAAAAGATAGGACAATGCACGATTTCTTTTCCTTTCAGGCCTTCCTTACTTATCAGGAAGCCAAAGGCAAAGACTATTGGTAGAACGTGTGCCTATTAAGAAAAGAAATAAAAACAGTTGAGTTAGTGTTGTGCAGATTGCCACTGTTCTGGTAAGAACAAACTACAAAGCCACATGTATGAGGTACAAAATAGAATTGTGTAATTTCAGTGATTGATTCTGCAAACTTGTTCAATATTCTTATATTTACATTTAAAGCTAGCATCACACAGTATGAAAATAAACAGTAAACTTCATGCAATAATTTGCATTTTTAAATTTTCTTTACTTAGAACCATATTAAATAGCTAATAAAAAAAAAAACAAGTTGAGAGAGAGAAGCAGAAGAAAAGGAAAATCTTTTTTATTTTAATACCGCTAACGGCGCTCTTCTCCTGCTGCACTTGTTGTGCACTGGGCCCTGCAAATCCTGTAGCCAGACTAGTCTGGGACATCTCCACCATCTCCCAACCATCACCCAAAATCCCTCTCCACCTACTTACTGGGGCCTCAAATTCTGTTAAAATGACACAAAGTTGTCATTTAACAATTGCAAAGAAGCTTACAATGCTCAAAGAGGTGTAATACAGAGAGCAGAGATTTGACTAAAAGAGAGGAATCGAGTCCCAAAACTGTTACCATGTGTATTTGGGGAAGTTACTTACATATTTTTGCCCCTAATTTCCTCAACTGTAAAATGGGCTAAATCTCCTATCTGTGAAGCCACTTCAAGCTCCAAGGAATCTGTAATTATAAGAAATTACAGACAGAAAAATTCCAGCTAATAATAATTAAAGAAGAAATGTTAGAATGTCACCATTTTTCAACATTTGATGAAATAATGGATCAAGGCAATGACCATCAATGGTCATTATCATTCCTAAGTGAAACAACAGACAGATGGCTCCTGATGCATGTTCACAGTACCACCTATGAAGAATTCTGATCAAGTCTCTAGAGATCTAACTGTCAGTTTACATGAAATAAAGGTGACAGAGAAACATGATTTAATGACACTACCATGCAATCCAAAAAACCTAGAATGTAGGAAATTTTATAAGACAAATGGCCAATTTTTTCATGAAATAAATTACAAGAAAAAAGTAAAGAACAGAATTGTAGATTTTAAAAGGTTTAGGAAACATATAGATCAGTTGCAATTTAGATCTTTGTTCAAACAGTTTGTAAAATTAGTATGGGACAACCAGGGAAATTTAAACACTGATTTGATTTGATACTTGATGATGTTAAGAAATTAGTCTTAAGTTTTAAAATGTGATCATGGTTTTTTTTTTGAAAATTTATCTTTTAGGATTACATATGATTTGCTGTCTGGAACATGCTTCAAAATAATCTATTAAAGCAGAGAGTGGGAAATTAGAGATGAACACGAATTGGTCATGAGTCAATTGTTGTTGAGTTTGGGAGATAGTTACATATGGGTTCATTATTCTATTATTTCTACATTTGTATCTGTTTGAAATTGCCCATAATGAAAACCATCCAGAATTTAATCATTTACTGCCACTATCTCTACCACCACTAGCCTAGGTAGAGCTGCAATCACTCTCACCTGAATTAAACACATTGATCCCACGTTTATCTCCCTCTACAGTCTATCCTCAGCACAGCTCCTGGAGTAATTAGTTTAAAATTTAACGTATTAATTTTGTATCCTGCAACTTTAACGAATTCATTAATGAACTCTAGTAGTTTCCTTGAAACATCTTTAGGATTTTCTATATATAGTATCATGTCATCTGCAAACAGTGACAGTTTTACTTCTTCTTTTCCAATTTGGATTCTTTTATTTCTTTTTCTTCTCTGATTGCTATAGCCAGGACTTCTAAAACTAAAACAAACAAACAAACAAAAAACAAATGAACTTACTTACAAAACAGAAATAGACCCATAGACATAGAAAACAAACTTATGCTTATCAAGGGGGAAAGGAAGGGGGAGGGGATGTTAGGAGGTTGGGATTAATACATACACATTACTGTATATAAAATAGATAACCAACCAACAAGGACCTACTGTATAGCACAGGGAACTATATTCAATAGTTTGTAATAGCCTGTAAGGGAAAAGAATCTGAAAAAGATTCTTTATATATATATATATATATATATATATATATATATATATATATATATATCTGAATCACTGTGCTTTACACCTGAAACTGACACAACTGTAAATCAACTATACTTCAATAAATTTTTTTAAAAGAAAAGCAAAGAAAAAAAGTGGATAAAATAAAATTTAAGTCAAATCAAGTCACTGAAGGTGGAAAAGGGCTTCAATAAGGAGAAGCATTAGAAGCTTTTGATAATAATCCAGGCTTGAGATCATCTTTGCTTGGATCAGGCAGTTGGTAGTGGCAAAAATGATGAGATGTGTGTCATATTCTGATACATTTTGATATAGAGCCAACAGGATTTATTGATCATTTGCATGAGGAATAGGAGAAAAATAGAGGAATCAAGGATAACTCCAAGGTTTTTAACATGAGACATTGTGAGCATGGAATTGTATATCTTTTATAAGGAATAATCATATTTTCCAAAACCAAAATTAATTTAGTAGGAAGAGAAGCTTTGTTTTACATTTCTGTAAATCTCTTTACTATCTGGATTCTCCTATCTGCATTCAGTCTGTTGTGATAGCACACCTCCTATTGCCTCTGAAACACCCCAATCCAGTGTGAGAGACTGAGATTATATGAGTTAGTATTGACATTATGGACTCCCCAAAAGTATCTCAGGGAGCTCTGAACTTTCAGAACTGTTGTAATATACCACTGGTAAATATATAAGTTTGAATGTCTGTTTTTACTTCTAGAATATGGCAATAACAATTAAATCAACTCAGATTTTCAGAGGCACAACTTTTCTCCAGCTTTCAATATTCACCTTCTATGTCTGGCACAAAATGAGCATTCTTTAAATGTTGGTTGAATAAATCACAGACACCTTATACTGTCATTGGTTAGAAGTATAACAGTGCCAAGACCAATAATGGACCAATAATGGACTACCTATTAGTCAGTAAATTTTAAGCAGCAGTGTTCTTAGGAAAAACTGGACAAAGTATTTAATATGTAGTTTAAAATTGTGCTGTATCTGATATTTTAGTACACACCAATGGTATATTCTTTAACAAACAGCCTTAGAAAAAAGAATTTCAATTAAGAGGAAACCTAAAGATTAGGTCAGAGGTTTTAGCTGCCTCTGATTATTTTTCTAGGATTACCCTCAGCTTCACTCACATTGAATAGACTAATTCATGTTGTATGCAATTTATTTGGAGTACTGAGCAACACAATAATCCATTACAACTCAACACTTTCAAAATAGTGATTACCCTGTTTAATAAGAATAATATTTTATTACATTATATGCAGATTAAAAACTAATATCATGTTCCCTAACTTAATAAAAAGTGACTGTCAAAAACCCAGCAAAGTCATAATGACATAATAAAAATTTTCCCATTAAAGTCAATAGAAGACATAGATGTCCAATATTCCTTCAATTCAGCATTTTAAAGATCCTAGTTAAATGCAATAAACCAGAAAAAATAATAAGAGGTATATATCTTCAGAAGGGAGAAATAAAACTGTCATTGTCTGATGATATGATCACTGATGTAAAAATCATCTAAGAGGGTCACCTGACAAACTATTAGAATTAAGATTTTAAATTAATATTTAGAATTAATCCATTTAGGTAGACAGACACAAGATCAATCTTTAAAAGTCAGTAGCTTTCTTTTACACAAGCAATCATGAGAAATGGCAAAAGAATAAAAGGTTTCATTCACAATATCAATAACTATAGCATGACTGTGAATAAAGCTGGCAAGACCAGTGTATTAGAAAAATACATTAACTGAAGGACATAAAGTGACATAAAAATTTCAGAGATACATATTCATTGATGAGAGGACTCAACATGCCATTTCACCCCATACTGATATGTGAATTCAATGCAATTATTGACTTTCAGTAGAATTTTTCAGTAACCTTCATAAGCTAATGCTAAAATTAATATGAAAGAGTAAATGAGCAAAAATAGCAAAGATAATTTTGCTATTAAGCTTGCTATTTGAAGAAAGAAAAAAAGGTTTTGATATGCCTGTTAGCGAAACATGGGCTACTTTTTAAAATGTGTTACACAGGTATGCATGAATAATAAATAATAATAAATTAATAATAAAGTGCCCAGGAATAATTCTGTGAAATTAAGGAAACTTACATTATCATAAAAGTAAGAAGATGTCAACTATTCATCAAACGGTATAAGGAATATTTATCATCCATTTGGGGAAAATAATGAAATGAGATTTTTACCTCACACACAAAAAATAATCCTTAGAAAATCTGAAGACTTGGGGAGAGACCTTCAAGATGGTGGAGGAGTAAGACATGGAGATCACCTTCCTCCCCACAAATACATTAGAAATACATCTACATGTGGAACAACTCCTACAGAACACCTACTGAATGCTGGCAGAAGACCTCATACTTTCCAAAAGGCAAGAAACTCCCCACATACCTGGGTAGAGCAAAAGAAAAAAGAAAAAACAGAGACAAAAGAATAGGGATGGGACCTGCACCAGTGAAGGAGGAAAAGTTTCCACACACTAGGAAGATCCTTCACTGGTGGAGACTGGGGGTGGCAGGGGGGAAGCTTCAGAGCCACACAGAGGAGAGCACAGCAACAGGGGTGCGGAGGGCAAAGCAGAGAGATTCCTGCACAGAGGATCGGTGCCGACCGGCACTCACCAGCCTGAGAGGCGTGTCTGCTCACCCGCCGGGGCGGGTGGGGGCTCGGAGCTGAGGCTCGGGCTTCGGAGGTCAGATCCCAGCGAGAGGACTGGGGTTGGTGGTGTGAACACAGCCTGCAGGGGGCTAGTGCACCACAGCTAGCCAGGAGGGAGTCTGGGAAAAAGTCTGGACCTGCCTAAGAGGCAAGAGACCATTGTTTCGGGTTGCGTGAGGAGAGGGAATTCACAGCACCACCTGAACGAGCTCCAGAGATGGGCGCGAGCCACGGCTATGAGCGTGGACCCCAGAGACGGACATGAAATGCTAAGGCTGCTACTGCAGCCACCAAGAAGCCTGTGTGCAAGCACAGGTCACTATCCACACAGCCCCTCCAGAAGCCTGTGCAGTCCGCTACTGCCAGGGTCCCGTGATCCAGGGACAACTTCCCCGGGAGAACACATGGCCGCATCAGGCTAGTGCAATATCACCCCGACCTCTGCCGCCACAGGTTCTCCCCACATTCCGTACCCCTCCCTCCCCCTGCCCTGAGTGAGCCAGAGCTCCCTAATCAGCTGCTCCTTTAACCCCGTCCTGTCTGAGCGAAGAACAGACGCCCTTAGGTGACCTACATGCAGAGGCAAGACCAAATCAAAAGCTGAACCCCAGGAGCTGTGTGAAAAAAAGAAGAGAAAGGGAAATCTCTCCCAGCAGCCTCAGGAGCAGTAGATTAAATCTACACAATCAACTTGAAATACCCTGAATCTGAGGAATACCTGAATAGACAACAAATCATCCCAAAATTGAGGCGGTGGACTTTGGGAGCAACTGTAGACTTGGGGTTTGCCTTTTGCATCTAATTTGTTTCTGGTTTTATGTTTATCTCAGCTTAGTATTTAGAGTTTATTATCATTGGCAGATTTGTTTATTGATTTGGTTGCTCTCTTACTTTCTTTTATATATATAGATATATATTTATTTTTCCTTTTTCTCTTTTTGTGAGTGTGTATGTGTATGCTTCTTTGTGTGAATTTGTCTGTATAGCTTTGCTTTTACCATTTGTCCTAGGGTTCTTTCTGTCCTTTGTTGCTTTTTTTTTTTAGTATAGTTTTCAGTGCTTCTTCAGTGCTTCTAATCATTGGTGTATTTGGTTGCTCTCTTCTTTCTTTCTTTTTTTTCCTTTGTTTTATTACTGTTTAATTTTTAATAAATGTTTATTTTTTACTTTAATAACTTTATTTTTTTTCATTCATTCTTTCCTTTTTTCTCCCTTTTCTTCTGAGCCCTGTGGCTGACAGGGTCTTGGTGCTCCAGTCAGGTGTCAGCCCTGTGCCTCTGAGGTGGGAGAGCTGAATTCAGGACATTCATCCACCAGAGACTTCCTGGCTCCACATAATATCAAATTACAAAAGCTCTCCCAGAGACCTCCATCTCAACGTTAAGTCCCAGCTCCACTCAACAACCAGCAAGCTACAGTTCTGGACACCTTATGCCAAACAACTAGCAAGACAGGAACACAGCTCCACCCATTAGCAGAGAGGCTGCCTACAATCATAATAAGGTCACAGACACCCTAAAACACACCACTGGATGCAGTCCTTCCCACCAGAAAGAAAAGATCCAGCCTCATCCACCAGAACACAGGCACAAGTCTCCTCCACCAGGAAACCTACACAACTTACTGAACCAACCTTAGCCACTGCAGGCAGACACCAAAAACAATGGGAACTATGAACCTGCAGCCTGCGAATAGGAGACCCCAAACACAGTAAGTTAAGCACAATGAGAAGACAGAGAAACAAACAGTAGATGAAGGAGCAAGGCAAAAACCCACCAGACAAAGCAAATGAAGAGGAAATAGGCAGTCTACCTGAAAAAGAATTCAGAATAATGATAGTAAATATGATCCAAAATCTTGGAAATAGAATGGAGAAAATACAAGAAACATTAAACAATGACTTAGAAGAACTAAACAGCAAACAAACAATGATGAACACAGCAATAAATGAAATTTAAATTTCTCTAGAAGGAATCAATAGCAGAATTACTGAGGCAGAAGAATGGATAAGTGACCTGGGAGATAAAATAGTGGAAATAACTACTGCAGAACAGAATAAAGAAAAAAGATTGGAAAGAATAGAGGACAGGTTCAGAGACCTATGGGACAACATTAAATGCACGAACATTTGAATTATAGGGGTCACAGAAGAAAAAGTGAAAGAGAAAGGGACTGAGAAAATATTTGAAGAGATTATAGTTGAAAATTTCCCTAATATGGGAAAGGAAATATTCAGTCAACTCAAGGAAGCACAGAGAGTCCCATACAGGATAAATCCAAGGAGAAACATGCCAAGACACATATTAAGCAAACTACCAAAAATTAAATACAAAGAAAAAGTATTAAAAGCAGCAAGATAAAAACAACAAATAAAATACAAGGGAATCCCCATAAGGTTAACAGCTGATCTTTCAGCAGAAACTGCAAGCAAGAAGGGAGTAACAGGACATATTTAAAGTGATGAAAGGGAAAAACCTACAACCAAGATTATTCTACCCAGCAAGGATCTCATTCAGATTCGATGGAGAAATTAAAACCTTTACAGACAAGCAAAAGCTAAGAGAATTCAGCACCACCAAACCAGCTTTACAACAAATGCTAAAGGAACTTCTCTAGGCAGGAAGCACAGAGAAGGAAAAGACCTACAATAACAAAGCCAAAACAATTAAGAAAATGGTAATAGGAACATACATATTGAGAGCTACCTTAAATGTAAATGGATTAAATGCTCCAACCAAAAGACATAGACTGGCTGAATGGATACAGAAACAAGACCCATATATATGCTGTCTACAAGAGACCCCCTTCAGAACTAGGGACACATACATACTGAAAGTGAGGGGATGGAAAAAGATATTCCATGCAAATGGAAATCAAAAGAAAGTTGTAGTAGCAATTCTCTTATCAGACAAAATAGACTTTAAAATATAGATTATTACAAGAGACAAAGAAGGACACTTCATAATTATCAAAGTAGCAACCCAAGAAGTAGATATAACAATGGTAAATATTTATGCACCCAAAATAGTAGCACCTCAATACATAAGGCAAATGCTAGCAGCCATAAAAAGAGAAATTGACAGTAACACAATCATAGTAGGGGACTTTAACAACTCACTTTCATCAATGGACAGATCATCCAAAATGAAAATAAATAAGGAAACACAAGCTTTAAATGATACATGAAACAAGGTGGACTTAATTGATATTTATTTGACATTCCATCCAAAAACAACAGAATACACTTTCTTCTCAACTGTTCATGGAACATCCTCCAGGATAGATCATATCTTGGGTCACAAATCAAGCCTTGGTAAATTTAAGAAAATTGAAATCATATCAAACATGTTTTCTGAATACAAGGCTATGAGACTATATATCAATAACAGAAAAAAATCTGTAAAAAATACAAACACACGGAGGCTAAACAATATGCTACTAAATAACCAAGAGATCACCGAAGAAATCAGAGGAAATCAAAAAATACCTAGAAACAAATGACAATGAAAACACAAGGACCCAAAACCTATGGGATGCAGCAAAAGCAGTTCTAAGAGGGAAGTTTATAGCAATACAATCCTACCTCAAGAAACAAGAAAAATCTCAAATAAACAAGCTAACCTTACACTTAAAGCAATTAGAGAAAGAAGAAGAATAAACCCCAATGTTAGCAGAAGGAACAATATCATAAAGATCAAATCAGAAATAAATGAAAAAGAAATGAAGGAAACAATAGCAAAGATCAATAAAACTAAAATCTGGTCCTTTGAGAAGATAAAGAAAATTGATAAACCATTAGCCAGACTCATCAAGAAAAAAAGGGAGAAGACTCAAATCAATAGGATTAGAAATGAAAAAGGAGAGTAAAAACTGACACTGCAGAAATACAAAGGATCACAAGAGATTACTACAAGCAACCATATGCCAATAAAATGTACAACCTGGAAGAAATGGACAAATTCTTAGAAAAGCACAACCTTCCAAGACTGAACCAGGAAAAAATAGAAAATAAAAACAGACCAATCACAAGCACTGAAATTGAGACTGTGATTAAAAATCTTCCAAAAAAACAAACGACCAGATGGCTTCACAGGAGAATTCTATAAATTCTATAAAACATTTAGAGAAGAGCTAACACCTAACCTCAAACTCTTCCAAACTAGAGCAGAGGAAGGAACACTTCCAAACTCATTCTACAAGGCCACCATCACACTGATACCAAAACCAGACAAAGATGTCACAAAGAAAGAAAACTACAGGCCAATATCACTGATGAACATAGATGCAAAAATCCTCAACAAAATACTAGCAAACAGAATCCAACAGCATATTAAAAGGGAACACCTTGATCAAGTGGGGTTTATCCCAGGAATGCAAGGATACTTCAATATAGGCAAATCAATCAATGTGATGCACCATGTTAACAAACTGAAGGACACAAACCATATGATTATCTCAATAGATGCAGAAAAAGCTTTTGACAAAATTCAACAACAATTTATGATAAAAACTCTCCAGAAAGTAGGCATAGAGGAAACTCACCTCAACATAATAAAGGCCATATATGACAAACCCACAGCCAACATTGCTCTCAATGGTGAAAAACTGAAACTATTTCATCCAAGATCAGGAACAAGACAAGGTTGTACACTTGCAATCTTTACCCAGCTACCGATGGCATTTGTCACAGAACTAGAACAAAATATTTCAAAATTTGTATGGAAACACAAAAGACCCCAAGTAGCCAAAGCAATCTTGAAAAAGAAAAATGGAGCTGGAGGAATCAGGCTCCTGAACTTCTGACTATACTACAAAGCTACAGTAAACAAGACGGTATGGTACTGGCACAAAAACAGAAATATAGATCAATGGAAAAGGATAGAAAGCCCAGAGATAAACCCACACACATATGGTCAGCTTATTTTTGATAAAGGAGCCAAGAATATACAATGGAGAAAAGACAGCCTCTTCAATAAGTGGTGCTGGGAAAACTGGACAGCTACATGCAAAAGAATGAAATTAGAACACTCTAACACCATACACAAAAATAAACTCAAAATGGGTCAGAGACCTAAATGTAAGGCCAGACACTATAAAACTCTTAGAGAAAAACATACGCAGAACACTCTTATGATATAAATCACAGCAAGATCCTTTTTGACCCACCTCTTAGAGAAATGGAAATAAAACCAAAAATAAACAAATGGGACCTAATGAAACGTAAAAGCTTTTCCACAGCAAGCAAAACCATAAACAATACCAAAAGATAACCCTCAGAATGGGAGAAAATATTTGCTAATGAAGCAACTGACAAAGGATTAATCTCCAAAATTTACAAGTAGCTCATACAGCTCAACATTAAAAAAACAAACAACCCAATCCAAAAATGGACAGAAGACCTAAACAGACATTTCTCCAAAGAAGATATACAGATTGCTAGCAAACACATGAAAAGATGCTCAACATCACTAATCATTAGAGAAATGCAAATCAAAACTACAATGAGGTATGACCTCACACCAGTCAGAATGGCCATCATCAAAAAATCTAGAAACAATAAATGCTAGAGAGGGTGTGGAGAGAAGGGAACCCTCTTTCACTGTTGGTGGGAATGTAAATTGATATAGCCACTATGGAGAATAGTATGGAGTTTCCTTAAAAAAACTAAAAATAGAACTACCATATGACCCAGCAATCTCACTACTGGGCATATACCCTGAGAAAACCATAATTCAAAAAGAGTCATGTATCAGAATGTTCATTGCAGCTCTATTTACAATAGCCATGGCATGGAAGCAACGTAATTGTCCACTGACAGATGAATGGATAAAGAATATGTGGCACATATATGCAATGGAATATTACTCAGCCATAAAAGGAAATGAAATTGAGTTATTTGTAATGAGTTGGATGGACCTAGAGTCTGTCGTACAGAGTGAAGTAAGTCAGAAAGAGAAAAACAAATACCATATGCTAACACATATATATGGAATCTAAAAAACAAACAAACAAAAAATGGTCATGAAGAACCTAGGGGCAAGACGGGAATAAAGACACAGACCTACCAGAGAATGGACTTGAGGATACGGGGAGGGGGAAGTGTAAGCTGTGACAAAGTGAGAGAGTGGCATGGACATATATACACTTCCAAACGTAAAATAGATAGCTAGTGGGAAGCAGCCACATAGCACAGGGAGATCAGCTCATTGCTTTGTGACCACCTACAGGGGTGGGATTAGGAGGGTGGGAGGGAGATGAAAGAGGGAGGAGATATGGGGATATATGTATATGTATAGCTGATTCACTTTGTTATAGAGCAGAAACTAACACACCATTGTAAAGCAATTATACTCCAATAAGGATATTTTAAAAAATTAGAAAATCTGAAGACTTAAATAATAATTATAACAATAAAATGATATAAGAATTAAATGAAAAAATCGTATATAAGATAAATATATAAAACATATATTTGTTGTGAGAGTGGGAGTGGTTTTTTTAAGCAAGATACCACAATTAAAGTAATAAGAGAAAGAATTGAAAAATTGACCACATAAAAATATTTTAAAAATTATGACAGTGAAATCATAAAGTTAAACGTCGAGAGAGACTTGAAGAATATTTGCATAAATATAACCAAAAATGACTTGACAGTCAAAATATGTAAAATCTCCTAGAGATTAGTAAGAGAAAGCACATGATGCAGTAGAAAAGGGGCAAAAAATATGAATAAGAAATTCACAGAGGAGGAAATACAAATACACAATAAATGTACAGAAATATGGTGAACATAATTAGTATTAATAACTAGGCAAGTACAATTTCAAACATGAGATACCATAGAAATGATCGAAAATGTAAAGGTGGGTAATGACTGTGGACATGGGTGTGAGGAGTCCGCTCTTCTGCAATTGCTGCTAGTTGAGAGGACACTGGTGAAACACTGAGAGACATTGGGAGAGCCATTTGGCAGTATCTGTTTACATGTTCAGTGCCTCTTTCCTATGATCTAGCAATTCTCTTCACAATATTCAGTGTAGAGGAAGGTTTGACCATGTGTAGGAGAATATACACACATATACACATTGTTTCTAAGAGGAAAACGAAACGACTGTGCTTATCTAGGAAAATGGGTAATTCAACTATAGACATGTTCATTCTCAAAGACTTTATGCTGTAGATCAAAAGAATGAGAGGGATTTATAGGAACCAACATGTACATAACTCCAACATCTTTTTTTTTTTTTTTCCTGCGGTACGCGGGCCTCTCACTGCTGTGGCCCCTCCCGTTGCAGAGCACAGGCTCCGGACGCGCAGGCTCAGTGGCCATGGCTCATGGGCCCAGCCGCTCCACGGCATGTGGGATCTTCCCAGACCGGGGCGTGAACCCGTGTCCCCTGCATCGGCAGGCAGACTCTCAACCACTGCGCCACCAGGGAAGTCCCCAACATCTATTATTGAATAAAAATCAAGCACATAAATGACAGAACAATTTGTTCGATGTTATATAACATTTACTTTAAAAACACATGTACATAAAACGAAACATGTAGTACATGTATATAATAGTAGTATGGTACATAAAACATGTAGTACATATGTATAATAATAGTATGGTGTATATTCTAGCTGTTTGAAACATTTGAATGTAAATATGTATCACAAGATCTGGAAGAATACACAAAAGAAGCTATCTTTGGGCCGCTTTGGAGATTAGACCTTGTAAACAATGGAAGTGGCCTCGTCTCTGTAATATTTCAGTATTTTACATGGAGAAGTTATTCTTGTATTATATTCGTGCATGAAAATAAATTCAACAAGTAATACTGTTCAAATTAGGTATTATATGTAGAATGATTTAAATCATACCTGCTGTTTTAACATTTGTTTTCAGATATCAAATATTTTCTTCAGTAAGATCTTTTCAAAACTGGTAGAAATTATGTTAAAAGGACCTCTATTACAGTGTACTTAGATGAGTGTTGAGTGAATGATATAAAGAGATAGTCTTTTGGAAGGTAAGAATAAATCTATGTTATTTCCCTACGAATGCCTCCATTTCATAGAGAAATGAGATATTGCAGTATTTCTGAGTTTAAAAACTGCTGACTTGGGATAATTCTTTTTTAAGAATAACTGAAAATCAATATAGTTATGAAGAGGGCATTTATTCAACTGGGAAGCCAGAAAATTGTAACTTTATGTCAGACAGCTTAGTGAAAAGTACACAAGACTATATATACACAAAGATATGCTTGCAAAGTGACTTTTTATGTACAAGTAGTGGTACTAACAATGTAATAGCAGCTTGTGAACATTTTCATGCTAGTCAAGCCTCAAGCAAAAAAATGTGTTAGATAAACAAAAATACATTAGGCATTCACATTTTAGAGTCATTGCTTTTTAAAAAGTGATTCAGAACATGAATCTAATGGATCACTAGGGAAATTAAATCAAGAATGATGAAATTCAGAGATTCGATTCAACAGGTGTTGACACTGGATGTCTTTCATCAGCACTAGTGTTTGTGACAAAAAGCAGAAATTGAGCAGCTGTTTCTAAGTCTTAGGAAGACTGTACTCTGGTTCTTTCACACTAATACAGCATTTAAAAGTCCATGAAAACTTCAGGAAATAGACACATGTTCTAGATGCTAGTGTTCAAATAGAGATATTTAAATAATCAAAAATAATATAGACTTAATTAGATATCTAAGAAGGTCATTAAAAATGTCACAATAGAAAATATACTTGAAACATAAGGATGTATGACCCAGTATTAGAAAGATTTCAGGAAAAAGAGTGAGAAATAGAAGAAATTTTTCTGGGAGGAATCAAAAATTCCAACGTGGAAAACAAAGTCATGTATAAAAGATTCAATGACAGGAATCAAAGCTAAATTTTTCTGTTTTTACGGGAAATAAGTTGAAAAAGTGACCTCTGGTAGACTCTTAGATTCATGTATAAAGTTTTGCATTTTGACCCAGCAATCCCACTACTGGGCAGATACCCTGAAAAAAACATAATTCGAAAAGATTCATGTACCGCAATGTTCATTGCAGCTCTATTTACAATAGACAGGACACGGAAGCAGCCTAAGTGTCCATCAACAGATGAATGGATAAAGAAGATGTGGCACATATATACAATAGAATATTACTCAGTCATAAAAAGAAACGAAATTGAGTTATTTGTAGTGAGGTGGATGGATCTAGAGTCTCTCATACAGAGTGAAGTAAGTCAGAAAGAGAAAAACAAATACCATATGCTAACACATATATATGGAATCTAAAAAAAAACAACAAAAATATGGTCATGAAGAACCTAGGGGCAAGACGGGAATAAAGACACAGACCTACCAGAGAATGGACTTGAGGATACGGGGAGGGGGAAGTGTAAGCTGTGACAAAGTGAGAGAGTGGCATGGACATATATACACTACCAAACGTGAAATAGATAGTTAGTGGGAAGAAGCCACATAGCACAGGGAGATCAGCTCCGTGCTTTGTGACCACCTAGAGGGGTGGGATAGGGAGGGTGGGAGGGAGGGAGATGCAAGAGGGAAGAGATACGGGGACATATGTATATGTATAACTGATTCACTTTGTTATAAAGCAGAAACTAACACACCATTGTAAAGCAATTATACTCTAATAAAGATGTTTAAAAACAAGTTTTGCATTTTGAAAAAAATAAAAGTTTTTATTATGAATATAAGTTGCTGAAGACAGAATCTTGATAACGTATCTTAAAAACAGATTTAGTAACATAATGTATTTATTTTGATTGTTTTCAAAATTTAAAAATCATAATTTCAAAAAGAGTTCATAAATTCTCCTGACATAATCTAATATATTTAAAATAAACTTTAGAGGACTTCCCTGGTGGCGCAGTGGTTAAGAATCTGCCTGCCGATTAAATTGCTGCAGGCGCTGCGGGCTGGTTGTGGGCTTTCTCCGTCTCAAGCGTTCGTGAGTTAGTTCCGCCGCTCGTTCTCATCTTCTGAAGCCTAAGCCGGCTACACCTTCCTCCTTCCTTCTGCCAGCAGCCGTGTCATGGCGACTCCGCCACCATGTTCGAGGCGCGCCTGGTCCAGGGCTCCATCTTGAAGAAGGTGCTTGAGGCGCTTAAGGACCTCATGAACGAGGCCTGCTGGGACATCAGCTCGAGCGGCGTGAACCTGCAGAGCATGGACTCGTCCCATGTCTCTTTGGTGCAGCTCACCCTGCGCTCCGAGGGCTTCGACACGTACCGCTGCGATGGCAACTTGGCCATGGGCATGAACCTCACCAGCATGTCCAAAATACTGAAATGTGCTGGCAATGAAGACATCATTACAGTAAGGGCTGAAGATAATGCGGACACCTTGGCACTTGTATTTGAAGTTCCAAATCAAGAAAAGGTTTCAGACTATGAAATGAAGTTAATGGATTTAGATGTTGAACAACTTGGAATTCCAGAACAAGAGTACAGCTGTGTAGTAAAGATGCCTTCTGGTGAATTTGCACGTATATGCCGAGATCTCAGTCATATTGGAGATGCTGTTGTAATTTCCTGTGCAAAAGATGGAGTGAAATTTTCTGCAAGTGGAGAACTTGGAAATGGAAATATTAAGTTGTCACAAACGAGTAATGTTGATAAAGAAGAGGAAGCTGTTACCATAGACATGAATGAACCAGTTCAGCTAACTTTTGCACTGAGGTACCTGAACTTCTTTACAAAAGCCACTCCACTCTCTCCTACAGTTAACACTCAGTATGTCTGCAGATGTACCCCTTGTTGTAGAGTATAAAATTGCTGATATGAGACATTTAAAGTATATTTGGCTCCCAAGATAGAGGATGAAGAAGGATCTTAGACATTCTTAAAATTCAAGGAAATAAAACTAAGCTCTTTGAGAACTGTTTCTGAGATGCTAGCACATACTTAAGTCTGTTTTGTCTTTGTACCTCTGAGTACATATGTAGGTATTGTTTTCTGTAAATAACTTTTTTTTTCTCCATTCTCTACAGTTTGTTCAAAGAGTAAAGTCCAAAGTCAAATCTGGTCTTGTTAACCGAGTAATAACTTTGCCTTACCTAGGAATACACCTTATAATTTTTATAAACAAAAGGGTTTTGACTCTAAATGCAGTTTTAAGTATTGTTTTCAATTTAAATAAAAGTCATTTGAATTTCAAGCATCACAGGACAGTGCCTTCATTTGGACCACGATGGTTGCAAGTATCCTAGAGAATTCACAATTCAAGCAGCTCATGTAAATGAGCTTATTTTTTCAGTCTAGAGCAGGTTGATATGACATTAGATACAGTGATAAAAAGTATTCCAGATACAGCAGGTGACAAAGTATTTTGGGGGATTCATTTGCCAAACTTATTTTGGTATTCTGACTTAAGCTCAAGAAATGAAAAGGGGAGAGTAGAAAAAATACATAATATTTTGTCAGTTTTGCTAGCAGAAACTAACACTTTACAGAAGCTTAATGTACCCAAAGTTCTGTCAGCTTTATAAGACTAGCATTGTTACCGGGAAGTGTTTCATTAGCCTAGGGAGCCTTGTACAGGAATCTTGGAAGTTTTAGTAGATCTGATAGGTCCCAAGGAGTATGTTTGTGCAAAAATAATTTCTCTAGCGTAAGTAGCCTTTTGTGGGGACTTATTCCCTTAAAGGATGAAGGTGGCTTAGTTCCATGGATGTTGGATTCAACCAAGAAAGTGAAAAAGGCCAAGCAGTAATTGTGCTACAAGGTCACAAATTGGCATGCTGCATACTGAGAATTCCTTTATTGTAGTCCTTTTTTCTGGTGTATTTTGTGTTTGGTGGATTAAGTGACAGATTTCTGTTGTACTTGCAGTGACGGTAGAACTCACTGTATCCAGTAGGTAACTATTCATTACCTTTCTGTGTGCCTGGGTTTGGGGAAGGATACTGGCTGCAAAGGGGCCTGATGGAAATTTCTGGAGTGATGAAAATATTTTATCTACGTTGTGATGATGGCTCCAAGACTATATGAATCTCTCAAAACTAATCCAATTGTACTTTATCATATGTAAATTATACTTAATAAAGCTCGACATTTAAAAAAAAAAAAAAGAATCTGCCTGCCAATGCGGGAGACACAGGTTCAAGCCCTGGTCCGGGAAGATCCCACATGCTGCAGAGCAACTAAGCTTGTGTGCCACAACTATTGAGCCTACGCTCTAGAGCCCATGAGCCACAGCTACTGAGCCCTTGTGCTGCAACTACTGAAGCCCGTGCTCCACGACAAGAGGAGCCACTGCAATGAGAATCCCGTGCACTGCAACAAAGAGTAGCCCCGCTCGAGGCAACTAGAGAAAGCCCGCCCGCAGCAACGATGACCCAATGCAGCCAAAAATAGATATAAAATAAATAAATAAATTTATTTAAAAATATAAATAAATAAAGTTTAAAAAGTACTTTTCACACATGGAATAGCGTTTATCGGCCAAAAATGCATTTCCAGTCGGACCAGGACAGACACGGTTTAGATCTATAAGGAATGAGTGATAGGATCTCACCAGCACTTGCCTCTGTGGGCCGAGTGCTTCATTTCTTTCACCTCCCACTTTGCCTGTCAACAGCGCACCTGCAAGACTGACCCACACCACGTGCTGGTTCCTCACATTCTAAAATAAGGCTGGGGCTTCCCTGTTTGTGCAGTGGTTAAGAATCCACCTGCCAATGCAGGGGACACGGGTTCAAGTCCTGGTCCGGTAAGATCCCACATGCTGCAGAGCAACTAAGCCCGTGCACCACAACTACTGAGCCTGCGCTCTAGAGCCTGTGAGCCACAACTACTGAGCGCGCACGCCACAACTACTGAAGCCTGCGCGCCTAGAGCCTGTGCTCCGCAGCAAGAGAAGCCACCGCAATGAGAAGCCCATGCAGCGCAACAGAAATTAGACCCCGCTCACATCAAGTAGAGAAAGCCTGTACGCAGCAACAAAGACCCAACGCAGCCAAAAATAAATAAATAAAATAAATAAATTTATTTAAAAAATAAATAAATAAAATAAGGCTGATCCACATAAAAGAATGAAATAATGCCATTTGCAGCAACATGGATGGACCTAGAGATTATCATACTAAGTGACATAAGTCAGAAAAAGACAAATACCATATGATATCACTTACCTGTGGAATCCAAAATATGACACAAATGAACGTATCTATTAAACAGAAACAGACTCACAGACATAGAGAACAGACCTGTGGTTGCCAAGGGGTATGGGGGATGGGGGAGGGATGGAGTGGGAGTTTGAGACTAGTAGGTGCAAACTAGTATATATAGAATTGATAAACAGCCAGGACCTACCTACTGTATAGCACAGGGAACTGTATTCAGTATCCTGTGATAAATCATAATGGAAAAGAGTATGAAGAATAATTATATATTTATAACTGAATCACTTTGCCATACAGCAGAAATTAACACAACATTGTAAATCAACTATACTCCAGTTAAAAAAGTGAGGCCGATCCTCTGCAGGGGCTCAAATCCTCTGATGAATAAGTGCCACAAACCAGCACCAGTTGTTTCCTGACTTCAGGATCTTGAAGGAAGTTCATTAAAATGTACACATTGGAGACAAGATGTTGATTTACAGTAGGGTGATAAAATAGTAAAAGTAGAAGAGGTTCTCACCAAGTTAAAGATGATATTTCTCTTCAAAAATCACGATATACGGGCTTGCCTGGTGGCGCAGTGGTTGGGAGTCTGCCTGCCGATGCAGGGAGTGCGGGTTCGTGCCCCGGTCTGGGAGGATACCACGTGCTGCGGAGCGGCTGGGCCCGTGGGCCGTGGCCGCTGAGCCTGCGCGTCTGGAGCCTGTGCTCCACGACGGGAGAGGCCACGGCAGTGAAGGCCCCCCCCAAAATCACGATATATTCTAATAAAAAAAAAGAAGAACCATATTTTCCCAAAGAGCGAAAAAAGTTAAGATGAAATTTCTTGAATATAAAAGCAAATATATTCAGAAACTGTATTTTCAAGTAAACATAGAAATTCTGTGCAAGTTCCAAGGAGCATAGAAAATTCCTGGAATGATCATTTTACTCTTTCTAACCCAGAGAAACTGTAATTTTTGATTAGAGTTAAAAATTAATTAAAAATTAATTTCTGAAAATTTGTAAATTAGTAATCATCTTGAGGTGAGGAGATTTTTAGAAGGAGAACTTTATAGGTCTTCTTTAACTAATATAATATAGTTTTATGGGACTAATAAGATTTTCAGTTGAAAACCTCTTGTAGCTCAACCCCACACCCATTCAGAGAAATATTAAAATGGAATGGGGTGTATAAGCTTAGTATTACTTTCATCTATTTTTCATGTTTTGTTTTTCCTTTTTACTCAATTCCTTTAGAATGAAAACTACAGAGCCACGAATTTTTCATCCTTCCTGGTTTAAATTCTTCTAGCATCCAGGTAATTTAGGAAAAAAAGGAGAACTGGAAGGCTATTTAAAGAGAAAGGATAATTCTTTTCCAAAGTTAAACGTAGAGATCTGAAAATATTCTATATAGAATCATCTTTTAGGGCTCTAATAGGATAATATGCTAATAAAAACCTTGCTTTTATTCTTTTTTTTTCTTTGAATACAGACTTCTTAGCGACCACTTGACAATTTGTCTCACCAGCCTATACAAGTGCTCGGAAAGTGCCTTACGTGCTTAAGAAGCCAGCTTATCAAGACCTCCCATGCTGCTCACTCTGAGTCTGAGTGAGCAAACAGGTCTGGTCTGTGTGCCCTAAAGGCCAGCATTCCTGGGCTCCACCAGACCACCAGGGAAGGGAGCTCTCTGGAGTAGTGAGCTTCCAGAGGAGTCTGGGGGAGTGGATTTTTACCCAAGATGTTGAGGGGAGGTAAGGAATCTATTCTGTCAAGTGGAGGAGTCCGTGGTTCAGGCTCCAGCTGTATTTGTCTTAGTTTCCCACCTGCAATTCTCAGGAAAAGAAACAGCCTGCATCCCAGGAAATCTCCTTTCATAGTTTCCCAGCAACATCCTCTTCTTTGTACACATAGAGTACCAAAGATGCCTCCCTTCATTCACAAAAGGGAGAAAACAGTTTATAAAGTTGAGTAACCCCAAGGAAATGGGAAATTCACAAAGACCTAGAAAGTGGGGTTATGAAAATAATTTTTATGCATCTAGTGCCTACTAGGTGACTTGGACTTCCAAACTTTATCTCCAGTCTTTACAACAACCTTATGTGGTCTTCAGTATTCCACTTTACAGGGGAGAAAACTGAGGTTCGGAAAAGCAAGGTGACTTGCCAACAGTACACACTGCACAGACAACTACCGAGAAGAAATGCTATGGTCTCTCTGACTCTGATACCTGTTTTTGGAGTCAGAAAACCTAGAAAAGCAAGAAAGGGCAGTGGTCATTCCTTAGGTCATCAGTGGTCTCAATATCTGAATAATCATTCTTATTAGCTGCCTAGCCAAAAATTCTGAACCCTGACTTAAGTTTTTTCCCACCAATGAACCAAAAGAAAAAGAATCTCTAACAAGATGAAATAAAATAAAAACTTGTGACTTTTTTCAGTCCGCCTAGAAGCCAAATCCATCCACTCAAATACACAGAGGTGTTAAAAATATCATATATAAGCCCCAAATGAAGGCTCTACCTCTAAGGTAGATAGAGAAAGCCATTTAGGCAGCTTGTGTAGTCTGTCAATTAATATGCTTTACAGAGTGCAGAAACAAGAGGGCAAAGAATTGTTATGATTTGAGATACTGAAAAAGAAACAAAGACTTTGAATCTCTCAGGCATTTGTTTGACTCTTAGAATAGTGGAATATTCTAGGCTGCTTGCCAAATGAATGTTTGGTTGAATATAAATAAGCTTATTATCATGCATATGTATAAATGTGCTCAATAGAACTGAGGGTTAATAAAACATTTTTCTGTTAAGCAGACCAATATTTTATCAGAAAGAACTATTGTCAGTTTTGCCTGTATTTCTGGGACAACTTTCCATCTTAACTCTCTCTGAATTCTAAGTACGAGCAGTATTTCCAAACTATTTCATTATACTACAACTTCTTTCTATCAGGAGCCATAGAAAATGCCTGGAATTTAACATGTACGACTTCAAAAATTTCTTTTCATTTATTGTGAAAAAAAACCTTTGACTTTTTAAACTCTGCTTCCCTGGAATGTGTATCAAATGAAAGTGCATTTGGATAATAAAAAGGAAAAAAATCAATGCAGTCAAAGCAAAGTTACCTTACAAAGTACCCATTCCATGAGTCTGTACTTAGGATGCCTTCTTTAGTTGAAATGGAATATTTTAATAATAGATTCCTAGAGCGGGAATCATCTCATTATTTCATATGTTCTTTAGTACTCTTCCACTACAATGCAGGGGAAAATGCTATCTTAAAGAGAATAATAATGGTAATCAGTTGACAGATGTATCTGTTCAAGGAACAGATATATTAAATTATGTTGAAATTTAAGTCATAGATCAATCTGATAGTTTTTTTCAAACCTATAGAGACTGCTTCCCTAATGACATGTGTCATGACCTTTAATTTGTCCTTGTCACATCCAACCATTATTTCAAACATGCAGTATACCCCTCTCTCATATTTTATTGCTGAAACTACCTACGTAACTGAGAAATTTGACAATATATAACAGGCTGGTGACATTGATAATGAAAGTGATGTGAAGCAGCCATGTAATCTGATAGAATAAAGAGTATTTCACACTATTAACTGAAATTTTTACCTCTGAAATTAGGTGGATCTGGTTATTCATATAGAAAAAGCAATAGAGGAGAAACAGTTATGCATTCTAAGAAGACAGGTAGTTTCTAGCTACATTTCTGAGACTTAGAACATTATTTTTCTGCAGTTTTGCTTGTTTGAAAATAGAATAGGTAAAATGGGCAAAAAGTATCACAATATGCACCTAAGAATCAATTATTACTAAAGAGAACACACAAAAAGAGGTTCTAGGAAGAAAAACTGAGACCCTAGATGTCTTCTCTGTTCTCAGCTGTCAGTAGCAACTTTCTGTGACTTTATTAGAATAAATGTACTCTGGAAAATTAGCCATTTCTCTCTCTTTTGTTCCTTTTCCTTTCTTGCCTCTGTTGGGGGGTGAGGGTGGGACAGAAAAAGGGACAAATAAGGGAAGTTACTAGAAATAATACAATTAGCATTCCCTAGGGCCTTATCTCTGGATAAAGCATCGAACAGAAGTTTGATATCAATCTTTCCTATGTCTTCTAACTATTTTCTTAATGCTCATATAAATGCAGTTTCTCACAATTAATTATTTAAAGGTTGAGTGATTATAGCAAACTACCTATCTGTAGTATTTCACGACACCTACTAACTTAGCATGCTTCCTTATTTCCTATAGACATAATGACATTTGCACATTAAATCCATCCTATTTGAAAGGGAAAGACTTCTACCTTAATGCTGTACAGCAAGAAATTGTATCCAACAATTTGAGCCAAAACAATTTGATAACTTAAGCTCCCTGAATTACATCACCTGAAATAAGACCTTTTCCGAGGGCATACACATAGTAGGGTTAACTAATTAAGAATTGTGACACTCTTGTTACATACCAAGGGCTATTAAAAGGGAAGCATCTTTAAACTCTCCTTTCCTTCCCTGGCCTATGGTAAGAAAGACCTACAGAACTACCGAGTAATTAATATTATCCTTCATGCTTATTAAAGGTCAGCAACAGTAAATCAGTTACTAGCAACTTCCTAAAAGTTTAGGACAGGAAACAATAAAGGATGCTATATCAAAACAGAAGCTGCAAGGATAACTTAGCTGGATAGAATGTAATTGCTGAAGTTAAAATTAGCCAGGTCATCTTACTCTTATGGAAAAAAAAAACCCTGGGAACCTGGCAACCAAATAAATAGGTAGGAACTTCATTCCCATTAATAAGCTTCTTTCAGTTTTGTGCTGAAACATTACTACAAAGACATACACCTATTAACTCACCAACACTGGTTCCTAAACCAAGTTTGGGTACTCTCCTAATTATTAAAAAGACCGTGACCTTAATAACTATAAGCATGTATTATAGATATATAATCTGAACATATTAGAATTGAAAATGTCTAATAAATCGTGTAGTTCAACCCCATTTTTTTAGATGAGGAAACAGTCCAGAGCTGTGACTTGCCCAAGCTCAGTCAGCTATATTTACATTGGTTGTTTACTATATTACTGACCTTTTGTGGGTGGTAAATATTTAATATTTAGTTGTAAATTCTTTTGTCACTTTAGCTAAATATCTTTGATAAAGATTAAGTTCAACTTTATCAAGCAGCATATACTACATGTGTATGAGCAGTTGCTAAATAAAAGTAAAGAATATATAAAAGTCAAAGGTGGTATTGCAGCTAAACATGGAAGACATCCTTTCATTAACAAAGCGTAATTATTCATGATCAAAAAGCATTTTAAAACATTTCTTGTACTAACCATTTTGTAGTTTAAACCTAAATTACAACCAGATGATTCTGCCTATTTTCCACTAGGTGGCAATATATCTTTTTCTTTACAGTCTAAATTTGTTTTTCCAGGGTATGATGAAAATTACTTTTTTTGAGTAGTTTTCCTTTTTAGTTGACCCAACTAAAATTAAGACTAAAGAAACCTTAAGAAAGAGGCATAAGGAATTAAAGATGTATTAAGATAGGGAACAGGGTTGTCTTATAAAACCCAGAATTAAAATTAATAAATTTCGCTTCACATATGCTCATAATTAAAATTTACATTAAATTTACATGATCACATTAAAAATTTGGTAGTGATTTATTTTTTAATTGAAATCAGGTTTGTTATTTATTGTTAGTAGCAAAAAGCACTGAAAATTTTCTTAGTCCTGTTTAAAACATCATCCTCAAGATTAGGTCATAGCTTTCACTTATTTCCATAGCCTATCTTCCATCAAGATTTTGAAAAAAAAAAACTCATTAAATCACTTGTGCGTGTGTGTGTGTGTGTGTGTGTGTGTGTGTGTGTGTGTGTTTAGTTTGTGTCCATACTAGATATAAGTTGGTTCTGAATGAATAATAAGACAAATCCTATTTTCTTTGAAGTCAGATAAGTTTCAGAAAACTTTGACTAATATATTAGCTTTCAAGGGCTACCATAACAAAACAGCGCAAACTGGAGGTCTTATACAGCAGAAATTTCTTTTCTCTCAATTCTGGAGGCTAGAAGTCTAAGATCAAGGTGTTGGCAGGGTTGGTTTCTTCAGAGGCTTCTTTCCACGACTCGCAGATGGCAGCCTTCTCCTTGTGTCCTCTCATGGTTGAACGTCTGTGTTGTGTGTGTCCTAATCTCCTCTTCTTACAAGGCCACCAGTCATATGGGATTAGAATCCACCCATATGACCCTATTTTACTTTAATTACCTCTTTAAAGGCTCTATCTGCAAATATAGTCACATTCTGAAGTACTAAGGGTTAGGACTTCAACATATGAATTTAAGGGGGGAACACAATTCAGACCATAACAACGAGTAAGTCTGTATACACAGAATGCCCCATTTTCTAAACTGAGGTATTGTGGTAGAACCAAAAATCCTAGATTGAAAGTCCAAGTTCTAGAGCTAAGGAAAGACCTTAGAGATTACCTAATCCACTGATTATTGACCCTTGACACACAGAAGAACTTTTAAAGCACACCAATGCCTGTTCCCAGACCCAGATATTCTGATGAATTAATTTGCAGTGGGACCAGTCATGAGTATTTTGAAAAAACTTCCCAATCATTTCTGAGACCTGAGTAGAGAATCACTGATTTTAGACAAATATTTCCCAAAGGCGGTTAGAGAATCACCCAGAGGGTTTATTAAAATGCAAGTTCCTACACATGGGCCATTGCTGTCTTCATTCTGAATCTCCAGAAATGGAGCCATGTCTTTTTTATCAGGTGCCCTAGTAATTATTATGAACCCAAAAGTCTGAGAAGCTCTGATCTAGTCTAACCCTCTCATTTTACAGGTGAAAAGGTTGAGGCTTGGTAAAGTTAGTTCATCCAAGGTCACACAGCTAGAGAACGGCAGAACAAGGAGATTAGATGTTAGATCTGAAATCTAATCTAATTTTTAGCAGGATTCTCTGTTCTAATATAGCACTGTGTGGATATTAAAACGATCTTGTAGCTCTGGTCCCAGTATTAGACTGCATCTACCCTTGAATTCAGGCGTGTCCTGACAAACTTAGAAGCCCAATAGGGCAGGCTCATTACAGTTATATTTCCATTAAAAATGCATTCCAGGGCTTCCCTGATGGCACAGTGGTTGAGAGTCCGCCTGCCGATGCAGCGGACACGGGTTCATGCCCCGGTCCGGGAAGATCCCACATGCTGTGGAGCTGCTGGGCCCATGAGCCATGGCCGCTGAGCCTGTGCGTCCAGAGCCTGTGCTCCGAAATGGAGAGGCCGCGGCAGTGAAAGGCCCGCGTACCGCAAAAAAAAAAAAAAAAAAAAAAAAAAAAAAAAAAATTCCGGGAGCCTGTATTGTGTTCAGTGACAATGGGCAACATCAGAACTGATGGGTTATTGTGAACACTGCATTCCTCCTCCACCGTGCTGCCAGGCTTTGCTGGCCACCTCCTCAGATTTAGGCCTGAGTCCTAGGTAGAAGCTGTAGTAACGAGTTAGCAAATTCAGGGAGATGAAGCCAATGGTGGAGACTGTTTGCCTGGCACCAGTAGCTTCTGCAGCAGGAGTCGTTGGCTTAGAATCACTCACCATTAGAAACGGCAGCCTCTGTGCAGGCATCAGCAGAGAAGTTGCAGTGGTTGATTGGTCATCTGGAACAGGGAGCAAACAGGTAGCTCAAGAGATTTTCAATTCTGCTGCTATTACCTATCCAAAATCCATGGGTAAAGAGGGCTTTTAGGAGCTTGGGGTCAGAGTATGAGTTGGTGCAGGCTGTGAACACACATATACAAGTAAGTTGTGACATGATTTTAGAAAACCTAATGTATCGAAATCCAAAAAATAAAAATTAAACCCCTCGGCGGGTGATAATCCAAGAACAGTTAAAAATTTTTCCATAAAGATTTAGCTTAAAGGTTTTCTTTAACAGAGGCTTTCTTATGCATTTATATTGTTTTGTTGTTCAAAGTGACCAAGACTTGAGTGAGAAAAGAACAGCAAAATGTAGACATGTTATGAAACACCGGAAATGGAAAAAAATCGATCTGAAACAAAGATAGAGCATCACTGAAGAGTTTTTTTAATTTAATGTATATTTATAGCACTATAATTCAATTTAGCCTCAGTATTTCAGAAACAGAGCAATTTTCTAGACTGAGGACGCACACATTTTACTTTAAGTTTCTATAGGGCTGGTTGCTGTTCTAACCCCTGCACTGTATTTCTCAAAGTGTGCATCGAGAACCACCTGCTCTAGAATCACCTAATGACTATTTAAAATGCAAGATTTTGGGCCCCTCATTAGATCTACTCAATTTTTGGAGGTGAGTTTGAGAATCTGCATTTTTAACAGCTACATAGGTGATGTAGAGATTTCCCTCTCTGTCTCTAGGGTCTCTTTAATCCCAAAGATATTACTTTTCCTCTGCTCTGGGAGCTTTTAATAACTCTTTAATAGAACAGTAATGATAGAAATGATAGCTCTTTCTATCATTTCTGATGAAAATTTCTGAGAATGTGAGTTTCTGGGAATTACTTTCTTTTGGAGTTGTTCTCTCACTGAGTTAATGAAATTGTGAACTTGTTACAGAAGTCCTCTTTTTTTCAGTATCTTTACCTGATTTTCCAGTTGACTATGCTCCTGGGTCCCTGAACAGGCTGTTGTAAAGAACCGATATGACACGGACTCAGAAACTGTACATATTAAACTTTAAGTTTCTTCTCCTGAAATGTGTTCAAAGGAAAGCCACCATCCCAGAAAAGAGAAATTTGTGTTATCTGAAATCCCAGGTTCCTGTTTTTGAGCTGCTATAAAATTGCCTTAATACCAAAATAGATGTATTTTGCATATTTAAAGGATTTAAGAAATTCAGATGTGAGCTGCTGGCAATCTTGTAACTTGATGAAACTTGTCTTACCATGCTATTATCTTTACTATGCATGGAATTAGATTTTTGAAAGGTAGGTTTTCTAAATATCTCCCTGGTTTTAAGTTTAGACATGTTTGCAAGCTTAATAAAGACTTTCAAGTGCAGTCTCAAAATCAAAGATCTCTGATTTGAAAGCAGTTTTAGGCATTATCACCCCCAAAGAGAAGTACCTCTGCATACCAATGTCTCATCTTTCCTTAGATTGTTCCAAAATTAGAAATTAAGCCCCAAAAAGCAAACAGAGGAAAAAATACCTTCAAGTCAATTCAAATTTTTTTCTTCCTATTTATTCATACTGGTGGGAATTTTCTCTACCATCTCTTTGCTGGAGGGGAAAGGACTAAGGGAGATCTAATAAAGCCATAAGGCAGAGGCAACTGAGGATGAGAGGTTCTGAGATGGAATTCAGAGAGCACATTAAATGTCCATGAAGATAAACTTCATGGCATTCACTATTTACCTCTATCCAGCCCTGCTAAAGCAAATAGTTTAACTTACACTCTCTCCAAAAGGATTTTAATGGAGAAGTCTGATTTACCCCTCTTTCTAGGAGGGACCCTGCAGTAATATTTCCTCCTTTTTTTTTTCCTCCACCTCCATTTTGGACCCCCTGAACCTAGAGAATCCTATGGATACTAAGATTTTTCTAACTGCATGATTTGCATCATTTTGGGGGCTGGGTGTCGCTGTTTGGCTATGTTTTTCTTTTTCAAAGACCCAGTGAAATCTTGCCAGAGGGGAAAACAGATCTTACTTCGTTTGTCTGTCTGGGAGGAAAAAAGTCATCAAATGCTTTCAAATGCTTTTTTTTTTTTTTGTTTAAGTTGCACGCTTCACCAAAAAAGTTACTAAATACTGAAAAGTCTACTTTGAGTTCTACAAGCAATAGTGTAACACCGGCACACCCAGCTGAGATGAATCCCCAGAGAAAAGTGTAATCATGCTACGTTTTCCCAGATTCCAAAGAAGATTCCCCCAAAGAAGATGTGCTCTGGGTTGCTGGTCAAGGGTGTGCCTGTTTTCTGGATTTCTCCTATGAAACCCACAGTCCAGCTTTTCTCCAGAAAAAAAAAAGGGGGGGGGGCTGGGATGAAAGAAATTTGGAATTGGTGGCTAGACATCTGAAAAGAAGTGAAGGGACAAAGAACTGATAGAGTTAGTTACTTTTCTCCTATGATTTTTTCTTCCAAATCTCATTCCTGTTCTTGGTTTACAAAGGCTCTTAATATTTCCCTGAAGAATTTACTCCCTGGAAGATTTGGGAAAGAGAAGAAGATAGTGTAGGTACTCTTCAAATCTCCATTATAAAGGAGGGGAAATGTACAATAAAATAATGCATTCTAGCTCAAGGTCCATTTAAAAACACTAAAAAACGTGAGCTGGAGTCAGGGCCCCCTTCTAATGACATTGACTCGTTTTTTAGTATCATTCATGAATCCCCATGACCTGCAGACCCAGAGTTGTCTTCATTAAGCACTGAGACATCTTTCTAAGCAAGATGCCCTTTGTTACATGGTACTCAGGAAGAGAAATGGGCTACTCTTCTACATTTTGATCATCTTTTCTACAGCAAGGCAAATTATAGCTAGGACTCCTCTTATAGCCCATTTCATTCTTAGTGTTTTGATCGCATATAAGTTTTAAGTGCCGGGAACACATTGTACTCATAGTTTAAGATTATTCTAACTAAGGCAATTAAAACTACATACCCCTGGATGGCTTGCTTGATTTTGTTTCTCAAATTTTTTTTCAGTGACCCTTCTGTAAGTTTGGGACATAAGGAAGAAGCATTGAGTAGTTAAATACACATCCACAAAATCAAACCAGTTGTTACTCCCACCTGTGCTTAAAAATGAGCAAAGATCATTAAAGAAAGTCAAGACCACAGAAGATTTCTTATAGTGGTTCCTGAGGATTTCTTTTTCTTTTTTTTTTTTTTCCTGAGGATTTCTTATAGAGGTTCCTGACCACCTGAGGAAGATAAGTTGAGGCTAAATGTATATCTCTTTCACTAACTGCGAAGTCAATCGTGTATAATAGTATCAAAGCTTCTACATGAATGATTTTATTTGCTTTTCAAGACACATCTGTGTGATAAACCCACAGGTAGTATTATTCACAAGTTCAAGTAAAGTAAACTGAGACACATAGAAGGAAGGGTCACAAAATTCGGACAGGCTTTCTGACTCAGGAGCCACTATTCTTTCCATTACATTCTGGCGTTGCATCTCAGCTTTCTGTTCCAAGATGACAGCCATACCAACAACACAATCCTAAAACCTGACGGAGTGGGACCCTTAGGAAGTTTCCTCCTGGGTAGATTGTGAGAATTAAACCAGGTCAACATATGAAAAGTACTTAGAATAGTGTCTACCAGTTCTGTGTCTATGTGTGTACTAAAATGGATATGTACATTTGTATATGTGAATATATATATGTGCACATAATATATACATATATGTGTAAATATATACTATGTGTGCAAACATGCATACATATATATTCCAGCACACACACACACACATAACTTGAAAAGGGATAAGTAAATAACAATTATCATAACCAGGTTAGCTATTCAAGTAGAACACCTTACCAGACCTCTAAACCTAGAGAGTTTTTAAAAAGAACTTTTTATAAGAACTTTTACTTCAGGTTCTTCATCCTCTAGTCCTGGAAAATAGACATGTTTCTAAAAAGTTTTAAGTCCAATTTAAAATAAGAAAAGCAAAATTTGCCTTAGGAATAGGATCTGTGAAGCAGAGAGCCAGAGAGTGCCCCTTCTGCCCTCCCAGCCAGATTATGGAGCCAGCAGGCACTCAGGTCCACCCGCCTAACACTTAGGTTTCTGCCTCATCATTCTAGGCTTCATGGCCCACCTGTCAACCAAAACGCATTTGGAAGAGGAAAAGGAGGTGGCCCAGCTTCTCACCCATCCCCAGTTCAGTTTCTGGGCTGAACTGGGAATGTTGTCAGGTATTTCTACACCCCCTAGAGGTATTTTTGCACCTTCAAGGGACGACAATATTTCCAAGCAAGGCCAAAAGCACATCAGTTCAAAAGTCAGGACGGCTCCTTCCTCTCCTTGGAGGAACCGTTCAAGAAGCGACACACATGTGTGTGTGTGTGGGTGGGTGTTGGGGGGGGGCTGTCTGGGTGGGTACTGGCATTTGCCCATCTCTTTGAAAACCCGGGTAGGGTGTGCAGTAGTCCTCAATGCCCAATAAATTGACAGTGCAGTCTCCCGTTGGTCTGGTGAGACTACCATAGGAGTTAGTTGCCTGAATGCTTGAGAATCATCAAAGAGGGGTTTCCTAATAAAACTCCAGGAAAGATCTCAAATCTCCAGAAGTACTTAAGAGACGGAAAAGAGCGTGGAAGTCAGGAGGGATCGAGGGAAGGGGAAACGGGAGATACCACAGAATAAGCTAACCGATTGCAGAATATGGGATTGGGCAAGGGGAGAAAAAAGAAATCTAAAGCCTTTTTTAGATTTGCGCGTGGATCCTCGGTCGCCGCGCTTGCCCGCGCTAGGTCGGTCGGTCGGCGATGATTCGCTTACGCGCCGAGTCTCTGCGCCGCCGAGGGCTGAGGGCTGCCACAGACCTGGGCTTGTGCGCCTCCCTAAGGGCATCTGCCCGGGGCCCTGCAGACCAGTCGTGGACTCCTCCACCCGAGCCGGCTGCACGGTCCTAGCGGGCGGAAGGGAGTCTGGGCCGATCATGGACACGGATGGAGAAAGAGAGGAGAAGCCCCTGACTCACGAGGCGAGGCCGCTTTGGGGTCCTCGGAGTCGGGGGAGTAGGGCGTGCACTTCCTGGTCGTTTTCTGGGTATGACTTGTCCCGGGTGTCCCAGGTTTCCGCGCTGGGGGTCACGCTCACTGGACAGGGCGCCTAAAGAGATAAGCTGCGGGGAGGGCAAACTTAATAGAGGACGGAAAGCGGGCGGTGCACAGCGGTTCAGAGACGGGAGTGGGAGGGAGAAATGCACCATGCCGCTGGACCCCTGTCCCTTCACCTCCACCGAGGCGCCCGACTGCGGCGGCTGCGGCAGCACGTGCTCGAAACGGGCTGGCCCGCGGGCGCGAAGGCTACACAAGGTCCTCTGGGCCTCGGAGAGCTACAGAGCCCAGGAGTGGGCCCAGGACCTTGGGAACTTTCCCAGGTGGGTCCGGTTTCGGTCTCGGCTCTCCAGCGCCTGCGAACAGGTGCAGAGATGTGCGTGCATTCTTTCCCCAACCCTCCGGTTTCCGCACGCCTGTACGCGTCAGCTACACTCTGCAAGCTCATCTTGGGAAAATAAAGGCGTCCCCCCTCCCACTCGCAAACGCTCAAAGAGGAGAGGGGTTCGCAATCCGCGCAGAGAGCACGCTTGGAGATCGCAGACGCTAGGCGCCGGGTCAATCTCAAGCATTCTGCCCCTGACTGGGACACAGCAAATGCTGGTGCGGCAGCTGCTTGAGCTGCCTTTTCCCCAGTCTTCGGGACGTGCGATTTCGGCAGGCACTCGGAGCTCAGGCCCCCAGCCTGGACTTCACGGCACAAGCCTGCATGACCCTGTGACCTTGTTTGCTCCGCAGCTGGGTGCAGACATTTACGCCTACGGCTTCAGCCCGCAACCTCAGCTAGCCTGGCAGATGAGTGGGGTTATGGGATTTTAGAAACTCTCATTTGACAAAGTTAAGATACATCCGAAAGCTTGAAAATGCAACATTAAAATAAAACATTTCTCAGTTTGTCTTGGCTGAAGGCAAAACTAGCTTTGGGCACCCTTCCCCTACTGCTTCCAGCCAAAGAAAGTCTTGTAAGCAGACTGGTCAGCAAAACTGCCCAGCCCTAGAGTGTCTGCCATTAACACACCTACCTGGATTGCCTGGGCATTAGCTCAGCCAAGGCTCGGCTTTCTTCCTGATTGTGTGATTAAATTAATGACCATGTAAAGGAAAACACAGGGGGAGCTCAAAATTGTCTACATGCGTTCTTCAAAAAATAAGATTCTACACTATGGGGAAGTCTTTTTCAAAAAGCAGTATTTACTTACTGTTTCTGTAGACCTAAGTTCATCTTTGAATCCCCAACATGTAATAAAACTAGTGAAAGGAAGATTCTGGAAGGATGGGACAGAAACAAAGGGGCATTCCAGGGTTTTTTGTTTGTTATTTGGTTTTTGTTTTTAAGTTAGGCCCTATGCAACCTGGGTTGGTTGGTTGGTTTTTAAGAAACTTTTGCTCTAGAGATCCACTAGTGTTCCAGGCATGGACAATTTAGTCAGCCTCTCAGGCATAGTGGTTTAAGGATCTCTTGTGGACCACCTTCCATTTACCTCCAAGTATCTTTCTCACTTCTTGCCATCAAATTTACTCCAAAGCAATCTTGGCCTTTTCTCTAGAAAGCCTCCTTTAGATTTCATTGGAGCCTATTAGACCATTAGAAAAAACAATTCTCCAGTGCCAGAAGTGCTTTAAAGATAGCAGAACCTGTCTCACTCATTGTACAGATAAGAAAACCAAAATGCAGGTAAATTAATGATACCAATAATGATGCAAGGTCATACTCGTCATGCAGAGAAGAGTTAGAACGGGAATTTTGGACTGTTCTTCTCATCACACTTTGCTGGGGATTAGTGTTTCAGATCACCTAACTGTTGCCTAGGAAAAGTGAGATCAGGCCTCAAAGAAATGTAGCACAAAAAGTACTTGGATAATCTTAAGAAAGTCAACCTGCTTTTTCCACCAATCACACTATGGATACATCTCTTTGCCTTACCCCTGGTCTCTACCTGCCTAATGGTAACTCGTTATGTAGTCCTCTTAAGATAATGAAGGTTTCAAAATCCTTTTAGGGAAAACCATCGAAGGCCTGCAATGAGACCTTGTGCAAGTTTCGCATTTCAGAACTTTTCACAAATATCCTTCTTCTGACATAGGGGAGGGTTGGCAAGATGTGAAGGAAGGAATTACAAATGGGAAAGAACACCTCTTGTGATAGATAAAACAGTGTAATATTGGTTTCTAGAGCACCTATGGAGTGACTCTGAAGATGTCCATGGATTAAGTACAAGCTACCCTAAGACCTAAAGGATCATCATTCATTTGGTTTTGCATCTAATGGTTTCTGGACATACCACATACACCTACATACATACGCTCTGTTTCAGAACTGTTGTCACTATATGAAGAGTACAGAGGGACATTTCATAAGACAAAGGGCAGGGAGAAGAGGAAAGTTCTCAAGGTCTTCTGTATTGTAATGCTCCAGGGCTAGTTTTTTTCCAGAGACTGTGCAGCTGTTCAAGTCTGTGCAGGGAAAACTGGGCCAATACATACACTACCATGGCCATTTCACCTTGGTTTCTAAAGAAGCTCTCCATAGAGTCTCTTAATGGGTAATGACAGAAAGCTGAAGGGTTCTAGAGCACAAGATACTCTTCCATGTAAGCATCACTAGTAGAACCTAAAGTGGGCTTTTCACCTGGTCTCCCTGATCCAGGTCTGAAAATTATTTGTCTTTGGCCACTTGTGAAAATGCTAGTTATCCTGCTGCTGAAAAGATGATGACATCCCAGGGACAGGTTAGCTTCATGGCAGGCATCTTTGTTTAGATGATTTGTCCTTTGATCAAGAAGCTCAACACTCTCCAGATAAAGATTTTCCAAATAATAATCAGACTTTGTCTTCTCACTTTTAGGCTCAAAACTGGCTTAGAGTAAATAATACAAGTGGGGTAGGGTTTATCGTTCCTCTGTTCTGCAGTTTCTTCCCCTTCTTTTCGGGCACTCAATGAAAATATATGGTACATACTCAGAGTGTAGCCCTTAGCTACAAAAAACATTTTAAAACACCTTCCCAATAATTGCTTTGAAGAAAATAGTCATTTATTGTCAAAGCATCCAACATATCCAGATAATCTATATAAAGTTTAATAAATCTTTCCAGGGATAAAAGAAACACATAACTATGCAGACTCCATTTCACTGGCACAAAATTACACTTTGTATTAAAAGGAAATACATATTTACATAATGATGACATTCTTCATTGAAGTCCATAATCATTTCATGATACATGCACTTCCCCCTGGAAACTTAAATTGAATGGTGACCCTCTTTTTATTTGTTTTGCTTATTTTTGTAGGAACACAAACTGTAATCAAGAGATGCAGAAAGCATCTCACCCTCCTCCTTTACTTTATATCTAAAATAAATTTTGCCCTTACATATTATTCCATCTAAATCGTAAGTGCTTAATAATTTAAGTAGAAACGTATGACAAATGCATCAATATGTTGCAATATATGACATTTTTAAAAATGTACTTTGTTTTGGGGAAAGTGAAAATACGTGCATTCAAAAGAAAACCTCTTAAACACCCCACCCAATCAAAAATCCACCATCTTGTCTCGTGTGTGTGTGTGTGTGTGTGTGTGTGTGTGTAGTGTAGGTCACGGGTAAACACTTGGATGTAAAGGTTGGGGGGGGGCAGAGCACGTGTGTGTGTGTGCGTGTGTCTGGGTGCGATGTTTCAGGTCACAAGGAGGTGGTGGATGTCCTCGTGTGTTTGCTCCTGCAAGGCTCGACTGTGCGTGTGCGCGCGTGGAAAGCTGGAGTCCTTTCCGTGTCAATTATGCGAAGTCATGTGCCTGGAGAGGTGGTGGCGCTCCCTGAAGGACTCATTGCAAATGGGGCACTTGAGTTTCTCCTCCCGTCTTCGTTTCACCAAGGGCTCCATGGCGTACTCCTTTTTGTGATGCGACCTCATGTGGTACACCAGGTCGGAGGTCATGCGGAAGGAGGCATTGCACTTGGCGCACCAGTTCTGCGCGGGCAGACACAGAGAGGTGAAGGAGGGCGGCAGCAGCGTGAGCGCCGAAGGCAGCTGCAACTGCAGGGGCCCCGCGGCCGCAGCCGCCGCGGCCGCCGCGGCGGCGGAGCTCTTGGGCCAAAAGGCGGTGGCGTAGAGGAAGGGGCTCTGTTTGGGCAGCCCGCCGCCGCCACCGCCACCGCCGCTCGGCAGAGACCCGCAACCTCCGTTCAGGTCCGCAGCTCCTTGGAGCTTCACGGCCAGAGGATCGGAGGCGGCGGGGTACAGTCTGGTGGGGCCCACACCGTCTCCGGGGTGGCAGGGCTCGAGCGCGCTCAGCTTCTGGCCCAGCACCAGCGGGGACAGCTGAGAAAAGGAGCGCGCCGGCTGCGAGAAGGCGCTTTTGCGCTCGTCCGACGCTGCGCCCTGGCCGCCGCCCGCCCCGCCCGCGGTCCCAGCGCCTGCACCGCCCCCTGCGCCGTTGCCGCCCGCACCGCCCAGCTGCTGCACTGAGGTGAAGGCGCTGCCCCGCGCCGGGCTGCCGCCCTCCAGCCGGCCGGGCAGCGCTCCCCCGGGCCGCGGGGCCAGCAGCTTCTCGGAGCCAGCCGGCGACGCGGCCACGGGCGTGGAGGAGCCGCCGCCGCTCGCGTCCTGCTCCTCGGCGGCCATGCTCCCGCCGTCGGCGGCCGCCTCCTCCTGCACACCGGCCGCTCGGGACGCCTTCTTCACCTCCACGAAGGCGCTGCGCTTCGCCTCGCCTGTCTCCGGGCTGGGCGGCGCGAACAGGCGGCTGTTCTCTTCCAGGCCGAAGTAGCTGCCCGAGGCGCGGTACTGTTGGGGCGTGCACACCAGGTCCTCCTTGGAGGCGGGCGGGGGCCGCTCGGCGAAGCGGCCCCGGCCCCCCACCAGCCCCGCGCCGCCGCCGCCGCCCTCCGCCGCCTCCTCCGGGAATTTCCTCTTCCCTTTGCCCACGCCCGCGGCGTTGCCGTCGGGACTCAGCTCCGCCCCCTGGTGGTCGCTGCAGCCGCTGAGGCTCCTCACTGGGGAGCAGCTGCTGGCTCCCCCGGAGTTCTCCAGCTCCCGCGCCAAGTTGTGAAAGTCCGTGGACGGCTTCGCGCTGCTGCCACCGCCGCCCGCCGCCGGCGGGTTACCGCCCTCGGGGGAGGGGGCCGGGTAGTGGTGGACCGGGCCGGCTTTGCAGAACTTGGGGGTGGGACCCAAGGGTGCCTCCTGCGGCTGCGGCGGCTGCTGGTCCTTGCCGCCGCCGCCGCCCCCGTGATCCTTGGTGCCCACGCCGCTGCCTTGCTCCTCTCGGGGGCTCACATCAACGCTGTGAAGTCTCTTGGGGCAGCGGAAGCGCAGATGCGCCACATAGGGAAACTCAAACTGGAAACGTTGGCTGCATTCCAGGCATGTGTAAGGGGACGACCCTGCTTAATGAGCAAACACCACATACACACAATTGCGCGCGCGCACACACACACACACACACACACACCACATGATTACTCAGCATCGTCTCTAGGCCAGTTTGCCATCACCCCCTTCACAAAGCCACCTTCGCTTCTCAGGGCCTGAGTGCCTGAGTACAGAACATCGTGAAAGACCCGATCTAACTTTCCCTCATGATTTGAGGGGAGTGCAGTCATTAAGCCAAGCGTGCCCCGAGTTATCCTCACCTAGCTGTCCCAGCTTCCTTCCGGACTATATCTCAGAAGCTCCCTATGAGGCACTCCAAGGGAGGAAAGGCGCGCCGAGGCGCCAGAGTGAGCCCCGCCGCTCCCTGCGTCGCTCCCCCGCTAGCTAAGGGCCCAGACGCAGGTCGAGAGCCAACCTACCATTCATTTTGCTGTGGGATCTAGAGGGGCAGAGCAAGAGTAACTCAGTCAGTTCTTTCCCGTACCAAACTAATAACTCCTCATCTTTGGCAATCCTGCGGAGAGAGCGGTAAAACAGCTGTCCGTTTTTTATGTAGGCTTCAAGGTTCTGCTCTTCTTTATCTCTGGCTGATTGGACCAAACGCAGCCACATCAGACCTTCTGAGGAACCATTCGCCGCTGAGGTGTCTACCTACAGTTTAGAAAAAAGAAAGAATACAAGAAGGAAGGGGATGAGGGAGGGAAACTCTTGTGAGAGAATGAAGCCTCAGGAGCCAGGGCCATTTCCTCTGTTATTCTTTCCCAAAGAATTATCTGAGGTCAAGCTTCCAAAAACTTGACCCGAGTTAACATCCATCCTCATGTTTGTGGCCGACAGGTAAGATAATATTCCTAGAAAGCTGCATCAATTATGTAGATTATTTAAGTCATCGTATATTGGTTGAACACCAAGTTAGCAAATTTCTTCTTACAATTCAAATAGTGTTAACCTCTTGAGAATTGATTGCTAAATTATATCACGTTGCAAAAGTATGGGGAATTTTCTTTGTCTTAGAAGTAAAAAGCAGGCTTAGGTTTTAAAAATTATTCTGTGGCATTCACTCATCTTCCTAATTTTGGCTTAAACAATTAATAGTTCTTTGTAAAGAAAGAATAGGAAGTGAGAGGACTTTTCACACTCAAACATATGACTTTAACGATGTTTCATTGTCAAAACATTAACATTTTTATTTAAATACAAACTCTAGGCACTAGCTAGCTTAACCAGAAAGAGTAATATTCCAGGGAACAAGAGGCCTCTTGGGATTGGAAGGCAAATGCACCCAATATTTATAATAAAAGTACTTATAGCAAGTACTTAGTATGCAAATAGCCTCAACCCTAGTGAAACCTCCCAAAATGTTAAGGAAGTGGTGGTCATCTCCAGGAAAGCCCAGAATTGAGGCACTGATTTAGACATATCTGGCATTCAAAATCAATTTTTGTCACTTATTTTGGAAAACCAGTTGACAATACTTCTGAGTTTGATTTTCCTTTTCTAATTTTTGGTGTGTAAAATAGAATGGCACGTATCACTGCATTTTCTACATTCAGAACCTGTCTCAGCTTGCCATTAGAATGACTCTTAGTCCATTTTCAAAAGATTATTACCTTCATAACCCTACACAGCATCGGCCAAGACTTACCCGGAAGATATAAGGGACCGTTCTCTTGTCGGTGGACTTGAGAGCTATGAAAGCTATGCTGTCGTACAGAGAAGTATGGCTCAGGACGCAGGGACCGAATATAGCGTTCTCAGGGATGTCGCAGGTGGTGTAAACGCTGGTGAAAATATCTGTCAGACATTGTTGGACAGCTTTGGCATCTCCATCCCAGATGCCTCTCTGGATGCCCGAATCCTCCATCACTGAAGACAGATACACAGGACAATTGAAGCGAGTTACATTACTCCTTTTGCCTCTATGAATCCAGGCAGAACGTTTTGACAACTAGACAGATTTTTCTTGAATTTGCCTGGTTTTTGCATCGCTCTTACTTCAAAAATAAAGCCAATGGCAGATTAAATCTGGCATATTACAAAGATGCCAATGAAGAGTACTTTCTTTTCCTTTAAAAATTATTTAAAAAAATTGTGATGGGGGAGCTCAGAGCGGACTGACTGCTAGAGAGAAAGAAAAACTGGGCTAGGAAAGAGAAGATCGCTTTTTTCATTACCTTGGGGGAGGATGGGGGGAGGGAGAAAGAAGGGAAGAACAATAGGATTTTTTTACTAGCCTATAGACTTTCCAGACTGAGAGAAACTTCTAACCCTTGGGAGAAAGCTCCTCTCTTCTACTCTTATGTATTGAACTGGGCACCGGGGAGCTGATTTTATTCTATGTTTTCTTCCAAAGAGGGGAGCAGCATTTGCGAGCAGGCGGAGACAGCAGAGCATGGCGAATGGATTTCAAGTAGAGTGTCAGGGCCACTGATTCCATGTCAGCTAACCTTTCTCTGCAGCCTACAAGAGGGGACGTGTGTCTGCTCATTTCCATAATCCAACACTGTCCCTCCGAGGGCTTTAATTAAAAGCAGCAAGCAGAGGTAATTATTTTTTTCTCGACACGCTTATTTATGGATGAGGGTGAATCCCAGTTACCTTGTTATACAAGGGGGTGGATAGAGTCGCATGAGCCTCATGAAGTGTGCAGGTATAAGACACGACTGAAGGGTCCCCAGTCTGAAATACCGCGTGTGTAATGATTGGTGAATGCTCACTCCCCCAGATAGGACCTTGTCTGGGAAAGAGGGGGCAGCCCCGCTTGAGTAGACCTCGGTGGGCTCTCCAGCTGTTTAATCCGCAGTAATTCAGAAAGTGATGCCCCGATGGAGAGCTCTCTATTATTAAGCTGTCATAAGGAGACATTTTCCTTTCTTTGCCACTGGACACCCCCCCACACACAAGACTTATCATTAAACAAACAAACAAACAAAACAGATATTTAAAATTTAAAGTGGCTTTAAACTAACTGCATTGTTTACTCTTTCTGACTGATTAAAAGATTCCTCCAAGTTGTTGTGTTTTTCCCTAATAGCGTCTCCATAGGCAGTTATTTAAGTATATTTTGTACAATTTAAGTAGCAGGAAAGGGAAACCTAATTCTTTTCCTCAGAAGCTGTTCTTCATGGAATAATATTAGTCATGTTCATTTTTATCTTAATGTCTATTAACCAATTAATCTTGCAAATGTGATTACAAGGTAGTGCTTTTATTTATTTTTTTTCTTTCCAGCTAACAGAGCATGAAACTTTGGTCAGCCTCTTTTCCATTCACTCTGCTACATCCCCCAAATGTCAAGTATGGGCTGTATATGCCAGGCAGGAATAAGAGAAATTATCCATACAGTAGAAACTTACTTTATTATGCTACAGCATCTATCCCTGGGCATTTTACCCAACACAAGGTAGCCCTTCTGATTCCAACTGCAAATTTAAATACATTTAAAAAAATCCTTCAGAATCTGTCAGAACCTCCTTTTCAACGGAATCCTATTCTCTCCTTTTCAATTTTCTCAATTCAGCGTTTTATGCTCCAATTTTTCTCTTCCTTTTAAAAGTCTCTTTCACACAAGCGTTTCATTGTGCCGAGAGGTCGCCCCGTCACTTCGGGCAACAGCAGGGACCAATCATTAAAATGCAGTTCTACCTAACAATACGGTGAAAAGATCCTCGCTACGCCGCGCTAATAGGGGTTCGCGTCGCCACGGCGGCCGCCACGAGCCTCGAGTCGGTCACAATACAACTGGGCGAGAGCCTGGGCTCTGCCGCCCGCGCGCGGTCGCCTTTGCCACCTAACCTTTCACAGTTCTGCATCCTCCTCTAAGCCCGGGTTCTCAGACGCCCGGAGGATCCTCCCAGAGCCCGCTGGGCTCGCCGAAAGCCGTCGCTGCCGCCGGCCGCTCGCCCTCCCCCGTAGGCAGGCATTGTCTGGCGGCCGCGCGCTCCCCAGTCGCTGGCTTCTTCGCCAAAGGGCTCTCCACCCCTCCTCCCTTTGTATAACCCTATTGGCAGTAGAGATCCCGTCAATAATTATCCCCCCCCCCTTTCTGGATAATGAGAAGACGGAGGACAAAATGTTCCACTCTCCCTACCAAACCTGCCTTCCTCCCATCCTCCTCTCCCATCAATGCAAATAGACTTACCAGGAATAAGGTCAGGATCAAATCGCCCAAATAAGGCCACCTGGAACCGGGAGATGCAATCGAGTGTTTCTTTTGCCTACTGTATCAATGTATTTCCATGTCAAGAGGTGTTGGTGTTGCTGTCTTGTAGCCTCTGCCTAAAGAGAGGAGAGAGAGATGGAGAGACGTGGAGAGAGAAATGAGGGGAGAGTGAGAGAGAGAGAGAGAGAGAGTTGTACAGATGGACCCGATGCAGTGACTGACTGGCACGCAGACACACACTTTTTGTTTGCTGCACATAATCTGCCCAATGACGCGTGACAGCCCACGTCCCCTCCCTTTAACTCTTTGCTGGTCTGGGCGCTCCCTACGGCGGCGCCGCCTGCCTGGAAACGTTCTCTCCGGCCTGCCCGCGCCCCGCAGCCCCGAGCGCTTTCGCCAAGTGGCAACGCCTCTCCGAGCGCGGCCCGGCCCGCCTCCTCCTAAAGCCTCGGGCCCTCTGAGAGTAGTGGTGGTGGTGGTGGCAATCAGTTTTGGGGTCGGAAATGGAAGTACCAAAAGACCTGGAGAGGGCCTTTTCCCGTTTCGCTTGGCACCTGGAGAACCTCTGGCAGACAGCTGGCCACTCAGCGCGCGCACGTATCCCGCGCGCATTGCCTGAGTCTGAGTTCTGTGAAGGGAAAGGGGGCTGCGGTTTAGCCCCGAGGGATTCTCTGGCCCTCCAGCCGCGGCTGACACGAGCAGCTAGTTGCCAGGGGGTGATAAACCGGCGTCAGCTCTCTCCAGGAGCGCTCACACTACCAAGCCCTCACGAGCAAGATTCAGAAAGGGTGCGCTTTGGTGAGAACTTGGCTCAGTCTTTCCTTGAACACGGAGATGGGTAAGAGGGATGGGGTAGGGACGCCGCCAGACCTCCGAAAGGGATTTACAAGGGTCTTTTGGTCCCAGCACACACTTACCTGGGCGGGGTAAGGGGTGAGAAGGGAACTGGTGGGAAAAACCCAGGTTACGGGACTCAAGCTTTTCAGGCTCTTCCGCCTTCAGCCTGGCGCGTTCTGCATAATCCCCAAGGGGTCCCTTGCCGGGGAGGCAGGTAGTCTAAGACCCCCCAGGGGTGGGAAGGGTGAGTTAAAGTAAAAATTATTACCGAGATGGGCTCCGGAGAGCTTTTCACGTCCAGCAGGTGGTGGAAGAGTGAATGGAGTGGCCGACGCCGTCTCAGGAGCCTCGTTTGTGCGCTAAGCCACTTAGAGGCGCTGGCTGGCCCCTTTAGCGCAGCAGTTGATGCTAATGACTTGAGGTCTTTAACAGCCTGAAAGTTGACTCCTTCAACAGGGGCCCGCAACACATTTTCGCTGGGGGATCTCGGGGTTCATTTTCGACATTTAACTCTCTGCTCCTAAGGGAAGAAAGACCTTTGAGTGGTATATACAGTCCCACTCCTTCAGCCTCATCCACAACACCACTACGTTGAAGAGGGCAATCAGTTAGCTTTAGGATAAATCGGACGTGTAGCCGCTACAGTGGACAAAGCAGAACCACGACTTGAGAAGACAACCTAGTTTTTAGCCAGTGTTTAAATAAGGTAAGTGGATTGGGGGTTGGCAAAGAGCAGCCTAAAAGGAAAAGGTGTGTGCAATGTTACTCTGATGCTCCTGTGGCTCAGAGACCTCCCTCCGGAGCCCAGTGAGGCAACCAGGCACGGAGCGCCTTTCTTCGCTGGCGCCTACCATACAAGGAAGCCTGGAAAGGATTTTGCAGAGGAGGAAAAAAAAAAAAAAAAGTGCGAGGAATTTCCCACCAAATTCTCCTTTCTCTCTCTCTGCCTCCCTCCCACCTTCTGTCTCTCTCTCTCCCTCCCCTTCTCTTTTCATCCGGCCCCCACATAAGTTCTGAGTCCTTCTGACCAGACAGAGCTGTTGTCTAGGATTAAGCTGGGACTTGGAGAAAGAAGGGTTGCAAAATCCCCAGATACTAGGAAGTAAAGGAAGAATTCTCCCTTAAATGTTCAGGTTAGCTATTGAGTTTTCAAAGAAACCTTCTCAAACTACAGTTGTCTTTCATCTTAACATATCATTTCTCTTATGCACATGTGCACACTTTAAAATAGTTTGCTCAAGGGCAACTCATGTAATGACCAAAGCTTAATGCTGAGGGCTCTCACATGTCTCTATATAAGACTCTGCAAGGTATTTAGCCACCAATTGGCTTATACCTGGATGCTTCATTCATTACTCCCCCCATCTCACTCACACACATGCATTCCCCCTTCACTTGTTTAAATAAAGGGTGATGGGATTAGAAATGTCATAAGAATTGCCTCAAACATCTGAAAAATAACTTGCAGTGTTGAAGAATTCAATTAAGTGAATTCAGAGAAGGAAAAAGTAAGGGCAGGTGACACACAGGTATAAACAACAGCAAATTAAGATACAGAAGTAGCCATAAGAGGGTTGTGGTCCCTTAGAAACTACAGCAAAGGTGTGTGTGTGGACAGGGGGGAGGAGTGCTGTGTCTTCGAACCTAATTCCTAAACTGTAGAACGAAACACTCCTTAGGGCCTTCTTTTGCTTTTTGTTTGTTTGTTTGTTTTTGTTTTTAAAAGAGAATAGGGAGTTTGCCTTTCCCAGGAAAAGTCATCAGTCCATGCATAGACACTTTTAAAAAATCCTCTTACATATTGTAAATTTAAAAGCATCCACCCCAGAATATAAGCGTTCTGGAAAACCTTAAAATCTAAATGGCAGGCATTTTTCTTTTCCCTGGCCTTTCCTTTCTTAAATATAAAGGGCACTTAGACTATGTCTCCTTTGAGGTACTGAAACCTAGACTCCAATTTGTATAAAATAACAGATGTTTCTGGTACTGAAATTGGGGGTGAGGGAGCTTGACTTTCCAAATCTCAAGCTAGAAAACAACTAAGATTCTATATATCAAAGAGGGGAGAGATGTATTGAGAATCTGGCCATCAGATGATATTTCCTCTCAGTTTCACTTACCTGCCCCCTAATTAGATTTCCGCTGCTGATTTTAGATATAAATCCCCAGATAAAAAATTTCCTACATTTTATGAATCCAACCAACTCTTTGTGTTATGTATTAAATGATTCACACAACAACCACAAACCCACAAATATAGGTAAGAGCAAGTTTGAAATTCCTACTTTGAGGGTTTCCCAGTACTTTAAGTGATACACATTTTGTTAGGTAATATAAATGGTCTAAATGAAAATTGCTAATTGGAGGTAAATAAAATCTACAGATTACTTTTATTTTTTTTTTTTTAGAAATTTATGGGCTAAAATGGTGCATAAGCCACTTTGAAATCATTCTGCATTATTTCTTACTGGAATTCACTGGTACTAAATGAAGAGTTGAGGCATTTATTCAGCCTAAAACAATACTATAAAGATGCATCTCGGTCAATAGTTTTATATAATTCACATGGAACAATGGGTTTATGCATATATTTGGAGCTTTTTTCCCTGGGATTTTATTTCCAATTAAATGATTAGAGAGATGACTATGAAGAGTGAAGGTATTTTTGCCTTGCCCCACTTTAACAAGGCTTCTTGCAGTTATGGCAAAAAATACATGTGTAGACAACTGCAGTATTGTTTTAGAAGAGAAGGCTGTAGAGAGGTTGATGAATGATTCCCGAGGTGGTGCCTTTTACGACCTAAGTGAGAGGATGGAGAAAGCGTAAGAAAGGAAATCTGATTCTTGAGAGCATTAGAATGGAAATGTCATTTCTCCTCCCAGGGGACAGAAAAGGGGCCCCAAATATCTCAACTTCTGTAATCGGAAGCAGGTAAAGTCTCTACGAATAACTCACTCAGAAGGATTATTACTTTATAAGAATGAAAACACATTATTTTTCTTTCTCTATCACTTTCTAGGTCCTGGCTCATCCCCCTCTAATCATATCACCAAAGCACTACAGCAGCAAAGGCTCAGTATATATATATATATATATATATATATATATATATATATATATATATATATATATATATATATACACACATACACACACACACACATATATATATACACGCATATATATATATATATATATAATATTATATATATTTACACACTGGAAGACAAGAGGATGCCAAAGAAGCAGATAGATGGTGGACACATTTTCCTAAACTTTCCTACAGGGAGGTCTCTGGAAGGGGCTATGAGGAGATTGGGGAAGGCAGAGAAAGGAGCTTCATGGAGGGGTGTTGCATTGCCCTAGCCTCACCAAGGAGGGTAAGGAACTTTCTAAGGGATGACTTAGAGGCCAGAAGAGGCAGACTTGCTGAGCTGGATAATGGTTTACAGGGATGGGGAGGGGGCACTTTGTTTTTTATAAGTATTCATGGCAATTTCAGTATGGGTCTGTTCCTCACCAAGAGTTACAGTTGGTTCAATAGGTCATAAATGGTTTCCCAGGCTCATTCTTGGACAGCCAGAAACTCAAAGGATGGATAATTTTGTAGCCTGTGAGGAGGGACTCCAGGCTTCCAACTGCAGGGATCATTATTCCTGACTCACATTTTTCTCTTTTCAGCTTTTCCTCTTTCTCAATAAATAGTAACTGTTCTTAATCCTGCTGCTACTAAAGCTATCATCATTATAGTTATAACCTACATTTCTCAAGTTTAAAACCTTCTCTCTGAGGGATCTCAAGTTCCACATGCCCTTCCTTTTGTGGGAGTTCAGCTTCAAGCTGAATAGCCTTTGAGAGCTTTGTGTAATTCATTTTCTCTCCTGGATCTAAGTTGTAGTCAGCTGGCTTAATGGCTTCTGTGAATGACTTCCAGCAGGGCAAGCAAACTGTGGTAATATTGAAGGCAACTACTACAGATCTGAAACCAATGCCTCATGCTCACCTAGTGAATGTAACCTGTGAACCAGATCTAATATGCAGCATCCTGACCCCCTGGATTCTCCCAGATTTTATACCCCTCCCCAGATGAATATCTAGAGATTTAGCAAGGAATTTTCTGTCAAATCCTCAGGTTACAAAGTCCTTCCCAGAATCATACACAGAGCCCTTGAATGTATCTTAGTAGGAGGAGTAGGGTAGGAGGAAGGAAATGTAGACAGGGCATAGTCAGCCCCTCTGAGCCTCTCTCTCTCTGGGCCAGGCTTTCCAGGCAGACAGGGGACCAAGGGGTGTCTAGCAGTCTCAAATTGGAGGGAACATCAGATTTTGAGAAGACTGACTCTAGGCTTTAGGAATGTCACCAAGTTGAGAGGCTCTACATCAAATTTCTTTCCACAGCCAGGAGAAGGGGCATGATCACAATACTCAGTAGTACCTGAGTTCCACCTCTTTTCCTCTTTATTTTAGGGTGAGTGCAATTCCTGAGTTAAAAGAGAGGTGCTTATTGAAATAGTGGGTTCATACTAGGCAGAATCGACTCCCTGGAACCTGGTCAAAGCTAGCCCTCTAAAATATGGACTTAGATCGTAAATTGGGCTGCTGGGGGATGAGCAACATTCTTTCCTGGGAAGGGGGCCTAGTCAGAATGCACACATGCCCGAGACTTTCTAGCTCAGAATCTGTCCTTGGCATACTTTCCTGAAGCCTGAGGAGAGAGACATCTGATTTTCTCTAAGGAAAAGAGAGGCAAAAAAGAAAAGGAATGAAAAGGCTTGGAGGGGTAGATATCACTCAGTGACCACAACAGTGATGATTCACATTTCTTTGTTAGAGCCTTGGAAATAGTTTCATTTTTTCCACAAACTATGTTCTCATACCCAAACTGCTACCTGGTCATCTTGCAAATTGGATTGAGTGAAAATTATCTTTTATGATTTCAGTTCAAATTAATTGCAGGTATTCCATGATTTAATCCAGGGGAATTAATCTAGCATCAATGGGGGAATGTCTCCCCAAATACTATATGGAAGGTCTATAGCTTTTAACAGATTTGCATAAGCACTAAAAAACTACCAGAGTAGGTTTTCTTCAATTCTAATACTTGGAGAAGTAGTCCTTAAGGAATTCAAAGATCAGCTTGTCACAAACAACTGTAATAACACTACTATAAACAATATTGTATACACATTACAAAGTGGCAAAAATAGGCAGGGGACTTGAAACTTATATTTGTTCTCTTGTACCTAGTTATTGAAAAGCCAATTCCCACATTGATTTGCTAGTCTTCTGGTGATGTGATATAAAGGTAAGCAAGATATAATTAATAATGTCCTCTAAAGTTTTAAGGAAAATCCATATTTTTAAAATAAATAATATCCAGAATTGTCAAACAAATCATTCACAAAATCCTAAGAAGAATAAACATATTGACTTTGAAGACCTGAATGTTCACTTTCCTGAAGGCCTAGAATTCAATTTAGGTCTGAACAATTTTATACCTGATCAGACATGGGTGGGTGTGTGTGTGTGTGTGTGTGTGTGTGTGTGTGTGTGTTACAGAGAGAGATTTTTCTTGGCTGCATATCTACAAAGCAGTCACTTCTCCTTGTTGCATGTTTTCATGTAAGATGGTTTTGAGAAAATGTGTGAAGTCATATAGGAGAGCAATTGGTCTTGGAGAAGCAAAACAATAGAGTTCTAAAGAATATATTTTATACATATGATTTTAGTAACAAGTAGCTTGTGTATGTGATCAGGTGCCTCGTAGCATTATCTACATGCTAGAGTCAGTTTACCTGAGGCACTAGGAGGTCAACGTTTCCAGGGATCCTCTGAACTTGGGAAAATGTCCTGGGGAAAGTCAATGCTCTGAGAGTGGGGTCGGTTCCATTTCTTACCTGGGGGACTGAAATAGTTCTTCTATCCCTAAAGTCACTGACAGCTGAGTTTGGGCCCAACGTTTGGGCCTCAAAGCAAGGCAGGGAAGTGCTTGCGAGCCGCAGACCATTCCTGATGTCTGGATCTCCTGTGTCTATGTCTCAGTAGAGCTAAGAGTACGGAGAAGGCCAAATGACAGAGACGGGCTTAGATGTGGGCTAAGGAGGTCTCCCTGCGAGACACCCAGGGAGGGCATTACCCGGACAGTATCACAAAGGGCAGACAACACTCCCACTACATTTGGGATGAGTCATCAGGGAGTGACACTGGACAGGACCTGGGAGGAACCAAACAAGCCTTCAGCGGAGGGTTACTCTTTTAGAAACAGCGCTAGCAAACCAGGAACGTGGGGCAAGAAGAAGCCATGCAGCGCTCTCAGCGCGCGGCAGACACCCCCTGGACTAAGCTGGGAGCAAGTGGAGTTAAGCCTCCTCTCCTCCAAGTTTTCCGTAGTCTCCAACCTCCTATCGCCTCCACGGAATTAGTGCCAACTCTGGCCTCCTGCTAAGCGACTGCTTTCCGTGTGGAAAGGCTTCCCGAGCGCTGGGCTTTCGCATACACCAGCTCCCTCCCTCCCATCCCCCAGTCCCCTGCGCGGTCCTCGGCCGCCGCCCCCCTCCCCCGCCCCCCTTTCCCAGGGCACGGGGTCTGTGTTCTGATGTCTCACTAGCTGGGCTGCCAGTGACCTCTCCCAGCCTTGGATTTCCTCCTCAGGCAGGCTAAGGCTGGCAAGAGCTGCCTCCCGGGTCGCGGTAAGGACTCGGTAAGGGAACAAGGGCGAGCGCGCTTTTGAAAGCCAGTTGCTGAGCAGATGGTAAAGGATTACTTCCAAGAGCCGGGGTTAGTTTCATTTCAGCCTTGGCCATCCCAGAGAGGTCTCAATGCCTTCATTAAGGAACATTCTCAGACGTCTAGGGAACTGACCCAAGCACGAGCAACAACTCAGGTTTGGGCCGCAACTCCGTCAGGGCAACTACCTGTGTTCGAATCCCGGCCCGTGACGCTTGGCGGATAATTTAACCTGCCCGTGCTTCAGGCCTTCCTCTGTGAACCGAGGGTAATAAAGGCAACTCCTTTCATGAAATTACCGTGAGGGCCGAGTTGGTATTTAGCAAGCGCAGAGAACACTGCCTGACACACAGTAAATACCTATTTCAGTGCTGGCTACTGTTACCGTTAGTAACACTGCCTTAGCTTCCTTTTCAGAAAATTTAAGAATTGTATTGTGCACCCGCCTTCAAAGCCACTCAGTGAAGGCTGAGGATTTCTCGATGTTTCTAGGAACACCGGAAGGAGGTACTGGAGGATAAAATAAGCAGGCGGGAGGAATGCGTCAGGTGTTCAGGAATCCCTTCTACGGCCAAAGGAAGGGCCCAAACAGACTTTAAGGAAGAGCGAGCTGTTTTTGGCTGGTAGGCTGGGAGACTGGACTTCTTCTATCCCTCATCCCGGCCGTGAGTCCTTTCTTTTGACCTGGCAGCGGCGCAAGTTAGAAACGCAGGGAAGTCCGGGCACTACCACCCGATGGGGTAAGAAGCCTGTGAACGCATCGCTGATTGGCTCAAGTGCCGCGGCCAGAAAGCCAAAGCCTGGCCGGCCAGAGAAACCTGAAGCCTGGGTCGCCCGCTCCCACCAGGGCTCAGGGCCTCGGAGCGGCGCGGCCCTTCTTCTCCCTCCAAAGGCCGGGGATCAGCTGCGGCCCTCGGGAACAGGTGGGCCCGGAAGCAGGGTGGGCATCCCCGTACCTCCCCTCCACACCCTAGCCTGGGTAGCTCTGCGGGACGTGGCGTTGCAGCCGGGACCTCAGCCTCGCGGTCCCGCCCCGGCCCCGCCTCGCCCCAGACGCCCGCACGCGTTCTGCGCGGGGCCTTGTGGGCCGCGCGGCCGACGGAGCCCAGTCTCTGGGGCGGCGCTGCCGGGCAGAGCCTTCTCCCTGGGCCCCATCGGCTTCGCGCAGCCGCAGCCCTGGGCAGGCGCGCTCCGTTTGCCGCAGGCCTACAGTCTCACACTCTGCGAAACCTCTTGCCCGGGCAGGGACAGGTAACAGAGATCAGTGTGGGCTCTTTCTTCTGAAGGGTCCTGGAACCAGTGGTTAAGAGGTCAAAATTTGGGATCCTGAACACTTCTGTTTGAACCCCAGGTCTGCAGTCTACTAGCTGTGTGTCTTTGAGCAAATCACCTAATCTCTCTGAGCTTTAGTTTCCTTATTTGGAGAATAGCATAAACACCATTTGTCTCATAGGGTGGCTATGAATATTGTAAAAGCAAGCCTGGGTTCAGAACCCAGCTGGACCACTAGCTTGGGTTAACTTCTCTGTTCTTCTATTTCCTGTGAAGGAAGGGGACGTGTGAACTAGCATTAATAATACTTAACTCAAAGGGTCATAAGAATTAAATGCAATAACCCTATGGGAGCATTCAGTCTAGCACATAGTAAGAGCCTAAACAGTTAATTAAAGCACCTCAGTGCCTGCTACTTTGAAATGCTGAGTAAACATAATTTTTAAATCTTAGCTCTCCTAATCTTTGTATCCTCTTCAGAGAGAAGCAGAATGCAAAGGTGCATGTTGCTGTGTGGGTTGTGGTGCACACAGAATTGGGAAGAAGCAGCTTGTGGCAGTAAGGTAGGTGACACTTGTGAAACCTGCATGCCTTTCCTTCTTGGCCTTTCCTCTTCAGTTTCTAGGGTCAAGGTAATAGAATAGGAAAGGCAGGGTAGAGGAACTTAGAACATGGAAGATGCTCAACAAATGTTTCTTGAGTAAAAAAATGGCATTTCAGATATTAATGAGGCAAGGAGTCTGTCTGAAATGGAATGGAGGACCCAGAATTGGGGTTGTCTTCCATCTCTCTGCACCTGGCTGCCCGTAGCCATGTTACGAGCATTTCTGAGTGACGTTATGTCTTGGCTTCTGGGAGGGGAAGACACAGGGGTGAATTATCTTGGGGTGAATTAGGCCTTTAGTGGAGGGTTGGGATCTGTATATTCCCCAAAGCTTGAAAATTCAATTAAGAGTCCAGGAGCTCACATTCACAGACATCCCTTAATCATCCTTAGAGCTCAGACCCTTGCAAAGAAGGGGAGCATACGTACATCACCATATGCCTCATCACTGCCCCACTCCTTCAATACTAGTGTCTTCTGATTTTTCAGATGGAAGCACTAACATGCTTTTTTGTTTTCTATAGATAATAGGATAATGGAGGATGATGTTTTACCAGGAACTAACAGGACATTGGGGGAAACATGGCCCCAAACAGCATTCAAGACCATACCCTTCTGCTTTATTCCTGAGGGCAGAGAATACTGATGCAGCAACAGCAATCTAAGGTATTTTATAAACTTCTGGCTCTTCTTCTGCTCTCCTCTCAGACCCTGACTAAAACCGTGTTAGCAGAAAGGAGAATGAAATGAAATAAAACCAATTCCTCAGTGTTTCAACACCTGCCCCCCCGCCCCCCCACCCCACCCAGGGCAAAGGCAACAACTGGTGAGAAGGAGCTGCAACTTGGAAAAGATTTATTTTTCCTGGCCATAAATCTCATCCCCTTGTTCCTCTGCCCAACGAAGCATGATAAAGTCCTTTTCCATAAAGTATTCAGTATTAGAGCCACAAAGCTCCCCCAATCAGTAGCCATCTGCTTCTACCATAACTGCTGCTCCTGAAGCAGGGAAAGCAGAGCAGAGAAAGGGCACCACTGTTAGGCTGCTGGACAAATGAGGAGACTGAATAGCTTTGGTTTTCCTTGTGTATCTGTATCTATAGAGACAGGAGAAGAAAGGCCGCATTATATTGATACAACAATTGTAAAACAAAACACGGAAGAGGCATCTAAAGGGCAATATCGCATGCATCAGGGGTCTCCAGATAAAAGGGGAACTAACAGATTTATAGAAACCTTTAATTGGTTTTCAATTGGAAGCTAAAGAGGCTGGGGCGAAGCCGTGAAGAGTGGCAGAGTGCTCTCCTTCAGCCGTCTGGGAGGCGTGATCGATTTCGCGGAGGGCGAAAAGAAGAATCTGGAACCCGCCCGGCGCCTCGGCGAGGGCAGGGAACAACTCCATGAGCTTTCCTCTTGGGCCAGGGAGTTACTGATTTGATCATAAAAGCAGAATCTCTCAATCGCTCTCTCTTTCTCTCTGTCTCCCTCTCTTTTTCCCTTCCTCCCACCCTCCTTCAGACTAGTAGGCAAGTGGAGAGGGAAGGAAAGGGTGCAAAAGTAAATATAACTTTATATTCCTGGAAGAAATAGACCCCAGCGTAAAGACACCAAACTTTAAACCTGTTCATGCGCTAGTAGGGAGGCCTCTTTGGAAGAAACAGGAGTCCCGCCCTCACCCTACCCCAGCCCTCTCCTCCTTTTCTAGACCCAAACAGGAAAAGCTAAAAATCACTGGAGACTCTCCACTTAATAAGGGAGAAGTCTTTGCTTGAGGCCACTGGGTTTGTCTCAGAGCGGATCTCTCCACTCTGCAGGCACCCCGCGCTTTTACTTAACCCCTTTCTGGCCGGCCGGCGGCAGCCTCCATCAGCCTCTGCGGACAGCGCCCACCCACACAGCAGCCCCAGACGTCCGTCAGTCGGCTCCTAAGGCTAATTTATTGGCCCGACCCTCCATTATCTTTTTCGATTTCCTAATTAATCAAAGATAAAAGGCAATGGTGCAAATTACGATTATGAGGGAACTGGAAGACCGTTTTGAATAAAATGGAGAAGGGGAACATGATTGATTGAACGGCAGGAGAGTGGATAGTGAAATCTCAAGTGCGAGGAACAGGTCTCAGAGGGTGAAACTCTGACCCCTCCGTCTTGCTAGCTGACCCCTCCGCCTGCCCTAACACCGTCGCAACAGGACAGCCCCAAATGAGGTCACTTGTGTCCGAAGCCTTCGGAGGAAAGAGAACTGGGTTTCCTCTCGGGGGTCCAACCTCACTAGGCGCCTAACGCCTAGCTAACTCTACCCCACCCCTCCCACCATCCAACACACACACACACACACACACACACACACACACACACACACTCCGCAGCCACCCCTGAGGAATTTCAGGACTCCTGGCCGGCGATCCCATTCCACAGCAGCAGCGCCTTTTGACTGAAATGCACCCCATTATTGCGACACTGCGCCGCGTCTCAAGTCTCTCACGGTTTTCCTTCTCTTTGAATATTCCTCTAGCGAGGCTAACTCTTGGTGAAATTGAAGGAAAACAAGTCTAGTAGGTCAGAGATTGCATTTGCTCGTGTAAGGGATTAATAGAGCCCCTGTCTGATGCTGCTTTCCAGAATTACGTTCGGGATTAAAAGGCAGACACGGCACGGCACACATTTTGCATTCTCTGGTGGTTGTGATTAATGTTTCCGAGGGGATTTGTACTGGGAGCTTACGGAACGTGCTCTCGGGGGTCTAATGCCCGACGACCGAGGGCAGGGACGAGCGGAGGGTCTGTGGGCACGCGCCAGAGCACTGGAGGATTAGAGGGGACGTCAGATGGGCGCGCGACGCCAGGCGCCGCGGCCTTTTAGCGCCTTCCTCCCTCTACCCCATCCCAGCACAACTGCTACGGAGGACCGCAGTGAGGACTGTCCGGGAAGGCGGACTTTAGGTCTTATAGGGGTCTGTGTAAGGGAAAATGCCCTCGAAGTGTCCTGACTCTGGCGTGGGAGAAGGGTGCTCAGTACCAGGCAGCTGAACTTCATACATCCCTCCAGTAAAGGGAATTACGAGCTCCGCGTTCAGGTGAAGCGCTGCTCCCAAACGCAGCCCCCCCACCCCGGTCCCCCAGTCAAAGAGTCTCCGGGCCCAGGCCAGGAAGAGAGTAACCTCAACCCCAGGAGCCACCACTCTCAGAGCTGCTTTCGGGGAAAGCCGGGAGGCACCCGTGGAGAGGAGCCAGAGCCTAGGCACGAAATACATCCCCCTTCCCACCGCCCCAGGGGGCGCACAAACGCTGACCGCGCGGTTGGAGGGACCAGGGAAGGAGAGGGAAGGTCCAGGATGCAAGGGGGCAGGCGGGGAGAAAGAAGGGAACCTGGCAAGCAAGAGAAAAAGAGAGGCAAATAGGAAGCGCGAGAGAAGAGCAGAGGTAGGAGAGCGGAGAAAATGGGGAAGGGGGTGGTCGCAGCTGGTGGGCATTACCGCTCTCCGGCAGAAGGGGGCACCTTTCCGGCCCGAACAGCTTTCCACTGGGCTGGGGCGGGATGCCCAGGCGGAGCCCTCCCTCGGGCCCAATCTCCGGGGTGCTGGGCGCCCCCTCCTGGCGGCTGGGCGGCGCTCCCGGCGGTCCAGCGGGTGCTCGGGTCCCGCGCCTGCTCGGCCCCCGGCGCCGGGGACGTGGAGGTGGTGCCGGGAGGAAGGTCGGGAGACGGAAGGGGGTGTGAGGGTGCTGAGGCGGCGGGCAGGCTCACTTCCCCGCACCCTCCCCCGCGGTCTCCTCACCTGGGGCCTGCAAGACTCTTTCCCTGCGGACGCGGCTCCTGCGCGCCCCTCAGCGGCCCGGCTCCCGCACCATTCCGAGCCGGCGGAGCACCCCGCCCTCCTCGCCGAGCGGTCGAGGTCTCAGCCGCAGCAGCTGGGAGGGAGGGAGCGACCGCCGGCTGCTGCCGGGCGGCGTCTAGGGGCCGCGAGCCGAGCGCGAGGAGCCGCCATCTGGAGCCTCGGCAGCGGGCGGAGGTGCGGGTACAAGGGAAGGGGCCTAGCAGCTCGGCCAGAGGCGCTCAAGGGGCCCGGGTCCGAGCGTGGGAGCGGATGCCTGGGGGTGTGGGGGGAAGGTGTGTGTGAGGAGCTATGGCCCCTGGGGAGGAGGAACAGGCGTCTGCCCCCTTTAAGCGCCCGGAATTCCGGGTCAGTACCGACCGGCAGGTCTAACAGAAAGAGCGGGGGGCCCCGCGTGGCAGTCCATCCTCCTACGAGCTATTTCGCCTTGGCGGGTGGAGAGCTGTGTGTGTGTGGGGGGGGGAACCAAAACACTCCTAGACGCGCACATACCCGCTGCCCGTCAGAAGTGGTTTTCTCATTTCCCTTTCCTCCCACCTTGTCCATCCCACTCCAGGAAACAGTCCTCTCCACACGGCATGGATTTTTGGACACCTCCACGTTACTTCAGACAACTACTTAAGCCAGAAAGTGGGACAGACACTGACAGGATATCACCCCTGGGGATAAATACCATCTAGTTTCCGGTGGACGGTAGAAAAGGAAGGGGGAGGGGTGAGGGGAGCTCATCCTTGTACTTTTAGCGTAGGGAAGGAGAGGATAGGGTGTGTCCTTTCTCCCCTCTCCTTTTTTCATTTCAGACCCTCCAATGTTTTTATATCTTTAACTTAAAAAAAAAATTCCCCTTTCCTAAATTTAGATGGTGGCGGGGAGCAAACTCATGGAAGGGGAAAGGTGATGAGTGTGGGAGAGAGCCAAGGGAGCCGGTCAAACGGACTCAAGCTCTCCAGCTTCGGGGCTATCGCTGAGGGAGATGCCCTCAGCCACAGGTTTTAGCTCAATGTAGGGGGGACTGATTGGGTGTATGGGTGGTGGCGGGAAGTCTGGATTAAAAAAAAAAGGTATACCCACTCCCACCTCAAGGCATTCTCACTCCCACCTCAAGGCATTAAAAGACCCCCCCCCCCGCCCCAGCTGTCTCGTGTCCGGCAGAATGGCATTATGTAAAAGATCTGGCATGTCACCCAGTGGCACATCTGGTAGGTGTAGATGACATTCATTAGCACAGGGCTTCTACTCTGCAGCATGCCAAAGCCCTGACAGAGATGCCCGCTGCCAATCATTCATTCGCTGCCAATCCCAGAGCGGGGACGGGCGGGATGGCTCCCTTCCACCCTGGCACCAGGACTGGAGCAAACAATGTGTTGAGATACGAAGAGATGAAAGCGGAGCTGAGGATGCGCGGCACCCAACAGATGTATCCCGTGAGGAGATAACGGTGCGAAGAGTCATTTAGCAAGAAAGCATATGCAGGATCTCAGGAGGGAGGCATGGGCAGGGGTCTGCCTGCCCAGGGATGAGCTCAGGCAGGGGCAGGGGAACCCCTTCACAACCTCAAAGTTGAAGTTGCTCCTCTAAAAACACACAAAGATCAACCGCCTACCACCTTAACTGTAAGACCTCTTTCTCCCTTCCACCCTCTCTCTCTCTTTCTCTCCCCACCCCTGCCCCACCCCATGTGTACCTCTGTTTATCTAACCAGCTCTGAAAATATGAACTTCTCTGTTCTCCTCAAGGCTTTCTGATAACTGATATAAAGAGCACCTTTCCATTTTTAATGTTGCACAGTCCTCTTTGCCTTGTAATTTGAGGAGGGAGGGAGGCTGTCAGGCTATCTTTACTGCATTTGAAACGGTAAAGTGTGTTTGGGGGACTAAAGTGTTGCATATGTTAACAACATGAATGAAAGAAAAAGTAAAAGTCTTATTTCAATTCCTAGCCTTTCAAAGGAGTTAGAGACGAACAAGGGAAAGCAAGGGAATTTTTAAAACAGCGAAGGATGGATAAAGATAAAATCTAGGATAGAAGTTGCCTCTGAGGTTGTTCTTTTTCTTAGGCTGGGTTGCGGTTACCTAGGTAGTCAGTGTATTGTTTTTCTTTATGTCATGCATATATTTTATAAATATTCTTTTTGTCCATGCAATATTTAGTAAAACAACAACAAAACTCAGAGGTTTGAGGGCTTGTGGAACTCAGTGTTTAACTTGAGTATATTCTTTATTGAATACATACATGTATATATATAATGTATAAAATTATAATACTCTTTTTAGTATAAATATACTATGAAAAAATTGGGGTATTCTTATACTGGCTCATGGTCACAAGATGACTGCTATAATTCCAGGCATCACACCATTGTTTTAAGCATGAAGAAAGGAACAGGGCAAAGAAGAGTAGTTCTTTCCATTTATGTGAAGGAAATATGTTCACTTTTTATTAGCCAGATTTGGGTCACCTGGCCACAGATACCTGCAGAGAAGTCTGGGAGAACTGACCTTTAAAATGTAAAAAGATAGGGATAAGGTTGTTGGAAATAGTTGTCGAGTTGCAACCAAGGGTGTCTGGCAAAAAAACTCAAGGCGAAGAAGACAATGCTAGCAGCAGACAAGAGTAGATGATCAAGTTTTATCATATTGCTTTAAATAAGTCTTTTCTTTTCACTATAGTCATTAAAACTTATCAGTCAGGGATACTGTACTTAAATTTTGCAATTTCTTTGTAAATTTCGTCAAATTCTATTTCAAAATAAGGGCTCAAGCTTAATCAATATGAGACAGCAGACATAAAATCTGACATATCTAAATAAAATTAGTTTTTTGGAAGAAAAGTATAACTAGAACTTTCTTACAAATCTAAATGAAACAAGGAAAATGGCTCTTGTTAGAAGGACTAGAGTTTTGATCCCAGCACTGCATCACTAGATGTGTGACTTTGGGTATTTTACCTGTTTAAGTCTATGTCCTTATCTGTAAATGGGTTAATAATGTTAATAATGCCTTGCAGGGTTACAGTGAGACTTAGAAATAATGAAAGGTTTTTAAATGTAGTCATTGTTAGGGACCCAGCAGGAATCAGAATTTAGTCCAAATGGATCGTATGAAGAGACTACTTAAAAAGATGTGGGCACAGTTATGGGAACAAATGATCTGATGAAGCACACAGAAAGCACCACAAGAAGCTCTTAGAGGAATTAGTGTTTCTAGAGCCCAGTAAGGACTGGAACCTTGGAGGAAGGGCTCAGTGAGAGTCATAGGGATATAGCTTCTGCCAGAGAGGCAGTGGCATAGCAAGGAGGGAGCAGGGATGAAACACCCTATCTTTCTCTTTTCACATCTTCCAATTTCATGTTGATGTCTTTCATTGGCCAAACCCAACTGGAAACTAGCTGGCAATGGACTGGAGCATGATGATGAATCTACATGGGTCAGCTCTTAAGGACCCCGAGTCAGGCATAGAAGGCTGGAGAATGGGTCTTGGGGAGACAAATGGAGAATAATCAGCACAAAACTATTATTATTCATCAAAAAGGTTGTCTGAGAACCCTCCCTGCAAACATCTTTTCGAAGCACAATTCCAACTGGAGGTAAAAACTTAACAGGCTTTGTAAACCTAACCATCCAAGTTTTTAAGAATCATCTCTCAGAGCACTTTGGCTGAAAGTTCCTACTAGCACTCATGAACGATTTCCAGAGCTCTTGGCAGTCTTTGCAAGCCAGGACCTGGAAGAATTTCAAAGTACAGCCTATTCACTTCCTTTGGGCATCCCCAGGTCTCTCATCATTTTGTGGCTTCCTGTTTTGGGATCAGTCTTGCTGGGCCTGGTTAGTCACTTGCTGACTGTTGCTTTCAAGGAAGTCAGCCAAGATTCAGCAAAAAGTGACTACTTCATAACAAATCAACCCCACAGCAATAGGAAATCCTATTAATGCCTTTTCTTGAGTTCAAAGTCTGTGTGGACTTCAGACTGAAGTAATTTTTCCTCTTTCCAGTTTTGCCGTCCCTATCCTTTCCTCCTATACTTGAACTAACCCGTAGTCAAAATGATGAAAAGCAGTGGAAAAGAAACATATTGTCTTTTCTAATTGTAGATAAAAATTATAACTAATAACAGAGTCTTGAGTGTTCCCTCTAAATATTAGCACAATCAGAAACCTCATTTATGAATTTCCTAGACACTAAGAGTTTAAAAAATTGAGAGGCCTGATATAAAATTAGCAATCACTGTTTTTTTTTTTTTTTTTGGTACGCGGGCCTCTCACTGTTGTGGCCTCTCCCGTTGCAGAGCACAGGCTCCGGACGCGCAGGCTCAGCAGCCATGGCTCACATCCCCAGCTGTTCCGCGGCATGTGGGATCTTCCCGGACTGGGCACGAACCCGTGTCCCTTGTATCGGCAGGCAGACTCTCAACCACTGCGTCACCAGGGAATCCCAGCAATCACTGTTTTAATGGAGAGAAACAAATTAACTATAGAAAAACTGAAAATTAAGAGTGAGCAGCAAAGATGAATAATTTTGGAAGTACCATATACAGCTAAACAATGAATATAACTGAAACAGACCAACTTCTGGCATGACAGCATGGGGAACTCTGTTGACTGATTCATGTAAAGCCTCTGAAAATGGTCCTAAAGGCAAACAGCAAATGAAGAAATACCTATTCAAGAAGATCTATGACAATTTGGTAAGAAAGATGAGAGTCTGCGGTATTTGAACTAAGACCACTCCTTTCCAAACCCCCCTCTCGACTCACTGAGGCACAGACTCAACTCTGGACTGCTGCAGCCAAGAACACAGGACTCCCTCTATCCCCCAGGTCCCAACTGGAGGATTTTCTTTGCAGTAGGGGTAGGATCCCTGCTTCTGCCTCTAGCTGCCTGTTGCTGAGGCTAGATCTCAGGTGAGTGTGGTCAGGAGATGGCGCTTCCTTCTTCTGCCCAACCCTTACTTGTGGAATGAAGGTTCTTTGGGTGTGTGGTGCCTTGAGAATCCTGGGGCACAGCCATCCCCTACCCCAGTCTTTGAGGCAGAGATTCCATGCCAGGAGAAGCGAGCTGAGAGGACTGCCGGCTGCTGCCATCCCCACCACACCCCCACTCCTCCACTAAGTGCTCAGCTCCTAGAACAGGGGTGTCACTCAGAGAGAAGCTTGTCACTGTTCCCACCCCCAGCTCCAGAGCCCTGGCTCAGAATTTTGCCTTGGGGTGGGGGTGGGGGGAGGGAATTAGGTCCTGAAGCAGATAGCCCCTAATCTTTTCCTGAAAGAATTGACTTCATTTGCAGCAGAGTGGTGAAGTTTAAACCTAAGGCCTACTTTCAGGAACAGTAGAGGTTGTGGTAAAAGGCAGTTGGGAGGAGATCTGTGAATCTGCTGAAGATGAAGCCTGGATTGTAAGCCAACTAGTTTGTGTGAGCGAACTTGGAAATAAAAGCTGTAATCCTTCTGGGGTTAATACAAATATCAAACATTGACCTCAGAAACTGTTCCATCTAAAGAGCCACAGTGTGATTGGGTTAGTTTTAAGAGGAACTCTGCTCCTGGGAACTGTTAGTTTGTTTGTTTTTCAAAAAAATTTCCCCCAGCTTTATCGAGGCATCATTGACAAATAAAATTGTATATAAAGCGTACAAGGTGGTGATTTAATATATGTATACTTTGTGAAATGATAACCACAGTCAAGTTAATTAAAGTATTCATCACCTCATAGTTACCTTTATTTGCTGAGAATGCTTAAGTTCTACTCTCTTTGCAAGTTTCAAGTACACAGTACAGTATTATTAACTATAGTCACCATGCTATACATTAGATCCTCAAAACTTACTCATTATAAAACTGAAAGTTTGTATCCTTTGACCAATATCTCCCCATTTCCCCCACCCCCGACCCCACAGCCCCTGGAGACCACTGTTCTATTTTCTGTCTCATATGAGTGTGCAACTTCATTTTTAGATTCCACATATGAGTGAGATTGTACGGTATTTGTCTTTCTCTGTCTGGTTTATTTCACTTAGCATAATGTTATCCATTGCAAAAACGGCAGGATTTCCTTCTTTTTTATGGCTGAATAATATTCCATTGCCTATATAATATATACCCCATTTTCTTGATCCATTCATCATCCATCAACAGACACTTAAGTTGATTTCACACCTTGGTTATTGTAATACTGCAATGCACGTTGGGAATACAGATATCTCTCTGAGATGCTGGTTTTGTTTCCTTTGGATATTTACCCAGAAGTGGGATTGCTGCATCATATAGTAGTTGTATTTTAATTTTTTGAGGAACCAGCATACTGTTTTCTATAATAGCTTTACCTAAATTTACATTATCACCAACAGTGTACAAGGGTTCCCTTTTCTCCACATCCTCACCAACACTTGTTATCTATTGTCTTTTGAATAATAACCGTCCTAACAGGTATGAGAAGATATCTCACTGTGGTTTAGATTTGTATTTTCCTGATGATTAGTGATGTTAACCATCTTTTCATGTGTCTGTCTATTGAGCATCGTTTTGTGTGCCTGTCTATTCAGATCCTTTCTTCATTTTAAAATCAGATTATTTGTTCTTTTGCTATTGAGTTGTAGGAGTTTCTTATACATTTTGGGTACTAACTGCTTATCAGATAGATGGTTTGCAAATATTTTCTTTCGTACCATAAGTTGCCTTTTCACTTGGTTGATGGTTTCCTTTGCTGTGCAGAAGCTTTTTGGTTTAATGTAGTCCCACTTGTCTACTCTTGCTTTTCTTGCCTGTACTTTTGGTGTCATATCCAAAAAATCGTTGCCAAGACCATTGTCAAGAGGCTTTTCCCCTATGTTTTCTTCCAGGAGTTTTAGAGTTTCAGATCTTAATTCATTTCAAGTTAATTTTTAATTAAAGCTTAATTCGTTTCAAGTTAATTTTTGTGAGTGGTGTAAGATAGGGTTCCAATTTCATTCTTTTGCATGTGGATATCCAGTGTTCCTAACATCATTTATTGAAGAGTCTATCCTTCCTCCATTGTGTGTTCTTTGCACTCTTGTCAAAGGTTAGTTGAGAGTGTATGCATAGGTTTATCTCTGCACTCTCTATTATGTTCCTTTGGTCTATGTGCCTCTTTTTATGCCATTACCATGACGTTTTGATTATTATAGCTTTGTAATATTGTCTGAAATCAGGAAATGTGACGCCTCCAGCTTTATTAGTTTTTCTAAAGATTGCTTTGGCTATTCAGGGTCTTTTGTGGTTCCATACAAAATTTAGGATTGTTTTTTATATTTCTCTGAAAAATGCAAAGGCACTGTTGAGAACATTAGAGTAATAGGCCAGGAGTTAGTAAAGTTTAATAGCTAGATGTGGTCAAGGAAAGAGTGGAAGAGAATCCTGCTGGTACCAGTCATCCCAGAGTAGAAAGATAAATAACCCAGTTAAAGAATGAGCAAAGGAATTGACTAGACATTTCTCTAAAAAAGGTGGAAAAATGGCCGGTGGGCACATAAAATGATGCTCAGCATTATTAGTCATTAGGGAAATGCAAATCAAAACCACAATGAGATACCACTTCACACATACTAGTATGGCCATAGTAAGAAAGACAGACAATAACAAGTGTTAGCAAGTATGTGACAGTTCCTCAAAAGGTTAAACATGGAGTTAACATATGATCCAGCAGTTCTACTCTTAGATATACAGTCAAGAAAATTGAAAACATATGTCCACACAAAAACCTGTGCACACATGTTCAAAGCAGCATTATTCGTCATTGCTAAAAAGTGGAAACAACCCAAATGTCCATCAGCTGATGAATGGGTAGACAAATTATCCTATATTCACACAATTAAGTAATATTTAGCTATAAAAACTATTGATGTACTGATACAAGCTGCAATATGAATGAATCTTGAAAACTGATGTTATGGGAAATAAGCAAGACATATTATAAAAAAACAAATATTATACCATTCCACTTATATGAGGTAACTAGAGCAGCAGATTCATAGAGACAGAAGGTAGAATAGTGGGGGTAGGGGTAGGGCAGTTATGGGTTAATGGGTATATGGTTTGGAATGATGGGAAAGTTCTGATGATGGATAAAGATTGCACAACAGTGTGAATGAACTTAATGCCACTGAACTGTACACTTAAAAAGGGTTTGAATGGTAAATTTTATGTTACATATATTTTACCACAACTGAACACATTGTAAGTGAGGGAACATTTAGTGATGGGGTGTTCTTTGTGGGGGAGAGTAAAGAGACACATATGGTGGTAATATATCTATCTTCTACTTAAACTGGTGAAATACTCGTTCTAAAGTAGACTGTGAAAAGATAACTAGTTATCTTACAATCCTTAGAGCTGTTGCTAAAAAACTATATAAAAATATATAGTAAAAAAAACCAATGACTAAACTGAATGAATACTCAAAAATGTTTAAATACAGACATATAGATCAATGGAGCAGAATAGAGAGCCCAGAAATAAACCTACACACCTATGGTCAATTAATCTAAGACAAAGGAGAATATACAATGGAGAAAAAACATTCTCTTTAGCAAGAGGTGTTGGGAAAACCAGACAGCTATATGTAAATCAATGAAATTAGAACACTCCTTCACACCATATACAAAAATAAACTCAAAATGGTTTAAAGACCTAAATATAAGAGATGACACCATAAAATTCCTAGAAGAGAACATGTGCAAAACATTCTCTGACATAATCGTAGCAGTATTTCCTCAGATCAGTCTACCAAGGCAAAAGAAATAAAAGCAAAAGTAAGCCAATGGGACTTAATCAAACTTAAAATCTTTTGCACAGCAAAGGAAGCCATCAACAAAACGAAAAGACAACCTATGGAGTGGAGGAAATATTTGCAAATTATGCGACCGATAAGGGGTTCACATCCAAAATATACAAACAGCTCATACAATTCAATATCAAAAATCAAACAACCAAATCAAAAAATGAACAGAAGACCTAAATAGACACTTCCCCAAAGAAGACATACAGATGGCCAACAGGCACATGAAAAAATGCTCAACATCATTAGTTATTAGAGAAGTGCAAGTCAAAACTACAATGAGGTATCACCTCACACTGGTGAGAATGGCTATCATCAGAGTCTACAAATAATAAATGCTGGAGAAGGTGTGGAGAAAAGGGAACCTGCTTACACTGTTGGTGGGAATGTAAATTGGTGCAGCTGCTATGGAAAACAGTATGGAGTTCCTTAAAAAAATAAAAATAGAGTTACTATATGATCCAGCAACCCCACTCCTGGGCAAACATCCAGAAAAGATGAAAACTCTAATTTGAAAAGGTACATGCACCTCAATGTTCATAAAAGCACTGTTTACAATAGCTAAGACATGGAAACAACCTAAGTGCCCATTAACAGACGATTGGTTTAACAAGATGTGGTGTGTATATATAATGGAATATTACTCAGCCATAAAAAAGAACTTGGATGCTTCTCAAAGGCATTAGGCTGAGTGAAAGAAGCTAATCTGAGAAGGTTATATATTGTTGTTTTTATTTATTGGACATTCTCAAGAAGACAGAACTATAGTACTGAGAAGTGGAGTGCTGCTGGACATATAGCTGAGAAATGTGAAAGCGGCTATTTCATCCTTATCACTACTTTAGGGATCTTGAGTTATTTAGAGGCTAATCTCAGGAAAATTATGACCATGAGGTGGTAGTTGCACAAACAGGCTTTATTTGGGCACTTTGACAGGTTTGAGATGCATGAGACTGTCCAGAGGGACTACCATGCTGAAATGGAGCAGGGCAAGGGAATTCCTGAGGGAAAGGTGTCAGGAGAGGTGATGTTGCCCAGCAGCCCAACAGGGAATCTCTGAGTTTCAAAGGGCAGCAGCAGTTTAGGATCTTTACTGCTCTAGAGTTTGTCTTATCTATGGCTAGCAGATATTGTGTGCAATTTTATGGGGTATGCAAAGCAGGCATAAATTGAATTTGAATTTGACACTGGTGGAGTTGATGGTGGAGCCTTCTGTGAAGAAGTAAACAACCTAGAGGCCAATATACAGAGGCTATCTCTGGCTCATTTATACAACAATTGGGTAATGGGTAGAGGCTGGAAGAAATTTGAGCACATAATAGAAAAAATCTAGATTGCCTTGAGAAGACTGTTGGGAGAAACATGAATGTTACAGGCAATTCTGGTAAGGATGCAGAAGAAAAAGAGGCACACATTATTGGAAACTGAAGGAATTTTAAATATACTGGAAGAATTGTTATAGTGGCAGAAAACTTGGCTTCATCGTGTTCTACAGTTGTGGAGAGAGCAGACATAAGTGATGAAATTGGATATGTTGCTGAAGAGATTTGCAAGCAAATATTTAAGATGCAGTCTGTTTTTTGTTTGTTTGTTTGTTTTTTATTCTGCTTAGCAAAATACAGGAGGAAAGAGGTAAATTGAGGAAAGAACTGTTAAGCAAAAAGGAACCAGCATTTGATGATTTGGGAGGTTCTTGGCCTATCCAGATTTCAAAGGATGCTAATATTAGGAGACTGACTAAGGAAGTATGTTCTGGAGAGAAGGCCAAGGTTATGGCTGGATAAACTTTTGCTGAAGCAATTAGTCATGTGACTCATGGATCCACTCAATTATCTTAGGAGAAGGCAGGAATAGAGATAGGGTTATTCTGGAAATATCTCTGAAGGACTGTCTTGTCTAATGCTATGGACCCTTGTGACGTATAAGGGAGACCCACAAGGTTTTTGAGAATGTTACATCAGTAGGAGCACTGCTAGTTTGGACTGAAAGGGACAGAAACAGAACAAAATGAGAAAGCTGTTAGGCTTCCAAAATTACTCAAGCAGTAAACTGCAACTGCAAATATATGCTACCCTTCAAAAAAAAGTAATGATGATTCCAAAGGTGCAGCCACTGCAAGTTGTACAGAGACCTATGGAGTTTAAGAGGGCAGAACATTAAACACAGAGTATTATTCATAGGGTTTGAAGCCTAATGAAATTTTCCCTTATGTATTTCTAACTTACCTGGAACTGGTGACCCCTATATTCCTTCCAATTTCTCCCTTTTGGAATGGGAATATCTATCCTGTCTATATCTGTGTCTAGCCCACCATTGTATTTTGGAAGCAAGTAACTTGTTTTCTTGGTTTAGATATCCACAAAAAGAAAACTTTTGTCCCAGGATGGATCATACTCAGAGGCTAACTTATACCTGATATAGATGATGAGATTCAGGACTTTTGAGCTGATGATATTTCAATGAAATTTTGGACTTAAGAACTGATGCTGTAATGTGTTGAGATTTTGGAGGATGTTGGGATAGTGTGAATATACTTTACACATGAGCCAGATATGAATTTTGGGGAACTAGAGAGTGGACTTTAGTAGGTTGAATGGTATAAGATATGGCCACATTCTAATCCCTAGAATCTGAGAATGTGATCTTATTTGGAAAAATGGTCTTTGCAGATATAATTGTTAGGATTTTAAGATGAGATTACCTGAATGGGCTCTAAACCCAATGACAAGTGTCCTTATAAGGAAGACAGAAGAATGACACATAGGAAGATGAGAAGGCCATGGGAAGATGGAGGCAGAGGCTGGAGTTATACAGCCATAAGCTAAGGAATGCCTGGAAGCACTGGAAGTTGGAAAAGGCAAGACATTTTTCTTTCTTATTGTCTTCAGATAGAGTAACACCTTGATTTTGGACTACTGGCCTCCTGAACTACGAGAGAACTCTTTTCTGTTGTTTTAAGCCACAGAGTTCGTCATTAATTTGTTATGAAAGCTCTAAGGAAACAAATATACCTACATTGTTATGTTTTTAGATTTAGAGCTGTGTTCGAGAGGATCGCATTAGCATTATAAAGAGCCCTCATATAGTTTCGGTTTCTTTGTATAAGTTTGGGAGCCTGAGATTTTGGGTTCTGGAATGATTGGGACATGGAAATACGGCCTAAGTTTACATAGACCTCTTTACAGGCCCTATACAGAGCAAACTTTTAGGAAAAGCTTAAGATTCTATATCACCTGTATTTTTGCAACTAATTGGGAAATATATAGTTCCTCTGGAAAAAATATCTTGTTTTTAATTTGTGGTGGTATTACTTCTAAAATAGCATGTAATTCCAACATACAGTTAAAACAAGGACACGAGGACAACCTTTCTGAGCTGGGTTTCTCACCTCTGAAATGAGAAAGCTCTAATACCCAATGTGCAGAATTGTTTGTTTTTTTAATGGGAAAGAATATGAATGTGCTTTTAAAAGTGTAAAGTACTACTTGTGATGGTTAATTTTGTGTGTCAATTTGACTGGGCTATGGGGTGCTTAGGCTAAATACTATTTCTGGGTGTATCTGAAGGTGTTTCTGGATGAGATTAGCATTTGAATTGGTGGACTCAGTAAAGTAGATTGTCTTCCTGGATGGGGGTGGGTAGCATCTGATCTGCTGAGGTCCTGAACAGTACAAAAAACAGGAAGGGAGGATTCATTCCCTTGTTGCCTGCCTGCTTCAGCTGGGACATTGGTTTTCTCCTGCTCTTGGACTAGGCTTTATATCATTGGCTCCTCTGGTTCTTAGGCCTCCAGACTAGGATTGGAATTACCACTGGCTTTCCTGGATCTTCAGTTTGCAGATGGCAGAATGGGGGACTTCTCAGCCTTATAATTGTGTGAGCCAATTCCTCATAATCTATCTGTCTATCTATCTGTCTATCTGTCCATCTTTCTACGTTCTAGTTCTGTTTCTCTGGAGGACACTGACAAAACACTACACAGATCTACTTTAAAACTATTAATATTATTGGATGATTTTAAGCCAAACTATTACAACTTTTATGCTTTACCTTGTGTTTGTTTGTTTTTTTCTTTTTTCTCTCACTTCTTACTCCATTAAGTTCATTCATTCAACCAGGGTGAGGTATCCTAATATTTTATCAGTTTGCACAATTTTGGATGACTTCCCTATTCCAGACCATTTTCAGACTAAGAATTTTACTTCCAATTTTTGAGACTATTAAAAAGAGTAAACTGCCTTTGGAAAATTGTGAATAAGCCGTTCTCTCCTAGGATTAATATATTCACCAAGTCATTCTCATTGGGCTATCACTTACCTATTACATACTAGAGCTATTAAGCTATTTTGCTGTTTTTCTTAGTGGTAAAGGTTGGTCTTTTGACTTCCTGGATCCAATTCTCAGGTACCAGCAGGAGATAGCATCAGATTCAGCAGATAAAGGGCTCAGTGCAACAAGACCACCCTACACTTCAGATGGCAATCACAAGTCCCTGTGATTCTGACCAACTGGCAACAAATTGGAGATTCCAATGACTCCCTCCAACTCAGGATGCCAATGGCAAGTCCAGGTTTTTACCTGTAGTTCTTACCAACTGGCTATAAATCAGAGGTTCCCACAACCCCTTTTTTGGGTTCAGTTAATTTGCTAGAACAGCTTACAAAAATCAAAGAAACATTTTACTTGCTAGATTACCATTTTATTACAAAGGATATTGAAGAATACAAATCAACAACCAGATGAAGAGATACATAGGGCAGGGTCCCAAACAAAGGAGCTTCTGTCCTCCTGGAGCCTGGGGCTTGGACAGGTGACATGTGGAAGCGTTCTGGTTCCCCAACCTGGAAGCTCTCCAAGCCCCCTTCAGGTTTTTAGAGAAGCTTCATTACATAAGCATGATTGATTAACTCATTGGCCATTGGTGATTGATTCAATCTCTACCCCCTTTCCTCTCCTTGGAAATCAGGGGGTGGCACTGAAAGTTCCAGCCCTCTATTTATGGTTGGTTACCCTGGCCAAAAGTCAGCTTGATTAACATAACCCCAGTTGTGGTGCAAAGGGGTTTGTTATGAATAACTAGACACCTGTTTGACTTTTATGGCTCTGAAGTGTTTTCAGGAACTAAGGACAAGAGACCAAATATTATAACAAAAGATGCTCCTATTACTGTTATCGTTCAGGAAATTTCAAGGGATTTGGGAGCTGTGAGCCAGGAACTGTGAATGAAGACCAAATATATATGAGAAATATATTTTGGTCATATGAATGACCAATTATATGTATTTCTTATAAATCTCAACATTACAGTTGGCCATGGGATTTTTGTTTATTTCTGTGTTTTGAGAGAGCCAAGTATTCAATTATACTGATTTTAACTTCAGAGTCTTCTTTTGTCTAAGAACAAAATAAAAAAATCACCTAGATATTAGCTGAAAATCTCAGTCAAAAATCTAAATAAATATTGCAAAATAATTCCTGGTATTTGAATTTTTCTGTTTAACCTGGATTTTAGATGTCACTGACTGTAGCCTTCATGTTAATTAATTTCAATCAAATGGAGACTGATTTTAGCAAGAAATGTCAGAAAGAATAAGATAAGAAAAATATGTCAACTCTCACTATTCATGTTGCAGCCTTTAACTCCAAAATAATAGTTGAAAGGCTCTCTAAATTTATTCATGCCAAACAGTTACTTCCCATATCTAATTCATTACCATATAGCCGTGTTAACTCATGGTAGATTCGTTTCCTTTATTTGCTTTCTCTGAAGGCATTTTTTTTCACTTTACTGTTTACTGCTTGTCCAATATTTTGTTTTTTCTACTATTCTTTGTTCAAACTGCAAAAATCTGAAATAAAAATATAATATAGAAGTATAGGCATCAGCTAACATTTTCTATGGCATATGGTACTTCAGATGCCATATGTACCAGTGTTTAGTGATTCTGGCAAAGAGGCAGAGAATGGTGAAATCCAACTGCCAGGATTGCTGAAAACAAATATGTAAATGCTCCAGGGCTTTTGTTATTCATAACATACCTCTAACACAGCACATACAATATGCTGTTCATTCTGTAACTAGTGTAACTAATAAACCACATTTTCCTCTCTTATTTTTTAAGGCATCTCCAAGTTTGTGTGGTCTTCTGCCTCTAACCTTGAATCTCACTACTGAACTCTGCATTTCATGAAGCTCATATTAATGAAAGAGGCCTAGGGGAATACATTTATCCTTTTTCAAGGGCATTTATTTATTTTTCAAATTAAAATCCAAAATCTTCTGCAGGCCTATTCTATGAAACAAAGAAAACACACTGGTCATGTTCTCTAGACAGCAGTCATTAGGGGAAAGCAGCTAACACCAGGAAAGGCAAATTTGGGCAGGAGAACAGGAAAAGTTACTTTACTGGAAGGCTATTCAGTGGTCTTCCCAACAGTAAAGTTCCATAGGATGTAATGTGAGAGGAGGTCTGCAGATATAATTACTTTGAGAAAGGGAAATAATGATAGTTTTAATAACTTTTAAGCCCATATAAAATATCACAGTTTAGAGAATAAAAGTTGACCTTGTTTGTTTTGCTGGGGTTTTTTCCTGCTGGTTCTTTTCTGTTTCATAGATAGGAAATCCACACAAAGTGGAAAGAACAGCAGACCAGCAGCTAGAATACTTAGAGGTCATTACTTTCCACTTGTCATCAGACAAGCCGTTTAACCTCTTTGATCCTGTTTCCATATGTACGATGAGGATAATATCTTCCCTGGGGATATTACTGTGAGGATAATATGATATAATCTTTGTGGAAGTGCACTTATCTAGCATTATTATTATTAAAAAGAAAGCATCTGTAGATTTGCTGGTAGTTTAGAGACCTAAGGAGGCTTGTACTACTTACCAGTGAGTATTTTTCTGTACACAGAAAAACCTAGAAAGAATATTGGAAATGGAAAGTTGTGAAACATGCCAATAAGATTGTCAGCAATGGAAATGGCTCCTTCTGGGTTTAATCCTTTTAAGTTGAAATCAAGTGAAATTGACATTTTATAGGTCAAAAGTTGTCTAATATAAGAAATTTCACTTGTTTCTCCTTAGCTCTTCCCCATGATTCCCCGTGATCACACACACACACACACTAATACCCTTTCCTTTCAAGCAGTAACTAGTAACTAGAAGAGCAGTCTGATTTCCATTTCTGTTTAACAGCTTCTTCCCTTTCTATCACCAGCAATAAATCACCAGATTATTTTGTTTGTAAGTTAAGTGCCTCTCAAATGTGGACCTCTCATGTTCACTGCTATGCCTCAGTTCAGGTCTTCATGTCTTGTTTAGATTATTGAATTATTCTTCTACCTAATAGTCAACCTAATAATTCTGTGGTGGCAGCAATAGTAGTTTGAGGCATTGGGAAGGGAAGTGACAACAGAGTGTGCGGGGGGGTCAGGAAACTGCCTCCAGGTTTAGTCTGAGACCCAATGTACAATCATGAAGAGATGTTAAGGACATTAACAGAAGATTGGGAGGAGAAACTGAATGCCTAGGAAATGGGTGCTAAGAGCTATTCCAAAGAGGAAGATAAAATCAAGAATCAGAGAGCTCTAGGATAAGGTAACAGAACTCTCATTAGAGCAGTTATTGGAATTGCCCATCTTGTAGTCTCACTGTCAGACATTGGGACTGGGAGATAAACCTCTTCTTACCTAAAGGTGAAAATAGTCTGGAAGGATTGTTTCTCTGGGAAATTTGAGAACTTAGACTTTCTATAGGAAAAGTCGATGGAGTTATGTTATAGGGACCCTATAGAAAAATCCCCCAAATGGGCCTGAGGTCCCTGGTATGCTACCATGTAATAATAACTTTTCCTTCCCGTGGGTACAGATAAGACTGGTATAGTCCAACTATTTTTCTTAAACAAGGTGGCTCAAGGTTGCTGGGCTCCTTTTTGAACAGTCCCATCACTGAATTGAAAGAAAAATGAATCCCTTTTTAAAAGATCCTTTTGTTTAGGAATTATACTTGATTAGTATTTTGATATGTATATATCCATATATAAAATAGGGAAAACCTTGTCTCTGAAATTGAAGGAAGATAAAAGGGTATTACAATTGAGATTCACCACAGGTGAAATAGTTCCAAATTTCTGCCTGGAAAAAAATAATAATGGAAAAAAATAATAAAAAATACTAAGTGTAAGAACACTATTTCTCCTTCCAGCTATGGCATATTGGACAAACATGCAGAGAATCAGCAATTAAGAGCAAGTAATCCCTCTATCACTGGGCTCCAATTACTGAGGAAATAATGCCAATTCTGGGACCATTAACAATTAAAATGTTTTTATCTTCAGACAAAGATGTCTAATTTAGAGAGGAAAAGCATCCTCAAATTCATCAGAAACTGTGACATATTGTTACCCTAGTTTTATTATGGACCTAGGACTTATTAGATATATCTGCTCTACTAGAGAAGTCCTTCAATAAGAAAAAAGTAATAGTGGCAATGAAAGCTCAAAATAGCTTCCCTCTGATCATTAGAAGGAACCAATGTAATGCAGACCTACTCCAGAGGATAGTATCAACCACCATCAGTCAAAATTCTCAAGTGAGACTAGGTCACGAGGCTTGTTTAGATTTTTGAATAAAGAAGTTCGAACTGCCCTCATGAACTTCTAATAAATACATTTTGAACAATTCAGGAAGGACAGAGAAAAGTACTTCATGACAAAGTAGGACTCCCAAGAACAGTAGACATATTAACCCAGGACAGACATTAATCAATCAATCAATTAACTCAATACCCTAGAAACAGATTCTGTAAGAGACTCTGGGGATAGAACATTTTATGAAGGCCTTGCAGCCATGGTATGAGGTAGTGTGATACATTCTGTTTGGGTTGGTCAGAGAAGGCTTCACAGAAGGAGGATTATCTGAGATTGATATTGAGAGATGAATAGGGGTCTACTATAAAGGGAGGGAAGACATCATAGTCAGAGTGAACAGCATATAGTGGAATTTAGAAGGCCCAATCATATTGGAAAAAGCAGGATATAAAGATTGGGATTTATGGGAAATATGGGTTGCAGAGAAGATAAACTAGGGAGATGAAGAAAAAATAGAGATTTGGAAACTTGGAAATGCAGTAACTAGATTTTATTAGTAATTTGAAAAATAAGGAAATTATTGGGTTCAGTTATTGTGATCAGTCAGCTAGTAGGTGGCTTAAAATTGGTATAAGTTGGGCACACTTCCAAATGACAAGAGGTAGTTAATATATCTGTATTTCTGGATTTTCACATCTTCTCATCCCTTTATTCCCTTTATCACCCAACCCTCACTTCACTAGATATCTCTGTAGCTAATCTGCATGGCACTGTGGCATGGTTAAACAGCTGGGGGTTTGAGAGCAACTGATTTTATCACAGACTGTTGTGCATGACTTCAGGAGTTACACCAAAGACATTTCTTGGATGCTTTAAAGCTGCTGGTCATGCCCCTACTCCAGCCTGATTTTGCCCATTCTTGAAGTGACCTTCCTCAGATGCAGAGAGAGAAACGGATTGAGTAAAACGTTTGCTCATCTACTGGAACAATAGAAGCTTATTAATATTCTTGCATTTTAAAACATCTTCTGTTTACACAATGACTGTACCTATTCTTGTGGACGATCTAAGACATACAGAGTTGATGCTGAAAAATGCATTCTAAATAGAGCTAAGTGCTATAGTGAGGAGGTAGGATCTCAGCTTTATTCCGTAAACTTGTATTTTCTAAGTAAATATTTATCATTATAACAATAATTATTATTATAATAACTCAGGTACAAATGTTGCCATTAAAGAATTAAGAAAACATCTCGCTATATCCATCTATATCTATATATTGAATATTTTATAGAATATCTATATATACATATATATGCACATATGTGCACACGCACACATGCCCACATGCACATGCACACACACACAGAACATACTTTAGAAAAGAGCCAAACCCCTTTATGACAAATTTTCCAACAGAATAAACAATCTTGAGTATGATGCAAAGCTTGCCAAGTCTTGTCAGAAAGCTCTTGTAGCTCAATACAATTGTCGGATGGTGAAGAATCACTAAAATAACCCCTTCACTCAGACTCCTGTGATTCCCTGCAGGGAGCTTTCAATGCAGTTGTCGCTGTGAAAAAGCAATCAATTTTAATATATAGATACAGGAGGTGAAGGCATGTGAGTATACGTGTGTGCATGTGTGTGTGCTCTCTTGAATATGTATGTATATAGAGGAAGAGTTAAGGTCTTTGCTCTAACAAAATATGTATGAATAATTGGGAGAAAGGTTCAGTTAGGATTTCAGTGTCTTGTTTTTCACTCAGTAGAGCTCTAAACAATTTTTATTAGAGCTAATAAAGATTTCTGTATAGGTTATATTAATAGACTTTTAGTACACACCCCATAGGATAAAATAGTCACATTTTTCAAATGATAGGATGTGATTTATTAGGAGATTATGAAATAAATTGAGAGTTGTAACCAGCATTTTACAAAATGAAGTAGACTAGAATAGAAAACTATGAGAAAGTGTATATAGCATACAGTAAGTGTAAGTATTATTTTGTAAAACCTTTGTCTGAGTGTGTGTATATGTGTGTATTGGATCATAATTTCCACTTTAAAATGGTTCTATAATTTTTTAAATGTTGAAATTTGCTGACTGTATTAGTTGGCCTTGGTTGACATAACTAAATACCATCAACTGGGTGGTTTAAACAACATGAATTTTCTTACAGTTCTGGAGGCTGGAAGTCAGAGATCAGGTTGCCAGCATGGTTAGATTCTGGTGAGAACTCTCTCCTTAGCTTACAGACAGCTGCCTTCTTCACACAGTGGGGAGAGAGAGCAAGCTCTCTGGTGTCTCTTTGTATAAGAGCACTAATCCTATCATGAGGGTTCTATCCTCATGACCTCATCTAAACCTTATTACCTCCCAAAGGCCGCTTCTCCAAAACCATCATATTAGGGAATTAGGGCTTCAACAAACAAATTTTGGAGGGACATAATTCAGTTCATAGCATTAACATACGGTTTATATCTTAATTTTGTCTTCAGTTTACAGTATTCTTATACTGGAGACTGTGAACTCCCTGAAAGCAAGTATTGGATGTATTTTACCTTATACCCTCCAAAGCCCCAGTGTCATACGCTTACTGGAAGATCACAAAATAGTTATCAAACAAATGTGAGATGCTTGTATTTAGAAGAATAATAAAGATAATAATTTGCATGGATATGGTACTTACTACCTTTCAGAATGCTTTCCATCAATGATCTCATTGATAATTCAGAACTATTCTTCTGGAAGGAAGCAAACAGAATGTTGCATTAGTTAGTTTAATTATTTCTTAAGCTTGTTCCACATTACAGAGGTACACAATAAAGACATTATTTAAGTAGACCCTAATATTTGTGTTAGGGAAGGACCCAGGTTTTATGGGGCCTGAAGTATGTAGAATTAGAGAGAATTTCATTAAGAACGAGAATACAGGGAATTCCCTGGTGGCACAGTGGTTAATAATCCACCTGCCAATGCAGGGGATGCGGGTTCGAGCCCTGGTCCGGGAAGATCCTACCTGCCTTGGAGCAGCTAAGCCCGTGCACCACAATTACTGAGCCTGCACGCTAGAGCCCACGAGCCACAACTACTGAGGCTGCGTGCCACAACTACTGAAGCCTGTGCACCTAGAGCCCATGCTCTGCAACAAGAGAAGCCACCTCACTGAGAAGCCCACGCACCACAAGGAAGAGTAGCCACTGCTCGATGTAACTAAAGTCCCCACGCAGCAACGAAGACCCAACGCAGCCATAAATTAAAAAAAAAAAAGAAAGAAAATTTATTTAAAAGAAGGAACAAGAATACAAAATGATGAATAGAAAATTAAGTGCAGTAGTGAATATTCATTTAGAAGGAAAAAAGAAGTTGCACAACTTTTAAAAATTGACAAATGCCTAATTTCCAAATGGGTATTGCTAAAATATAGAAATAAAATGGATATTTGTAGATTAACCCTTTATCCTGTGATTTTGCTTAGCTCACTTACTAGAACTAGTAGATTCCTTCTACTAGAACTAGTAGATTCCTTCTACTAGAACTAGTAGAATCTACTAGTAGACTAGTAGATTTTGTAGATTCCTTAGGATTTTCTACATAGACCATGTACACTTTATGAAAAAAAGAATTTTTTTAATTTCTTTTTTTCCCAACATGAGTGACTTTTAAAATTATTATTATTATTATTTTGCCTTGTTTCACTGACTAGGATTTTCAGGGAAATGTTAAATAAAAGTGCTGAGAGTGATCATCCTTGCCTTATTCCAAAATTACAGGTAAAGTAGCCAGTTATTCATCACTGAGTATTCTATTGGTGAGAGAATTTTTTTTTTTTTTTGTGGGGGGGAGCGGTACGCGGGCCTCTCACTGTTGTGGCCTCTCCCGTTGCAGAGCACAGACTCCGGACGCGCAGGCTCAGTGGCCACGGCTCACGGGCCCAGCCACTCCGTGGCACATGGGATCTTCCCAGACCGGGACACGACCCCGTGTCCCCTGCATCGGCAGGCAGACTCTCAACCACTGCGCCACCAGGGAAGCCTGGTGATAGATTTTTTTATAGATTATCTTTTAGGTTGAAGAAATTCATTTCTATCTACAGTTTATGGAGAGTTCTATCACAAGTGGATGTTGAATTTAATAAACCATTCTTTTTTGGCATTTATTGAATTGATCATTTCAGCAGTTTGATTATTATGTGCCTTTGCATGTTTTTCTTCAAGTTTCTCCTGCTTGGGATTCATTGAGTTAGATTTGCGAGTTTAGTACTTTAATCACATTTGGAAAATTTTCATCCATTATTTTTTCAAATATTGTGTTCTGTCACTACTTCATTCTCGCCTTTTGGGGTTCTAATCATGTAAGTTTGACTAGATTACTGATGCTCTGCCCACTTATTTTTCCATATTTTTTTCCCTTTTGTCTTTCACTTTGGAAAGTTAATATTTTTATGTCTTCAAATTCACTGATATTTTCTTCTCTAATGTCTAATTTGCTGTTGACCCCATTCCATGTCTTTTTTTTTTCTTTTCAGATATAGTATTTTACATCTCTATATGTACAATTTTTTATATAGCTCCCATTTATTTCCTTATCATGATCATGTTTTCTGTTACCTTCTTAAATATAGAGAGCTTATTTATATTAACTGTTTTAATATTCCTGTCTGCTAGTTTCATCATTTATGTAATGATGTTTCTGTTTCTCTATACTTTGAATTTTATTCTCGTTATGAGTCATATTTTCTTGTTTATGTGCATGTCTTGCAATTTGTCATCGGGTACCTGGAATTGTGAATTTATGTTGTTGGTTGATAGATTTTGATTATTCTTTTAAGTAATGTTAGATTTTGTTCAGGTCTATAGTTAATCAATTGTACTTTTTCAAGGGTTAATCTTTATCAGTATAGAGAACACTTTAGTCTGAGACTAATTTAACTCCATTACTAAGACAATGCCCTTCTATGAATTCCATCTGAGGACCATGTATTATGATATCTTCCCACTCTGATGGGAAGAGAAACCATTTCAAGCCTTGTGTGAGCTCCAGAATTGTTGTCTATTCCTCTTTGGTATTTTCCCCCTGACCCTGCATATTTTTTTCTTGACTATGTGCAGACCAATACTCAGCTAAAGGCTCAGTGGGATCCCTCTGCAGAGCTACAGAGCTCTTTCTATATAGAGCTCCCTCTTTTTCACTACTTTGAATGCTATCTCTGTCTTCTCAACTAGGCAATACTGATGATCTTTGTTTGAGTTCTTCCTTCCTGTTCCGTGGACTGGAAACTGTCTCCAAGCAGTAAGCTGGTGAAACTGTAGGGCTCAACTTGTTTGTTTCTGATCTCTCAGGGATCACAGTCTTATGCTTCTTGTTGTCCCATGTCTGAAAATTGTTTCTTCATATATTTAATCCATGTTTTTAGTTGTTAAAATTGGGAAAGTAAATATGGTCTCTGTTATTTCATTTTGTAAGAATTTGAAGTCTACAATATTATATTTAATGTATACATAGTATTCCATTTGATGGATACCATAATTTAAATAGTTGCCTGTTGTTGGACATTTACATTTTTCCAATCATAAAAATCTTATGCATAAACATTATGAAAAGTATTATGCATATATATTTCTACATTTGTTTAATTTATTTTAGATGAAATTTCTGGGTCAAAGAATGTAAAAACCAAGACTTTTCGGATAAATTGTATGGCTCTCACTTATCCCATTTAAAATAAGTGCCGGGATTCTTTAGGAACTTACTAAATAGCAGTCTTCTTCAATATTCAATTTTCAAATAAACTGATATATGATATAAAGGAATGCAGTAGGCCACAATAGATCCTTGTTGCCCAGAGAAAGTAAGTTAAATCATGTGAAAGCTAAATGAGCCTGCTAACTGAGCCCAGGGTTAGTAGAATTGCACAGGTACAGATAATGCTAGACCTGGGGGCGGGGGTGGGGAGGCTTCACTATAGGACAGAGTCTGTCTCTGAATGAGTAATAGGTGGCATGTTCCCAGTAGAGGACCACTGGCAACAGGTTCCCAGGAAGAAGCAGGAAGGAGCTGAGCTAATGATGTTCCAGTTCATTCTTCCCAAATCTATCAAACCGATAAGTCATTCCACTTCCTGGGGCAGTTAAAGTTGTGTAAAAAACACCAGCAGTTACACTAATTAAGGTCTCTCAGTATAGAAGAAAATATCAGGAGGTAGTAAGGCATGTTTCTCTGCTAATAAGTCAGTAGTTATCAGTAACTTACTATACACCAAGTAACATGTATTGTCTCATTAAATCCTTACCTTAACCCTACAAAGTAGGTACCATATTACAAGAGAGGCTGAAGATCTGTATGGAGGAGGACCTAGACTTACTCAGTAGAGTTCACAGTATTTCTGTGATTTGCAGCCCACCTGAATCAGAAGAACTTAGGTAGCTTTTTAAACTGCAGGAGTACAATTTTCAAAATATGTGGAAAAGTTTAACTTTTATAAGATTTTCATATAACTGAATCTAATTTCTGCCTAGAGCCAATGTTTCCAATGATGACAGAAACATTAATCTACTGACCTTCAGTTAAACCCAGGAATTCATTGATTATTCTGTCACTGTAAGTTTAAATTTATTCAAATTCAGAGTTCGGCTCTACCCCCTTTTCCTGAGATTGTATCTAAGTTCCATAGTTAGTTTTTAATGGTTTCGTGGCATCAGAGGTTTGGTCTAAATTGTCCTTCAAGCTCCTTGATCTTTGCTGACCAGGAATTTCATGTTCACACCTAATTCTATTCTCTGTCTTCAGGGTTCCTTTTCCTCTAGTTGGGTAAGCTCCATCTTTTCTTGGGCTCAGGGTGGGTGGGAAAATGGGGTGTTATCTGACTCTTCCCTATATCCATTGTCTATGGTATGATCCTTGAATTTTGCCATTCACCATAAACCTTTTTTCCCCCTTTCAAAGTCTTAGGCTCTGTGGAATTAAAATTTCTTTTGAAAAATAGTAATTAGATTCTTGTTTTTATTATTTTTTTGTCCTGAGGTAATGCTGCTTCTGACTGAATAGGAGAAGAGCAACAAGAAAATTTAGTAATGGGGTGAAAAATGGGGAGAGAAACCTCAGCTGTTATCTCAAAATATTAGCCTCTTTTGTGAAAATGCAGAAGAATATTTTGAATCAAAACCTCTGGGCCTGGGGCCTTGGAATCATCATTTTAACAGGTTCCCCAGTCTGACACTGAACTCAGATGGATTCCAGAGGATTTCGAGGAGACTGGAGATGATCTAGTAGGTGTCATAATGACATGAAAACTTGGCTGCTCACACTAGACATAAAAATTTTAATTTATTATAACGCCTGTGCTAGAAAATCAAGGAGCCTTCCATAAAGTATTATGTTTTTCCCTCTTATTTCTGCACTTTTCTCTGGAACTTTGCTTTCTTCCTCTGTATATTCAGTCTCATTTACCCAAGACTCCACTCCTTCCCTGTCCTAGATGTGGGGAGTGGGTGTGAATGGGTGGGAAGAGTAATAGTTATTGGGCATCTATGATGTTCTTGAAACCTTATATGATCTCAGTTAATCTGCACAACATTCAGTTAATTCTCAGAAAGGTTAAATAAGTTGCTCAAGATTACACAGGTAGCAGGTGGCAGATCTGGGATTAAAATCCAAGCCCATCTGTTATCAAAACTGGGCTTTAATTACTTCACTTTGCTGCTTTCCTTGATTAGAGGCGTTAGTGATGCCCCCGATTCCCTCATCATCAACATCTCTCCTACTTCCCAGCCATATGGAAGGCCTAATCCTCACTTTTTCTTTTTCCCATATTAATTATCAGACCGAGTCTGTAAAAGAAATTTTATATGTTGTATTGCCTTTTCTGTTTTAGATTTCCAATGATAGTACTCTTGTTTATATGGCAATTTACAAAGTGCACTATAAAGTCATGATTTAAGGCATCTTGATTAATCCTGATGTGGATTTGAAGCTCAGGCTAACACTTGTGTGGACAGGTTAACCTCAGAAATCCCTACAGTTCTCTTTTTTTCAATTTCTGTGTTAGGATCCATTTCACAGAGTTTAAAAAAACAGCACAATATTTCTTCATCTGAATGAACTTCTTCAGGTCTAAGGTGTCTAAAGCTTCCCTTTGTGTGAGGTTATCTTTCTTAATGGCATTTTGGTTCAGAGTGGTTGAATTGCAAATTGTTAAGAGAAGACATAGGACAGGGACATGAGAAGTGAGGGGAGAAATTTCCAGAGGGAAGAACGGATGGGAACAGTTGTTAATTGCCTTTTGGCCCGTTGGCTCTTTCAGATGCCCCAAGGCCCAGCATCCTTTAATACACAGCCTCACCTCTTTCTTGGTCTCAGGTGGATGTGACTGGCTGCATACAAGGACTCTCCTCTTTGTGCAGCCTGCTGTGCTGATGCACTTGCCTTTCTGTCTTTTTACATCTCTGGAAAGTGTTAAGTGTATTCATATACTTCTTGATGTGCTCCAGGGTATTATATTATTATAATATATTTAAAACATATATATCAAAAACATTTTCTCCTTAATAAACGAAGGAAAGTGTGAATTCAGTTATTCTTTGAAGACATTAAATCTATATACCGGGGGTGCCATTAGCATAAAAATCGTCCTCTTGAGCCCATCTTAGCTGGATAGTGTGGACTGTGCCATGGCAGCATTTAAACTTGTCAGTTAAAACGATCTCAGTCTCTTGGTTTTAAACAGCCCCATGTTATATAACTCTTCAGACAGTCCCAAGTTCAGCTTTCTATGACTCCTCCTCTCCTATCCTACTTGAAAGATATCTGGATTCAAGAGGACTTATGTGTCCTTATGGTTGTGTTCTCCCTGGGTTCCGGGCAACACCCCTTGTCCCTCTTCATCGTAGGGACTCTTATGGAATCACTTGCAGAAGTCTGAGGCTAGTGAAACTTGTTGTCTAGACTCTTGGTGTGGCCAAGGCACTGTGATCTTCCACTTATAGAAATGCCTTCACCTGAACTCTTGGTGGCGTTGCTGGTCCTCAGCAGCCTCAACAATTATGTCACCTCATTTCTCATCTCACCCTAGTAGGTCTTCTGGGTCTCAACTCAGTTATATCACATCAGAATTTCTAAATGTCTGACAAGCTTCACAGAGGAAGACTCAAAAGGTACTATTTCTTGCCCCTTTTTTGTGCCTAAGTGTCACATCAGTTTCTAATCTCTACCAGACATCCTGTGTTGATGATGGGCAACTTAGGTGACGATGCCCCAGAATTCCAAATGAAAAAGGGAAGAAACTTTTTTTTAATAAATTTTTTAAAAAATTTATTTGTTTATTTAGGCTGTGCCAGGTCTTAGTTGCGTCATGCAGTATCTTCGAGGAGGCATGTGGGCTTCTTAGTTGCAACATGTGAACTCTTATTTGCGGCATGCATGCGGGATCTAGTTTCCCGACCAAGGATCGAACTTGGGCCCCCTGCATTGGGAGCGCAGAGTCTTACCCGCTGGACCACCAGGGAAGCCCCGGGAAGAAACTTTTTACTTCCCGCTCTGTTTACTAGTATATCTTAATATGCATTCCTCCCCAGAAGCAGCGCTAGAAACAAATATTTGAGTGCACATATTTGGGAGAGGATCTATGGAGATGCTGGTAGGGGATTAAGGAAGTGAGACCAGGAAGGGAATAAAACCAATAAAGAGTGCATTATTAAGCAACTTAAGATGTGATTTGAGACAGAGTAGAACATAAGCCTCAGAGTTATCTGTTCCAAGGTAGCAGGGAGTTGGAATACTTATATACCACGTCCACCAGTCATTAATTGAGGGTTGATCTTATGGGGTATTCGTTTTCAAGATCTCTGTCTGCTGTGTGTGGAGGCAGAGCAGGCTTTGATGGCCAGAGAAAGCCATCAGGCAAAGAGATGAAGGTGCTGTTGTTGGAAGTCAGGCTGGCGTGCACAGATGGTAAGGGCTGAGGGGATATGGCTGGGGCATCAACAGCATCTGCTTCAGTCTACTCCTGACACCGCTTAGATACACTCATGACCCATGATGAGTTTACTTGCTTCTCTCACTGATTCTTCAAATTTGTGGCTGGTCACAGCTTAAAAACCCCCCACAAAACAATACTAAAACCCTCAATAGTAAAAGTTGCTATACTACCTGATTATCATTATCAATCACTATACTGGTTGATATCAAATAGAGAGAAGAATACCTGGAATTCTCTGAAGCACCTCTTCATGCCTGATGGCAACCACAAATGGAGACAGTAGAAAATTACAGCAACTACAGCAGACAAAGGCATAGTAACTACGGGCTCAGGCTGCTCGGGGTTGAAGGTTTGGGATACCTGAGTGAGCAACGAGCAGAAGTGCTGTCCGTGGGTGGGGAGAGTCTACAGTATATAATAGAGGAAGAAAATAAATGAATTCCAGTTACAATCACAGTGTTCACTACAGAGCGGGGTTTGTAATTTGTCCCACTAATCCTGTTATGTTTTCTTCCTCTATTATACACTGTAGATTCTTCCCACCCACGGACAGCACTTCTGCTCGTTGCTCACTCAGGTATCCCAAACCTTCAACCCCGAGCAGCCTGAGCCCGTAGTTACTATGCCTTTGTCTGCTGTAGTTGCTGTAATTTTCTACTGTCTCCATTTGTGGTTGCCATCAGGCATGAAGAGGTGCTTCAGAGAATTCCCTGAATTCCAGGTATTCTTCTCTCTATTTGATATCAACCAGTATAGTGATTGATAATGATAATCAGGTAGTATAGTAACTTTTCTCTGTCTGAAACAACATAGGTGGCAGCTGCAGCTTTAAGTTTATAGGAAAACTTAACCATGTCTCCTGGTAGAAGGATTCGCCCTCCACTCCCCCACCCAGGATATAAGGCGTCTCGTTCTATAGAGTTTAAAAGTGTGGAATGGGCAGCACAACTTCCCTCAAATGAGTCACTAGGAATAATGGTGTGAGAGGCCATTCCTACTTCACTTTTTGGTAGTGAATTCAGCACCATTTAATGGCCATCGTTTCAAAGTATATAGCCCATCCTGAAGGACTGCACCTAGTGTTGCAGGGTGTCAACCCTATTTAGCACCTGGCTTTACCTTTAAGAGGTCATTCCGATGGTCTGTCAGGCTTGCAGCTTTCTGGCTGATGCTGTATAGGATAGGATAGGGGATCCAGTGATCACGTATTTACTTCTTTCATTATAAAATGTTTACATTGTACTAGTATTATCTCAGTCTTTGTATCCAACAGCCATGCAAATATTTGGGTATTCTACTTTTTATGTGTAAAATTTCTCGTAAGTTGTTATAGGTCACTCTGGGGAAGTGTAAAGGGGATCACTATTGTATATACTTGTGTGAAGGTCCTTCCTCAAGGAGATTGAATTCCCTTTTGATCAATGGCCTCTGGGTCTGAGAACTGGCCAAGATCTTGGAACTGGATGAAGAATCTTGACATTTAACTGTAGTAACTGACACCAATCTTCTGCTTTCTTGCTCTTGATCTTTTTCCGTTATACAGGTGAAGCAATACCCTGTCAAGTTTGTCTCTTGGAATTCCAAGGTCTACTAGCTGTTGCCATATGGTCTCCGTGGGAAAGGTCCCCTCACTGTCATGCCATCTTTGCTGCCTATGTCCATCTCACTTCAGGAAGTTAAGTGCTACCACCTGGCCTCTCCTATTTTGGAATTCTGTCTTCCCCATTGAAAGTAGAGAACCCAGTGACTAAAAGAGGATAGCCATTCTACTCTATGACACTGGTGACTTCCTCATTGCATTAACAACGGGAGTATCCTTTGGGTCCTCCTGAGGAACAGAGCTGATGATCTCTGGTCATACATAAAAAAATCCATTGTAACATGTTCATTTCTCTGAGCCTTTTGCCTCCATCATAAATACTTTGCCAAGGCAATTCTGTTTCATTTACTACAGGCCACCATCATCTCCACATTTCAAAGAGCTATCCCAGCAACATGCTAGGATTGGCTCAAAACATCTTTGTTCCCAGTGTCCTGAGTCATGAGAGAGTGACTGTAGATCAAAACTCAAGACTCAAAGCTGCTTTATATCTGCTTTATATCCTATACTCTCAGATCCATTCTTGGGCATGTTTTCTTGGTTCCTATGGTAATGAATTATTCAGGTTCTGTGGCTTTTTTGGTAAATAACCTCTTTCTTTCCAGCAGAGACAGTACTTCCCTAATTTAAGCTGGACTGAAAGTTGTTCCTGATTATTGTTCTAAAATAGTGGTTCTGAGAGTGTGGTGTCCAGACCAGCAGCATTAGCATCACCTAGGAATTTGTTAGAAATACAAACTCCCAAGTCCCATTCCACACCTACTAAATCAGAAACTCTGGGGGGTGGTAACTCAATAATCTGTGATTTAACATGTACTCCAGGTGATACTGATGCATGTTGAAATTTGAGAACCACTCATCTAAAAGCAGTGAGCAGCAGTGGGGGCAGATCTTGAGGAATGTAGACATCATCTTGTGAGTCATCTGCCTTAGGTAAAGACTCTTCATAGTCTCCAGGCAAGGAGAGGCAGTGATCCTCTAACAAGGAGGAGAGAGTTGCTTTTGCTACCAAGTTTTAGAGAATTTAGTGGTTCAAAATTCTTATGTGTATAAACCCAGGTGTTCTTTTTCCAGATTTTAAGTCCCCTTCTTCCCCATCAGGGCAATACATTTAGCACAGGGACTTGCCAGCGGATTGTCAATTCAGCTTTTATTTGTAATGGCTACTGTCCTAATAAGATCCATAGCCTGATTTTCAGCACAGTCTGCCTTCTGGCTGCTTAAGAGGAGTCTCTCTCTCTCTCTCTCTCCCGTTTTTTAATATTTATTTATTTATTTGGCTGTGCTGGGTCTTAGTTGTGACCCATGGGATCTTTTAGTTGTGACATGGGGGATCTTTAGTTGAGGCATGTTGACTTCTGGTTGCGGCATGCGGGATCTAGTTCCCTGACCAGGGATCGAATCCGGGCTGCCTGCATTGGGAGCACGGAGTCTTAGCTACTGGACCACCAGGGAAGTCTGAGGAGAGTCTCTTTAAATACTGCCATAACAGACCAGTGGCTTTCACACTGTTTTGAGTTGAGAGCCCCCTGGTATGACTGTGATTTTCTTCCTCCATCACTTGGATGACACAGCAACACACAAGTCCACAGGTATTATCATTACCCCTGTCCCTTTACCTCTCAAAACCCAGAGATGTTGCATAAGCCAGTGCTCCTCTTCCACATGAATCCATCCCAGTTCACCATCGCTATGACTCTAATTGTGTTGTTACAGTACTCTTGGAGTTACCACCATCTCATTGCTTAGTCTTAGTTTGAGTTCCTCCAGAAGAGAATTCTAAGACAAAGATTCAATTTCATGCAGATTTAACAACTCCCATCTCATTGCCCAGAATTGTGGCACATGGCCTAATTGTACTGATGACTATTCATTGAATGTTTGTTTTCCTACCCACTATAATGGGAAACAGTAAGAGAGAAAGGGAATAGAAGTGGATATTGACTCAGCCAAACAGCAATGTTTGCCCCAGAAAGTATATAAAAAACATTACATACAAACATGCACACTCATACATGTCTGAAAATGCATATGTATTTTGTTCTAGCTTCTGTTCATATAACAATGTACATCTTTTCTTTTCTTTTTTTTTTTTTTTTTTTTTTACGTGGGCCTCTCACTGTTGCAGTGGGCCTCTCACTGTTGCGGCCTCTCCCGTTGCGGAGCACAGGCTCCGGACACGCAGACTCAGTGGCCATGGCTCATGGGCCCAGCCGCTCCGCGGCATGTGGGATCTTCCCGGACCAGGGCACGAACCGGTGTCTCTTGCATCGGCAGGCGGACTCTCAACCACTGCACCACCCGGGGAGCCCTCTAATGACTTTTAATGTTACACTTTCATTTCTTTGTAACCCAGATTCATATCTAAGGTAATTTCTGAATTATCTTTTAATGGTCATTATTGAAACTAGATAATATTAACTGTTGGTCAAAATCAAATATGAGTTTCTTGGATATTGGATATATTATTGAACTGGTTATTGCTGGGTGCCTAAGGCCCAATCCTACTGGAGATCCTCTGCAGAATCATGTAAAATATACATAAACTTTTCTCTCCAAAATACAGGAAGCCAAGACTTTTATCCAATGACTGTCTGCATTTGGTTGAGGGTTAATCCTTGGGGATCCTTGCACTTCTGGCTGCCCAGGAGGTCTAATTCAAATGAAAGAACTCAGAACAACTCATTCTTGAGCTAATAGTGGCCTGTAATTACATTGTAATCTCCCATGTTATACTCAAATTCACTTTATCAAATAGTTTCTTTTTCTGACAGAAACAAGAAGTAGACAATGGCAAGGGTTGTAGGAGATTGTATGATATTTCAGAGAGTGACGGATCCAGAGAAACAGCTTCCCAATCTGTTGGGTGTGGATATTTTGCCTTCTCCCCATTCCTGAAGTCTCATTCTATGTGGAAGGTATTTAGTTAGTGTGGCATTCATGCCTTCTGCCGTGCCCTTACTCTTCCCTTAGAGAGGAAAGAGTGACTTATCTGATAGTTGAGTTTGGGAGGAGAAGCTTGGCAAGCATCATTTACCTCTCAACCCTCTTTTCTCTTGGGATCCTGCTGTACAGACACACACACACACACACACACACACACACACAAGCAGTTTAACTCCTCCTGGGGTAAGTTGTACAGGGCAGGCCTCTCCACTCAGGGATACCTGTGCTGGTAATTTCCCCTGTGGTTGAATGGGTGAACATAAGGAAAGCCCCTGGCCTGTAAACTGTGCTATTTTGACTTCTGGCTGCTTGATTCCCATTGGCTTTCGTCTTAATTAGCCCAAAATATGGTTATGGAAACAAGGGTATTATCTATTATTCCCACCCCAATATTGTCCTACCTTCAAATCAGAGACAGTTTGAAATTTCCTGACAGACTTTCCTTTTTGTACGGAGCAACTTACCTACGACAACAGACGTAATGTTCCGTAACTGCTTGCGGTGAATGTAGTTCCTCTTCCACAGATCCTACGTCTACAGTTAGATTTGCATTTTTTTTACGAAATCAGGCATATATTTCACAACCTTGTTAGAACTGTGGTATACTTTTAGTCATTCTATGATTTCATTTCCTTACAAAATCCATTCTTTTGGACATTCTTAATGGACAAAAGTTATTTTTCTTTTGTTAGTAACATTCATGCTGCCCGTGGTTAACATTGTTAATTGTTACCATAATAAATTGCTTTTTTTCCAGGTATTAAACTGGACTGCTCAATGACAAGTGTTTGATAAATCTGATATACAGATACTATGCTAATTTGGGTTCCCTTAAAGCAGAGACCGAGACAAGGATGCCGCTACTTTATTTGACTGGGGGTAGGGAGGGGATCTGGTTAGAAGTTAGGAGAATGAAGCAGGGAAGCGGGGAGAGTCTACAAAGGGTGTCAGTATTCAAGTTGCTTTCTGCTTTGTGTAACTAGAGCTCAGTTCTATTGGGGATCCTCTGAGGAACCAAGTAGAATGCACTCAGAATTGTTTCTCCAGAGAATGGGAGATCAAGAGGCCAGGTCATCTGTCTAGTGACTCTCCTTCTCAGCTGATTGAGGGTTGTCCTTGGGAGAATTAACTCCCCCCAACTTCTGGGCTGCCCCTTGTGCAGGCAGAATGAAGAAAGGTGGAGTGATACAGCAGGGACTTGAGGGGGCTGGGAAAATTGCGGCCGGCACAGGATCTGTCCAGCACAGTGTCATCTGACACCCAGGATGAACTGAAGGGATGTGGCACAGGGTTCTGCTTCAAGTATTACCCAGAAAATATCCAAAAGAGAGCAACCATTTGCTAAATTCATCCCATCAATCAGTACCTTAACTGTTGACCTGGTATGGCTAAATAACTCTTTGCTTTGAGTCCTTCCAAATTTCAGAGCAGTTGGAATTAAGTTGCTTTGAGTCCTTCCAAACTCCAGTCCTTCCAAATTCCAGTCAGATATATCTATATCTTTATCTATATCTATCTCTCCATTGATAGAGTCAAGATTTTCTTTATGTTGTACTGATTTTGAGTTAATGACATGTGTTACTGAAGTAATAATTGTGTATTGATATTAATTCTTAATATCTGATGAACTGTCAGATAACAGTTCTGACAATTATAACATAATTGACAGTTCATCAACTTCATCCTTGTAAGGAAATTGCTTCTCTTTACTCATGTATGTGTGTATCTCTGGTACAGAAGTTGGGATTGTCTTGTGATTTCAAGATGATGATTATCCTGTTGATTTACTTTACAAGAGTGAAGTCAGGGCTTCATAGGTCACAAAGTACATTCCCTCTTGAATGGTGCTATTGACAGGGAAAGAGAACTGAATTTGAAAGGGAATTGAATTTGAAAGCTTAGGTTATTGAGTGCTGGGTGCTGAAGAGAATACCTCTCAGGAAGCCAGCCAGAATCTGGATAGGATGAGCAACTTAAGCACCAGAAAAAAAATTCAAAATTCATAGTCCAGGTTCTCTAGATTCAATTTCTTTCTGTGTATTTTTGTTGTTGCTGTTGCCCTCCAGCGTTAAATAAAATCTTGTCGAAATGTTTTAGTCCATTTTCTGTCATTCTCATGGATACTAAGTAAGAGATTTGGCGTTCACAACTGGCTCTTAATGTTAAGGGATAATAGCATCCATATCTTATGTCCTGGTGATGGTTTAGGAGTAAGCAATTATCCAGTTCACACTGGGCAGACCTTCTCTTCTTTGTCTTTTGTTAAAGAAGGTAGTAGTTTCCCACAGGGTCTGACTATGAATAGTTAAGGGTGTCCTTAACAATTGCTTCACCTTCTATAGAGTTGATTTAATTCATTTGTCTTCTGAATCACATAGATTCAAAACCATCTCTTGCACTGAAATAACAATTATAGGGTTTAATTCTTCTCCATATATTTAGTTTTAGTTTTGTGATCTATTCAACCACTTAAAGTTAGGGATTAGCTCAGAGGCCAGTCTTAGTAACATCTTTATAAACGATGTGGAAAAGGAAGTGTTCACGATGAAATTACCAAGCTTGCCAATAACCCTAAGCTCTTCTCATTAATAAAATTCCAAGCTGATGGGGATAAACTGCAGGAGGACCTCATGAAGCTGTCTTAGTGGACAGAAAATTGACATATGAATCTTAGAGAGGACAAGGATGAGATAATGAGCCAATGCGTTTAGGAAGAAAATAATCCAAACTATGCCTGCCGAGTGATGGGCTTGTATCTATTCACTACAACTCAGGGATCATTGTAGACTCTTCTTGGAGGACAGTGACAAGTCCATTAGAGGCAGATAAAGTTCTGACAATCACCGGGAAGGGAAGGGAAACAAAATAAAACACAGTATCCTCCTCTTACAGAAAATCATGTTGCAGATGTGCCTGTCACTTAAAGGTCTGATCACTATATTCAAGAATATAATGAAAAAGGAAGCACTAAAAGGTAAGACTTCTGAAACAACGAAGAAGAATGGCAATGCTGCCACATAAATGCAGACTAAAAAGATACAAACTCCAACATAGAATGGCAAAGTTTGATAGAAAGTGGAGCCAAAATTTTCAAAATCCTGAAGGATTCTATTTTGTATATGAAAACTAGGTAACTCTCTTAAAGGAGGCAAAACAAAGACAAAAACCAAAGGACATATACACACTACTGTATATAAAATAGATAACTAATAAGGACCTACTGTATAGCACAGGGAACTCTACTCAATACTCTGTAATGGCCTGTATCAGAAAAGAATCTAAAAAAAGAGTGGTTATATGTGTATGTACAGCTGATTCACTTTGCTGTACACCTGAAACTAACACAACATTGTAAATCAACTATACTCCAATAAAAATTTTTTTAAAAAAAGGAATTTTAAATTGATAGATTCAACAGAAAGTGAATTTATGAAACTCATTTCCTGTGGAGAAGTTCTTGATGAAAGTAGAATTTCCAAAAAGAATTTAATAAACTCTTGTGGTATACATTTAAGTTATTATTTAAGGGGGAAATAATGATTGTGGATTTATTTCTAGCTTTTTAAACTGAATATTCTTATTACTTATCCTTTGGTGTCCATCAGAGACCAAAAAAAGCAGGTTCTCAGGACCAATAGTTTCATGAGTTGAGAAGTTAAAAATGGAGATGTATAATACATAAGTTTTGCAAACATCTGTCACATCATATTGTTTAGTTACTATTGGGACAAGGCAGTGAGCATCTAACAGATTTCATCTTTGTAAAACAGAAACATTTTTCTTTCTTAAGCAAATCAATGAATTCTCATCTGGGGAAGATTAGCCAGTATTAGAAAAATCCCTGCTGAAACAACCTGGAAACACAAGAATATTTTATGATTTGAGTTTACGTGTCTAAAATAACTGGACCACAACCTTAATTATTTCAGTACTGTTGATTTTCAATAACTAAGAGTAGCCTGGGGTAGAATCAGTCAACTGTAGTGTGACTTGCCCTTGATGTTATTCAAAAACGACTTTAGAATGGTTAATTTGATAGCTGTGCATAGACACAGTCTACTTCTAAGGAAATTATACTTTGTTGGCTACAATCTATTCTCATTTATCTAAAGATTTTAAAGGATTGAACAGTAGTAAGAAAGCTAAGACGGAGGTCAACAAACATTTTTTGAAAAGGTCCAGATAATAAACATTTTAGGCTTTCTGGACCACATGGTCCCTGCTGCAATTATTCAACTCTGCCATTGTAGCACAAAGACAGCCCTAGACAATATACAAATAGGTGAGGCTATTTCTTCCAATAAAACTTTGTTTCCAAAGACAGAAACCAGGCCTGATTTGACTTGTAGGTCAGCTAACATCTAAAATAAAGGTGAGCTGAAGTTAATGAAACATAATTCATGCAAGTAGAGGCATTAAATTAAAGCATATATTTTATAGAAATCCTCTATAAAGTTTAACTTGTGTATAGAGTAGGCCTTTACTTTTAAGATCTGTGCTGCTCTTCCCAAGGTTTTCTGTTGAAAAAGAGTATGGGATTTGCAGACAGAGGGCCTGGGCTCAGGTCCTGCTCTTCCACTTTCTACCTGTGTGACCTTGAGCAAGGGGCTTTAAGTCGTGGTTCTTTCTTTATAAAATGAAAATTTCTTTATAACAATATTTATTCTGGCTCTCTTTTTTTTTTTTTTTGCGGTACACGGGCCTCTCACTGCTGTGGCCTCTCCCATTGCAGAGCACAGGCTCCGGACGCGCAGGCTCAGCGGTCATGGCTCACGGGCCTGGCCGCTCTGCGGCATGTGGGATCTTCCCAGACTGGGACATAAACCCGTGTCCCCTGCATCAGCAGGGGGACTCTCAACCACTGCGCCACCAGGAAAGCCCTATAACAATATTTAGTTGTGAGAATTAAATGAGATAATGAGAAGAATTTTGTAAAATATCACCTACCAATACTTAAATTTATAAGCATCACTTACCCTGGGCTGTTGGTTAACAAGAGCCATTTTCCTCTCTGTGAGTAGTTTTACAGGCTAATTAGCTTCATTTACTTCCCCTAAATGAGAAGTAGGTTAATCCAAGGAGAATCTGGCAATATAATTTACTTCACTAAAATAATTAAATTACCCATTAATCTTTAGATTTTAAGAAATGTACATTTATAGAGAAAAAGAAACCTTAGAGTTTGTAAAAAGAAAAATTAAGAAAAGTTGTAGTAGCTGATATAAATGATAATACGAATTTAAGAAGAAAAAATGTAAGGGGGCAAGAAATTAGAGAAAATAAAATAAGTAGGAGATGGAACATAAACCAAGGGGCAAACCAAAATAGGACCAACAATGGTAGTTTTGGGGGGAAAAGCATTAAAAAAGCAAAGTTAATAAAAGTAGGTCTAGTTCAAGGTAAGTATCAGAGTGTGCTGGCAAAGCACTGAATAGGGAGTTTGCAGCTCTGGGTTCTGTCCCTATGATCAGTGTGACCATTTTGCCTTCTTTACTTTGTTTTAGTTTCTACACTTGAGACCTTCCCATGTGTATCTGTGTTTCCTGCAGGCATCCAAAAACAAAGACCAGGGAAGCATTTCAAATAATAGACCACAGTTCTATTGGTTCTGCATTTCTAATCAGAGAAAGCTTCCTTGAGAAAAATGACACCCATGTGCCCTGACTACAAAATGAGTTAAGATAAATGAAGATTAAATAACAGACTTGTTAATCAGAATTTGGGGTAGACTTAAATTTTCACAGTCCATTTTCTCGCTTTCACTTTCTCGCGCTCTCAAGCCTGTACTCCTGCTTATACATTCTCACAACACACATCCACACCCACGCACGCCTGTCATACTTTCTCTACCCAGATGGATAAAATGGACTGAAGTTGGGTGCACCAATGTGTCTTTTATAATCAGTATTCACTGTGTCAGAGTCAGACAAATGAGGAGAAAATAAAAAGCATACTTCTTTTTGAAAGCATAGGGAAATGACATTCCTGTTTTTCTTCATGTTATGGCTTAATCCAACCTATCTAGGTACTGCGTTCATATTAAGTGGATATTCAGTTCCACCATCTGGCAAACAGAAGGTTAAAAGTAAGACTGTTTAAAGAAAAACACACAATTCAAGAGGGTTTTATTTTCATCTCAGTAAAGAAGTATTTGAAATATGTCTCCTCATTCCCAAACATAGTTATTTCAGTCATTGGATTATATGTAGTCTTGGCTATACCAGCAAAAAGATGTAAAAACTCTGAAGCATTGTATCTTTTGTTATCTTGGAGTTGTGAAGATTTGGAATTTTGGGCTTAATGGCAAAGGAGGAACAATTAAATGTTGGGAACAAGGAGAATGGGAGTGGTTTGATATGCAGGAGAAAGGAATTCATTGCTTTGAGGAGAGACACTGAAAATTCTGTGAAACATTATCGAGGGTTCCCAAAGATGAAAATCCTCTTAGAAAAAAAAATGTAAGGTCAAAATATTAATGACATTTCCATATTTTTTTCTGAGTTTAAGAGCGAAGGAGAATGTATTTTGGATACTTTCTAAATATCCAGTGGGAAAATACAAGTTCTGGCAGTAGGACCACCTCTCTCTGTTTCCTTTTCCGCGATGTAGGTAGCATTCTATAATGAAAAGCAGAATTTAATAGGGCTTTCCTCCAGGCCCCAAACCCCCCATATTAATAAGATAAATCATTCTATATTCTTCTTTTACAGAACTTCTTTTTTTCCTGATTGCAAACTTACTTAGTCCCCTTTCAGCCAAAGGAAAAAGATTCCTAGGACTATGCTTTCAGTATATGTTCTTCCAAAAGGATTGAAATAGTCCATCTAAATTCTTTTATTTTTAACCCAGTTGACAGAGGAAGCCAGGAGACATAAGCATTACAGGTTTCCCCCAGAACTCTCCTCACTCCAGGTCAGTTATGGCTGCTACCACCAAGTAGAAGTAGATAGCACATGTATATGCTCTGAGTTTTAAATTCTATTTTTTAAATATGTTCTCATCTTATCTCTATCACCCCAACTCACTCCTAGGACAGTAGTTTCCAAACATAACAAAACCATTATTTTAGTCAGTAACTAAAGCCATGAAGACTTGAAGGAAGGACCTGAATTGGGTTGAAACTTATTTCTAGATTGCTTTTAGGTAGTTATAGATACCTGAAGTAATCAAAAGCATGCACTTAAGTAAGCTTTGCAGAGCAGCTTGTCAAAGTCTGTTTGCTTAAGAATACCCTGTTTTTGCTCTTTTTTTTTTAATGCATTACAGAAGAAACACTCCACTATGGTAACATGATGAAAGTGACACTGATTTGGAATGTAAATATACGCAGGGTGTTTTAAACCGACAGCATTTCGTATGTAAAAATACTTTAAAAATATATATACTATATTTGAAACAATTGTCAGAGAATAAAACAATCATTGTATTCTAATTTTTAAAGTGTGCATTGGAAGAGGATATTCACTCAGGGTATAATTTTTACTTTGGAAGAAAACAGACAATATCTTAGTTATTTTTTAATACTTGGCTATGAAATGGAACGGGTTGAAAAATTAGCTTTTCATTAGGTTGAATCATATGAAATTGCTGATATTCAAAAATTTTTAACCAACGCAGAGGGTAATTTCACATGGTTCAACCTAAAATATAGGGCTAAAATAAAATATAGAGCCTCCTCAAAGAAAATATCTTTTCCAAAAAAGGGATACTTTTTAAAACAGCAACTCTTTGTTATACTTTGAATAACATCCTAAGTTTTATAATTATACTACTTGTAATTTATCAGGTAAATATTTGTTCATACAGTTTCCCAGTACTATTTTCTGGAAATCAGGTGGAAACATTTAGAGGCCACATTAATTTGGGGCTCTAGTGTAGAGCCCCAAAAAATGTTCCTCACATTTTTAAAGTCTTGAATAATAGCCATTGGTTTGTCAGCATCAATTTGATGAATTATGGTACATTTTCACACCCATGTATCCACCACAACAATCAAAATGTAAAACATTTTCTTCACCCCACATTATGCTCCTATACAGGCAATGCCCCCATATCCCTAAGCGACCAATGATCTGATTTCTATCACTATAGATTAATTTTCCTTTCATAAAACTTATAAAAGAAGAACTGTATAGTATGTACATTTTGTTCCTAGCTTCAGCCTGCATAATGTTTTAGAGATTCATGCATGTTGCTGTGAGTATTGGTATTCATTTCCATTTATTGCTGGGTTGTGGAATTCCATTATATGACTATATCGTAATTTTGCCTATCCATTCACCTGTTGATGGACATATGGCCATTATCAGTTTTTGGCTACTATGAATAAAGATGCATACTAGTGTATAAGACTCTACATTTTCATTTCTTTTGGACAAGTACCTAAGAATGGAATTGCTGGGCCATAGAGTAAATATACGTTTAACTTTATAAGAAATTGCCAAGTTGTTTTTCAAAGTGGTAATACCTTGATTTTTGTTTCATAGCCTTTGTGTTAATTTTCTTGTCCCTGCTGTAATAAATTACCATAAATTTAGTGACTTAAAACAACACATATTTATGATCTTACAGTCTTGGAGGTCAGAAGTACAAAATGAGTCTTCAGGGTAAAGTGAAGGTGTTGGTGGGGCTGATTTCTTATGGAGGCTCTGAGAGGAGAATCCATTTCCTTGCCTTTTTCAGCTTCACATGGTTGCCTACATGCCTTGACTCACGATCATTGTCTTGCTTCTGCCTTTACATCTCCTACTGTCTCTTTGATCTCCTGCCTCCTTCTTATAAGGACTCCTATGATTACACCAGATTTACCTGGATAATCCATGATACTGTCTCATCTCCAGATTCTTAATTTAATCAACCTGTGTAAAGTCGCTTTCGACATGTAAGGTACAGACTCTGGGAATTAGGACCTAGACATCTTGGTGGGCCGTTATTCAGTCTACCACATCCTCTAGCCTTATAATCAAGTAATTTCAAATAAAATTACTCATTTACCCAAAACTTTAAGGTGCACGCACATTTTTTTGCATACCTTCCCCAGACTCAGTAACCACTAGTAATTGGTGGTTACCATTTGCCAAATACTGCAGCATTGAGTTGGCAAAAATGTAGCATGATGTAGGATTATGGTCTTTTTTGTCACTTAAAGGACAAAAAAAGGCAAAAGAAAGTTCAGTCAAGTGTGTGGGGATCTCAGAGCAGATGGGACCATTGTGTTGCTCCACAGGGTATAGCCACCAAACTGCAAAGTATGGAGAAGCCCACAGTTCAACATCGTGCCTGAGTGGTAGATTCACCATGGCTGAAGACGTCTGATTGGTGAGTCCAAGGACAGCCTCTCAGAGACCCATGCACCCTAGTGCGAGAGGCAAGAGCTATGTGTAGACCAGGAATCCCTAAGGGAAATAGGGGTTTATTCACTGATGACTAGAGGCTATGACAGGACAGACTTGGCTTCCAAGTTAGGACAGGCATCAAGTGACAAAGCAGTACTCAAAGAGAATGAACAAAACACTCAGCATTGGCTAGTGAGGATGGAGGATAGCATACTTTGTAGGCATTCCTGGCCTGATACTGGAAACATAATATGAGCTTCATAGAACTTAGATTATCTGGGGGGAGAGGTAAAAAGAAAAATCATGAAATAATAGATTTTAAACCCAAAGAGATTGAGGCATGTCTGGAAGTGACTGAGCCAACTTGAATTAGGAAAATTAGTTTCACATTAGAGTGAACTTGAGAGCTAAGTGAAAATCATCTATAGAAAAATTAAAAAGTATACTTCAGCAAACCTGACTGTTGTCACCTGAGAGCTTCACGCTCCCTATATAGAAGAAGGTATATAAAAATACTATAACAAAGGTCATGCAAGTAGGCTTGCTGAAGACTACTTGGCCATAAATATTTGTTCCTCAAGATTTCAGATTTTTTGTTCTTAGGCTTATCAGGAGTATCAGCCTTAGAAATTTTCTTACAGATTAATCTTAGAGGTTAACTTTGCTTACAATCATTGAGAAGATTATAAGAGGTGTGTGAAAAGTTAAGGGAAAGTCCTACTAACATGTGAAAGAACATAGTTTTCATTTTTTAAACGACAGAACCATGGTCTGTGGCAAAACCGAGGTCTCTTAACTGCAGTTCATTTCCTTTTCTATAATATCATATACATTGTCTTCCATTTCATGAATTCTTTCCTGCCCCAACTACTCTAAGATGATGGTATCAGATGATGGTGAAAAGGAAGGCACTCAGGTTAGTCAATCTTCAAGTCACACAAAGCAAGGCAATATTAGCTGTCTGTTGCTAATTAAAGCTTGAAAATGTGTCACTGGGCTGTGAATATTTTCTAAAGTTCATCATTTTGGCAACTTAATGTGAGATATTTTATAGGAGAGGGTTGAGTAGGAGAAAAAGCTGATCTAACTGTGTTTCCTGCTGGTTGTAATCATGTTTGTCACTCACCTGCTTGAACTGCTAAAACCCTTCAGGAGTCTGATTGTAGAAGCCTCCTGTTAGTGGAGAAAAGTCTTCCCTGCCTCTTAGCAAATCATGGTAAACATGTCAACACATTATGGGATGTGGTAAACTTTTGAATATGTGAACATCTGATGAGGAGAACTTTTTGATCGGAACTTTTATGTTGGTTCAATAGGCAGGACTAGTTATCTGATTTGTTTACTTTCAGGTATCTGAGACAGTTATACACACATGCTGGGATTTGGGGTCAGCTCTCTGTGAAATGAATGGAAACACATTTAACGCATGGGCTTTTGAGTCTCCCCCACCCCTCCTAGTATTTTTAAATGGGAGGTCCTGCCTTTAGGATAGCGCCTAGATTTTCTAAAATAGATATACTAAATCCAGTACAAAATGTGGTTAGTTTTTTTTTTTTTTCCGCGTGTTTGCAGCACATTTGTACAAGTTGTGAGAAGACTTGTTTTGCTGAATTTTCATTAGCACATTCTTAGTGAGATAGTAACATTCAATATCACTGACAAATGTATTGGGCATCTCTAGTAAGAGTTTTTCTAATTATCGGATTTGTAGATATTCAGATGTTGGCAGACATTCTAAATACTGAAAATTTAAAGACTCTATTACTGTGATGACCCTAATATTCCAACTAATAATAACTAACGCTACACTTTTTTAGCACTTCTTATGTTCCAGGAATTGTCCACAGTGCTTTCCATATGTTACCTTATTAATCACAACAACCCTATGAGATAGGTACTACTATTATCCCCATTTAAAAGATGAGGAAACTGAGAGGTTCACTACTTTTCTCTATGTTACATAGCTTGTGAGTGGTAAAGCTGGAATGTGAATGGAGTCAGTCAAGCTCTATAGCCAATATTCTTAATCTCCATGTTAACTGTATCCCACTTTCTTTAGTCTTTATTTCTTAATTTTATTTTTTATTAAGACTTTATTTTTTAGAGCAGTTTTAGGTTCACAGCAAAATTGACAGGCAAGTGCAGAGATTTTCCATATACCTCTGCCCCCACATGTGCACAGCCTTCCCCTTTATCAATATCCTTCACCAGATGGCACATTTGTTATAATTGATGAGCCTATATTGATACATCATAATCACCCAAAGTCCATAGTTTACATTAGGGTTCACTCTTGCTGTTTTACATTTTATGGGTTTGGATAAATGTATAATAACATGCATCCATCATAATCGTATCATTCAGAGTTATCTTCACTGTGCTAAAAATCCTCTGTACTCCACCTATTCATCCCTTTACCCCCAACTCCTAGCCACTGATTACTTTTATTGTCTTCATAGTGTTGCCTTTTCCAGAATGTCATATAGTTGTCATATAGTTGGAATTATACAGTATGTAGCCTTTCCAGATTGTCTTCTTTCACTTGGTAATATGCATTTAAAGTTTCCCCATGTCTTTTCATGGCTTGATAGCTCATTTCCTTTTTAGCACTGAATAACAGTCCATTGTCTGGATGTACGACAGTTTATTTACCCATTTATCTACTGAAAGACAACTTAGTTGCTTCCAAGTTTTAGCAGTTATGAATAGAGTTTCTGTAAACATACATGTTCAGGTTTTGTGTGAACACAGTTTCAGCTCTTGGGTAAATACCAAGAGGCACTATTAGCTTTGTGAGAAATCACAAAACTGTCTTCTAAAGTGTCTCTACCATTTTGCATTTCCATCAGTGATGAGTTCCTTTTGCTCCACATCGTTGTCAGCATTTGGTGTTGTCTGTTTTCCAGATTTTGGCCATTCTAATAAGTGCGTACTGTTATCTCATTTTCATTTGTATTTCCTTGATAACATGTATGTGGAGCATGTTTTTATATGCTTATTTGCCATTTGTATATCTTCTTTGGTGAGGTGTCTGTTAAGATCTTTGGCCCATTTTTAAAAATTGGGTTGTTTGTTTTCTTATTGTTGAATTTTAAGAGTTCTTTGTATATTTTTGGATGACAGTCTCACTGTGTGGCTTGTCTTCTCTTTCCCTTGACACTGTCTTTTGCAGAGCAGAAGTTTTTAATTATAATGTAGTCCAGCTTATCAATTATTTCTTTTATGTATCATGCCTTTGGTGTTGAATTTAAAAAGTCATAACCCTACCTAGGGTCATCTAGGTTTTCTCCTATGTTATCTTCTAGGATTTTTATAGTTTTGCTTTTTACATTTAGGTCTGTGATCCCCTTTGACTTTGTGAAGGGTGTAAGCTGTGTCTAGATTCCTTTTTTTTTTCATGTGGATGGCCAATTATTTCAGCACCATTTGTTGAAGAGACTATCTTTGCTCCATTATACTGCCTTTTCTCTTGTGTCAAAGATCAGTTGACTCTATTAATATGGGTCTATTTCTGGGCTCTCTAATCTGTTCCATTGATCTGTTTGTCTGTTGTTTCACAAATACCACAGTCTTGATTAGTGTAGCCTTGTGCTAAGTCTTTTTTTCTCAGTGCTATGTGAAAGGGGGAAATTTGAACCTGATAAAGGTTAGCATGTGAAGCTAATATGACCCTCCCTTTTTTTCCTGCAATATTTCTAAGTCTTCTGCTTGAATGGACTTCAGAACACTGTGGATGTCTAATGAGAAAACTGTCCTGAGGTTTTCCTACTAAAACTTACAGTTTTTACAAACTACCCTGCCAAATTGTTCCCAACCCTTTGAAAGTAGTTTTTTCACCAATATCTTCCCATCAGTGGGGTACTTAGGTTCTGAATCCCAGTCAGTGGCTGGGCCATTGATGCTCCCAGAGTTACAAAAGCCCTTTCTGCAAAGTTTTAACAGGGTTAAACATGGGGTTAAACTCCATCTGGTTTTCACCACCTCATATCAAATGAACATCTTGGTGATAATCTAGTCTTCACCTGATGCTGAGAACTGATGCTATCTAGAACTTATATGTACTCAAATAGAAAAAAATCCTGAATTTTTCCTGTCTCAGCAGTTAACATACTGTTTTCTTGCTTATCTCTTCAACTAGATTATAAACTCTTTGTGGTTAGAAATAGTGTCTTCTTTACTATTGTATATCTAGTACCTAGTGGTATTCATTGCCTAAAATGAAGGCTTATATCAAGTAAGATTCCTTCAGTTGAAAACCCAACTCAAACAAGTTTAAGAAAAAACAAACCCAAAAAACTCATCACATTATTAGTTCATGTACCTGCAAAGTCCAAGCCTCAAGTAATGTTATCAGGAACTTGTTTTTTTCCACTTTTTACTTTCCTCTCTGCTGTATTTGTCTTCATGCTTAGACAGGACTTCTTTAGATGGAGGCCCTTGATACAGCAAATGCAGGTTTTTAGTTCTGATTGGGCCCAATTGAAGTCAGGTAGTGTTAGTCCTCCAGCTTTATTCTCCTCTTTCAGTATTGCATTGGCTGTTCTGGATCTTTATCTTCTCCAAATAAATTTTAAAAATTGTTTCTTGATATCCCCAAAATAACTTGTGGAGATTTTAAGATTGTATTGAATCTAGACTGGGAAGAGCTGAATATTGACTGTGTTGAGTCTTCCTATCGATGAACGTGGACTATCTCTCCATTTCTTTAGTTCTTTGATTTCATTCATCAGAGTTTTTTTTTTTTTTTAACATCTTTATTGGGGTATAATTGCTTTACAATGGTGTGTTAGTTTCTGCTTTATAACAAAGTGAATCAGTCATACATAAACATATGTTCCCATATGTCTTCTCTCTTGCATCTCCCTCCCTCCCACCCTCCCTATCCCACCCCTCCAGGCTGTCACAAAGCACCGAGCCAATATCCCTATGCCATGCGGCTGCTTCCCACTAGCTATCTACCTTACTACATTTGTTAGTGTGTATATGGCCATGACTCTCTCTCGCCCTGTCACAGCTCACCCTTCCCCCTCCCCATAACCTCAAGTCCGTTCTCTAGGAGGTCTGCGTCTTTATTCCTGCTTTACCCCTAGGTTCTTCATGACATTTTTTTTCTTAAATTCCATATATATGTGTTAGCATACGGTGTTTGTCTTTTTCTTTCTGACTTACTTCACTCTGTATGACAGACTCTAGGTCTATCCACCTCATTACAAATAGCTCAATTTCGTTTCTTTTTATGGCTGAGTAATATTCCATTGTATATATGTGCCACATCTTCTTTATCCATTCATCCGATGATGGGCACTTAGGTTGTTTCCATCTCCGGGCTATTGTAAATAGAGCTGCAATGAACATTTTGGTACATGACTCTTTTTGAATTTTGGTTTTCTCAGGGTATATGCCCAGTAGTGGGATTGCTGGGTCATATGGTAGTTCTATTTGTAGTTTTTTAAGGAACCTCCATACTGTTCTCCATAGTGGCTGAACCAATTCACATTCCCACCAGCAGTGCAAGAGTGTTCCCTTTTCTCCACACCCTCTCCAGCATTTATTGTTTCTAGATTTTTTGATGATGGCCATTCTGACTGGTGTGAGATGATATCTCATTGTAGTTTTGATTTGCATTTCTCTAATGATTAATGATGTTGAGCATTCTTTCATGTGTTTGTTGGCAGTCTGTATATCTTCTTTGGAGAAATGTCTATTTAGGTCTTCTGCCCGTTTTTGGATTGGGTTGTTTGTTTTCTTGTTATTGAGCTGCATGAGCTGCTTGTAAATTTTGGAGATTAATCCTTTGTCAGTTGCTTCATTTGCAAATATTTTCTCCCATTCTGAGGGTTGTCTTTTGGTCTTGTTTATGGTTTCCTTTGTTGTGCAAAAGCTTTGAAGTTTCATTAGGTCCCATTTCCATCAGAGTTTTGTAGGTTTCTTCATATAGATCTTGTACATATTTTATAAGATTATACCTAAGTATTTCATGTTTTGGGGTGCTAATGTGAATGGTATTGTGTTTTTAACTTCAAATTCCACTTGTATCTTGCTGGTATATAGGAAAGCAATTGACTTTCACCTTGTATCCTGAAACCTTGCTATAATCACGTATTAGTTCCAATAGAGGTATCTTTTGTTGATCCTTTCAGATTTTCTACATAGACAATTATGTCATTTGTGGATGAAGACAGTTTTATGTCTTCCTTTCCAATCTGTATTCCTTTAATTTTCATTTCTTGTCTTGTCACATTAACTAAAACTTCCAGTATGATGTTGAGAAAGAATGGTGAGAAGGAACATCCCTGTCTTGTATATGTTCTTAGTGAGAAATCTTCAAGTTCCTCACCAGTAAGTATGATGTTAGTTATGGGTTTTTATAGATGTTTTAAATTAATTTGAGGAAGTTTCCCTCTATTCCTATTTTACTGAGAAGTTCTATCATGAATTGATGCTGAGTTTTGTCAAATACATTTTCTGCATCTATTGATATGATCATGTGATTTTTATTTTTTATACTGTTGATATTATGTACATTAATTGATTTTAGAATATTGAACCAGACTTGCCTACCTGGGGTAAATCATACTTGGTTGTGGTGTATAATTCTTTTCATACATTGTTGTATTCAATTGGCTAATATTTTATTGAGAACTTTTGTATATGTGTTCATGAGAGATATGGTCTGTAGTTTTCTTTCCTTGTTGTGTTTTTGTCTAGTTTTGGTATTAGAGTAATGCACCTCATAGAATGAATTAAGAAGTATTCCCTCTGTTTCTATTGTTTGGAAGTGATTATAGAGAAGTAGTATAATTTAAATGTTTGATAGAATTTACACATGAGCCCCCCTGGGCCTGGTGATTTATGTTTTGGAAGATTATTAATTATTGATTCAATTTCTTTAATTGATATAGGATTATTCATATTGTCTATTTCTTCTTCTGTGAGTTTTAGCAAATTGTGTCTTTCAAAGAATTAGTCTGTTTCACCTAGGTTATGAAATTTGTGTGCACAGAGTTGTTTATATTATTCATTTATTATCTTTCTAATGTCTATAGGGTCTGTAGTGATTTCCCTTATTTTATTCCTGATATTAGTAATTTATGTCCACTCTCTTTTTTCCTTAGCCCAGCTAGAGGCTTATCGATTTTATTTATATTTAAACAGAACCAGCTTTTGGTTTTGTTGATTTTCTCTATTGATTTCCTATTAACAATTTCATTGATTTATCTTCTACTTCTTATTTCTTTTCTTCTACTTACTTTAGATTTAATTTGTTCTTCTTTTTCTAGTTTCCTTGGTGGAAACTTAGAATATTGATTTTATATTTCACTTCTGTTCTAATATATCAATTCAATGCTATAAATTTCCATCTAAGCAATGCGTTTTTTGCATCCCACAAATTTTTATAAGTTCTATTTTTATTGTCCTTTAATTCAAAATATTTAGGTACTTAATCCATCTTTATTTTGTATATGGTGTGAGAAAATGTTATAATTTCATTCTCTTACATGTAGCTGTCCAGTTTTCCAAGCACCACTTATTGAAGAGACTGTCTTTTCCCCATTGTATATTTTTGCCTATTTTGTAGTAGATTAATTGACCATAAGTGCATGGTTTTATTTCTGGGTTAGTAATTCTTTTCCATTGATCTACGTGTCTGTTTTTGTGCCAGTACCATACTGTGTTGATACTGTAGTTTCACAGTATAGTCTTAAGTCAGAATGAATGATACCTCTAGATTTGTACTTTTTTATCAAAATTGCTTTGGCTATTCAGGGTATTTTGTGGTTCCATACAAATTTTAGGATTACTCTACTTTTGTGAAAAACTTCATGGGTATTTTGATAGGGATTGCATTGAATTTATAGATTGCTTTGGGTAGCATGGACATTTTTTTAAAAATTGAAGTATACTTGATTTACAATATTGTGTTAGTTTCAGGTGTACAGCAAAATGACTCACATATATATATATATATAATTTCAGATTATTTTCCATTATAGGTTATTACAAGACATTGAATATCATTCACTGTGCTATACAGTAAATCCTTTTTGCCTATCTATTTTATGTATAGTAGTTTGTATCTGTTAATCTCATACTCCTAATTTGTCCCCCTCCCCTGCCTTTCCCCTTTGGTAACCATAAATTTGTTTTCTATGTCTATGAGTCTATTTCTGTTTTGTATATAGATTCATTTGTATTATCTTTTTAGATATCACATATAAGTGATACCATATAATATTTGTCTTTGACTTAACTTCACTTAGTATGGTATTCTCCAGGTCCATCAATATTGCTGCAAATGGCAATATTTCATTCTTTTTATGTCTGAGTAATATTCCATTGTGTGTATATCGTAGTATAGTTTGAAATCAGGGATTGTGATACCTCCAGCTTTGTCCTTCTTTCTCAAGATTGTTTTGGCCATTTGGGGTCTTTTGTGGTTCCATACAAATTTTGCGATTATTTGTTCTAGTTCTGTGAAAAATGCCATGGGTATTTTGATAGGGATTGCATTGAAACTGTAGATTCCCTTGGGTGGTATGGATATTTTAATGTTTCAAATCCATGAGCATGGTATATCTTTCCATTGTTTGTGTCATTTTCAATTTCTTTCATCAGTGTCTTAGAGTTTTCTGAGTGCAGTTCTTTAACCTCCTTAATTAGATTTATTCCTAGGTATTTTATTCTCTTTGATGCAACTGTAAATTGGATTGGTTTCTAAATTTCTCCTTCTGATAATACATTATTAGTGTATAGAAATTCAACAGATTTGTATACATTAATTTTATGTCTTGTAACTTTACTGAATTCGGTTATTACTTCTAATAGTTTTTTGGTGGTGTCTTTAGGATTTTCTGTATATAGTGTCATGTCATCTGCAAACAGTGACAGTTTTATTTCTTCCTTTTCAACTTGGGTTTCTTTTTTTTCTTTTTCTTGTCTGATTGATGTGGCTAAGTCTTCCAATACTATGTTGAATAAAAGTAGTGAGAGTGGGCTTGCTTGTCTTATTCCTGATTTTAGAAGAAATGCTTTCAGCTTTTCACCACTGAGTGTGATATTAGCAAGTTTGTCATATGTGACCTTTGTTATGTTGATGTAAGTTTACCTCTATACCCACTTTGTTGAGAGTTTTTTCTTACTATCATAAATGCATTTTGAATTTTGGAGAAAGGTTTTCTACATCTATTGAGATAATGATATAATTTTTATTCATAAATTTGTTAATGTGGTTTATCACATTGACCGATTTGTGAATATTGAATCACCCTTTCATCCCTGGATAATCCTACTTGATCATGGTGTATTATCCTTTTAATGTATCATTGAATTTGGGTTGCTAATTTTTCACTGAGGATTTTTGCATCTATGGTCATCAGTGACATTAGCTTGTAATTTTCTTTTTTTCTGATGTGCTTGTATGGATTTGGTTTCAACATGATGCCTTCTAGAATGAATTCAGAAGTGCTCCTTCCTCTTCAAATTTTGGAGTAGTTTGAGAAGGACAGGTATTAACTCTTACTTAAATGTTTGGTAGAATTTACCTGTGAAGCTGTCTGGTCCTGGGTTTTTGCTTATTGGAAGTTTATTATTATTATTACTTATTCAAGTTTATTCCTGGTAATCAGTCTGTTCATATTTCCTAGTTCCTCTTGTTTCAGTCTTGGGAGATTTCATGTTTCTGGGAATGTATCCATTTTTTTTCTAGATTGCCCATTTTACTGGTATATAATTGTTTGTAGTAATCTCTTATGATCTTTTGTATTTTTGTGGAGTCCATTGTAACTTCCCCTTTTTCATTTCTCATTTTATTTATTTGGGATCTCTCTCACTGTTTCTTGCTGAGTCTGGCAAAATGCTTATCAATTTAGTTCATCTTTTCAAAGAACCAGCTCTTTGTTTCATTGAACTTTTCTATTTATTTTTAGTCTCTATTCATTTATTTCTGCTCTGATCTTTGTTTTTACTTTCCTTCTACTAACTCTGGGTTTTGTTTGTTCTTCTTTTCCTACTTACTTTAGGTGTAAGGTTAGGTTGTTTATCTGGGATTTTTCTTGTTTCCTGAGGTAATCTTGTATAGCTATATACTTCCCTGTTAGAACTGCTTTGTTGCCTCCCACAGGTTTTGGATTGTTGTGTTTCCATCTTCATTTATCTCTAGGTATTTTTTGATTTTCTCTTTAATTTCTTCACGGGCTCATTGGTTGTTTAGTAGCATACTGTTTAGTTTCTACGTGTTTACATTTTTTGTAGTTGTTGTTGTTGTTGTTTTTTGTGGTACGTGGGCCTCTCACCACTGTGGCCTCTCCCACTGTGGAGCACAGGCTCCAGATGTGCAGGCTCAGTGGCCATGGCTTACGGGCCCAGCCGCTCCACGGCATGTGGGATCCTCCCAGACTGGGACACGAACTTGTGCCCCCTGCATCGGCAGGCGGACTCTCAACCACTGCACCACTAGGGAAGCCTGTTTCTTTTTTTTTCTTGTAGTTGATTTCTAGGCTCATGGCATTGTGATTTGAAAAGACGTTTGATATGATTTCAGTCTTCCTAAATTTATTGAAACCTGTTTTGTGGCATGTGATCAATCCTGTAGAATGTTCCATGTGCACTTGAAAAGAAAGTGTATTCTGCTGCTTTTGGATGGAATGCTATATAAATATATAGTCCCTCTGATCTCATGTGTCACTTAAGGCCAATCTTTCCTTATTGATTTTCTGTCTGGATGATCTGTCCATTGATGTAAGTGAGGTGTTAAAGCTCCCTTGTATTACTGTGATACTGTGAATTTCTCCTTTTATGTCTTTTAATATTTGCTTTGTGTATCTAGGTGTTCCTGTGTTGGGTGCATATATATTTACAATTGTTGTATGTTCTTATTGGCCTGATCCCTTTATCATTATGTATTGTCTTTCTTTGTCTCTTGTCCCACTCTTTGTTTTAAATCTAGTTTGTCTGATATAAGTACTGCTACCCCAGATTTCTTTTCATTTCTATTTACATGGAACACCTTTTTCCATCTCCTCTCTTTCAGTCTATGTATGTCTTATCGCTGAAGTGAGTTTCTTGTAGGCCGCATATATATGAATCTGTGTTTTGTATCCAATCAGCTACTCTGTGTCTTTTGACTGGAGCATTTAGTCCATTTACATTTAAAGTAATTATTTATAGGTGTGTACTTATTGCCATTTTGTTAATTGGTTCTTGTTTTTATACTTCTTTTTTCCCCTTTTTTCTTCTTTTGCTCCTGGTGATTTGATGACTATCTTTAGTGTTATATTTGGATTTCTTTTTCTTTGTGTACCTATTATAGATTTTTGGTTTGTGGTTACCATGACATTTATATACAGCAATCTATATATATACAAGGTCTTTTTAAGTTGATGATTTCTTGAATTCAAACGCAATTTAACAACCGTTTGTTTTAACTCCCCCACCCAAAGTTTATTGTTTTTAACATCATATTTTACATCTTTCTGTTTTGTATATTCCTTAACTGCTTATTGTGGATATTGATGATTTTACTACTTTTTTTTTTTTTCCGGTACACGGGCCTCTCACTGTTGTGGCCTCTCCCGTTGTGGAGCACAGGCTCCAGACGCACATGCTCAGCGGCCATGGCTCACAGGCCCAGCCGCTCCGCAGCATGTGGGATCTTCCTGGACCAGGGCATGAACCCATGTGCCCTGCATCGGCAGGCGGACTCTCAACCACTGCGCCACCAGGGAAGCCCTGATTTTACTACTTTTATATTTTAACCTTCCTACTTTATAAGTAAGTGGTTCATCTACTACCTTTACTGTTTATTTTTACCAATGAGATTTTTCCTCTTGTAAATTTCAAATTTTTGTTGTGTTCTTTTCTTTTCCACTTAGAAAAGTCTCTTTAATATTTCTTATGAAGCTGGCTTAGTAGTGCTGAAATCTTTTTAGCTTTTGCTTGTCTGTAAAACTCTGTCTCCTTCAAATCTGAATGATAACCTTACCAGGTAGAATATTCTTGGTTGTAGGCTTTTTCCTTTCATCACTTCAAATATAACATGCCACTCCCTCCTGGCCTGCAGTGTTTCTGATGAAAAGTCACCTGGTCATCTTAAGATAGCTCTCTTGTACATAACTCGTTGCTTTTCCCTTGCTGTTTTTAAGATTCTCTTTTTATCTTTAATTTTTGCCATTTTAATTACCATGTATCCTAGTGTGGATCTTTTTGGGTTCATCTTGTTTGGGACTCTGTGTGCTCCTGGACCTGGATACCTGTTCCTTTCCCACATTAGGAAGTTTTCAGTTATTATTTATTCAAATAAGTTCTTTGTTCCTTTCTCTCTTTTCCTTCTGGGTCTCCTATAATGGGAATGCTAGTATGCTTGATGTTATTCCAGAGGCCTGTTAAATTTTCCTCAGTTTTTAAAAGTCTTTTTTCTTTTTTCTGTTAGCTTAGGTGATTTCTACTACTCTGTTTTCCAGTTTACTGATCTGTTCCTCTGTATCATCTAATCCACTTTTGATTCATTCTGGTGTATAGTTTTTAAATTTCAATTATTGTATTCTTTAACTCTCATTGTTTTTTCTTTATATTTTCTAACTCTTTGTTAAAATTCTTCTCCCAAGGTTATTGAGCATCTTTATTATCTTTACCTTTAACTCTTTTTTTTTTTTTTTTTTGTGGTACGCGGGCCTCTCACTGCTGCGGTCCCTCCCACTGTGGAGCACAGGCTCTGGACGTGCAGGCCCAGCGGCCACAGCCCACGGGCCCAGCCACTCCATGGCATGTGGGATCTTCCCAGACCGGGGCACAAACCCACGTCCCCTGCATCGGCAGGCAGATTCCCAACCACTGCGCCACCAGGGAAGCCCACCTTGAACTCTTTATCAGGTAGGTTGCCTATCACCTTTTCACTTAGTTCTTCTTCTGGGGTTTTAGCATATTTCTCCTTCACCTAATTTTGCTTAATTCTCTGCTTTTATTTCTATCTATTAGTTAGGTCTGTTACATTTCCTAATCTTGGAGAAGGGGCCTTATGTATGTGATTTTCAGTGGGGCCCAGCAGCACATCCCACTCTGGCCACCAGAACAGTATGCTCTTGGGGGTGCCCCTTACGTGGGCTGTTTGAGCCCTTCTGTTGTGGCAAGGCTGAGTATTGTGGGTACCCTGGTAGGTGTGGCTTGCCTATGGCCTGTTTGTCACCAGGTCTTGCCTCATGCAGAGGTTGCCAGCCCACTGATGGGTGGGGCTGAATCCCCACATGCCTGGCTGCTTGGCTTTGGGGGTTCTGGAAGTGGTACCAACCAGTTGGTGGGTGTGCAAGACCATGGTGCTAATAGGCTGAAGGGAGGACTCCAAAATTGTGTTTTGCTGGCACCAGTGTCCTCATGGTAGCACAGGCTCCCCAGAATAGCTGCTGCCAGCTTCTGTGCCCCTAGGAGGAGTTCCCATTGCTTCCTACCTCTCTGGAAGGCTCTCTAAGATCAACAAGTGGGTTTGATCCAGGGTCCTTTCAAATTACCACCTCTGTGTTGGGTCTCAGAGCATGTAAGATTTTGTGTGTGCCCTTTTCCTGTGTCTCTCCAGCTCTCCCATAAGCAAGCCCTGTTGGCTTTCAATGACATTCATTCTGGGGCCTCACCTTCCTGGTGTAGGACCCCTGGGCTGGGGAGCCTGACATGGGGCTTGGACCCCTAACTCCTTGGGGAGAACCTCTGCACTTGATTGTCCTCTCATTTGTGGTTCACCTTCTGGGGCTGTAGGTCTTGAATATATCCCACATCCTCCCCTCCTACCTATCTTGTTGTGGTTCCTTCTTTATATCTTTAGTTGTGGAAAATCTTCTCTGCTAGTCTTCAGTTGTTCTCATTGATAAATAGTAAATAGTTTTAATTATGGTGTCCCTGTGGGATGAGGTTAGCTCAAAGTCTTCCTATTCAGCTATCTTGGTGCCTCCCCCTTTGCTTTTTATTTCCGGTGATTCTATTGATATATCCTCTAGACCAGAGATTCTTTACTCAGCCATGTCAAATCTACTAATAAGCTAATCAAAGGCATTCTTCATCAAAGCCTTCTTCAAAGGCTACAATGTTTTTTATCTCTAGAATTTTTTTTTTAGGATTTCATCTCTCTGTTTACATTGCTCATCTGTTCTTGCATGCTGTCTACTTTATATATTAGAGTCTTTAGCATGATAATCATAGTTGTTTTAAATTCTTGATCTGATAATTCCAATATCCCTGTCATGTCTGGTTCTGATGGTTGGTCTGTCTTCTCAGATTGTGTTTCTTGCCTTTTTATATGCCTTGTCATTTTTTCTTGATAACTAGATGTTTTGTACTGGGTAAAATAACTGCTGTAAGTAAGACTTGAGTAATGAGTGAGGAGTTGGTTGAGGGGAAGTGTTCTATAGTTTTATGATTAGGTCTCAGTCTTTTAGTGAGCCTACGCCTCTGGACTGTGAACTTCACAAGTGTTTCTCAGTTTTTCTTCCCTCCTTAGTTGGGACAAAGTGGCCAGAGTGGGCTGGATTTGGGTATTTCCCTTCCACCAGGCCAATTAGGCTCTGATTATACCCCAGCAGGTTACGCTCTAGTTAACTAGTTTCTCCTGAAGGAACAGAGTGCTCCGGCATATTTCAAAATGGTTCCTTTTTCCCTCCCTTTGTCAGAAGCACAAGAAGATTTTTCTCTGATATTTACTATGGGAACCTGGTCACCTTCTGTAGATAACTGTCACAATATTTTGGGGCCTCTCCCTGTGACTGGGTCCCTCTGGAGTTTTAGCTGCCCTCACTGAGACTCCAGGAACTCATCAATTACAGCTCAATCTTTCCTACTCCAGCACGGGTTCTCATGGTGGTTTCTACTTGTGAGTCTCTGCTCTGGTTAAGCCATGAGTACTCGTGTTCACCTGTCTCTCCAGTCTTGGGGGAAGTAGGTTTCCCTGTATCCTCCTCTCTCTTAGGGATCCAAGAAGAGTTGTTGATTTTTCAGTCTTTAACATTTCACTTGTTGTTAGAACAGAGTGGTGACTTCCAAGCTCCTTATACATGGAAACAGACACCAGAAGTCTAGTCTTCATTTTTTGTTTTCCATTTTCCACTAATCTTCCCTAATTTTCTTTCTTATTCTACTTCTCTCTTTTACTATACCCTCATCATCCCCTTTTTTCCTTTTTACTGGCTTCCCTTTCTTCTCATCCTCCCCTTGTTTCCCTTCCTTTATTTTCTTCACCCCACTTCTTCTGTTTAAGGTTACTCTTCCAAACTATTCTCAATGTAGGCAGTGTATCACTAAACAAACATAAGTGTTTGAACAGGTTTTAATTAGAGACTTTAAAGAAGAGTATAGGTTAGAACTGTGAGATGTAACATTGGGAGAAGTAGGGAAGGAGCTATTTTACCATTTGGGTTGAGACTCCATTCATTTAAGGCATTGAATTTCCATGGGTGTCCAATTTTATGGTCCTAAATGGCTTTTTTCTTCCCTGTTTTTTTTTCCTCTGGGGAATTATGAGGGGAAAAAAGCAAACAATAAGGCAGGATATAGAGGTGATTCATTAACCGTAGGGTGGTTTAACATATGAACAAGACTGGGAGTGGTAAATGACTCAGTGAGAAGCAACCCAGGGAAAATCTCCCATGAGAGAAAGCAAAAAATTACTTGAAAGCTAGGTGTCCTTTGGGAAAGTTGTTAAATAAGATCTTTAACAGACAGAATACCTGGGAGGTTTGAAGAATTGCTCTCTTGTTCATGTCTGAAGTTTTTTTTATAAGTAATTCTCTTCCCTATTTTAAGATACAAAAAGAAACTATAAGAAATAAACAGGTAATAGGTAATATTCATCCAGAATATCTTACTTTGACTTATCTTCAAGTTCATTAATCCTCTCTTTACCTTATCTAAGATGCTCATAAACCCCTATATTAAGTTCCTAATTTTGGTTATTGCATTTTTCTTTTCTAAAATGTGTTTTGTTTAAAACTAAATTTTAGTTCTCTGTCAAAATTCTTTTATTTCCTTTCACATATCAAGCATAGTTATTTTAAAGTTATTGCTGATATCTCTGTGGCTCTCTTTTTATTTTCTCATGTTTTTCTTTTTTTTTTTTTTAAATCAGGTTCTTATTTATTCTTCTCTTATTCTCCTTTAATTTGGATTGCATGTCTGACCTTGTATATGAAACATTGTTGAGATAATTTGAGGCCTAAGAGATGGTATGTTTCTCCAAGAGATTTTATATTGGCTTCTTTGATTTAAGGCCACTCTTCTATGGCTTTAGTTCATACAGGGGTTAGGATAATTTGAAGCTGAGCTACAAAAAGACCTGTTTTTTCTTCAGCCATCACTGACATTGTTCTAGTATTCTGAAAATAATACTTCAATCCTTGTCCCATCCTCTGCCCCAAATTTTCTGGCTATCTATTGTCTAGAGCTTAAAATTTCAAACTGCAGTGTTGGTATTCACAGTTCTCTTAACTACGACCCCTATTTTCCTTTCCTATCTTACCTTCCATTATTCTTCAAAATGTAGTTCCATTTTGTGGAATAATTTATCTAGCACTCCAGCGATATACTCTTCCACTTTCTCATTTTTGTGCCAGCATTCTGTCTGGAAAGCTTTTCTCTGTTTTCCAAATCCTCATCCTTTTCACCTTCTAGGCCTTCTCCAAATTTCATCTTGTTTATGAAGCCCCTTTTCACACCCAAGCTCATGTCACTGTCTGCCTTTTATAGGTTTTGTCCTCACCTTTTATTTAGCAAGTATAATGTACTTACTGCCATGCTAATTAAGACAACAGTGATTTATTTTTCCAGCTAGGCACTAGTTTCTTTATAGCAGTGCTTTGACTCCCTCTCTTCATTATTTCTGCAGCACGCAAAATTTTATATATAATAGTTTAGTATACAGTAGTTGCTTGAACAATACAAATCTATTTTAACCCACTGAGATTTTTATAAAGTCTTATCGAGCCATTGCTCCTGGGTACACATTACAGCCCGAGTCAACCTTTCTCAGATTTAAGTAATGTGGGGCTTCCTTCTAAAAGGGCCCTGATGGGCTCTGAGAGATGAATTAAACAGGAAAGGGTGGAGAAAAGATATATTAAACATCATGTTTTCAGTAAAAAAAAAAAGAAATTTCTTATAGTGGTTCTTAAGTAATTAAAACAAAAGTTCGGGGAATAAATTCTCTATACTTATTGTTCTTATATTAATAAAAGCACATTTACCAATCAAATAACAAAATCAGAAAGCCAATAACATTAATTTAATGTAACAAGTGACATTGTTTTGCTAAGACTGAATCACTCTTTGGTACAGATTTCTGTGGAGCAGGTTTTTTGTAGTTGAGAATGCTTACACTACACTATATTTGTGATGACTCAATTTTCTATCACTTTTTTCTGCTCAAATGCCACAAACACTTTTTAGAGTATGCCATAACATAACATGACTTTCATTTGTCAGAAATATTAAGGTTCTCAATTCTTTTTACTTGTTAACTTAATACTTGTCATTCAAATAGAATTTGAATTTTTAAATTTTAAATATGAAAGACAATTCTATGTTTTGGGCATCTCTATCATAAGGTGGTCATCAAGATGATCCAGAATGCATTTACTATATATATATAATATATATGTATATTATATATGTATGTATATAATATATATATATTCTTCAATCTGTGCATCCCCCAAATCATATATGTGTGTATTATATATATAGTACATGTACATATATATATGTGTATATATATATATATACACACATATATATACATGTGTGTATATATATTCTTCAACCCGTGAATCACCCCAAATCATGTCATCAGACTTTGTCTGATTCAGCTAAAACTTACTTAATCTAAGTCTACAGATTCAGCTCAAGAAACACTTGCTTGTTCCTTTTGTATCAAAATGTCACAGATTCTCAATCCTTTATAAAAAGCTATACCTGATTGCATTCCCACAAATTACTATTTTAGATTCAAAAACTTAATTATTCCTAAATTCCTATTTCAAGCCTTCAGGTGGAAGTTAATTTAACAATATACTGTGGGTTTCTCTTTTCTATTTGAGCATATGGTTCAAGAATCTTATCATTCAGCTTGTGGCATCTCTGTATTTGAACTCATGTTCAGGTGTCTTTTGACTTTGTTGCATAACTGAAAGAAGTTGCAGTGCTTGAGACATTTGATTCTTTCAGTCAACAGAAGATGATCTCCTTCCTAAATTTCCAAAATTCCAAAATTTCTTCTAGTTTTAGAAATTAGAAGAACAAACATCACGAGCCTCTCTTTCCTTTCTTTTGTGTTGGTGGGGCAGATGCTTTGGCTGTTTCACATCCTCTCTGCCCACATCTAATTTTAGCTGCTGCTGTCATGTTCTGTTTCCTGTAAACTGAGACTCACCTCATGCTGATAGCATCCACTATCTTGTATCTTTCTACTTTCTTGCTCAATGCCTACTCCAAAGCTGTGTGAACCTACTTGTGTTTTTTGGAAGTGTAGGGATATTAACACTCCCAGGGTGGCCCTCTATCAACAGAGCCCACAGATAAATGCTCCAGTACGTATCCTGTTTCTCAGGTGGACAGTTCTGTGAGCATTCTAGGGAAGTTGAGCTCCTATCACCTAGAAAGCAAACTTGATTATTAAACCTTATATTGGTTCTTCTCCTCCCCTAATTTATTCCTCCTACTCCTTCATGCCTGTTCCAGAGATCATCTTCCATATAAATGACCTCAGATTAAGTTCTTGTCTGATGTTCTGCTTTTGGGGAACCCAAATTAAGACAGATTGTTCCTTTATGAGTTTAAGGATGGACTACAACTATAATCATTTAACAGATATTTACTGAGGCCTACAGTGTTTCAGGCACCACTCAATATTCTGCTGGAAATGCAGAATGAAGAAAACGGACTAAGAATCCTCCTTTTTTTGGAAGATTACACTGTAGGGCAAATCAGTTAAGGCTCAAAGTTTTTCCATACTGAGTGAATTTAGATTAGGATTGTAAAGAGGCAGATTGGGTGGGATTTGAGAAAAGATTGGACAGAAAGATCCAGAATCTATGGTAGTGGAGCCTAAGTCTGTTCTTCATACAGAGAGAGACAGGAAGCCACTAGTTTCCTGGAGGGAGAGAGAGACAATTACAATTTGTTAAAAGTTTGAGATGGGCAGGGGCCAAACTCAAGCTTTGCCTCTGTCACTATTTTTCATAAGGATTAAGTCTAGTTAATAAATAGGTACTTAATAAATAATTTTTGATTTACATACAAGTTGGCATTTAAGTCCTTGTTCTACAACTTACTTTGAACATATAATTTAACATCTCTGTACTTATTTCTACATCTACAAATAAGGATAACGACATTGACCTCATAGGATTGTTGTGCAGTGTAGATAAAGGATTATAAGTGAAAAGCACATTTTAAACTGTAAAGCAAATATGAAAATCAGTTGTGGGGTCAAAGTGTAAAAGACTGTACCTACTAAAGTCCAGGCTAGCAAATACTCCTTTAGGTGTGCCGGAGAAGTTCAAGGCCTCGTATGGAAGGCTCTGTGACTATTGAATTGGTCATATCTTGCTTTTTCCCCTACAACTATCAATGCAACTAAGCACCTCAATGGGTCAAGCTCTTTGTTAATTTTGACATTTGGTACTATCAGGTGTTATCAGCTTGCTATGACTTATAATCCATGCCTAATCATAAGTGGTGCTGAGGTTTTTGTTGACTGGAAATGTAAACACAAAGCAAGAAAATTGCCCTTACAAGAAAAACGATATAAGGGTATTCTTTTCATTTGTAGACCGTGGCAGAAAAGTCTCATTGATGTCAAACAGCATGGCTCTACCATGATGCATATTTTCTTTCTTTTTTCCCCTGCGTGCTTGAGAATGCCAAATTAAAAAAGAAAACAGCATCCTTGTGAGCCATTGTCCTCAGAACTATTAGGCAAACGAATAAGTATTTCATAGACTTAACGTGACAATGAATTACACGTCCAAAGCAGGTTGTGTGTGTGGTTTAGCAAAACAAAATTAACAGTCATTCTAGGGAAGGACATTGCCACAGCTTTGGCATAATTAGGAATCATCATAATCAAATATAGAAAATTGGCACATCTGCTTTTCAGGCTGTTGATCCAACTGTGAGGCTGCCTGTGCGCACTGGCACAAGTGGTTCTGATGCAGCTCGATGTGTTCTGCAAAGCTGTATTTGCATAAATATTTACATAATTTTCTCCAAACACCACTATAAGCAGTTGTTTTTTTATCACTTTTTCTCCCTTGGGTTATTATTTCTTCCCATCCCTACTCCTGATGAAAGAGTGATCACTTGTTATTCTGAAGATTTCTCTTTCTTCAGGGGAATTTTAGAGAAAAACCTTGGAACCTGAGAATTTTATAAAATAACCGTGAGATGGAGCAGTACCTTTTACTTGGTATATTTTTCTAAGAACACAAAAAGAAAAACTACACTTCACCCAGCTGTGGGAGCACAAAGCAGAGAGTAGTTGGGGAGAGAATCCGCTCGGGGTTTGAGATTGATCAAAAACAGAAAGTCAGATGAGGTGAAGTGGAATAGCATGGCCTTAAAGAAGTCATGTCTCCACCCTACCCTCTATTTCCTTCAGTTATTAAAGGTTAAAAACGTCTCCTACAGAAGCATTGGTTGAGCTCTTTAACTTTTAGTTACTTAATAATTTTGATAGTTTCCTTTTCCTTCAAAAGAGCTAAAAGATCTCTTGTCTCCTCCAGTTTTGATTTTCTATTCTGCATTTTTGAAACTACAATGTATTTTAAAACAAAACATCTTTAATCCTTTAAAAACATCCAGTTTAAAAAAATCTACCATCTTCTTTATTTTCCAAGCATTGTTTTGCTTACCGATAGGCACAAGTGTCCTATTTTTATTAATAACATCTAAATTGCAACAGTGAAAATACTTTATAACGTTCTAAATATTTATAAAAATATTCCTCCAATGTGTAAGGCCTGTTTTTTCTATTTTAATATGAACCCTTTTCTTTTGATGCAGACTTTTGCTGACATATCCCAGTGAGTGTGGGATTTGTACATTGGAGGGTGGTGTAGGATATATTTTTATATCAAAATAATTGGGAGGTTTACACAGGGAAATATATGTTCATTTTTCTTTACAAAATCATTAGACAGAGGCTACTTTTCAACAATTTGCAAATAGGAAAAGACAAAAAATCCTAAGTAGGAACAGGCAAGAAAATTCCCTCAATCATATCCCCAAATACAACTTACATTGATATATAAATTATGAGATATTGGTAATTATCAGTTGTGTGGTTAGTTATGTGTATATATGAATGCTAGATTGTGAATGGGGTGCTTGTGTTAGGTGCTTATTTTAAACTTTTTACTGAGCTTTACATAGTTTAATTACAGAGTATAAATCACTTCTTTTCAATGAATCATTCTGTTATATTAAACCATATTGAATCATAAAAACCTTTTCAAGTAATATTAAAAGGCATTTTAGGGCTTCCCTGGTGGCGCAGTGGTTGAGAGTCCGCCTGCCGATGCAGGGGACACGGGTTCGTGCCCTGGTCTGGGAAAATCCCGCATGCCGCGGAGCGGCTGGCCCGTGAGCCATGGTCGCTGGGCCTGCGCGTCCGGAGCCTGTGCTCCGCAGCGGGAGAGGCCACAACAGTGAGAGGCCTGCGTACCGCAAAAAAAAAAAAAAAAAAAAAAAAGGGCATTTTCCCCTTCTCCTCTGTCATTCTTAGAGCATTGTTTTTTATTCCCATGCTTGTTTCCCCATGGACCCCAGGTAACTGCTGCAGCATCAAAAAACACAAGGAAGACAAAGGGTGAGACCTGGGCTGTTGGATATCCTCCCTCCCCTGCCACTGAGAACCCATTTCTTCTCTTTTACTCTCTTTTCTCCTAGTATCGTCTTACCCTTATCTTGTCACTCCTCACCCCATACTTTTTCTCCCTTAAGTTTTCCAGATGAGCTGACAAATCCATGTCAATAAATGGGACCACTGGTTGCTTTCATTTTGCCTGTGGAGGATTCTAGAAGTTTAAGTACTCAAAATGATCCAATGAGTCAAAGTCAGATTTAGGAATAAAATCAAGTGTCTACCATTTGATTCATAGTTGTCTTGTACTAATAACTCATTAACTTTTTTATTACTTTATAATTTAAGTAGAATGTTTTTCTGTGATGCACATATACACCTCTGGATATTTTAAAACCTTAAAAAACCTGACATATGAATGGTGGTGGCGGTGGTGTGTGTGGACAAATCATTCTTGTCCATCTATTAACAAGATGTTAAGAGTTTTAAACTTTCTCTTTCCTTCTAAATCTGATAACTCTGGATTTTTCCTTGTTTAGTCCTGGGATTAAATACCTATGTTATGTCTTTAGTTAGTCATGGTTGTGGTCTGCTTTAACAGCTGAGGAATTGTCAACAACTTCTTTGATCATATCTAATCTCACTATCAGCTAGCAATTTAAAATTTATTTCTGCTTGCATTTACCTATGACAAGACTTTTTTAAACTCCACGTATGTCTTATAATATTTGTGTTTTATAATATAGTTATTATCATTCCTATCTCTACTTAAAGTTACTCTGAAAATATATAATACATACTTCAAAGTTTGAGTGTTCATGTCCAGGAGTTCCAGTTTCTTATCTGTAAAGTGAGGAAATTGGACTAGAGAAAATTTTAGTCGGCATTTATTGAGCACCTATCATGTGCCAGCAACTGTTGTAGGTGCTGGTGAGAAAAAAGAGATTCTCAGTTCAAGCTTACTATACTGTTTGGAGAAGAATCAATTCAAAATATCATAAAAAGTCTCTATCAGGAAATGCATAGAGTACTAAGGAACACACAGGGTGCATTTATCTTCCTCCAGAGGGAGTCAGGGAGAACTTCTTGGTGTAAATTCTGTTTAAGATGAGAACAGAGGGGAGGGATAAATTGGGAGATTGGGACTGACATATACGCACTACTATGTATGAAATAGATAACTAATAAGGAACTACTGTGTAAACAAGGAACTCTACTTAATACTCTGTAAAGGCCTATATGGGAAAAGAATCTAAAAAAGAGTGGAGATATGTATAACTGATTCACTTTGCTGTACACCTGAAACTAACACAACATTGTAAATCAACTATACTCCAATAAAAATTTTAAAAAAATAAAAAAGATGAGAACAGAGAATAATAAGTAGCAGTAAGACAAAGAGAACTATTTAAGATAGAAGTCCCCAGTGGTAAAAATGCTATTTTGGGGTAATTTCAACTGCATTTATATAATAGTTGAGAGGACAGAATTATTTACCTTGTAGAAATATGGAACTTCGGGCTTGATCTGTAATGAGAGATCCTTAATTATTTTTAATTTCCTGTTATATTTTTCTTCTTTAAGACCTCCCTCTGGGCCTGCTAGTTCAGAAGAGAAATATTTGTAACATGAGCTACATAACTGATATAATAGGATGTTCAATCTGGAAATAATCTGCAAGTTTAATCAGCCCAGACCCCTTACTCTGCAGAATGTGTCTTTAAGGCAAAAAGATTAAGCAACACATCTACTAAATTTTCATAGCTGATGAGTGGTTGAGTTTGCATTAAATGTAGTCTCTTTCCTGGTTTAGTGGTGGTTTTCCTATCTCAGGCTGTCTTTTCATAACATGATGATAAATAAATGGACATTTCCATAGTATTTTATATTCAGGTACCAGTAGAAGAAAATTATAAAAAGGAAAAGAGGTGGAAATGGAATGATACATTTTCTGTTTGTTTGGTTTTGTTTTGGTTCTCTG